>NC_057344.1:124944277-125556527 GCF_016509475.1 Prionailurus bengalensis | reverse complement strand
AAGTATTAAGTAATGCTTCATATATATCAGACTGAAAAAATTAAAAGACTGGCACTACCCCGTGAGGGTGTGGAAATCAGAAAATCCTCATATAGTACTGGTAAGATATAAACTGACAAAATTGAAACGTACCATACTGCATAGCAATTCTACCAGTAGATTTATTCTAAAGAGTTCTCAGGCATGTGCTCAAGGAGAGAGAGATGTGTGTATTGATTGCAGTTCTGTTTGTAATTAAGGATACTTGGACACTGTATATATCCATTAATAAGACAAGGGATATATAAATTGCAGAATAATAAGTCAATGTACTATCCTGGAGTGAAAATGAAGGAATTCCAGATATATGTCAAATGGTGTCATTTACAGAAAATGAAAAAGAAAACAGAACAATGTATATTGTTTATTAATTCAAAATATTGTGGTACAAACTCCTGATGAGAATAATGACAGCAAATTGTGAATACTATTATCTCTGAGAGGTGAAGAACAATTTAAAAAGTGTTCTGCAAGTGGCCTTACATCTTTAGTCTTTACTTGGTTTAAAAAAAAATATATATATATATATATTTAAATATATAATTGTTATACAGGTATTCATTAAATCAAGCTCTCCTTAGTTCTTATGTTTAAAATATTTCATAACAAGGGGCTCCTGGGTGGCTCAGTTGGTTAAGCATCTAACTCTTGATCTTGGCTCAGGTCCTGATCTCACAGTTTGTGGGATCGAATCCCTTGTCAGGCTCTGTGCTGTCAGTGCTGTCAGGGCAGAGCCTGCTTAGGATTCTCTCTCTCCCTCACTCTCTGCCCCTCCCTCACTGGTGTGCACGCTCTCTGTCTCTCTCAAAATAAATACATAAACATTAAAAATATTTTAATTTTAAATATTTCATAACAAAAAATCAATTTAAAATACAATAAAATATAAATTTATCTACTTGTGTTAAAACATTAGAGATAGGCAAAATGCCTTAAAATTAGATTACTTTATTTTGTGCACTTTAAGTATTCATCAGATTACTGTGTATGTTCCATTTTTATTAGTTTTCAATTTCAACTTATTGAAATTGACAAATCATTGAAAAATAAACTTGTGAGATATTTAAAGTGCATATCATGGTGATTTGATATATGTATACATTGTGTAAGAATTTCCCCCATCTAGTTAATTAACACATCCGTCACCTCACATATGTATCCTTGTGTGTGTGTGTGTGTGTGTGTGTGTGAACATTTGAGTTCCACTCGCTTAGCAAATTTGAATTATACAAGAAAGTGTTATCAACCATAGTCACCATGTTATACATTAGACTCTCAGACATTATTCAACTTACAGCTGAAATTTGTACCCCTTCACCAACTTCTTCCCATTTTCCCCACCTCTGAGCCTCTGGCAACCACTTTTTTACACTCAGTTTCCTTGAGTTTGACTTTATTTATTTTTTTTTTTAAGATTGTACATATAAGTGATACCATGAAGTATTTGTCTTTATCTGTCTGACTTATTTCACTTAGTGTAGTGTAATATCTTCATGGTCTATTCATACTGTCACAAATGGCAGGATTTTTTCCCCCATGGCTGAGTACATTATATATATATATATATACACACTATCTCTCTCTCCCTCTCTCTCTCTCTCTCTCTCTCTCTACACACACACACACACACACACACACACAAAACATCCACATCTCTTTTGTCCATTCATCCACTGATGGACACTTATGTTGTTTCCATATCTTGCCTATTGTTAATAATGCTACAATGAACATGGAGTACAGATATCCCTTCAATATCCTATTTTAATTTCCTTTTGATATATACGTAGAAGTGAGATTGCTAGATCATATATTAATTCTATTTTTAATTTTTAAGGAACCCCTATACTGTTTTCCATAGTGGCTGTACCAAATTAAATTCCCACAAACAGTGCCCAAGAGTTCCCTTTCTTTACATTCTCACCAACACATTTCTTACCTATTTTTTTTTAATAATAGCCATTCTAACAGGTGTAAGGTGATATCTCACTGTGGTTTTGATTTGCATTTCCCTGTTGATTAGTGATGCTGAGCACTGTTTCATGTACCTGCTGGCTATTTGTATGTGTTCTTGGAAAAAAAATGTGTATTCAATTCCTCTACCTATATTTTTATTGAATTATCTATTTTATTGGTATTGAGTTGTCTGTGTTTCTTACATCTTTTGGATTTTAACCCCTATCAGATACTTGTTTCACAAATATTTTCTCCCATTCCATAGGTTGTTTTTTCATTTACTTGTTGGTTTCCTTTGCTCTCCAGAAGCTTTTTAGTTTAATGTTGTCCCACTTGTTTATTTCTGCTTTATTTCCTTTGCTTTTGATATCAAATAAAAAAAATATTTCCAAGACTGATGGTAAGGGACTTAACTCTCATGTTTTTTTCCTAGGATATTTATGATTTCAGGTCTTATGTTCAAATCTTTAATCCATTTTGAGTTGATTTTTGTGTACCACGTAAGAAAGGGGTCCAATTCCGTTCTTTTTAATGACAAAAATAAGCCACAGTGCTGCAACATGTTTTATTCCAATGTTTCACTGAAAAAATACAATGCCTCTATTGGTACCTTTCATTCCAAAGAAATGAAAATCCATATTGAATTTAATCAATGTTAAATGTTGAACATATTCACAGTTGCATATGATTATCACTCTATTGTCTCTTAAAACTTTTTAAGTATTATCAAATACTTATATACTCCTTGTGCTATATAAAAATTTTGATTTCAGAATTATTATTTTATGTCCCTATTAACTTTGTGTATGTCAACACTCATTCTTTTCAGATAATCTGTCTTTATCTTTTTTGATCTTTTGTCCTTTATGAGTCCAATGAAACAATATATAAGAAACAAGAAAGAATTTAACATTGTGATATTCATAACCATTCAAAATTAAATTCATAGTCACTATGTGAAAAAACACCTGAAAATCTGAGTTTGAGTATGTTGATTTAATCTCCTTTAGTAGCTGTAAATGCACACTTGGTCACTCAATCTGCTCTCGATGAAAAGGCAAAGAATTATTTTATTGAAACTATTCACTGATTTTTCAAAGTAGACATTCAAAAGTGTTAGTATAGGCTTTCATTATTTGATACTTACTACCCTCCCAAACCAAACTAATAGTGACTTCCACTCAGGAATCACCAATTGGGAAATACATTCACAGAAGCAGACAAGCTAAGGCTTTGATATCATTGTGGCATAATCACATGCATGATTCTAATAGCAATATTAATTATTTAAGATTTGTGTCCTACATATCACATTTAGTTAGATGCAACCTGCAGACAAACTGCTCTAGCATAGTTGGCTAAGAATTACCTGTTTGATAAAGTCCCTAATTAACTTCTGAAAGGACTCATCATTTCTGTCAGGAAGTTAGAGAAAACCAATATTATATGTGCCAAGGGCTGTGTGTCATGCTATGAATATTGTAAACATTTATGTTATTTATACTTCACACCAGCAGAGCGTATATTATGTTATTAAATAAGTTTTATAGATGTTAAGGGAGATGTTTTGAGTAGTGCAATTCCTCGTCCAAAGACATATAAATAATAAGGGTTTATCAGAATCTAAAATCTATGTTCTTCCTTACCGTTTGACGACTCTGCCTCTGGATCCACCCTGATTTAACAAAGACTCATGGCTTAATAAACCCAACAAGAGAGTTCATATGAATGAAGTCAAGAGTCAAAGCTAGACCCTGAGTTGGGGATACATTTCAAAATAGAAACTAAACTCAATTATTGGGTGTTCAGATGTGCAACAGTTACAGATCACACATGTTTTATCCATTCAGATATGTAGGACCAGAAGAGAAACACATATCAGTAAGAAGTGGGAAAGGTAACATCAGTGAAACAGCAGCCTGTAAACACTGATACTTGGAAAGAGCTTCACAGTTCTCAGCAACCTGTTGGTTCCCTGTACAATAGTATGAACTTTATTTATTTATTTATTTATTTATTTATTTTCTTTAAAAGACTCAGAGTGCTTAAGGGAAATTACTTTCTTAGCTTTTTGGGTGTATCATATTTAAGAACATTTACATAAAAGTGGTTAAAATCCTATAAAAGTATATGGTGTTGTTAGAGTTATAAAATTGCACAGAAGCTCCCTGTCCTTGGTGTGGTCATGACTTTAAATAGCTGCAAAGAAAGCCCTACTCTGTGCCACCCTCCCCCCCAGAAGACAGCAAACTTTACGGGGCTTCAAATGAAAAAACTGGCAGCCTTTGTATCTGTTGGTTCTTCCAATTAGCGCATCAAAAATGTAAAGACAGAGCTAAAAGTGCAAGGAATGTACTGGAGGGAATGCTAATTAGAGATACAGGGAGAGAGGACTGTAGCAGGGCCAGGCTTCCTGAAATCCCTCAGATAATTCTACAGGTCTGATAACTGTAACAAAGAGGGTCAGAATGGGAGACTGGGTAGGAAAAGTCGCAGACTGCTTCGCAGCTCTGAAAAAGTCTAAGCCGGCCCCTGTGGGAGTTCAAGCACGAAGACTTGTTGGAAGAGGTGTCCTGCATGGGGCAGAAATGGTTGGGGCTTACTATCACAGCCATGCTCACTAGTTGGCTGGGGGCTGCCTGGAAAGAGGATGGCCTCACGCAAATGCTATGTTATATTCCAAAGGCACTGAAGGTGGAGGGTGGCTGCTAACTGAACGCCTTACAGCTGATCATCCAGTTCTGTGAAGGGAAATCCAAGGAGTGCGCTTCCATGCTGCCACAGTCTGACACACATTTGGCGGCCACAGGCTTATTCCACTGTTTTTTAGCCCCTTTAACACATACACACAATCAAAAATTTTTGTTTGTCCTGTGAAAACTTGATCCTAAGATGGTCTTCTTAGGATCTGAATTTTTCTGGCTGAATTCTTTTCTCCAAATTTCCATCAAGGCTGATTTGAGTCTGAAAATACCACCCCTGTCTTGTAGCAACACCATTTCTTTCCATCTATTCAGTACCCTGTGTTCCTAATCCAGACACTGTGTTTTTTTTTTTTCTCTCTGCTGGAACCTGACAAGTTTAACAGTGATTTTGGCTCAGAACTCAAGATTGATGGTAATTGAGTCTGTTTTCTATTTAATGCATTTACTTTAACACAATGAATATATTTTGAGTATCAATTTTAATCTTATGTTGATTACATGGAAACTTAGTGCATGAGTCACCTCAATATTTGAAGGATTCTTATTGAATAAATAAAATGCATACAGAGGAGGATGTGGGCAGGTGTATCTTGAATTCAGTCTTTTTCTTTCATTCTTTCTTTGTTCTTTCCTTACCTTTTTTATTCACTGAAAAACTGCAGATTACTTCAACAGAGATGACTATACATGTCTACAAAAAAGACACATACAAGGAGAAATGGAAATACCCATTAGGGCAACTAGAATAAGAAAGGCAATTGTTATTGTGTTGATGAGAGTGTATAGAACATGCAACTGTCATACATTGCTTGTGAGACTATAAAATGATGCAGCAACTTTGAAAATAGTCTAGCTAACTTTGAAAATAGTCGCAATATGGTATACTTAGAATTATTATATGACTCAACCATTCCACTCATAGGTATACGCTCCAAAGAACTGAAAACATATGCCCATACATAAACTCATACATGGATATTTTTAGCAGTATTATTCATAATATCCAAAAAGTGGACACAATCCAAATGTCCAACAACTGATGAATGAACAAACAAAATGTCATATATTCTAAAAAGGAGGTGCTTATACATGATATAACATAAATAAAGCTTGAAATCATTATGCTAAGTGAAAGATACTAACCCCTAAAGCCACATGTTGTGTAATTCCATTCACATTAAATTATAGAAAAGATATATTTATAAAAAAAGAAAGTAGAATAGTAGTTTCCAGGAACTAGAGAAAGGAAGGGATATTCAGTGACTACTAGTTGGTACAGAAATTTTTTTTGGCTGGTGAAAGTGATCCATAATTATATTGTGGTGATGGCTGTACAACTTTGTGAATATACAACAACATCAACAGACAACACTGAATTGTACACTTTAAAAGGGTGAATTTTAGAGTATGTGAATTTTATCTCACAAAACACATACACACGATCAAAAGTTTTTATTTTCCTTACGAGACAAAAGCATTAAAGAAAAATCCAGTTATTACGTAAACATATGGTTTGAATGCTGGTTACAATCGCCAGCCTTCAAGACAACCTTGAATCATCTTCTTTCTTTCTTTTTTTTTTAATTTTTTTTTTAACGTTTATTTATTTTTGAGACACAAAGAGACAGAGCATGAACGGGGGAGGGTCAGAGAGAGGGAGACACAGAATCGGAAGCAGGCTCCAGGCTTCGTGCTGTCAGCACAGAGCCCGACGCGGGGCTCGAACTCACAGACCGCAAGATCGCGACCTGAGCCGAAGTCGGCCGCTTAACCGACTGAGCCACCCAGGCGCCCCAAATCATCTTCTTTCAACATACACCCTTATGTAGTTTACTGCTACATAATTTGGTCTATTTGACCAATAAAATACAGAAGAAATGATGGTATGTCTCTTCCAAGATTAGATTATAAAGACACTGTGGCTCCCATCTTGGTGACTATATTACATCAGTCTTTCTGGGAAAGCCAGCCATGCCATGCATGGCATGAAGAGACCTTGTGGTAAAGAACTAAAGCCTCCTCCGAAATCCGTGTGAGTGGGCTGAAATGTGGATCCTCCAGCATGAATCAAGCCTTCAGAGAAATGCAGCCTGAGCTAACAGCTTGAATGTTGGCTCATGATGGACCCTGAGCCAGAACTATACAGAGCCTCAGAAACTGTGTGAGAGAGTTAAATTGTTGTTTCAAGCTGCTAAATTTTGAGGTGATTTGTTACACAGAAATAGAAAACATACATAGGCAAATTTCTAGACATAGAGGTGTTGAATAATGGGTGTGTGTGTGTATTTATATTTTATTTTTTATTAAATTATTTTATTTACATTTCATATTTTATTTAATTAAATATATACACATATTTTATTGAATGTATATAAAATAAAATGCACAAAACATCAAATATATTTATCTCAAATATATATATATGTATATATTTTAATGTTTTGGGTTTTTTTTTTTTTTTTTGAGAGAGAGAGAGAGAGAGAGACAGAGCATGAGCGGGGGAGGAGCAGAGAGGGAGACACAGAATCTGAAATAGGCTCCAGGCTCTGAGCTGTCAGCACTGAGCCCGATGCAGGGGTTGAACTCATAAACCGCGAGATCATGACCTGAGCCAAGCCGGACGCTCAACCGACTGAGCCACCCAGGCGCCCCTACCTCAATTATATTTAATCACAATATATAACATGTATATATGTATATATGTCATTACATTTATACACATTCTCTTAGAAAAACATTTAAATAAAAGAGATAAAGAGGAGCTGTAAGAGAAAAATGCACTAAGGAGATAAAACTGAGAGAAATAAGATAAATATTGTGTGATAGCCATGTGTTTTCCAAACTTAACACAAAGAAAAGGGTAATAAATGTGTTTCTTAACCAAAAGAGTAGAATAATGATGGATACAATTAGGAATAGTCCCCAAGGACACCTTAGAGCATTATATGACTTTTCAGCCAAAAAATGGAGCATTATATGGAGCCTTCAGCCAAGTGAGTAAGTGCATTAAATAAATATAATAAGGCACAAGCAACCATAAACATCTAAACTGCTTCAGATAAATAACAAAAGCAAAGTCAACATTAGATGAAATTTTAATGTACTTTTTGTGATTCTTACTATGAGAGGTTTAGAACAGTGCTGAATAGGGGGTTGAGGGTGGAGCTGAAATAACTCCAAATACTATGATCATTGATTTGATAGTTTAAAATCATTCCTCTGTGCCTTCACAAATGTTGGAAGTCTTTAAAATTCATATCTAGACAGGAATAAAATTACAAACCAAGGAAAATAAAAATTTCACTGTATAGAATACAAGCAAATTTTTAAAATTTATTTATTTATTTCAAGAGAGAGAACACGAGCAAGGGAGGGGCAGAGAGAGAGGGAGAGAGAATCTTAAGCAGGCTCTACGCTGTCAGCACAGAGTCAGATGTGGGGCTCAGTCTCATGAGTATGAAACGATGACCTGAGCTGAAATCAAGAGTTGGACACTTAGTTGACTGATCCACCCAAGCACCCCTAGAACACAAAGATTTTTAAGCGCAAACATTATTCTCTGCTCTGGGAACAAAGACTATTTTAATCATCTTGTTATGTATTTTGTAAAGATCATATAATATAAAACATCTAAAATGTGACTACAAAACCAAATATGGATTAACTAACATATCCAGTTGAAGCATTTTCCTTAAATGTACACATGATAAGTGGAGGAGGAAGGAGCAGACAGACCACACTTAAGTCAAAGGTGCTATAGTAGAGCAAATAGATTTTGTTTTGTTTTACTTTAGCTCTCTTCCAGTATATATTTTCAAAGGTGATGCTTAAAAAAACCTTTAGCTACTATCAATAATCATTTATGAATTCATTTTTCTTCAGAAATAATCTTATAACTTTCAGAAAAAAGTTAAGACTCTGAAAATCAGGGAGCACCTGGGTGGTTCAGTTGGTTAAGCATCTGACTCTTGATTTTGGCTCAGGTCATGATCTCACACTCCTGAGAATGAGCCCCATGTCAGGCTCTGCACTGAGTGTGGAGCCTGCTTGAGATTCTCTCCCTCCCTCTTTCTCTGTCCCTCCCCTGCTTGTGTGCTCTCTCTCTCTCTCTCTCTCTCTCTCTCTGAAACGAAAAACAACTTTTTTAAAAAGGCTTGAAATTATATATTGTTAGAACCACAAGCAACCTCATTTCACATGTGTAGACAATCGGACCCAGAAAGTCTGTTATCGCCCAAAGTCATACCACTGGGATTAGGACATTGATATTTTTTCTCCTATTACACATTTTTTCCCATTCACTGCAATTTTTGTAAATGTTTATCTTCAAGGTTCTTGTTCACTGCTGCTTTGCCCAGTACATTAAGTTACAAGCTGCTATCCTCACTATTTTTCTTTCTTACATAAAATGATGAATACTTATCTTTAAAGTATACATTTGAAAAACATTTCAGATTGCATTAGGTTTTAGTAGAGGTACAAGATACTTTTTAGAACTACTAGTATTAAAAGCAATTCGTTGTCTCCACTAGAATATAGTCATATATTACTTGTTCACAAACTAATTAATGGAATTTTTGGACATTGTCACTTAACCTGATTTTCTCAGAAAAAGTCAGTGTATCTGCAGGTTCCTACAGAGGTATATTTATATACATGCATGCACATACACAAACACTGTTAAGTAAACATCCGGGATTCATAGATTTCCTCAAAGTCAACCCCGTGAGCCATGGGCCTCATTTTAAATCATTGTTGAATTATCTTCCTTTCTAATTGCTTACAATGCTTATTTTCCTGCTTAATAGTGTAAAAATAAAGCTGAAAGTTGGTAGAAAACGTACCATCTTTGGTCAAGTCTGATTGATAGTCTGGTCAAGTCTGATTGGTGAGGGCTGTTGAAAATGTAGATAGATGATTCACATTCAGCTACATTCATCAGGTTAGAAAGAAAATTTTCAGTTTAGGAAATTACCACTTTTTATAATTAGAATCTAGATAATTAAAAAATCAACCTTAATTTTGAGAATCTTCACATCATGTAAGATATAAACAAAAGTCTTCAGAAAATAATGACAATACTCTATGAAAATTTTCTTAAAATAGGATGAAAGCAAAATGCTCTTGGGTTGAGAAGATTCATTCCAATTTTACCCTAAAGCAAATATTTTACTTTCAAAATAAAAATCTCCAAAAATAGAGTCTGAAATGGAACTGCTGACAAATCCTTGGCTACAGAGTTGCAATTGGGTACAAGTATAATGACGTACATATTTCTTTGTGAAGGAATTGAAAGCGGCAATAATAAAGCTTAGTTGTATAAAATTGAAATCCTCTTTCTCTCTCTCTCCTTTTTTTTGGCTTTTTTTGTTTTGTTTTGTTTGTTTTTTTAACCTCCAGGGAGAAAAACAATTAGAGACAGACAATCTAGCTAAATAGACTAGGAAACAGTCTTGCTACATCTATGCTTCATTACCCTTCCTCTTTCTTCTCTCTCATTTTCCACAAATGGCTTGATTATGTTTACCTGACATCCACATACTTCCCTGCTGACTGGCTGTGGGTGCTCTGAAGCCAAGATAGACAATGTTTGCTACGAAAACTTAAGACTCCTTTGAAAAGAGGCCAGTCTTTGTGAATATGTAGTTGTAACTTCAATATGTCTGTGACTGTAGTTTCCCAGAATTCAAAAGCACTGTCTGAAACCAGCCTTACACAATAGTCGTAAGTGGAAGCAAGATTGCTCTGGGGTGCAAACGCTCCATGTTAGCTAAGCAAACGCAGAGTCAGAGGTTAGGAATTCATGCCATGAATAAGAAGCATGCCCCCTAAAAGGTTGATCAAATGTTGAACTCCTTTATACTTTCAGAAGTCAGGGCTTTTAGAAATATGGCTACCATGTTTTGATGCCCTTTTACTCCCAAATCCAGCAGGATAATGGCCTCTAACTGTTGCACTGAAATAAAGTGCTTTTTCTAAGATGAAGCTCTTTGCAAGCACAGTCTGGGATGAGAGCTGCGGAGAAATAACAAGCAGCAGAACTGATTTTCCTGAGCTCTCTTTATGGACTGAGCCATAAATCTATAACGATGTGAAGGCTTCAGAGATTTCCTAGTTGCCCTCATAAGAAATAGACATCATTCTATTTTCTGACAGTTCAGGTAGTAGAAGTAGGCACATTTTCCCCATTGTCACCAGGCTATGAATCTGAGTAACTAATCTACTGATAATTAGATGTGATGCCTCAAATTAGAAACCAATATTACACGTGTGAATTAATGGCATTTCATTATGTATTACTGTCGCCATTAATAAACTGTGACTAGATTAAGCTTTTCAGCTCTGAGGTAACTCAGGAGAGTTCTGTTCAAGTCCAGTTTCAATCAAGGACAGTATGAAATGATGAATGTAGGAAATGAAATACACTGAATATATCTTATAGGCAAAACCATCTGGAGCTTCCCAGTGTGTGTGAGTCAAATTCCTCTATGCTGAAGACAGCAGAACGTTGCAGAATGAAAGGTAAATGGGGATTTAGAATCCTCAGTGACTCTCAATCTACACAACAGATTAAACAAGTCATACTCATTGATTTTAAGTTAGAATGGTCACAAACCGACCCAGCTCATTGAGTAGAAGGAACTTGGTCTGGATTCATAAAACCTGAATCACTGAAAACCGAGCTTTGTTTAGCAAGTGATAAAACTGATTCAAGAGCAGAAGCTGAATGTAATAGGGACCCCTGTGATTCTCCTTTCTCATTTGCAACCTCCAGCTTCACTGGCTTGTTACAGCTGAACAGGCAGCATTTATGCAGTGAATAAAAAGCTGCCTTCCCTACATCTTCAACCCCCTTCTCAAATCCTGCAGTATTTCCAAATTCAGTCTGCTATTTTAAATGAAAAGAAATGCTATAGCCCTAAATCTGCATTAGTGGGTCATGGAGGACAATTTAGGTCAGCTCAAAATGTACTAATGCACAGAGAGGCCCTCCTTTCTTGACTTTATCAAGGGTTGGCTTTGGTCTGTCACTCTGGAACAAAATTTCCACTGTTTGCGTGTGTGTGTGTGTGTGTGTGTGTGTGTGTTTGTGTGTGTGTGTGTGTGTGTGTGGGTGGGTGTGTAGAGGGGGGGACATATCACTAGTTTGTCACTGGTAAGGGTACTCCCCATGTTGTCTAAGTAAGGGTGAGAAAGCAATTTATTTTTCAGATTTGGAAGATTGTCTCTTCTAACTTGATTTTATTATTTTCATTTCAAACACATTTACACACGTGTATGAATCTTGCATTTTTAATACTGCATATGTTTTTCTACATACATATTTAATGAGGTAATATAAAGAAAAATAATGCTTTGTCCTATATTCCAAATCTCTGTATTCAGTTTTTCCCCCAAATTATCCATCTGCCATCCTAACTTATTGTTTCTCTCTCTATTCTCCTTAGATATAATAGTGGTTTTAAACTTTGGGTTTTCTTTTGGAGCATATCATGATTCTGGGTACTGCCCCAGTGCCTGGCCGTTTAACTGAACTTGACCATAGATGGTGTCTCTCTTAGCCCGACATGGCTTAGATGCTACATGTTTTATTCTTTTAGTTTCCTTACATTAACATGTGTAATCCCAAATGCTGTAAAATCATGGATTTCTCTTCCAAAATCTAATATAACTTTCGAGAAAGTCAGTGTATCCTCAATTTAACTTTGCCTATGCTGTTGTAAGCTCTATTCTTTCCGTCAATTAAATTTACAACCAAAAAGCAGTATTCTCTTTCCCTTTTCTCTATCATTAGAAAAAAATATGTAATTAGTTTGCTCCAGAGTACTTCGAAAATCTACTACTAATCTATGAGTTTTTGGTATTACAATCCCTAAATGTCATGCAGTTTGTCTCTGCAAGAACCTGTGTGCTGATATTCCACTCATGGCTTTGAAGTCTCTAATCTTCCATGCGGTTCTATTCACTCCAGTAAGAATCACCTTCATCAGGCATCAATTTCTCTTTCAGAGGCCAACATATCCTTGTAATTGCATCTCAAATTAAATTTATAGTTAAGGGATTCTCTTGTGACTGTTAATTACTGGGTTCAACAAAATGAGAAAAGAGGAGGAGAATTAAATTTGTCTGCTCTGTGCTATGTATTTTATATGCATCCTCTCATTTTAGACTCAGAGCAAACCTGAGAAGAAAGGAGTATTATTTCCTCTACATAAGTGAAGAGAGTGAGACTTACACATATCAAGAATTTTTCCTACATTCCTAAAGCCACTTTAGGTCCTTTTTACTTCCTTGTTTTAAAGAGAGGCGGGGGCGGGGGTATGGAGGAAGAGGGTGGGAAGGGCCATTTGCCAAGAAAAAAGGATAAGATATGTAAAGTCACAGCAATGTTTCTTTCATTAATTCACGTATGTATAGTCTCTAAATATTTTTATCAATATTTGCACAGTAATGTATGTGTGCTTGAGATATATAAAAATATTACAAGGAGAAAATACAAGGGGTGCACCAGGATAGCTCAGTTGGTTAAGCATCCGACTCTTGGTTTCTCCTCTGGTCATGATTTCATGATTTTGAGCCCTTCACTGGGCTCTGCACTAACAGTGTGGAGACTGCTTGGGATTCTATGTCTCCTTCTCTTTTGCTGCCCTTCCCATGTGCTCTCTCTCTCTCTCTCAAAATAAATAAAGTTAAAAAAGAAAAGAAAAAATAGAAGGAAACACTGCCTAAATGAACCCATTTTTCAGATTATATACTAATTGTCCATGTACATTTGTTGAAAAAAAAAACAAATGATAGAGCAATGATATTAACATTTAATAGCAATAACTACACATAATTAAAATCATTGCAATTATAAATTGTGCTATAGTAATCAGGCACATCCTGCAGACAATTTTAATTTCTGCAAAAATATTTGTCAATTTGGAGAAAGTGTATGGTGGATGAATGGTTCCTTTTAAGTACATGTTAGCGTAATATGCAATAAAAATATGAAACAATAACTCATAAATATTGGGAAAGGGTTATTTTGAGGAATAATATCAAGATAAAAGCAGCAAAACATGATAGATTGCTTTTAAGTTCACAGAATTACATGTTTCTTTTACCACTTGCCCACAAAAAAGGTTAAAGGAAAACATTACTTGCTGTTATATTCAAAGATGTTGAGTATAGCTTAGAGGGCAATAAAAATTCCATTATGGTAAATATTTAATTTGCACGAGTCCCAAATATATATTCTTATTTATGAAAGATATAATGTAATAGTGAAGAAAGATCCATAAAACATACAAAAAGGTAACTGCTGAGATTTTGAGATAAAATAACACCTACAAAATGGGCTTTGGTACTATCACTCGGAGATAAATTTGTATTAATATAGGTAGGGATGAACAGATTTGTCATGTACTAAGACAACCTCTATGGATCCCTAGACATGAACTCATTTCCTTGCACCCACACTCAGGTGGTATTAGAGCCTCCGGGCACTGCTGTGCAGTGACTTTGTGCAGGTGGTGGAAGGGCCATCATTCAATGGCTCATGAGTCCAGCAGGGCCAGCAGGTGCTGGGGTTTGCTTCCACGGGTTTCCACTAAAGCACTACCACTCAAGCAATAGCTTGTTTGGCTTGACAAACACCATTAACTCGCAAATGATATGCTTTCCATATGTATTTTATTTACTTATTTTTTAAGTTCATTTATTTTGAGAGAGAGAAAGTAGGGAAGGACACCGAGAGAGAGGGAAAGAGAATCTCAAGCACGCTCTGTGCTGCCAGCACAGCACCCGAAGTGGGGCTTGAACTCACAAAGTCACAAACTGTGATCATGACAGCCCAAACCCAGAGTCAGACGTTTAACCGACCAAGCCACCCAGGCTCCCCTCCATATATATCTTATTAGCTAAGAACAGTGGTCTTCTGTGAATTTCAACTCATGTGCCTCTACAGTATGGCCCTGGTGGTGGACCCCAGACGTAAAGCAACGACCCAATCATCCATACTCCCATGACGCAAAAGGTGATTTTTTTTGCCTTGCGGTAGAAAGCAAAGGCGAATATGCATTTTTGTTTGTTTTTTTTACCTATTAGTGTTAAAGAAAATTTAGTTACTGATATAAAGAAAAAATATGATTTGCACATATAAAGATAATTAACTTTTATGGAAGAAATTTCTTTGAAATTGGAAAAGAACATAAAGAAAAGAAATTAAATGAAAACATTGAATCCTAATTCATTGGATTAAAATATTTTAGTAGGAAAATAAATTATTATTTTGTTAATAAATACTGAGGGTTTATCATGTGCTATTCAGTTCTAAACACTTGACAGGTTTCGTCTCATTTATCCTCAAGACACCAGAACAAGAGCAGTAATATTATTATCAATACTTTATCGATGAGTAACTGAGGCTCAGAGTGGTTAAGTAACTTCCCTGAAATAACAGTAAAGTTCAGTGCTGAGGGTTGACAATGACATTATAACTAAATGGTTCAATAAAGCCAGTTAATTGCCCACATTCAGATCTATGCTGAATGCTAATTATAATGAATTAACAAGGAAGAAATACACTTCATATGTATGACCTGGCTCAATTCTGGTAACAACTTCATGGAACGGAAATTTTCATTTTTATCATTTTACATTTGAAGAAAGTAAGGCTTGGAGGGGTTAGATAAATTTCTCAAAATCACTCAAACAGTAAGTGTTCAAAGTGAGTACTTGGACAAACTACCCACTTTCACTCCAGAACTATTTCTCTTATCTACTATTACATATAATTTTATATCCTCTATCCAAGAAATTATGTCATACACAGGTGTGAACACACACACACACTCAGATGTTATTTTGTCATTACTCATTATACCTATACAACAAACAGGAATGCAAGTATAGAGGAAAAACAAAAATCTTTGTGCACACTCTAACAGATTACTTGCCTTCTGCCTACTCCAAAGAAAGATTTTGAATTTTATGTTGCAATAAAAAGGGCTGGCACAAGTTTTAGACTATTGACCCATGCTGCTTCAAGATTTTAAGTGTGAAAAATAGAACATCAAAAATGGACTTCTACATGAAATACATTGTTCTATAATTTGCCTCTAGATAAACTCACAATCGAGTTTTATACGGTATAAATATATATCATTTAAATAATTCATAATAGCTAAGGGGATTGGAACAAATAAAAAGTAAGGTTGCTAGCCTTTTGAAATTGTTGCTAGAGTCTGACTGTTTTTCTTAAAAGCCAATATTGCTCATATTAATTTCTCCTTTTTCCTATGTAGTATTCAAGAACTCATAATAGTGCATACTTTTTAGCCCTTTATTTATTTATATGAGATAATTCTGGCATACATACCACCACTGGCTATAACAAATATGACAATGCAGCAAATAAAACTATGCTTCATTTATAAGTCGCAGACTAGTGCTGTGCAGTTTGTAACCGATTCCTGGAAATAATATATTTTTGCTGATTAGTTGTCTGACTAATCTTCCGAGCTTGGAAAAAAAATGGAAATGCAGAAGTGAATGACAAAATACTGATGATATTGTATGGTTTATACTGGTCTTGGCCACTCTATTGGATCAGGGCTTAGAAGTCACATTACGGGCTATTCAGCCCACCATACAAGCTAATTAGTTCTTCTATTGCAAGTCTTCTCCCCTTGGAAGCCACAAAATAAACTGGCAAACCTTCTTGGGGGCCACAATTTTAATATTCTCTAAAATGTTTTTATTTGCTGGGTGTTTGGGTGACTCAGTGTGTTGAGTGTTTGATTGTTGATTTTGGCTCAAGTGGGATTGAGCCCTGTGTCAGGCTCCATGCTGAGCATAGAGCCTGCTTAAGATTCTCTCTCTCTCTCCCTCCCTCTCTCTCTCTCTCTCTCTCTGCCACTCTCTCTCCCTAAAATAAAAAAAAATATATATGTATAAATAAATAAATAAGCAGTAAAATAAAATATTTTATGTGCAAACCTATATGTCACGAAAAAGAGGGGAAAATCCCAAAATTCTCTTAAAAGATTTAAAATTTACATATACAGAGAGCCCCTTTTGCCAATATAGGCACACTGTATTTAGAGTACACTTAAGAACGAGTATTTGAAAACCCCAGAAGATACTTTGCTAAAAAATATGTAGGGTCAAGTCTTTCTACCACTGACAGTGACTAGGATGACAATCTTTATCTTCTCTTCTGGCAAACAAGCACTGCATGATTATATAGAAGTCTCTGCCCTCATGTGGTTATGACAAAACTAGTCTCCAGCCAAGGGTGGTTTTTGAAATAACCCTTGCTCACTCACAGACAAGAGTGTAACCTCACACAACGTACTCACAACGACGTCTTATGTGTTTTAAGACTATAAATATACACTAATTGAATAAGAAAATATTTGAATATTGCCCTCATTTATCAAAAAGAGAGATGGTCAGTTAGAACCCTAGGGTTTGGACATGGTATACAGATGTGTTTTCTTTTACCCACCACCTTTCTTGCAAAAAGAGATCTTTTTTTACCATGATGATAGCGTTCTTGCAAACATGGTGAATGTTCCTAAAACCCACAAAACTTTTTGCAACAAGTGTGGCAAGCACCAACCCCACAAAGTGACACAGTACAAAAAGGCAAAGATTCTCTTTATGCCCAGGGAAAGAGGCATTTTGACAGGAAACAGAGTGGCTACAGTGGGCAAACTAAGCCAATTTTTCCAGAAACAGGCTAAAACGAAGATAAGACTGTGCTGAGGCTTGAATGTATTGAGCCACAAGTGCAGCTCTAAGAGAACGCCGGCCGTTAAGAGATGCAAACATTCTGAACTGGGAGGAGACAGAAGGGCAAGGGTCAAGTAATTCAGTTCTAAGCTTCATATTTTGTTATATTATGAAGACAACAGAACCTAGAGGTTATATTCAAAAGAAGAGGAAGAGGAAGAAGGAGAAGAGAAGGAGAAGGAGAAGGAAAAGGAGAAGAAGAAAGAGAAGGAGAGGAGAGATTTTAGATTTAAAGAAAACTCCCTTATTATTAGCTTCTCTTAAAACAGAAAAATCTGGCAACAATTTGCCCACATTCTTGTACAGTGACAATCCGCAATACACAAACAGTCAATGGTACTTCATGCAGGTTATTTGTTCTTTGGTTGGCCACAGTCTCCACCATTCCCTATTGTTTATTGCTTTTCACCTTCCTTCATGTATTTCACCTCTCTAGCCTTTGACTATCAAGACAATTAAAACAAACACATACTAATTTACCATTCTGACTACTAAGTCATTCATTAAATAAAGCTTTTTAGTCAAAATGACTGAACCACTTATGAATGGAAACAGGCTAACTATGATACATGCATCTCACAGTAACATTGATCCATTGCTTGCCAAATGTCAATGTATATACATTATTTTTAATTAATGGTAGATTTCCAGGTCAAATAATTAAAGGATTAAGGAAGAGAGTAATTGCTTAGATAAATTGAAATTGATTACCTTTTCCAAGCACAGAAGCATAAGAACATTTTGGTTGGGGAAAGCCAATGTAAACAATTTAACTACCTTATGGACACAAGAGATTCAATTTTCAATTTATAAGATGTCCAGCTACAAGTGAGTTTACCCATTATCACTACCCATAATCTGCACAATCTCGATTCATTTTCAAAATGACAAATATGCATAGTGTTGGTAATTTTACTGAATTCTGTTTTATTACTTGGCTTCACAGAAATTGTGGTCCAAATGCAAATCTATTTTTGCTAATTAATAAAGCCTGATGTTATTTCTCCTATAACTCTCTTATTCTTGAAAAACAAGTTCAGAAATGTTAATCATCACTATTGATTACCTACTGATTGTTTTAGTAAGTCTAATGCATCTTTTGCAAAATGTGATACAGATGAAAGAAAACCAAAAACAAAAATGCAATCATCAAATGACTTGCATTTATAATTGAATATACAGCATCCTCAAAAGCAGTTTACCCATTTCCTTACATTTTTAGAGTTTTTCCTTTGTAAAGATATCTACTTTTAGAGGAAAAACATACTTTTGCAGTCATAAATTTTTATATATTTTCAATAGACACTCAAAGATCAGGAAGTGGAGTAGTTTTCTATGTTTAATATTCTATTTGATTTGGACTAATTGCTTTATGTGCATATTGGATGCTAAACCCTACTTTATTTTGAATTAAAAAATAATCAGCTAAAATAATTTGAAAAGAAAAGCATGGTTTTAAATCTTATGTTTTATCAAAATGTATGTGTCTAATTCATACTAAATTAATTGTTATTAGAGTATGAAATGACTTTGTAATATGCTTTTACCTGGTTACTAGTTTGGGAGATAGGAAATCTGACACTTACAGTGATCAATCATGAGATCTTGGGAAACAAACTTTTATTTTCAGGCCTCAGTTTCCTCCAATAGTGCCATTCTAACTCCAAAATTTTGATATAGATTACTCTAATTTTAATATGTGTTTCTGGAAACAAAATAGCCAATTTTTGAACAATTTATTTCACTCTTTATGGGAAATGCTATAATTATTGTAATGGTTATAATCCTCCTCTGCCCTCTTTTCACCACATAATGCTTTGTCAGAAGACCATGGAAGATGGATATCTAAGTTATTTTCAGTCAGCCATCCTAGTCCCTATTCTTGTTTTCAGATTTATTCTGAATAAATCATGTTGGATTCCTAATCAAGGCCTTATAAAATATGTTTTTTTTTTTCTGAGCAAAGTGGACGATGCAGTAAGAAAAAAGAATCAAGAAATTGGAAGTAGAAAGCTTGGGTATAGAGAAACAAAATGGGACAATTTTCCAGATGATCAAATTGTATACTTAGATGCACAAGAAAAACAAACACAAAACAATTTCATCTTATAAGAGAATGTGCTTAGGTAGCTACTTACAAGATTAATTTTTTCATAAAATTATCTTTCCCATATTTCAAGAAGAAAAACATTACAAGATATCAATTAAAGTAAAAGGCCACAAGCTGATGGTTGCCAGAGGGGAGGTGGGTGAGGGGATGAGCAAGATGGGTGAAGGGGAGTGGGAGATACAAGCTGCCAGTTATGGAGTTAATAAGTTATGGGAATAAAAGGCACAGCCTAGGGAATATAGTCAATAATATCATAATAGCATTGTATGATGGCAGATGGCAGCCACGCCTGTGGTGAGCATAGTATACCATATACAGAAGTTGAATCACCATGTTGTACACCTGAAACTAATGTAACACTGTATATCAGCTACATCCAAATTAAAAAGTTAATAAATAAAGACCCACATGCTGAGGCAATAAAAACAGAAAAAAATTTAGACAAACTTAAGAATATAAAACAGAAAAATATGAACAAATGGTAACACATATCCTATCATTAGGAAAACTCAACATTGATTCAATGAGGTCTATACTAAAAAATATAATCTCAATAAAATACCAAATTTTTATCCTTACAGGAAATAATTATGCTAAACCCAAATTCTAAAGATAAACTGAATAAAATAATTTTTGATCTGTACATGCATAATCTCACAAACCAACAGAAAAGACAGAATCCAAAGATAGGCATGGCAGATAAAAATGATTTAGTGGGCAAAATACTTTTGCAATGTATTTAAATCTTGCTTTAATTTTTTTATTTGTTCTTATTTTTTTAAATGCTCACTGAAGTACAGCACACACACAGAGAATTCCATGGACTATAAATTACACAATTCAATGATATTTTACTAAGTAAACATAGAACTATAATCCAGATGAAGATATAGAAAATTATTATCATTGTCCCAGAAGTCTCCATTTCATCCCCTCCCACTTATTAGCACCTCCTAAGGGAATTCACTACTTGGGTGTGCTTATGGTTGAGCTTTATAAAAATTTAAAAAAAATAGTACATATTATTTTGTGTCTAGCTTCTTTCACCATCATTAAGTATGTGGGATTTACCACATTGCTTATAGCTATAGTTTACTTTCTATTGTTGGCATACATTTAAGTTGTTTCAAGTTTTTTTGAAAAACTGACATGAACATTCTAGGTCTGGGCTGGAGAGAGCTCAGATTTAACAAATACTGTGAAAATTTCTTTTTTTTTTTTTTTAAATTTTTCTTTTCAACGTTTATTTATTTTTGGGACAGAGAGAGACAGAGCATGAACGGGCGAGGGGCAGAGAGAGAGGGAGACACAGAATCGGAAACAGGCTCCAGGCTCTGAGCCATCAGCCCAGAGCCCGACGCGACGCGGGGCTCGAACTCACGGACCGCGAGATGGTGACCTGGCTGAAGTCGGACGCTTAACCGACTGCGCCACCCAGGCGCCCCTGTGAAAATTTCTTCTAACGCAGTGTGCCAATTTACGTTCCAACCATTAGTGAACGAGCTTTTCATTTGCTCCATATTCTCACCAACTCTTGAAATTAAAATTAACTGGTTTTTTTTGTTTGTTTGTTTTTAATTTTTGCCTCTGTTGTGTTAGGCGTATGGTGACATTTAATTGTATGTTTATTCTTTATTTTCCTCATGACAATTGATGTTAAAATCCTTACACAGACTATTTGGCCATTTGGGTGTCATGTTTTGTAAAGAGTAAGTTCAAATATTATTTTCTAATATTTGCTTGTCTTTTTTTTCTTAATGAATTCTTAGAAATTCTTTGTTTATTCTGATATTCTTTGTTTATATCTTTGTCAGATATAAATATATCAGACTGTCGTTTCTTCCTCCTGATGGCATCTTTTGATGAGCAAAATATTCTGCTTAATGGAGATCCTTAATCAATATTTTTGTAGAATTAGTGCTTCTGGCAGCCAGTTTAAAAATTATTTGACTAGGGGGTGCCTGGGTGACTCAGTTGGTTAAGTGTCCCATTTTTGATTTTGGCACAGCTCATGATCTCATGGTCGTGAGTTTGAGCCCCACATTGGGCTCCATGTTGACAGACCAGAGCCTGCCTGGGATTCTCTCTCTCCTCCCTCTTATTCCCTACTCCCATTCACTATTTCTTTCTAATAAATAAATAAGCATAAAAAAACTCTTTGCCTACTCCAAAGTCATAAATATATGTTTTATATATTTTATTATAGAATATTGCTCTATCATTCAAATAGGTCTAAATCTATCTAGAATTGATTTTTTGTATGGTATGGTGTAGATAGATTTATATTTTCCACAAAGGGCTCTGTGTTAACAGTGTAGATCCTGCTCGGGACTCTCCCTCTTTCTCTGCCCCTCCCCCTCTTGCAATCTCTCTGTCTCTCAAAATAAATAAAACTTTTATTAATAATAAAAATAAGAAACCTCTATTATTCCTAGTTTCATAGTGAAACTTTTCAAATATATCACCATTAAATAGACCCTTTACTGTAGAAATTTTGGTAGATACTCTATTGTATTAAGTAAACTCCATTCTATTTCTGGTCTGCTAATTATTTTTAAAATTCATGAATAGTTGGTGAATTTGTTAAATATATTTTTGGCATCTATTGTTATGGTCATATATTTTTCCATATATTTAAAAAAATTTTAAAAACCATTTTTAAATGTTTATTTATTTTTGTGAGAGAGACAGAGTGCGAACAAGGGAAGGGCACAGAGAGAAGGAGACACAGAATCTGAAGCAGGATCCAGGCTCTCAGCTGTCAGCAGGCAGCCCTTCACGGGGCTCCAACTCCTGAACACTGGGATCATGGCCTGAGCCTAAGTCGAAAGCTTAACCAAGTAAGCCACCCACCTCCCCATACAGTGATTCCTTTTAATGTTAAGCCTATCTTGAATTTGTTGAATAAATCAACTTTGTTATCATTTTTAAATAAGCCTGAATTCAATTGTTAGTTTTTAATGATTTTTCCAAGTGTTTATTATTGTCCCATCCCTCTCCATAAACGGGACTCCAATATATGAATATTAGATACTTTTTCCATACATTTTATAGCTCTTATGACTTTTCTGCATTTTTTATTATTTTTTTCTTTCCAGACTTCAATATGATATTTGCTGCTGAACTACATTTTACTTTACTACTTTTCTTTTCTGCTCTGTCTAGTGTGTTATTAAAGACTATTGAACTATAATTTCATTTATTTTATTTTTCAATTTCAGAGTGTCCATTTGATTTTTGGGGGGGGTAAATTTCAGGTCTGCTAAAATTCTCCATCTTTTCTATATTTTTGACCGTATATATTAACATTATTTTAAAAGCACTGTTATCCCAATATTCTGGCTTAATTTTCTGGTTTTTTTTTCTCTAGGTTGTCAGTTATTTTATTCTGTTCCTTGATATAACTGACTCAATAGTATTAACAGGATTTTACCATTAGGAAAGGCCCTTAATATTAAGTTTTTCCTGAAGAGATTTTCTACAAACAGGTGATTAATACCACCTTTAATTCATGTGAGATTGAGATGATATTTGCTGATATTCTTGTTAACTGCCAAACTCAAGCAAAAGTAGAAATATTTAAAGATTTCTATTTCCAGCATTGTTTATCAAAAATTCAGTTTCCTTTTAAAGCGTAAGAATCTTGTCACTCCAGAGCCTGACAGAGACTTGTTCAAGTGAAAAAACACTGTCTGCTAATTAGGTTATTTTGGGCAGCCATTTATTACTTTCAAAGCACCTAACAAAATTTGGATTAATATTTCCTTAATTGTGCTACTGAAATTAACCTTGTAGCTTAAACATTTTGCTGAGAACCCTATCTACAATATCCAGATTTCTGTATGTGATAAAAGATTTACATGCTTTTTGTACCAGTTTTTTATGTTTAAAATTTTTTTTTTCATTTATTCATTTTTGAGAGAAGAGAGAGACAGAGCACAAACAGGGGAGGGGCAGAGAGAGAGGGTGACAGAATCTGAAGCAGGCTCCAGGCTCCGAGCTGTCAGCACAGAGCCCAACGCGGGGCTCGAACTCACAAACCACAAGACCATGACCTGAGCCGAAGTTGGACACACAACCCACTGAGCCAACCGGCACCCCCCAGTTTTTCATATTTTTTAAACATTCTCAAGGGAACTGATAATCTTTTAATAAACTCAATCATTTTGTAGCATCATCCAGACACACTGGTTTTCATTTCCTCTCCAAATATTTTTGATGCCAGCATTTATCTGGGAACAAAGCAGTGTATTATAACAATGTTACAATTTATTTTATAACAAGAGACAAAACCGCTCATGGGCCAAGCACTAATGGAATAACATTAGTAAAGAAGCCAACACAGTTCCTCCTGGATAGAACTTTCTAGATTTGGGGCACCTGGGTGGCTCAGTGGGTTAAGCATCCAACTTTGGCTCAGGTCATGATCTCACAGTTCGTGAGTTTCAGCCCCGCGTCAGGCTCTGTGCTGACAGCTCAGAGCCTGGAGCCTGCTTCAGATTCTGTCTCACTCTCACTCTGCCCCTCCCTTGCTCATGTTCTGTCTCTCCATCTCTCTCTCAAAATAAATAAACATTTAAAAAATTAAAAAAAAACTTTTTAGATTTGAAGATAAAACATGAAATAAATCTTGTCCTCTTTTTGTTTCAGACAGAAACTTGCAGCAAGAAAACATTGTTTATGAATTTCACCAACATTTAAAATTTTTACAAATACTAAGACTTGATCTTTAATGATGAAATCTGTTTACTTATAAACCTGAAAGAAGTTGTTTTTCTATTTATTTTCTCTCAAATCTCTTTAGTTTCAGATGATAGGTCTTCAATATTTCAACTTACTATACAAAGAGACAATGGAGTCTTCAATTCTTCTAACTGCATCTTAACCTAGTATTTTATTGCTGTAGTTTTACATGGTTTCATTGTTATGTTTTCACCAACCATGTGATTTTTCCTTTATGGGGTAATAATTTCCACCACTAAATAATTTGATCCTTGAAATGTTTCATTGGATACAAGTACTGTTTTTAACAAACATGCACTGAGTTTAAGTTTCCAAGAACCATTCGGCACCTTGCCTTGTCAAGTGACTGGTTTGTATTTGTGCCTTTTTGCTCCACTTGCTTCACTTAGAGATTGTTTGCAACCCACTATGTACAATAGAATTGGGTACCCTGGATTGCCATCTTATGTAAACAGAAGTGATATTAACTTTCATAGTAAAGATCAGGTTGATTGCTATTATTATTGTTGCTGTTGCTTTTTGTCTTTCCTTTGTTGCTTGGGTTCAATTACTTTGAAATGACTTTGAAGATTGTGATTATTACCAAACATATTAGAAGGAATCATAGACCCAAGGCCAGAATCATTCTCTTCCATCCTACACTTCATGTTCAAAAAATACCATATTTGATATTGAAGCATGTTTGTCATCAGAAACATTAATAAATATTTTAAGAAGATGATAAACAATTTAAAAAGAAAATCACAAAAAGGTAAAATTTTATAACTTTCAACCTACACTATCCACATTTTGCAACATTTGCAGTAACAGTCAAGTGGCAGGACTCCTGATATGTGGAGTCATTAGACTAAAATTTTGTCATTAGAATGAAACATTTTATCTTATTTTCTATTATACCAGCAGGACTTGTTTATTCCTGTCATTTACTGGGTGGTGCTTAAGAGATGGTTTAGAAAGGAGGTAATTCAGTACTGAGAAGCTGCCATCATCAGCTTACTGACCTTTTCTTTCTCAGTCCACCACTCACGAATTTTCAATGGCCCCCAAACCCCACTTTTGCTCCCAATCTGCTGACAAAATATGAGTAAATACTCAATACATTCAACCAAATGAATATGGTGTCCTACTGTGCATGCATATGGGGCTTAAAAAACTGCTAATGGAATTGCTAAAGGTGCTATTGACCACTCTGAACTTTATCATTGTATATCCCACAAAGTTCAGAGTCAGTTATTTTTAGCCATGAAGGAAAGAGAGAAATCCTAGGATTCTGCAAGGTATTGTTTGAAAACTCTGAATTCTGTATTTTAACCACAGCAACCTTAACTGTTAAAACTATGAAGCCATAGCCCCACATCACTCATGTAATTGTCTTCTAAAATGCACTGGGGTACCTGGGTGGCTCAGTCAGTTGAACGTCCAACTCCACTCAGGTCATGATCTCTCAGTCTAGGAGTTCGAGCCCCGCATGGGTCTCTGTGCTGACAGTTCAGAGCCTGGAGCCTGCTTCAGATTCTGTGTCTCCCTCTCTCTCTGTCCCTCCCCCGCTTGTGTTCTGTCTCTCTGTGTCTCTCAAAAAATGAATAAATGTTAAAAATAAAATTAAATGCAAACAAATGGCCCAGGAAGAAATAATCATTCTTTTCAGTGCAAAATCTAGGAGTGGCAAATATTATACAAAACTTGTATGTATATATGTAAATAGTAAATATATTAGGGGTAAAGATAAATAATTTTAATAGTATATTTTCACATACACAATGATGACTCGCAAAGAGAATACTAACCCATAGCTAATACTTGTTTTTTTATTGCAACATACCTGAAGAAGAATATATCATCTGTTCAATAAAAAGCTCACAGTGGAAGTAATTTTCTTGGATACAGTGAAGGATGTTCCCCTAAAGGGGATCTATAAGATCCCCAAAGTGCATGAGAAATTTGAAAAAGAAAACAAGTAAATCTGTCATTCCCTCTAATTCCATTACTTTATATCAAGTTGAGAATCAGTCTTGACCCTCCAGATTTCATCTCTTTTATATGTTCTACTTAGAAAATATACACTGTTGTGTGCGCTATGTTTTCTCAGTGTTAGCCAACAGACTTAACTTTAGGGCCTCCTGGTAGGTGATCACACTTCTAATATTAAAATGGGCTTTCCAAAAGTGGCGAAAAAATATAACTTGCAAAATTGTGGGCCAAATAGAAAGAACTACAGTTTTAGTCTTTTAAAGATCACAGCCGTTATTTTTGCTACTACTAGGAGAGGTTTTAATTTTCAAAGAATCATGACTCTATTAGTCAAACCCAATCATATTGTCACTATTTCTAGTTTTGTTCTCTACTTAGGAGAAAATACATTTCTGTTGTGACCGGCGTGACAAACACCGAGGTCAGTGTCCTGAGGGTAGGGGAATGCAAGAAAAAAGAGAGAGAAGAAAGTTTGGGAACAGGAGGGTCCCCTGGGCTGATGGCCCAAGTGATGGATTTATTGTTGCTGTACACAATCTTTTATATCCAGACTCTTATGGGTCAGGCCATTCTAAGAATAAACAGGTTTCACATAATCGCTGCCAACCAAAACATTTAGTTCTGTGTTTCTTGTGCATTTTCTAGACGGGTCACAACAAGACCTTGTTGATAAGATTGCTAGCAAAACACAGTTCCCATGTTTGTTTCTATCTGACTCGGGGTAGAAAAAGGGAGGTAGCATTACTGCCAACACCTGCAGACCACAGGCTTCAGGAATTAACTTTCTCAGCCTTGACAAGGCTTTCGTATGCCCTTGAAAGTGGGGGAATGGGAGGGGGAACCACCGGGTTGGCTTGAGTCAACAGGGAACGTTGCTCGACCCGGTCTCAGCCTGGTGCTGGGGCCCGGCCTCCCACATGAATGGGAGGGGGAACCACCGGGTTGGCTGAGTCGACAGGGAACGTTGCTCGACCCGGTCTCAGCCTGGCACCGGGCCGGCCCTCCACACTTTTCCATAGGTGGTGTACGCTTCCATCCCATTCTCTACCCTCTATTACCATTTGATAAGATGCAAATAGAGTATGTCCGGCACTAATAAAAACAGGAAAAGGCATTTATTTGACTTTTGCATTTAGTTCTCTGCACCAACAAATGGCAACTTGCTTTGAAAATGAAATTAGATGTAGTTAATGTATTAGTCTCCTATGACCACTATAACAAATCACCACAAATTGGGTGGCTTAGAGCAACAGAAATTTATCCGTTTGCATTTTGGGAGGTGAGGAGTCTAAAATCAAAGTGTGGGTAGGGCTGTGCACCCATAAATTCTCTGGGGAAGAATCCATTTCTTGCCTTTCCCAGCTTCTGGTGTCTCCAGGTTTTCCATGGCTTGTGGCCCCATCACTCTAATCTCTGAAACCACGATATAATTGTGTCTTCCTCTTCTCTGTGTCTGTCTTCTCTTGTGTTTCTTAGTCCAATTTCCCTCTGTTAAAAGGACACATGTAATTGCATGTAGGGCTCAATTGTATAAGGTAGGATATTATCTTCCTCTCAGGGTCCTTAACTTAATGACTTATGCAAACACCTTTTTCCAAACAAGATAATGATCATAGGGTTCAGAGATTAGTATGCAAACATATCTTTTGTGGAGCCACCATCTAACTCACTACAATCTGCCCTGACACCCAAATATATTCACTGTGGTCCAGCTTCCCCCAAATACTCAGCCCCTTATTTTTATTTTATTTTTATCCTCATTTTTGCTTCCTTCCATCCCATGCCAACCAATTTGGTGAGTCTCCCAACCAACTAAGTGTCCTACTATTCAATTAAATTCTGATACTATCTTCCTGGAGTTAGGGTCAGACACCAAATATTTAAGGGCTCAGTTCCACAAGACTGTTCCCACTTCAGACATCAGTGGCAACTATCAGTCCCCCAGGTCACCCAAACTTCTACCGAATTTCACCAGTTTGAAGGTTTCTACAATCTACCACTCAAGTTTGATAATTTGCTAGAATGCAAATTCTATGGTGCTAGAATGACTTTTAGGACTCAAGAAAATGCTATTCTTACTAGTAAAGGTTATTATAAGGAATATAAATGAACAGCCAGATGAAGAGATGCATAGGACATGGCCTAGAAGGGTTCCAAGTGTACGGCTCTCTATCCCGTTGGAATAGAGGTATACCACCTGGCCAGCACATGGATGTTGCCAACCAGGAAGTTTCTTGAATCCCATTGTTAAGGGCTTTGTTGAGATTTCATTCCACATGCATGACTGTGCTATTGCTAATTCAGTCAATCTCCAGATCCTATGCCTTCCCTGGATGTTAGGGAATGAGGCTGAAAGTTCCAAGCTTCTAATCACGCCTTGGTTCTTCTGGCAAACAACTCCCATCCTAAAGACATGTAGGGGCCAGCCAAGAGTCACCTTCTTAGTACAAAAAACACTCCTACCATCTTTATCACGCAGGAAATTCCAAGGGCCTTTGAAGCTCTGTGCTAGGAACTGGGAATAAAAACCAAATATCTTTCCTATTATACTATGGATTCTTTCCTCAATTTATCCCTTACCTCTTGTATGTTCCTGTAAACAACAATAAGAAACAAGATCACACGTAAAACCTTTTCCTTGGCAATTTCTTCATCTAAATACCCCAATTATTGCTGACAAGTCCTGTTTCCACACAATTCTAGGACAATATTTGAACAAGTTTTCTGGCACTTTGTAATAATTATCAGCTTTCCTTTAGCTTCAATAACATGTTATTTATAAATCTCTGAGCCCTTTATATCCTTTTTTCCTCTCAATATTCTGTTTATAACAACACAAGTATTCTCTAGAACAACAGAAACTTTGCTACACTCCTCACTTTTGCCAGGTCACCAAAAGCACTTTAAAATAAATATTTATTTATATATTTTAAGAGAGAAAGAGCATGGGAGAGGGGCAGAGAAAGAACAAGAGAGAGAATCCCAAGCAGGCTCTGCGCTGCCATCACGGAGGTCGACACGGTGTTCCATGTCATGAACGGCGAAACCATGACCTGGGCCAAAATCAAGAGTGGATGCTTAACTGACTGAGTCACCAGGTACCCTACCAGAAACACTTTTAATGTTCATAGTGCTAACCTTCTGTTCAAGGACATTTAGGCTTTTTCTATCATATGCTTTGAATTTCTTCCATTCCTTATCTTTCTTTAATTCCAAAGCCACTTCCATATATTTAGGAAGAGCAGGCTGGAAACTTTCAGGCAGGAGCTTATACTGAGATCCACAGAAGGAACATTTCTCCAAGGAAGTTTCAGTTCTGCTCTTAAGGCTCTTCTACAAATTAGATCAGCTACATGCAGATTATCAAGGATAATCTCTTTTACATAAAGTTAACTGATTATAGATGTTAAACACATCTACAAAATAGCTTCAGAGCAACATTCAGATTAGTGTTTCTTTGAAAAACTGGGTCCTATAGCCTAGCCAATGTGACACATAAAGCTGATCATCACACTTAATTTAAGCAGTATTTTAATTAATTTCAATATTAATATAGCACTATTAATTCTAGGTGAAATGTAGCATTTTATTTTTTTTTAATTTTTTTTCAACGTTTTTTATTTATTTTTGGGACAGAGAGAGACAGAGCATGAACGGGGGAGGGGCAGAGAGTGAGGGAGACACAGAATCGGAAACAGGCTCCAGGCTCTGAGCCATCAGCCCAGAGCCTGACGCGGGGCTCGAACTCACGGACCGCGAGATCGTGACCTGGCTGAAGTCGGACGCTCAACCGACTGCGCCACCCAGGCGCCCCAGAAATGTAGCATTTTAAAAATTATGTCTAAAATTTTAGGAAGAGTGTTTTAAAAAACAAAGGGTATCTTATATATTTGCCTATTTCTATGATACACAACCTCTATGTGCACGTTCAGTATATATTGCACTAAGATAAATACACTTGTTGACCCTGAGCAATAAACCGGTAGAATAATGAATAATTCAGCCTAGGTGTGATAGAAGGGTAAAGTGAACAGTAATATACCAAATGAAATGTGTGAGGAATACCCTTGTCTTACTCAGATAGCTTTTCTTGCAATTAATATATTTTTAAATAGAGAACTTACTTACGTTTGCCTTAAAATGTGAAAAATCTTGCAAAGGAATTTTCTGAAATTACACAAAAATTAAAAAAAAAAAAAAACAACCTAATACTGGAAAGGGAATTCAGAGAAGGTTTATCGTATAAGAGAAAGTAGAACAAAGTGACCAAAAAGTATAAAATAATAATTCTATGGAAGGCAGTAAAGGTATAAAATGAAATTTTTTATATGAAAGTATTTATCTAGATCTTGCCCATGATCTGGTGCTGTGGTTTGACTTTTCAAAAAAAAAATGGTCTATAGGCTGCAGATATGTAAATGCTTCTGAGATTATTACAATTCTGTATGCCTCATGTTGCTAGTATTTTAAAGGTTATTAAAGTTATTATATTTACCAGGGCTTTGCTCATATTAGAGATGAGCAAGAAATAAATTTTATAATGACTTTATAATGACTAGCTTTAAATTTTGTTCATATAAATATTATTTACATATTAAAATTAAAAAAAAATACTTATCAATTTGATTTCAGAAAGTAGTCTAACAAATGGACACATAAAGACCAATCCATTACTTTTGTAATCATTTTTACATAAATCATGATGTACTATCTACTTCTGAAATTCCCACGAATACATTGTATGTCTTAAACATTTTTCCTTGACAGTTGATATATATCTCATTATTTTTGTTAGCCAGTGCATAATATTCCATAAGTAGACTTAGCCATATTGTATTTAATTGGTTTTATTCAAGATAAAAATTTGGTGATTTGCATTTTTTACAATTACATACAATATATTCTTTCTCATGCATATTTAAAGGTGATTTTCTAGAACACTTTCAGCTTAATAGATTCTGCCAAATTGCCCTTGGAATTGTCTTTATTGACTTATATTCATTACCTTTGTCTGAGAGTACATGATTCCCCAGATTTTGCCAAAGCAGGATATTGGGTGGAATTACCTGTCACCACTCTTAAGTAATCTTTCTGAGATTTACACATTCTCCAGATGCAAGGGTTTTAATTTTTACAATGCAAAAGAAAGAGAATTAAGTAGGCCCTTTTAAAGTCTCCTGGAAAACACCTGGAATACTACCATCTTTCCATAAACACATCATAAAGTAGTGTATATTAAAATTCATTAGTTCATAGTTTATAATACATATTTTATAGTTAAAGTCTTTTATGAAACTGAAAAAAAATGAGACAAAAAACTCAAAATATTGGGGTACCTAGGTGACTCAGTTGGTTAAGCGTCCAACTTGGCTCAGGTCATGATCTCATGGTTTGTGAGTTCGAGCCCAGTGTCTGGCTCTGTGCTAACACCTTAGAGCCTGGAGCCTGCTTAGATTCTGTGTCTCCCTCTCTTTGCCCCTCCCCGTCCCCCCCCCTCAAAAATGAATAAACATTTAAAAAACCTCAAAATTGTATCATGATAATGTATTTTTTCTGTAAATATTAATTATGTCCGTATTTGGCCAATTATAGTTTATTAAATATATGTAAGGCAATGGATTTATTTTTCATGGAATCAAGGTAAGAAATTTAACTTCATCTGCCCTGACTATATTAATATATAACCAGTCACATGATTTCCAGCTTCTTAGGCCCATCCCTAGAATTTCTAATTTAAAAAAAAAATAATGTTTATTTATTTTTGAGAGAGAGAGAGACAGACAGACAGACAGTGCAAACAGGGGAGGGACAGAGGTAGAGGAAGACACACAATCTGAAGTAGGCTCCAGGCTCTAAGCTGTCAGCACAGAGCCTGACACGGAGTTCAAACCCATGAACCGTGAGGGAAGCTTAACAGACCGAACCACCCAGGTGCCCCCCCATCACTAGAATTTCTGATATAATAGTCTAGGGTAAATCCTGAGAATTTGTATTTCTGAAAATTACCCAAGTAATTCTGATGGTGAAGGTGTTGATTCAGAGTCTGTACTTTGAGGACCACTGCACTAAGTAACCATGAAATATTAATCAAATTATGGTCCATGAATGGCTCCTAGCAGCATCACTTGGAGCTTGTTAGAAATGCAAATGTTAGGGGCTCCTGGGTGGCTCAGTCGGTTGAGCGTCAGACTTCGGCTCAGGTCATGATTTCGCGCTCTGTGAGATCCAGCCCCGCGTCGGGCTCTGTGCTGACAGCTCAGAGCCTGGAGCCTGCTTTGGATTCTGTGTCTCCCTCTCTCTCTGCCCCACCCCCGTTCATGCTCTGTCTGTCTCTGTCTCAAAAATAAATAAACATTAAAAAACAATAAAAAAAAAAGAAATGCAAATGTTAATGACCTAATGGGACTTCCTCAAGTTTAAAAGCTTCTGCATCACAAAGGAATTAATGAGCCATTGGGACTTCCTCAAGTTAAAAAGCTTCTGCATAGCAAAGGAAACAACAAACCTAAAAGGCAGCCTACAGAAAGGGAAAAGATACTCTGCAAATGACATATGTAATAAAGGGTTAGTATTCGAAATCTATAAAGAAGTTATCAAGGAGCCTGGGTGGCTGTCTGTTGAGTGCTGACTTTAGCTCAAGTCATGATCTCGCAGTCTGTAAGTCCAAGCCCCTGACAGGCTCTGTGCTGATAGTTCAGAGCCCAGAGCCTGCTTCAGATCCTGTATCTCCCTCTTTCTCTGTCCCTCCCCCACTCACATCGTCTCTCTCTTTCTCTCAAAAATAAAATAACTATTAAAAAAAGTAAAACAAAACAAAACAAGAACTTATCAAACTCAACACCCAAAAAACAAATAATCCTGTTAAGAAATGGGCAGAAGACATGAATAGATACTTTTCCAAGAAGACACATAGATGGCTAACAGACACACGCAAAGATGTTCAATATTGCTCATCACTCAAAGAAACATAAATCAAAACCACAATGCATTACCACCTCACACCTGTCAGAATGATCAAAATTAACAACCCAAGAAACAACAGGTGTTGGTGAAGATGTGGAGAAAGGGGACTCCTCTTGCACTGTTAACGGGAATGCAAACTGGTGCAGCCCCTCTGGAAAACAGTATGGAGGTTCCTCAAAAAGTTAAAAATAGAACTACCCTACAATCCAGCAATTGCACTTGTAGTATTTACACAAAGGATGCAAAAATACAGATTCAAAGGAGTACATGCATCCCAATGTTTGTAGGAGCATTATCAATAATAGCCAAACTGTGGAAAGAGCCCAGATGTTCATCTGTTGATGAATGGACAAGGAAGAGTTGCTATAGTAGTGCCTGGGTAGCTCAGTCAGTTGATCACCCAACTCTTGGTTTAGGTTCAGGTCATGATCTCACGGTTTGTGCAACTGAGCCCTACATCAGGCTCTATGCTGACAGCATGAAGCCTGCTTAGGATTCTCTCTCTCCCTCTGTCCCTGACCCTCTCCTCCTCATGTTCTCTCTGTCCCTCTCAAAATACATAAATAAGCAATTTTTTTTTAAAAAAGGAGTGATATATATATATATATATACCCGTTTAATGCTTTTTAAATTCTATATTTACACCATCAAATATGGCAGTCACTAACTACATATGTCTCTTTACATTTAAATTTAAATTAATTGAAATCAAATTAAATTAAAAACTCAGTGTTTGAGACACAGGAGTCACATTTCAAATCCTCGATACCAACATGTGGTGAGTCGTGACCATATTTGCATCATCACAGAAAGTTCTACTGGACAGTACTATTTCATAGGAATACCAAGGCTATGTATTTTCTTTCTTTTTAAAAACAAGGTTTAGTTCACTGCATTCAAAACATATTGACTATACTTTGGCAAGCATGAGGCATTTTTGGGATTTTCCTTAGAATATCTACTAAATAATTCTGACGACTAAAAGTACATAAATAATACTACAATTGTGTTTTCTTTTATTAAAAAATTTTTCTTGGGGAGCCTGGGTGGCGCAGTCGGTTGAGCGTCTGACTTCAGCCAGGTCACGATCTCGTGGTCCGTGAGTTCCAGCCCCGCGTCAGGCTCTGGGCTGATGGCTCGGAGCCTGGAGCCTGCTTCCGATTCTGTGTCTCCCTCTCTCTGCCCCTCCCCCGTTCATGCTCTGTCTCTCTCTGTCCCAAAAATAAATAAAACGTTAAAAAAAAATTAAAAAAAATTTTTTTTCTTAAAGTTTATTTATTTTTGAGACAGAGAGAGGCAGAGCATGAATGGGGGAGGGGCAGAGAGAGAGGGAGACACAGAATCCAAAGCAGGCTCTAGGCACAGAGCCCGACGCGGGCCAAACTCACAGACTATGAGATCATAACCTGAGCCGAAGTTGGATGCCCAACCGACTGAGCCACCCAGGTGCCCCTACAATTGTGTTTTCTTTTAGGACACATAGAAATATATGGCACATTCATAGTTTTGTACTTGGAGGGCTATTAAAATACGACTTGTAATTTACCCAACAGCTTTTCTCCAAAGGGCTCAGTCCTTAGAGAGATAATTTCAAACTAATTCCAACTTTCTTGCTTTTATCTATCCCTTTCTACTCTCAGTAGTGTTGTAATCAATAGAAACATGTCTAACTTATTTGAACTTTCTAGGCTTCTTTTCACTCTGTACTGTAATAATGAACTTTGCTTCTCTGTGCTAAAGTCACTAGAGATGCAAGGGCAAGTCAAATGTTTCTTATGTTAAAAATAACTTTCACTTTGACAAAAAGAACCAAAATCCTAGGACTAAGATATGTTGCTTATAAAATTATACAGAGGATGTTGCATAAAGAGAATTAATTCCCTTGTGTTTAGGTGCAGCCCAATCATTGCAACTATTTATAGTATTCTAAGAAGCATCAAGACTCCTGAGTGCCAAAGTTCCTCCCTGGAGGCAAATTCATTATTCATGGATGACCAAGATTTATAGAAGATTGGAATGCCACCATGATCCATTATTCATAGAATTAGAATACAAAAGTTCCTAAAAATCCAAAGTGCTTTGGTAAGATTGTGGCCAAAAACATTAGTGGTAAAACATGCACTGAATTGATGGGAAGGGGTGTTATGTTTAGCCTATATTAATCTTGTACAGTCTAACTATTCATACAATTTGCTGAAGAAATACAATTATGTTTGATTATGGGAGGTTACATCAGAACCTTCTGGGAATATTTACGTGCCAACTTTTTCAGTGGAATGTTGCTTTATTCGGGTCTCAAATAAAGATATAATTTTTAGAAGTCAGAGACAGTAGTACTCATATAATCCATAAAGGTTAGTATATTATGGTTGAGAATATCAAACAGCATTAGATTTGACGTATTTGAGAAGGGACTACGTAAGGGGCATTAAACCCAGGAAAATGTCCCTGCTGCAAGGACACATAATTCAGACTTGTGTTTACCTGTATGTGCACATAATTCTGAACTGTTCAGGGGTAGATAGCCTATTAAATGGAATACTACTGATAAGCATTATTTTTCTGATTCAATTAATATCAAGTTTGCAAATAGTTGCATTGAATAATGTAAGTTTATGTATCAGGGACAATATTGGATGTAGTCCCACTCAAATGTAAGGTCAACAATGGTACAGTTATTGATAATTTGTTGGAGACATGAATGATACTTACTAAAATGAAGTTGAGCCAAAAAGAAAATATGAATAAGTAAGCAGTATGTAGAGACATAAAGTTATTATCTTAAGAATTCATTTTTTCCTGAAACAAACATATTCAGTATGGTTTAAATTCAATAACTTTTATAATATTGTGTACATAAGGAAGCACTGAATTGTTATGAAAACAAGCTAACAATAGTGATAGTAAAGGCATATAGTGCTAATTATAAATAAGCAATTTCTTCTAAGATACTCAAAATGTGTACTGATACTATATTAATCTCCATGTACCTTTTTAGTTTTAAATTCTAAGAGTTAAAATATATGTCAAGAATAATTCATAACTCATCTAAGGCACAGGAGATTTCTTGCTGACATCAAGTGGTAAATATCACACTTAATTATTGTGAAAAAATGTGTTAAAATGTATAATACTTAGTATAGGTTAAAACACTACTTATATTACCAAGCTGAATTCAAATAGAAAGCATTCACTAAATGTCAGCTACCTTTATTTCATTAATAGTCAAGTTCCTTTCCTCTCACACTGCCTAGATGACTCTAAATTCCACTCTACTTTTTGAAAGGATTCATGTTTTTGTTCTTATAATCCAATGGCTTTCAGCGTCTTTATAATGTATATCTATCTGTCTATACATATCTATTCCAAAAAGATAATAAGCATTAATGTCTGCAATAAACACTCTAAGCACAAAATGCCACTCTATCCATATGTTAATGTTCTGTTTGCCACCATTCTTGTGATTTCCACTTTCAACTGCTTTGAGTGGGTTTAAGTTACAGAAACAAAATTGTTTGGCTCAATAAATAGAACAATTAGAAATGCCTCCAAATTTCATTGGTTGCCTCCTGAGGTAGTAAATTCCTCTTCCTTGAAAGCTTTGGACTGGAGTCTGGATGGTAAACTACTAAATGAGAAACATAATTTTGGATCTGTGATAGTTTTCAGTGAAGTAATTTTTAAAAATTAGTCAGATAAGATTGAATTAGTTTAAAAATGCATTTCCAGGTCTTGCCTCCTTGCAATTTTAATTCAGAATGTTTGAAAAGGAACTTGTTTTTATTTTTTTATTTTTTTTACTAAGTAACTCAAATTATGCTGATGTTGGTGATCAATAGACCATACCTTGGGATCCTCTACCTCAATGATTATTTAGTTCAAATCTCAATTTGCAAATGAGGAAGTGGAGCACAGTAATTAAGTGAATTTGATGTAAGTTATATAATTAATTTGTTGTTCATCTGGGCGTTGAAGTAACATCTCCTGATCCCTAGTCCATCGTTCCTATTTTTAAATAAGTCTCCAAATAACTTGTGGGAAGCATCTCTCTAAAATTTTACTGTTTTGCAGATTTTTTAAATGGGGAAAATTCAAACAGATTCTCAAATAAGATTTTTTTTCTTATTTTTTTTTAAAAACGTGTAAAAACAGAAACTAAGTTAAGCTCTCTCTCTTTATATTTTTTGTCTCCATTGGAAACTAAACTCAATTTATAAATAGAATTTATATTTACTTAATGGAAACTTATATTGTCACTATATGAATCAATCCCTATTCTAAGAACTTTAATAGTAATATTTGTAAATATTAATAAACAAAATTAATAAACCAACTGCTCTTCTATTAGCAATGTTAATTTAATGTTGCAAATGGCACCACATTGCTGAAACTAATTTAAGGGCCACAACATGGACATTGTGGTAACTATTCCAATAACCAATATTATAACCAATAATAATATCTGATTGTTGGCCACTGGACTCAAGAAGTAGGTTGGCCCTGTGAGGAAGATGGCAGGGTAGAAGGGTCCTAGACTCACCTTGTTCCATTGATATACCTAGATAACAACCACATCAGTGTAAATAACCCAGAAAATGACCCAAAGACTGGCAGAACAGACTCATCACAGCTAAATGTAGAGAAGAGTCCACATTGAAGAGGGTAGGAAGGGAAGACAAGTAGCCCAAAGATAAAAAGACCCAAGGAACCCTGCGGTGGTGGGGGGGCAGGGGGAGGGACGTGGTTGGGAGAGGAGACAGGAACAGACTCCATAACAAGCATCCCAAGCATAGGAGACCTGCACTTCATTGGAAGATGAATCCCTATAACATTTGGCTTTGAAAACCAGAGAGGCCTAATGTGTCAAGTTCTTATGGTCGGTAGGGCTTAACACCTGGAACCTTGAAAATTACTGGGCTTGGCTCTAAGAGAGCCAGAGGACTATAGGAAATGGAGTCCTCACACTTTTTTTTCTAATTTTTTAATGTTTATTTATTTTTGATAGAGAAACAGAGCTTAAGAGGGGAAGGGCCAGAGAGAGAGAGACACAGAATCCGAAGCAGACTCCAGCCTCTGAGCTGTCAGCACAGAGCCTGATGTGGGGCTCGAACTCACAAACTGTGAGATGATGACCTGAGCCCAAGTTGGAGGCTTAATGGACTGAGCCACCCAGGCAACCCTGGAGTCCTCACTCTTAAAGAGATAGCACAACAAAAAGCTCCACTGAGATACAACATAGAAGAAGCAGTTTGGAAAACACCTGAAATATAAGGGAAGGACATTTGTTTACTGATCTGAGGGAGTGCTGGAGAGGCAGACATCTTTGGGAGACTTCTCCAAGAGCAAAGGTACTGGTGGGTAAAGTTATAGGAATTCCTCAACCCTAAACCAGCCTCATAAGAAAAGTTAAAAGAGATTCTTTAAGTAGAAAGGTAGACCATAATCAGGAGTAAGAAAAGTGGGAAGCACAAAAGCAATAAAATTAAATATATCCATAAAAATCAGTCAAGTGATTCACAAAATAAAAAGACGTAAAGTATGACACCATATCTTATGCATATAGCAGTCTATTTTAAGTTGATAGTTGCTTAAGTTTGACCCATTCTAAAACCACTAAATTTTAATTCCTCTCCCCCTCCACATTTTAGGTATATGGTGTCATACTTTACATCTAATGTAACGACAAATCAAAAATCAGTAATAGATGTGCAAAAATAGAGAGGAATCCAAGTATATCACTAAAGAAAGCAAGCAAACGGTGAGAAAAGGGAGCAAGAGAAGAAAGGAAGAGAAAAGAACTGCAAAACAATCATAAAACAAATAACAAAATGGAAATAAGTACATATTTATCAATAATTGCATCAAATGTAAATAGACTAAATGTTCCAATAAAAAGACATAGGAGATATAATGGATAAAAAAGCAAGATCCGTCTATATGCTGCCTACAGTAGACTCATTTCACACGTAAAGACACATGTAGATTGAAAGTGAAGGGATGGAGAAGCATTTATCATGCAAATAGAAGCAAAAATAAAGCTGGGTTACCAATACTTATATCAAACAAAATAGACTAAAACAGACTGTAGCAAGAGAAGGTCACTATATAATTGTGAAGGGAAAAATACAAAAAGAGGATGTAACAATTGTAAATATTTATGCACTCAACATGGAAACACTCCAACATATAAAGCGGCTAACAAAATACGTGAAAAAAGTAATGGATATGGGCGTCTCAGTCTGTTTAAGGGTCTGACTCTTGATTTGGCTTAGGTCATGATCTCACAGTTTGTGAGTTCAAGCCCCACATCAGGCTCTATTCTAACAGTGCAGAGCCTGTCTAGGATCCTTTTTCTCTCCCTCTCTCTGCACCTCTCCTGCTTGTTCGTGCACTCTCTCTCTCTCTCAAAATAAATAAATAAACATTAAAAAGAGAAATAATGGATAGTAATACAATAATAGTAGAAGACTTAAACACACCACTTATACATCAATGGGTAGATCATCCAAACTGAAAATCAATAAAGAATCAGGTTCTGAATGATACATTGGACCAAATGAATCCCACAGATGTATTGAGAACATTCCATCCTAAAACAGCAGAATACACCTTATTTTCCAGTGAACCTGGGACATTTTCCAGCATATATAGCATGTTAGGCTACAAAACAAGTCTCAACAAATTGAAAAAGATGAAGTCATAGCTTGCATCTTTTCTGATGACATGCTATGAAACTAGAAATCAACCACTAGAAAAACCTGGAACAATAAGAAATACATAAATGTTAAATAACATATATATATATATATATATATATATAGAGAGAGAGAGAGAGAGAGAGAGGCAAATGCAAATGAAAACACAATGGTCCAAAGTCTTTAGGATGCAGCAAATGCTATTCTAAGAGGGAAATTTATAACAATAAAGGTCAACCTGAAGAAGCAAGAAAAATGTCAAAGAAACAACATAAACTTACACCTAAAACAACTAAAGAAGAACAAAGACAAGCCAAAAGCAGTAAAAGAAAGGAAATAATAAAGATTAGAGCATAAATAAATGAAATAGAAAGTAAAATAAACAAACAACTCCCCACTAAAAGAACAATAGAACAGATCAAAGAAACCAAGAGCTGGTTCCTTGAAAAGATTAAAAAAAAAAAAATGTTTAGCCAGACTCATCAAGGGGCGGGGTTGGGGGGGTTGAGGACTCAAATAAACAAAATCAGAAATTAGGAGAAATAATAACCAACACCACAGAAATACAAAAGACTGTAGGAAAATGTAGTAACAAAGTATACACTGATAAATTGGACAAACTAGAAGAAATGGATAAATTCCTAGAAACATATACCTCCCAAAACTGAACCAGAAAGAAACAGAAGTATGAAGAGACCAATTACCAGCAATGAAATTGAATCAGTAATCAAAACACTCCCAACAAAAAAAAAGTCCAGTACTAGATGGTATCACAAGCAAATTCTGCCAAACATTTTAGGAAGAGTTAGTATCTATTCTTCTCAAACTATTTCAAAAAATGGAAAAGAAAGAAAAGCTTCAAAATTCGTTCTATGAGGCAAGCATTACCCTGATAGCAAAACCAGACACTACAAAAAATAAAAGAGAACTATAGGTCAATATCTCTGATGAACATCAATGCAAAAATCATCAACAAAATATTAGCAAACCAAATCCAACAATACATTTAAAAAGATCGTTCACCATGATCAAGTGGGATTTATTCCTGGGATGCGAAAATATTCAATATTTGCAAATCAATCAACATGATACATCACATTAAGAAGAGGAAGGATAAAAAATGATCATTTTAATAGATGCAGGAAAAACACTGACAAGTACAACATCCATTCATGATAAAATACCTCAAAAAAGTAGGTTTAGAGGAAACACACCTCAACATAATAAAGGTCATATATGAACACCCATAGCTGACACCATACTCAATGGTAAAAAACTGAGAGCTTTTTCCCTAAGGTCAGGAATAAAACAAGGATGTCTACTTTCACGAATTTTATTCAACATAGTACTGGAATTCCTAGTCAGAGCAATCAGACAACAAAAAGAAATAAAAGGCATCTAATTTGTTAACGAAGCAGTAAAACTGTCACTATTTGCAGGTGACATGATACTACATACAGAAACCACTAAAGATTCCACCAAGAAACTCCTAGAACTGACAAATGAATTCAGTATTCTTATGATACAAAATTAATATACAGATATTTGTTGTATTACTATACATTAATATTGATGTATAGAAAGATAAATTAAGAAAAAAATTTCCATTTATAATTTCACCAAAAATAATAAAACACCTAGGAAAAAATTTACCCAAGGAGGATAAAAGACCTGTAGTCCGAAAACTATAAAACACTGATGAAAGAAATTGAAGATGATACAAACAAATGGAAAGATATACCATGCTCATGGGTCATAAGAACCAATATTGTTAAAATGTCCATACTACCTAAAGCAATCTACCAGATTTAATGAGATCCCTAACAAAATACCAACAGTATTTTTCACAGAATTAGAACAAATAATCCCAAAATTTCTAAGGAACCACAGAAGATCCCAAACAGCTGGAAAAATCTTGAAAAAAAAAAAAGAAAAAAATAAAGAAAAAAAAAGGGAACAAAACTGGAGGTATCACAATCCCAGATTTCAAGATATACTATAAAATTGTAGTATTCAAAAGAGTATGGGCCTGGCATAATAAAAAACATATACATTAATGGTACAGAATAGAAAGCCCAGAAATAAATTCATGATTATATGCTCAATCATCCTTTGACAAAGAAGAATTTATAATGGGTAAAGAACAGTCTCTTCAACAAATGGTGTTGGAAAAACTGGAAAACTACATACAAAAGAATGATACTGGATCACCTTCTTTAACCACACAAAAAGAAAAAAGCTCCAAATGGATTAAGAACCTAAATGTGAGATTGAAACTATAAAAATTCCAGAAAAGAACACAGGCAGTAACTTTTCTGACATAAATCGTAGCAACATTTTTCCAGATATGTCTACTGAGGCAAGAGAAACAAAATGAAGATTAACTACTGGTACCACATAAAAATAAACGTTCTGCACATTGGGGCGCCTGGGTGGCTCAGTCGGTTAGGCATCTGACTTCAGCTCAGGTCATGATCACACAGTGCATGAGTTCAAGCCCCGCACTGGGTTTTGTGCTGACAGCTTAGAGCCTGGAGCCTGCTTCAGATTCTGTGTCTCCCTCTCTCTGCTCCTCTCCTGCTCATGCTCTGTCTCTCTCTCCTTCAAAAATAAATAAAAACATTAAAAAACTTTAAAAAATAAAAAGGTTCTGCACATTGAAAGAAACAATTGACAAAACTAAAAGGCAACCTACAGAATGGGAAAAGGTGTTTGCAAATGGCACATCTGATAGAGGGTTAGTATTCAAAATATATATAAAAAAATTACATAATGCAACATCCAAAGAAACAAATAATCTGATTAAAAATGGGCAGAAGACATAAACAGGCATTTCACCAAAGAAGACATACAGATGGCCAACAGACACATTAAAAGATACTCAACATCACTGATCATCAGGGAAATGCAAATCAAAACCACAATGAGAGATCACGTCATGCCTGTCAGAATGGCTAAAATCAACAACACAAGAAACAACAGGTGTTGGTGAGGATGTGGAGAAAAAGCAACCATTGTGCTCTGTTGGTAGGAATGCAATCTGGTGGAGCTACTGTGGAAAACAGTTGGAGGTTCCTCAAAAATTTTTAAATAGGATTACCACATGATCCACTAATTCTACCACTGTGTATTTACCCAAGAAATATCAAAACATTGATTCAAAAAGATATATGCATCCCTATGTTTATTGAAGCATTATTTATAATGGCCAAATTATGGAAGCAACCCAAGTGTTCACTGCTAGATTAATGGATGAAGATATGATACACATATATATGTGTGTATAAATATATATACATATATACATCATATATGTACATATGCATATATACACATACAATGGAATATTAGTCACAAAAAACACAATAAAAATCTTACCATTTACAACCACATGGACGGAACTAGAAGGTATAATCCTAGTGAAATAAGTCAGTCAGAGAAAGACGAATATATATGCTTTCACCCATATGTAGATCTTAAGAAACAGAACAAAGAAAGAAGGAAAAAAATAAACAAACCAAAGAACAGAATGTTAACTACAAAGAACAAATTAATGATTACCAGAGGGAATGTGGGAGAGTGGTTGAAATAGGTGACAGAGATTAAGAGGGCAATTATGATGAGCACTGAGTAATGTATAGAATTGTCAAACACTATATTGTACACCTGAAACTAATATAACAATACATGTTAGCTATACTGGAATTAAAATGAAAAAAAAAACATAAAAATACTAACCTTGCTGTATTTGATATCCATATTTATTCCCAATTAAAAAAAAACACTTTTCCTTCTATGTCCTTTTAAGACCTTTTTGCCATCTTTAAATTTGATAAGAAGACTTGTGCCTATAACAAACATTTAATTAATATCTCCAATATAGCTGAAAATAAATATTTTCAAACTAAATTCATGATGTCCCTCCAAACCGTGTCCTCCACTGAAGTTAGCACTACTACCTTGCTAGAAAAATCATAAATTCAAAAGTCATCCTAGATGCCTTTCCTCCATTTTCCCTATGTATCAAATCCTTCACCAGCCCCTCCTTGAACAGGTCATGAAGCAGTCTGCCTTCTTTAATCTCCACTGCCAGAATTGCCATCAAAGTTACTGTTGTCTGGACTGGTATAGTTTTCTAACTGAGTACATTCATGGCACCTTCCAACCAATTATCTAAACTATTACCAGAACAATCATATGAAATGTAAATTTAATCACATAATCCTCTATGTAAAGTATTTCCTTTTACAATGAGATTAAGTCCAACAATTCTACTCTCAACTGTTTCCTGTCTCATCCTGTCCTATTTTCTTTCCTGCTCCCTGTGACCAGGTCTCCCTGATGATGAGTGATGTTTAGCATCATTCAACTGTTTATGTCTATAAAACTCACCATATTCCATCCCCTCCCTGCAATCATCTTTCTTTCTCCACCCTCTCCCATCTATGCCATGTTAATTTCTATTTTTCTTGCAAATTCTAGATTCATCTTATTTGATTTGAAATGTGCTTCCTGACTTCCCAAATAAGGTTAGTGATCAATACCTGCTGGCACTATGTGCATCTCTTCTTTGTAGCAATGTCCACAGTGACAATTTTAAATTTACATAATGTGGCTCTCTGATTAATTTCTCATTTTCCAATTAGATGGTGAAGTCCATGAACTCTCCTTTATTTCTCCACTCCTATATCCCAAGGACTTTCAGTAGTAGATTTAATAACATTTGCTATATATACATTGCTGAACGGACAGCAGTAAATTCTAAATGCTGCAGAACAACACAAGAAAGGATTACCTGCAGAAATCCTACTCAACATTTCCTTACTTTACAGCATTACCTATAATTAGGAAATGTCCTGTGTCTTTGGACTCCTAATGAATTCCTTATGTGAGAAATTCATTCAGGGCTTTTCATGCACTTTCATATCTAGATGTTATTTGTCTATATACTTAAAGGATCTTATTAGATAAAACTTTCTAGAAAGCAAAGACTGTTTACTGTAGATCTTCATTACTCTACATCTCAAACCAGTATTTCATACACAATATTTTGAACATAACACACACACACACACACACATACACACACACACACACGCATGCAAGCTCACTATGTAAATAAAAAAAGAAACCACTGGATTGTTTTCTATATATTAAGTCTCTTTTATCAATTTCAAATTTCTCTGGAGAATTTTTAACATCACAGTTGAATAAAGAGTGTGGCCTTCCCTCTTCCACCTCCTTCCCTTCACCCCTACCTGATGCACATAAAAATACAGGCCCAGTCTATTAGTGCATTCTTCAAGATAAGTCATTGTGCTTCAGGGACATGAGAGATTAGTGGACATTGTTTATTCGTTCTCAAGTAAGTTCATTTGTCTAAGTTTTTCATAAAGGCAACAGCTTTAATAGGTATTTTATTAGCATTTTGGATATAAAATTAAATAACTTCAACAATGTAACTCCCGATAATAATTGTATGTTACATAGAGTGAGAAGTAACAATGAGAAATGAAAGAACAAATCTAAGAAATATAGGTTTAAAAAGAGAAATTTATATACTAGTAGTTTAGAAGTTAACATTAAAATGGCTTTCAAAATTGTGCTATTGAGGATTTCTATAAGTTATTCATTTTTTATCAGTTCCAATTTGAGTTGGATTCTCACATCAAAGCAAAACTCAAATCATTTTTATATTCTGCTCCTCTTGAAAAAGTCTTACAAAAAAAATGAACAATGCTACAAGATTTTTATTCTTACATACACACTTGTGTATTTTCTTGCTGAATGTTTATAAGTCAAGATAGATTTCTCCAGATGACCTGTAACGACATTCTTTTAGCTGGTCTCCTCCTGTTATTTTGCTTTTTCCTTCTCAGGACTGAAGACAACATAATTTCTTGTCTCTGTGAAAGAATGCTGAGACCAAACAAAAACATCCCAACTGCTTGCTCCAGGAAACTAATTGTTCCTAGAAGACTGTGAACCAACCAACAGCTCACTTATCTAATAGCTTATTCATTAATACTAGTTTCAGGACACTCCCTCACCATGATGACCAACCTAAAAATGTTAGGTTATATACTCTGCCCAATACTAACGAGATGCATACCTTGCAAGATCTACCTTAAAATTATCCAGCCTAAGCTCTAAAGTCTTTTTAATATCTCCCCCCAATACTACTAAAACTTCACAGTGGGGTTTTACCTTTCTGCCCAAATCTGATAAAATTAATTTTGTTTATTTCTTGTGAGCTTTTGAGAGGTAGTCAACATTTGTATTACTTTCCTATATTTCTTCTTTAAATATGTCCTTAGTTTCAAGGACTGTCCTGGCTTCTTGCTTGTTAACTGAATGACCTTGACTAGGTTACATCTTTAAACTTATGTCTCCATGAGCAACATGGCACCCTCATAGAGTTCTGCTGAGAGTAAATAAGGAAGTATATGAGGAACATTAACTAACACATTTCCAAGTATATTGACACATTTAATACTTACAATAATTGTGTAAGTCATTATCTATATTTTGTAGATAAATAAATGGAGGCAGAGAGAGGTCAAATAACTTGCCATCAGTCACAGATGTTATAATCAGTGATGCTGCTTTGCCTTATTGGTTTGGTTCAATTCTATCTTCATCGTTGAAAGAGGTGGCTCCATGTGCTCCTTTTCCATTTGAGTTATCATAGATACTAAAACAATCATCTTTATTGTATAACAGGTGTCAAATACTCTTTGTGAATAGTGCTAGCCTCCAGTGATTAGAGATAAGTTGAGGTTATTTCACCTCACTCCTTTTTCCCAGTCCTGATCCTACGTCATTTTAGGGAGGGAAAAGACCCAGCAGATATGTCTGGAGAATTATTGGAGTATGACGCTTCCATCCATCCTGAAATTTGTTATTTTCTTCCACAAAGATATAGGCTTAGGGAGGAAAAATGACTCTCTACTTGCAAGTTAAGAAAAAAGAGAGCCAGAGAGAGCATATACGGAGAAGAAAACGAACTACTTGAAATTTGGAATACATTAGTAGTAATAATAGTAGAAGAAACAGTAAGGTTAGCAAGACTATTAATTGCAACAGCAATAGTAGTAACAATTGCAACCTTAGGTAGCACTGCCCCTCATTCAAGTAACAAATGTCTATTGACCATTTGCTATGTGCATCGTGTTGTGCTTCATTCTGGGTCCCCTTCATTCTGGCCCTTTTGTTCTTCATACGTCTCCTTTCTATGATTTAACTATCACCTTTCTGATAGAGGCCCAAATCATTATATCGAATCCCCATTTCTCCTTTGTGCAGCAAAACCAAATGCTTACTGACAAAAGTATTTATTTCCAATAATAAGTCAGAAACTCAAAATTCACAGAAGTGAAAATACATGTTGTCTTCCCCCAAATCCAGTCCTCCTTTGTTGTCGGTCTAAATGAATGGCATCACTTCCCATTTAGTTGCTCAGTATAAGTCTAAATATGAATCTCTGAGTGGTCAAGGACCTCAAGTCGTGATGTATATTGCCTGATGTCCCCTCTTCCACACCTGGTCTGCTAAAACCTTACTGTCTGACATGTCACCATGTGCACCACACATGTTTTTTTCCATGTGTCTTTTAACTCCACTCTCACAGAAGAACAGTGAAAGCCAGGATCCAATTTTACTTCTCTATTTTGTAAATATATATATCTCAAAGGTGAGTGAGATGTCAATCTTTATGATCAAGAAAGAGTCAATCAGTAGGCAAAAAGGTGTTTATAAACATTTTTAAATTGAATGAAAGGGATCAAAGTGTCCAGTGCTATTAGAGAGGGTCAGAAGAACAGAACTTAATTTCTTCATTTCCATAAGCTAAAACTGTAGCTAAGGCAAGGCTGCTCATTTAATTTCTCAATTGTTTTACTTGAAAAATATTTGTATTTTATAGGTTTTATGATCGTTAAGTAATTAAGCATGACAAGGCATGTCGTACTTTAAGACAGGGTGTTTATTGAATGGTTACCATATTCTATGTGTTTTTACACGTACCGCCTCAGTCCACAATTAGAAAGGTGCCATGGTGTGTTGTTATTTTATTAAATGACTCTTTCCAGAGCTCAATTTTAAAAAGTTTTTTACAAAGGTGAAGGTCTAGACATTTGAACTTGAAGGTTTTTTTTATCGCAAATCCCAAAGTCTTTCTAGTTTTCTCTTGTCCTTGTCTTTTTAGCACTGTTCCTCCTTCTGATGTGCATGGTCTGTGTAATTCTTTTATCTCCAGCCAATGCAAGCAGAAAATTAGTCCAGCAAACATATTCTCTATTTCAGAAGCACAACATTGTTGCTTTGCTTCAAATGAGATGACTATATAACCAGAATAATATATCATCCCTTGAGGACCTATTGTTTTGTGTTAAAAAAGAAAAAAAAAACAACTTGTGAACTTGTACTGAGTTAAGTAGTACGTTGTTGAGTGTCCCTCCAAAGACTTGTCACATGGCTCATATGAGCTACACATTTTCACTCAGTCATGGGACACTTTTTGTGTACATGTTTTAATAAAACTTATGCCTTTTGAAAAAAGGGCAAAAGTGGATCATGTTTTTCTATGCCATTGAGGAATCTAGGGCTTCATTTGTTAAACAAAAATTATTTGTGACACTTGTTAAAGAACAGTAAAATAGATATTTGTCAGAAACATTGCTATGGTTGTCAGAACCACTGCAATGGGGTTTTGTAGTCAGGGAGAGAGATTACAGTCAATTCAGAATACAAGGAAAGGGGAATTTATAGCTAAGGATCAGGGTGGGAAACAGTGGATTAAAACTTACTTAGATGAAACATCAAGGGTAAGGAAGAAGTCTGGCTAACAGACCTAACAGAATTCTTGCTGTAGGCAGGCTGAGGTGCCTGGGCATCACCTGTGTGGGGGGTGGGGGTTGGCAAGTGAGGAACCCCATTAGACAGCAAGGGTGGTTGGATATTGAAGATGGGGAATTTGGCCTAAACCAACTTAAGAGGCTGTTTGTTAATACTGAATGTGAAGACAAACAAGGAAGATTAAATTCAGGGCATATGTGAGAAGAGAGTTCAGAGAAACCTGAGTAGTTTGGTCAAGAAGAGAATCTTTGTCACAGTTTATTTTATTTATTTTTTTAACTTTTTTTAAAAAAAGTTTAGTGTATTTATTTATTTTGAGAAAGACAGAGACAGCACAAGTGGAGGAGGGGAAAAGAGAGAGGGAGAGAGAGAATCCCAAGCAGGTTCCACGCTGCCTGCACAGAGCCTGATGCAGGGCTCAAATCCACCAACCCACAAGATGATGACCTGAGTCAAAACCAAGAGTTGGTTGCCTAACTAATTGAGCCACCCAGTCACCCCTCAAAGTTGAACAATTCCCATACATAAACAGAAAAAGCAGAACAAACATCTTTAAGAATTACAGTGATTTATCACAGTCATTCTTATTATGAAACATATACTGAGGTGTATAAGAATCTTTCTTCAAAATTTCTAAAGGTGGTGGTCAAAGGCTGTACACATTTACTTTGAGCCTGAACAAAGAAAAGTCATGTGTCTGAACACCTTAAAATGTGACTAAATTTGGAAGATCACCATTTCGAAGATAGTAACTTTCACTATTTTTGTAAGTGCAGAAAACTAAAGAAAAAGATGACATGTTCAAAGAAAATAGTATTTCAGAGGAATTTGATAGCACAGGATTAGTGTTATTAAAAAAATCTAAGAAAGAACTTACTTATCTGAATATGTATGAATTATTGAAATAATTTGGAATGGTATACATGGAACTATATAAAAGACAAAAATAAAATACAGCGTTCTTAGTTTAGACATCTCCCACCATTAGAATGTGAAATCTCTTGAATAAATCTTTTCCTGTCCTCTGGCCAGTCTGCTAAATGAGGCATACAAGGCAATTACTAAGTTTGCCCTTCCTATGTGAAGAGAGAAATACAAGCTCTGGGCTTTTGTTATTTTATAGTCACTCCCATTAGCATTACTAGCTGCATCGAAAAAATAGACTGATGAATGGCGTATTGTTTCTGTGAGTGACTCAATAGCATTTAATGTTCTGTTCTGAAGTTTAAGAAATTAGGAAATGGTAGGGCAGTGTTTGACATGTATTTATTTGTGAACACAAGGCTATAACAAGGGCAGAATTAATTAAGAAGACCTAGAAGTTCTTGTGATGATGATTTTACAAATTTTTTGCTTGTGTAGGTTACTTCCTTTATATATATATATATATATATATATATATATATATATATATAATATTTATACATATATATGTGTATATTTTATATATATATTTTAAAATATTTTTAATGTTTATTTAGGTTTATGTAGGTTACTTCCTTTATATATATATATATATGTATATATATATTATATATTTTTTAAATATTTTTAATGTGTATTTATTTTTGAGAGAAAGAGAGAGCGAGACAGAATGTGAGTGAGAGAGGGTCAGAGAGAGAGGGAGACACAGAATCTGAAGCAGGCTCCAGGCTCTGAGCTGTCAGCGCAGAGCCCGATGTGGGACTTGAACCCACCAACCATGAGATCATGACCTGAGCTAAAGTCAGACGCTTAACCAACTGAGCCACCCAGGTGCCCCATTTCCTTTATTTTTTTAAGTAGAAAAACATTAGTTTGACTCATAGACTCCTGAAGTAGACACCTGCCTGTTCAGTAATTATATAAGATGTTTCAGAACTTAAACTAAGTTCATTTAGCAGTGTTTAGTGGAAAAATTACTGATTTCAGAATTCAAATTCCTACCTTCAAATTCTAACTCTCTGTAACCACGGGAAAGTAGCAAATTTCTCTAAATTTTAAATCCTGCCTTTTTCAAACTCTGTCTTGGGTACATAATTTAAGCCTTCTAGAGTAGGCCTTCTAGAGTAAGCCTTCTAGAGTAACCTTGTCTGCAAAATGGAGATAGCAGTGAAAATTCAATGAAATCCATCATTTAGAAGTATAACGGAGCATAGAAGAGTGTTTATAGGAAAGAAGTTGGAAACATGGGCTCTGGAACCTGATGCCTCTGGCCAAATCCTGCCTCTTATGAACTTGAGCTTATTGTTTCACACTTCTGTGCTTCACTTTACACATTTGGAAGACTGGGATGATAATAGTAGTACATATCTCATTGGATCTTTGATGTAATGCTTATAAGGCACTTAACATGATGACTGGTACAATAATCGGCACTGAAAAAGTTATATTCCTATTATCCAGGGCAGGCACTAGGGTATAGCTCATGTTCAAAAAACACTTTCAAAAAGGAAATATAGTTACTCATTCTTTAGAATAGCTGTTATAGTTATTCTTAAATATTGTCAAGTGCTTGCTCCCTGAAATATCACCAATACAACCTGTTGAAAAGATGAAGCTGAGCGTATTATCTACTGCAGCAAAGGAGAACACCATTGCATTAGATCCTTAGTAACATCCAAAGACAGAAAGGCAAAGCTGGGATATTTATTAAGATCTTGAAGGCATGTCAATCAATGCATGGGGCTTGTTTAGGATTGAATAAGAATCAGGATATAATAATTTAAATATTAAAAAAAACACAGTTAAGATGTGAATTTTGAGGTAAGGTTTTCAGAGTCTCCAGGTAATAACTATATTTTGATGCTTTCTATTGAAGACAGCATGGGTATTTCAGGAAGTCCCTGGAATGTACAACAACTTTATTCACAACTTTTACCTTACTGGGACAATAATGGTGTTATATTGATAAAACAGTGTACTAATAAGTCATGATATTGTAGACGGTGATCTGTGTGGATGATTTCAATACTCAAAAGTTGTATATAGCAATAAAGCAATCTTAATTTTCTGAATTATACACCCACATTAGCATCTAACAGGAAAACACTAATTTTTCAAATCTTAATCACACCTTCTGTTTTCTCTATATTATTACTAAAGGACTTGTTTTCCTAAGTAAATGAAGACACAGGTGGTTTTATCTAACAAGAAATAAAAAAAAACCAGATTCATCAAATCAATATAATTTTTAGAATGAACATTGACTCAAAATGGTTATTTCACTATTCATAACATTGAAAAAATTGATTCAATCTTATGCATTTCTTTCATTGATGTCTTCATAATTATACTTCCCCTTGTTATAACTCTGTTTATAAATAATCTTTAAGTATATTGTGCATTTTCTTGATTTCCTAAACTTCAAAACTAAATGCCATATAAACATTTACAGAAACAGTATTCTGCTCATCACTTTACTGGATTAGGTTAGTAATGTTAATAAGGGTGATTATAAAATAATAAAAGCCTAAGTAAGATTCATATTTTTTTCCATGTCAATATATATAGATCATGCTCATTATTAAATTTAAATAAGAAACTGGTATTTTGGTGTGAAATTGCTATAAATTTCTTGTGATCCACTGACATTTATTAAAATCCAGAGAAGTACAGACATTTTTCTGGAATTAAAATAATATGGGGACCTAGACAAGATAGTGTAGACTCATTTTTCCCTGCTGCTCACAGGTGGATACAACTAAAAGCCATAGAGATTCCAAAAGGCAATCAAAGAAGATCTCTGAAAGGTGGTCAGAGGAAGGTAAATTGGTTCAGAATCCCAGGACTACAGAAAAAAAAAACACAGCATTGTAGAGTGCCTGCATCTCTCTTCCAACAGAAGGAGGTGATTCAAACCTAGTGTTTCCAAAACCCAAACTTAGCAGGTGAAGAAAACCCAGATAGGCCCATTCCTCTCCTGGATTGAATGGGGGTCCCTCCATTAATCTCAGATGAGCTTAGAATTATGGAAAGAGTGTTATTAGTAGAAATCCCACTAAAAATAAGTAGCCAGTTCTTTATTCTCTGAAGGTCTGAAGACCCCTTTTGCACCGATAGATACCAGGGCAGCCAGATGGTACCAGCAAGAGGAACAACACTATAGTAAATAGCTTGGTTCTGAAAGTCTGTTTATCCCTGTGGGTTTTGAACCTCTTTTGGTTCTCCTCTGGTGTCTGCATCCAGGTGCCCCAACCAGTGTTGCTGGGTGGACCAAGGGAATGAAAGGAGTCATTCTGCCACAATGAGCCCCTAGCTCAACAAGGAAGCTCCCACCACAAAAGCATATGGTCGATATACTTGTTGGAGTGATCATATGGAATACAGCTATGGCAGGGACTGATGGAAATCCCACAGAGACCAGATAAACCAAGCTGATGGAGGAGAGAGAGAGAGAGAGAGAGAGAGAGTGCAAAGGGGGAAGAGGGGCAGAGAGAGAGGGAGACAATGAATCCGGAGCAGGCTCCAGCCTCTGAGCTGTCAGCACAGAGCCCAACGCAGGGCTTGAACTCCTCAAGCATGAGATCATGACCTGAGCCAAAGTTGGATGCTTAATGAACTGAGACACCCAGGTGCAATTTGAATGAGAAAAGCTGATTAATCCTTATAAATATGTTCCAGCTATCAATTATGAATTCCTTTGAAATACATGGAAAAAAAAGAAAGACACCAGTAAAGAATAGAAAAAAGCCAAACACAAATTACAGAATTAAAAGATAAGACGATAAATTAAAACCTGCTGGATGGACTCCATAGTAGAGTGGAGATGACAGAGGCTGACAAAAATCGGTGAAATTAAGGACAGAATATAGAAGCTACCCAATGTAAACAACAGAGAGAAAAATACCAAAAAATAAAATAAAATAAAACATAATAAATGAAGAGTCTCTGGGAACTATGGCACAATAATAAAAATCCAACATGCATACAGTCAACTCCAGGAGAATAAAAATAAAGCAGAGCTAAAAGAATTGTAGAAGAAGTACAGTATTGTAGAATATCAGAAAATGTCCCCATAGAGAAACACTAATTTATATTTCTCATCTGAAACCATAAAGCTCAGAGGAACTGGCATGACATTTTTCAGTTGATGGGTGGGGAGAAGTGTTAATCACCAATTCCATTTTCATTAAAGTTATTTTTCAGGAATGAATAGAAATAAAGTCATTCTAAAATAAGGGAAAACTAAAGCAATATTTTGCTAGCAGACATACCCTTAAAGATTGCCAAAAAGAAATTCTTCAAGCAGAAAGGAAATGTAAAAAGGAAGAATTCTTGGAGCACTCAGAAGGAAGAAAGAATAATAGGGGGAACAAAAGATATATTGGTATGTAGCATAGATAATCCCTATTCTCATGAGTTTCACAAAAAGTATTTGATGGTCAAGACAAAAAATTAATACCATCTCATACACAATACATTGATATTTAAATCAAATAAAGGAGCGCCTGGGTGGCTCAGTCGGTTGAGTGTCTGACTTGGGCTCAGGTCATGATCTAGTGGTTCACGAGTTAGAGCCCCATGTTGGGCTTTGTGCTGACAGCTCAGAGCTTGGAGCTGCTTCAGATTCTGTGTCTCGCTTTCTCTCTGCCCCTCCCCTACTCGTGATCTCTTTCTCTCTGTCTCTCAAAATTAAATGCTAAAAAAATTAAAAATAAATAAATAAAAAAGAAAGAAAGAAAGAAAGAAAGAAAGAAAGAAAGAAAGAAAGAAAGAATAAGGATCAAATTAGAGGCAAATTTCCAGAGTTCACTCAAAATGGTAAACTATTGATACCAGTAGATGGCAATAATCTAGTTATATATACTGAAATACTGGGAAAAACAACTACAAAAGCTATACAAAAATAAGCTCAAATGCACCATAAATGAATCAGAATTCTTACAAGAGGTACAAGTAGTCTACTGAAAGATAAGAGGAACAGAAGAATGAGGACCAGAGAAACCAACAGAAAATAAATAATAAAATAGCAGACTTAGGCAGAATAACATGTCCATAATTAATTTAAATGTAGTCTAAATATACCAATCCAAAGTGAGACATTCACAGTGGATTCTTTTAAATTACTAAGCTATATGCTGCTTATAACAAATTCAATTCAAATTTAATGATAAGAGAAATCTGAGAGTAAAAGCATAGCAAAACCTATAATACATAGACATTAATATGAAAAAAGTGCCAGGAAGAAGTATATTAATATTTGATAAGTTAGATTTCATAGCAAAAGAAATTACTAAAGACAAAGGACAGTGGATAATGATAAAAGAATCAAGCAACCAGGAAGACAAAATGATCCTTTATGTGTAGGTATACCCTACAAAAGAACCACAAAATATATGAAGCAAAGAGTCACAGGAGTGAAAGGAGAAAAAATTCCACAATGAATGTACTCAGCAACTGATGAACTTACTAAGTGGAAAATCAGCAAGATAAATAGAAGAGATCTGAACAAATAAATCAGTCAATAGGATCTAATTCAGATACACAGAACACTTCACCTGATAACATCAAAATGCATGTAATTTCAAGTTCTCACTGGACATCATCAGAAAAGACCAGAGTGCAATGTCTGATGATAGTAGAATGAGAAATCAATAACAGAAAGACAACAGGAAAATCTGTAAACACATGAAATTTTAATAACACACTTCTAAATGATCCATGAGTCCAAAGAAAATTCTGAAAGTATTTAAAAAAATACAAAGAACAAAAGAAGCTGAAAGTAAATCATATTAATCATATGTGGGATGCAGCTAAAATAGTGATGAGAGGGAAATTTATAACCTCAAATTACATTAGAAATGAAGTAAGATCTCAAATAAATAAACTGTTTACACCTCAAAAAACTATAAGAAGGAAACTAAACACAAAGCAAATAAAAGGAAGAACAAATAAAGATAAGATCAAATATAAATGATTTAGGGGCACCTGGGTGGCTCAGTCAGTTAAGCATCTGACTTTGGCTCAGGTCATGATCTTGTGGTTCACGGGTTTGAGCCCAGTGTCAGGCTCTGTGCTGACAGCTCAGAGCCTGGAGCCTGCTTCAGATTCTGTGTCTCCTTCTCTCTCTGCCATTCCCCTGCTCTCTCTCTCTCTCTCTCTCTCTCTCTCTGTCTCAAAAATAAACATTAAAAAAAAAAGAAATGAAATTAAAATTTGAGAAAAAACAGAAAATCAATAAAACAAAAATCTAGTTCTTTAAAACAATCAGTAAAATTGATAATCATTCAGCAAAATGGACAAAAGTTTAAAAAGAGAAAAAGATTACTCAGCAATATAGAGATTGAAATAGGATACCACCATAGACCTTATAGTTATTAAGAAGATACTAAGAGAATACTATAAATAATTTTACACTGATAAATTTGACAATTTATTTGACATGGAGTAATTACTCAAAAACCAAAAACTACTGTCAATCAATTAAAATGAAATAAACAATAAATACTTTTATAATCATTAAAGAATTTAAATTTATAATTAAAAAGCTCCTGAGAAAAATATCTCTGGTCTCACTGCAGAACTCCACCAAACAGTTCAGAAGAACTAACAAAATTCTGCACAGTCCTTTCTAGAAAATAGAAAAGAGAATAATCTTTATAAGATTAGTATTACCTCAATACCAAAATCAGAAAAGTGGAGTACCAAAAAAGAAAAGAATAGAAAACTACAGCCCAGTTACTTTCATGAACTTAGAAAATAAAAGCAGATTAAATCCAATAATTTAAAAAAGAATTACACATCATGACCAAATGAGATTTTTTTCTAGGTAAGCACGTGTGAATCACTGTTCTCAAACCAATCAATAAACCCACAGTATCAACAAGTTAAAAAGGAAAAATCACATGATCATTTCAATTGATACAGAAAAAGCATTTGATAATATCCTAAACATAGTAAAAAAACAAAGAAATAAACCAAAAGCAAAAAATAACTCTCTGCAAGTTAGGGGCAGAGGAGAATTATTTTTACTTGATGAAGAACAACTACAAAAAAATCTACAGCTGACATCTTATGTAATGGAGAAAGACTGATAGCCTAAGACGAATCTATCTGCCTTGACCACTCTTTTTCAAGTACAGTACTGGAAAAAATTGTAGCCACTGCAATAAGAAAGAGAGGAAGAGAGAGAAAGAGAAAGAGAGAGGGAGAGATGCAAACTAGAAAAAAGAAAACTTTCCTATTTGCAGATGGCCTGATCATCTACATGGAAGATTCCAAGAATGACACCAAAAAAGAATACACCCTCATAAAACTAAAAGTGGATTTCATAAAGTCTCAAGATATAAGGTAACACACAAAAATCATTTCATTTCTTTATGTTAATTATGAACATGCAGAAACTGAAATTTAAAACAAAATATCAATCATAGTGACTCCCCAAAAATGGAAATACTTAGATAGGCACTTAGTAAAACATATACTGTGTCTATGTGATAAAAATTATAAAGCACAAATTAAATAAAAGATGACTTAAACTAACTGAAGATACACTATGTTGATACATTGAAATACTTATCATAGCAAAAGTATTAGCTCTTCCCAAATCAATCTACAGGTCTAATGCAATTCCTGTCAGGTCACAGCAAGGTTTTTGTAATATAGACAAGTTTATTCTAAAAATGATATGGAAAGGCCAAGCTCTGAGTCACTAAAATAATTTTGACAAAGAAGCATAGAGTGAGAGGAATGACTCTACTTGATATTAACTTTTACTATAGGACTATAGTTGTTCATACCGTGTGGTATTAGAGGAAGGATGGATGGATAAATGGAACCAAATAGAAAACCTAGAATTTAGACCCCACACAAATATTCTCAGTAGATTATTGACAATGGTGTGGAAACAATTCATATGGGCAGCTCAATTCAATACAATAGTTCACAAACAATGTTGGACACCATTAGCAAAAATTAAGCTCAAAGTAAAACTTACACCTTTATTCAAAAATTAATTAAAAATGGAATAAAGATTTAAATGTGAAATGTAAAAACACAAAACTATTAGAAATAAGCATTAGAGAAAATATTTGGGATCTAGAGCTAGATATTTGTTGATCTTAAAGTATAACAAATAAAAATAAATCTGATAAAGTTGAACTTTGTCCAAATTCAAAATATTTTCCTTGTGACAGATCTTATGAAGTGGATGATATGACAATCCACAGACTGGAAGAAAATATTGCAAACTGCATATTTGACTAAGGACAGGTATCTAGAATAGTAAAAAAAAAAACTTTCAAAACTCAAAATAAATGCGAGAAAAGAAGGAAGGAAGGAAGGAAGGAAGGAAGGAAGGAAGGAAGGAAGGAAGGAAGGAAGGAGAGAGGGAGGGAATGAGAAAGAAAGGGAAAGACAAGGGAAGAGAGACAACAAACCCAAAACAATCCAATTGGAAAATGGGCAAAAGACATCAACAAACATTTCACTGAAGAGGATATAAACGTGGCAAATAAATACAAGAACATAGATGCAACATCATTAGCCATTAGGGAAATGTGAATTAAAACACAATTAGAAGTCATTATGTATCTATCAAAATGTTACAATTAAAAATAATAGTGACAATACCAAATGGGGGTGAGGATGCAATATAACAGCCTCTACGGAAAAAATTTTGTAGTTTCTTATGTAACTAAAGTGCAAATACCTTAGGACCCAGCTATTGCACTCTTGGGTATTTATCCCAGAGAAATGAAAACATGTTGACATAAAACCATGTACATGACTGTTCACTGTAGCTTTATTTGTGACAATAAAAGAAAATAGAAATAAATATTCTTCAGACGTGAATAGTTAAACTATGTTCAAAACATACCGTAGAACGTAAAACAAACAAACAAAAAACAAACCAAAACGAAAAACATACTACAGAATGCCATTTGGCAATAAAAAGAAACAGGTTATTGATACATGAGCAGTCAGGGAATAATGTTGAGTGTATAATACTGAGTACACCAATTCCAAAAAGTTTCATATTTTATTATTCTATGTGGCATTTTGAAATTACAAAATTTTATAAATGGAGAACAACTTATTGGTTGCTAAGGGTCAAGGATGGGAATGGGTTATGGGAGGTTGATGTTGTTATAAAGGGCATGGAGCTGTTTTGTATCTTAACTGTAGTAGTGGATACAGACACCTACCCAAGTGATTAAATTGTATATAACCAAGCACACACACACACACACACACACACACACACACACACAAATTAAACCAAGGAAGTGTGAATAAAATCAGTATTTGTGTCAATGTCAGATGCTGCCCTGAAACTGTACTAGGGTTTTGCAAGTTGTTATTGATGTAAATTGATGTAACTGAGTAATATTGAACAGACTGGTGTGAACATTGATACTGCATTTTGAAAGTTCACATTCATTAAATGATGAATATTTCTAGTGGGTAGAGCAAAGGGGTATTACTTGTCCACTGTGGGGTTAGAAGGGACATGACAAGCTAGAACAGAAGATTATTGCTAAGAATATGGACTTGATTATATAGGCCAATAAAAATTATCATTGGGTTTTCAACTGAGATGAATTTGAAAGATATTTAAGAGGTAGAATCTGCATAACTTGTTGAAAGGAGAGGTTAATCAATGAGAGAAGTCATAGAAGATATAACTGTTTTGGCTTTAGGATTAGAAATCTCATATTATCATTATCTGAGAATAGAAAACATAGGCAGAGGATTCAATTTATAGGAGTGGACCATTAAAGAGATGTTTAATTCCTTTCAATAAAAGAATTTGTATTTTCAAGTAAATTTCTAAATAAAAGTTATCATTTAATTAAATACTATTTAGAAATTAGCAACTGGAATTTCTAGGAAATTGTGGACAAAGCATTTGTATTCAATTTAACTCCTTTGATTTTGAAGGTATTCTTGTTCTATAATTCTATTTTAATGAAAATAATGTCATGTGTATCAAATAATTATAGTGATATACAAAAATATATTTTTCTTTTTTTTTTATTTTTTTTTATTTTTTTTTAAATTTTTTTTTTCAACGTTTATTTATTTTTGGGACAGAGAGAGACAGAGCATGAACGGGGGAGGGGCAGAGAGAGAGGGAGACACAGGATCGGAAACAGGCTCCAGGCTCCGAGCCATCAGCCCAGAGCCCGACGCGGGGCTCGAACTCACGGACCGTGAGATCGTGACCTGGCTGAAGTCAGACGCTTAACCGACTGCGCCACCCAGGCGCCCCCAAAAATATATTTTTCAAACAAAATCTACTCTCAAATGAATGTGTAAATATGTTTATTTAAAATTTAATATACAGAAAACAAGCTTCAAAAGTTTTCAAAATCATAACAGCAATTAGCTTTTTATCTGATCAGATACAGATATTTCTATATCTTCTCTATGTATCTATGTGTCTATGTATCTATCTATCTATCTATCTATAGTTCTTTCAACAAACTGACCGCCGATCATTTCCATTATTGGTAGGTTGAAAACAGTTTTTCTTTTGGTATACTCTGTATAGTAAGCTCATTCTCTGCTGACCTTTATTTCTCTTATCCCACGGGTAATATTTTCTCCGGTTACTGCTACTTCACTGAAAGAATAATTTTTCCCCTGGTAAGTTTTTGTGGGTCTGGAAAACAGAGCAAACCTTTAGGAGGTTTGAGTGTATAGAACAGTTCAACATATAAACTATGGTTAACCAGGTAATTAAATACGAAGTAATACTACTAAAATTGTATGCTAAGGTGGCAGTGGAATATACCTAATGTTTTGGAGTATACTGTGAATTACTCTATGGCCAACTTTCTACTTCAGTCATCATTGTTTTATCTTCAATTCATACGGAAATTTATGTTTCTTATAAGGCACTCAATATATATTCATATAAATTAAGTGCAAGTTTCATTCTTCGTAATTTTTTTTTACTGCTTCCTTTTTATTTCTCTGTCATTCTTTCTCTCCTTTACTGGCTTTTTATCTCTGACTTTACCTTTCTGTATTATTATCAACAGTTTAGTGAACAGTTCTCCCTTTTCACCTTATTTTACGAGTTTATGAATTATTTCATAAACCCCAAAACATGAGCTACTTAACACTTCAGCCCAAAAGACAAGTGTTGAATATATTTAAGACAATCAGATAAAAAGAAAAGTGATGAACAAAAGCAGAGGGAAAAAAATCACAGGATAAATACAAAAGGAAAAATAAAGAAGAAGCAAAGCAAGGAAAGGGGAGGAAGGGATGGGAGAGATAAAAGGGAGGAAAGCAGCATGAAGAAACACAGGCATGAAGGAACATGGGAGATAAACTGATGGAGACAGAGACTAAATCACGTAATGACCACAGCAGTGAATCTGTAGGTTAATTTTATGATATCCACACAGCAAATTGCCTATATCTGAGAAGTACTAAAGAATTAATAATAGTAATAAGTCAGAAAGATACTAAAGGAATGCTATGTATTTTTTTTTCTTTTCAAATTTTCATTTAAATTCTAGTTAGCTAACATACAGTGCAATACTGGTTTCAGGAGTAGGATTCAGTGATTCGTCACTTACATACAACATCCAGTGCTCATCACAAGTGCCCTCCTTAATCCCCATCACGCATTTAGTCCATCCCCCTGTCCACCTCCCCTCTCAACATGAAGTTTGTTCTCTATGGTAAAGAGTCTCTTATGGTTTGTTTCCATCTCTCTTTTGATCCCCCTTCCATATGTTTCTGTTTTGTTTCTTAAATTCCGCATATGAGTGAAATCATATGGTATTTGCCTTTCTCTGACTGACTTGTATCACTTAGCATAATACACTCTAGCTCCATCCATGTCATTGCCAATGGCAAGATTTTATTTTTTTCAATGGTTGAGTAATATTCAACCCATATATCTGGTGATATAAAAGGTTTCCTGGCTTGAATAGAACCAGAGAAGAAAAGGGCTCTGTAGTGCACTTCCCATTCATACACCTGCCTTTGTGGCATGTCTATTTGAGAATTGTGTCCAACTTTTATTGTGTTTTTTAAAATACTGAATTGTGGGATTTTTCATGTATTCTGGACACAGTCCTCAAAGATATTTGCAAATAATTTTCCATTCTATGACTTTCTTATTTGTTTTCTTAATGATGTCTTCTGTAAAGCAGATTTTGTTGTTGTCTAATTTATAGGATGTTCTCTATTGTTATTTCTATATAGATCAAGATATTTTGGCTACCTCCAATGTGTGATCACATTTTCCTATCTTTTTTCTTTCAGTTTTACTATTTTAACTTCTATATTGTAAATCTATGATTGATCAATTCATATTGTGTACTCTATGAGGTAGGAAATAAACATTGTTTTGTGGGGTTTTTTTTGCCATATCAGTATATGGTTGTTTTAACACCATTTCTTAAAAAAGACTTTCCATTCTCTACTGACTGTTATATCATCAATGAACTTGCCATTCTTTGGAAATATTCTTTGTCTTGTCAGTTTTGTTTGATTTTATTACAGAAACTCTAGTTTTCCTATGCTATTTATTTTCAATTTACCACACCTGGCTTTTGCTCATTTTCTACTCCTTCCTTTCTTTTTGGGTTTATTAACTTCTTATTATTAATACTCTATTTTAATTTATAATAGGATTTCCTGTACTTCTTTGAAAAAATTTTAATATGTTCTCTGGGGCTTACAGTATGCAGCCTTAATTTATTAGTCTACTTGGAATTGTTAACATACCACCTTATGTACAATGCAAGAAGCTTGCAACTTTACATTTCTATTTACTCCTGCCTTAAGTTCTACTTTAGTCATATATATTGCATTTGCCCATATTCTAAATACCACGATTCATCAATTGAATGCTGCTTTAAATAGTCATCTGTTCGGGGCATCTGGGTAGCCAGTTGGTTAAGCAGCCGACTCTTGATTTAGGCTCAGGTCATGCTCTCATGGTTTGTGAGTTTGAGCCCTGCGGTCAGGCTCAGCTCTTACTGCATGGAGCCTGCTTCAGATCTTCCTCCTCCCTCTTTATGGGTCTCTCCCGTGTGCTCTCTGTCTCTCAAAAATAAATAAAAGTTTAAAAAGTGGAATAAACAAAACAGTCATCTATCTAAAAATTGAAAGATGTAAAAAGTATGAAGTCACATGTTTATACACATATGTACAATTTCTAGTATTCTTCTACTCTTCCTGTATATCATAGTTTCCATATGTTGACATTTCTCTACATGTAAATATCATTTTTATCATTTCTTTAAGTTCAGAGTCTGTTGCAACCAATTGTCCCATTTTTTGTTTATCTGAATTGTTACTTGGCCTTTGGATTTGTTTTTTGTTTTTGTTTTTTGTTTTTAGATATCAAATTCTTGGTTGATAGAGTTTTTTGTTTGTTTGGTTGGTTGGTTGGTTTTTGTTTTGTTTTGTTCTGTTTGTTTAGGCACCTTAAAGATATAATTTTCTTATTGTTTTCTTTATTGCTTCTGATGAGAAGTCAAGCATCATGTGTACAGTTCCTCTTTGATTTTTTTCTATCTGCTTCCAAGATTTTCATTCTTTTTGATTTTCTACAATTTTACCATGGTGTTCTTGTATGCTGGATATTACATTTGGTGTGTTGTAGAGATTTTAGATTTATTTGTTTTCCTCAGAAGAATATTGATTTCTCTTCAAACAGATGTTTAGTATAGCTGGACTCAAACTCTAAACTTTTATCTCCTGTAGTTCTGTCAGCTCCTGCTTTTGACTTGCAATAGTTTTTGGAATGACCACACACATCCTGTTCTGGGGTCAGCCAATCATTTGGGCAAGGTTAAAACGGAGATTTTGTGGGTTGCCTCTTTGGTAGCTCCTTCTCTTTGGAATGTCCTGTCCCCTCCCTGCCACCACATTCCAGACACTGCAGTGCTGCACTTCATCCTCTGATTTCTCAAGTCAACCAAGCTGTGTGTTCCTTTTTGAGTTGTAACCACTCTATACCTAATTGACTGAGAGTGATTCTAATGAAAATGTACAGAAACATCAATTTCACCCAACACCGATGTCTACTTTCTAGAGTCAACTCCTCTGTAGTTATGGCCTGATACTGTTTTTTTCTCTAGTGCTTTCAAATAGTTGCTTTGAAAAGTATGAGGCTCAGTCAGTTGAGTGTCTGACCCTTGATTTCAGCTCAGGTCCTGATCTCATGGTTCATGGGTTTGAGCCCCACGTCGGGCTCTGTGCTGACAGCTCAGAGCCTAGAGCCTGCTTCAGATTCTGTGTCTCCCTCTCTCTCTGCCCCTCCCCTGCTTGCACTCTGTCTCTGTCTCTGTCTCTGTCACTCTCTTTCTTTCACAATAAATAAGCACTAAAAAAAGTAAAAAACAAAGAGAAAAATATGCTCCATATTTAATAATTACTATCTGCAGGAAGGATAGTTTGATATAATTAATCTGTCATTTCCAGGAACTAAATCATGACGTTTAGCTTTGGATCCTTCTGTCCTCTGTAAGTACCATCTTTTTTTGTCACATCCCTATTTCATGGTCTTTCCATTTTTATTATGGAGAACACGTTCTCCGTACATATGCTTCCTGTTTCTGTACAATTATTTCCACTTTGTAAGAGTCCAAAACAAGTCTTAGTCTTATAATTTCTTCCATACCCTACTTTAGCTTATTAAATTCCAGATTAATTCATAGAAATGGCAAGATTTATTTTGTAAACTGGTACAGGCTAATATCCATTTGATTAATACCAAAGTAGGCAAAAATGGACCTCATGATGCTTCCATAGGAAAGATAATATCCTTCCATACTTTGCAGCAGAGGGCGAGTCATATTAGCAAATGGTAAAAATGTTCTTTGAAATTAGAACTGGCAGTGTGCCTGTGTGGATCAGTTGGTTGACCATCCGACTTCAGCTTAGGTCATGATCTTGCAGTTCATGAGTTAAAGCTTCATGTCAGGCTCTGTGCTGACAGCTCAGAGCCTGGAGCCTGCTTCAGATTCTGTGCCTCCCTCTCTTTCTCTCTCTGCCCCTCCCCTACTCATGCTGTCTCTCTCTCTCTCTCAAAAATAAATAAACATTAAAAAAAAGAGATTAGAACTGGTAATAGATATTTGAAAGATGTCCAAGTGGTAAATATCTGGGATACGTAGTTGAGTATGCCACATTTTGTCAGGGAAGCAAAGCATTGAGAATATTTCTCAGTTGAGACTTTACATTTTCAATTATGTAAAGTAAAAATGTGGTAATTATGAAGTCTGCTTTTCTTTTCAAATTGAGGGCCAATGATATACATTTCCTCTTAGCCATATGGATGATCCATATCCACTTCCATAATGTTTGAACGTATTTTCATAGTTTCTACGTTATTGTTTTTGATTTCTTAACTTAAATAATTCTCAATCAAGACATGCTTTTCAGACTGGCTATTTATTTAAAAAAAGTATTTGTCCTTACTCACTGTCCTTTGGGTGATATCAGATTCCCATTCAAACAAAATATTGGAGCATAGGTTGAAGTATATCACTCTCACTCATTTGCTTACAAATATTCGTTTAATTTAGCTTTCTAGGTTTAAGAAACATTTCCTACTTCCATTATCTCTTTTTTAAGTTCATTTAACATAATGTAATATGTGAATAACTGTGGTCCCACTTATGAAACATTAATTACCAGGACTATTCCTATCCCAACTCTGGTCTTAATGTTAAGTGTACAACTTGTAAAATCCACCCCCCAAATTACTATTTCCATTTCCTAATTCCTTATTCATATTGTGTGGTCACTATACATAGATGTAGAACTATGCTAGTAGAGGAAGAAGTGCAGACAGCAATGGTACCTGCACCAGCGTCCTTAGAAGCTAGTGCTTTAGATTAGAGGTTTTCTTCTTCATAATTCTGAATTTAGAGGAACATGATAGATGAGAAGTGAAATAGGTTGTAGATCTCTTTGGATTAGCATATTTGCTCCATTTTAAGCATCAACTTTTATATTGAACAATCATTGCTTTTACCTTCTTTTGCTAATAGATGTTAAAAAAAAATCTCCCATGTGGTACCACCACTTAGTACATTAGCTTTATCATGTGCTCTTTTTCAAGAATTTTAATTGTGGTTTGGGAATAACTATAACTGGAAGTATAAGTTTAAAATACTGTATAGATTTATGATAAAATGTAGGCATTTAAAATATCATATTACACAAAGGAACAATAGATACATGCAGTTTTGGATTTAGCTATAAACCAGAAACCAGATTTCTAAAAACATGCAATTTTCTCAACAAGAAACATCTTACCCAAGTATCAGCTTACTATTTTAAAAAGTCAGTCAAAACTAAAAGGGTATGAGAAAAGTTGGATTTTTTTATGCCAAATAAAGATTTTAAAGTATAGTATGTGAAATCTAGAAAAAAGATTGTGAAGAGAAAAGAAAAATAAAATTTTCCTAAGAATAAAACATTTCCTAGAGTATTCTTTGTATTTCCACATTTCACATTAGGTGTATCTTTTTATTATTTATTTGTTTGTTTGTTTGCTTATTTATTTATTTTTAATGTGACTTATTCTTTTTTTAATGTTTATTTTTGAGAGAGAGAGAGAGAGAGCAAGCAAGGGAGGGGCAGGGAGAGAGGGAGACACAGAATCCAAAACAGGCTCTAGGCTCTGAGTTGTCAGCACAGAGCCCCCGACTTGGGGAAGGAACTCACAAACCATGAGATCATGACCGAGCTGAATTCAGATGCTTAACTGACTGAGGTATATCTTGAATAATTTATATCTGAATAAGAACATCTTATCACAGATCACAATATTTGGTTTAAAACCTGAACTAAAATACATGTGTAACAGGAATCAGTGGTATCAGGCAAATTCATGATGATTTAGGTAATTTAAAGTGTCCTTTTTTAGATAAAGGGGATTAGGAATGTATTTACCTTGATGAGCACTAAAAATGTATAGAATTATTGAATCATTATATTGTACAACTGAAATTAATATAACACTGTACATTAATTACATTAAGAATCTCTTGGAAGGAAGGAAGGAAGGAAGGAAGGAAGGAAGGAAGGAAAGAAAGTAGAAAGAAAAGAAAGTGCCCATTTTTTGGAGGCCTGAGTTGATTGGTCCTGGATGCACATGCCACACTAAAATATGATGTGATGGAGGGATATAAAAGTGAAAGAATTTTACAAAAGATAATTGGGCCTGGGAAACCTACAAGGATATGCAAATACATTATCCAGTAAATCATTTTTTAAGGAATGGAAGGTGAGAAATTAGAAATTTATTTCTTTTCAACTATATCCTTAGTTCCCCCTGAGCACATCTTCCTAGACAGATAACTGCTGTCCAGTATGAAAACCACAATTTTAGAAAATAAAGTTTAAACTACTGTCTAATGCTTATTTGTCTCCTGAAAGTGGAAGGGAAGTTATTGAGGAAAAAGTTAAACTTGTTTTTTTCCTCCTTTTAAACAAGGAAGACTGTATGTTTCTTTGGATGGTTTGATGTCTTTACATCCGTAAAACTGCTTATTCTTGGTTTACATTTGAAGAGTGACATGAAACAAGTTAAAAATACAAAAAAGGAAACATGTCTTATTCAAGTCCAGAGGCAGTATGAAGCTAATAATACTTAACCAAACTATACTTCATTACTATTGGAGCTGAACACATTTTGTTTGTTAGCTCTATTCTTTCTCTCTTTATTCAATGTTCTTTTCAAGTTTTTCTTTAGCGCTTCTTGTTTTCTTTAGTTGTAGTTCTTGCTTCGTTATCTTGCCTTCACCCACTCCATGCAAACTCTATATTATTCTAGTCAACAAGAACGTGTCTGTTCTCTTCATCTCTAAACTTTTTATGCCTGTATTTGAGACCAAGTATTTATTTCCCCTTTCCTGATAAGGAACAGCTAGATTAAAACAAACCAAAGGAGAAAATTCCTAAGCACTCTCTCTTCCCAATTCTGGCTTTAGTCTTATTTGATATCTTTTTGGGGGTAAACACTTTTGTCCTAAGGTTTATAAAATGGTATTTTTATTTTATTACCTTCAAATATATAAATATCTAGTGCCTTTACAATTTTGGAATCATATTTTCAGAATTTACCTAAGATTAAAGAATAAATTTCAAGTAAGAATTGTGACTCTGATATATTTATTAAGTGAACACATTGCCTGCATGGCTCGAACAGTTAAATGTCCAACTTTTGATTTTGGCTCAGGTCATGATCTCAAGGTTGGTGAGTTTAAGCCCCACATCAGGCTGCATCCTGACAGGTTGGAGCCTGCTTGGGATTCTCTCTCCATCTCTCTGTGTCCCTCCCCTGCTCATGCTCTCCCTTTCACTCTCTCTCAAATTAAATAAATAAATGTAAAAAAATAAAATGAACACATAGCAAACATTTTAGTAACCCATTAATAAAATGAGAAAACTGGTAATAAGTTACAAATGCTTGAAAGAAGGATCCAAAGGACAGACATTTTTATAAATGTACAATATTGAAAGGAATTTGCAAACAGATGCAAAACTGGCTTCTAATGCAGTTGGGAAAGGAAACAAATTGAACCTCCACATGACAGAATTTGTTTGCATACCTATACACACAAGTTATTTTGCATTGTTATCTACAAATCACAAAGGTGCAAAATAGCTCAAAGGCAAAGAAAATCACAGAATCCCAATAGGATCAGATAAACTGAAAGAGTGCACTATAAAGAGTGCAATTATTGGAAACACTTTTATGTCAATGTCATGAATATTACTTACAAATGTTGAGCATATTTATTGCCTTTACACATTGACTAGTTTTTTCAACTTTATTAAGGTCTAACTGACAAATAAAATTGTATATAATTAAAGTTTACAACGTTATGTTTTGAGAGAGAGAGATAGTGAAATGATGACCAGAATCTAGTTAACATATCCATCACCTCACATAATTATCATTTCCTTCCTCACTCTGGCCCTCCTTTCTTTCCTTTCCTTTCCTTTCCTTTCCTTTCCTTTCCTTTCCTTTCCTCTTCCCCTCTCTTTCTTCCTTCTTCTCTTTCTTCCTCCCTCCCTCCCTTTCTTCTTTCTTTCTTTCTTTCTTTCTTTCTTTCTTTATCTTTCTTTTTCTTTTCTTCATTCTTGTCAGAGGCTTAGGATTTGCCCTCTAAACAAATTTTAAGCAGACAGCACATAATTGTAGTTACCATGCCATAAGCTAGATCCCCAGAGCTTACTTATTTTGTGTAACTGGAACATCTTATTTGTTCACAAACATCTCCCCTGTTCCCTTTTCCCTAGACCCTGACAAGCACCATTCTAGGCACTGCTTCTACTGAGTGTGACTATTTTAGATTCCACATATAAGTGAAATCATGAAGTATTTGTCTTTCTGTGTCTGGTTTGTTTCACTTAGCATAATGTCTTCTAGCATAATGCTCCTGCAAAGGGCAGGATTTCTTCTTTTTTAAAAAGTAAATAATGTTCCATCACACACACACACACACACACACACACACACACCACTTTTTCTTTATTCATTTATCTATTGACATTTAAATTGTTTCCATATCTTGGCTACTGTGAATAATGCTGTAATGAGCAAGAGAATAGCGTCTATCTCTTCAAATCACTGATTTTTATTTCTTTGGATAAGTACCCAGATTGTACAGTAGTTCTATTTTTTGGTTTTTTGAGGAACCTCCACATAATTTCCTGTAATGGCTGCATGAATTTATGTTCCCACTAGCAGTGTAGGATTCCTTTTTCTCTACATCCTTGCCAATGTCAGTTGATATCTCATTGTGGTTCAGATTTGCATTTCCCTGATGATTAGTGATGTTTTGCACCTTTTTACATATATGTTGGCCATTTGTATGTAATCTTTTGAGAAATGTCTATTCGGATCATCCGCCCATTTTTTAATTGGATTGTTTGTGGGTTTGTTTTATTTGTTTGTTTTGCTGTTGAGTTGTATGAGTTTACTATATATTTTTGGTATAAACCCCCTACCAGATACATGATTTCCAAACATTTTCTCACATTCAGTAGGTTGCCATTTCATTCTGTTGATTGTTTCCTTTGCTGTGCAGAAGATTTTTAGTTTGATAAAATCACACTTGTCTACTTTTGCTTCTTTTTTGCCTGTGTTTTGGTGTCATATTCAACAAATCATTGCCAAGACTAATGTCAAGGATTTTTTTTCCTGTTTTTTTTCCCACTAGTTTTATCATTTCAGGTCTTACCTTTAAGTCTTTAATTAATTTTTAATTTTTTTAATGTTTATTTATTTTTGAGAGAGAGACAGAGACAGAGTGTGATCATGGGATGGGAGACGATAGAGGGAGACACAGAATCCAAAGCAGGCTCCAGGCTCTGAATTGTCAGCACAGAACCTCATGCGGGGCTCAAACTGGTGAGCTGTGAGATCATGACCTGAAGTTGGCTGCTTAACCAACTGAGCCACCCAGGCGCCCCAGTCTTTAATTGATTTTTGGTTGATTTTTATATATGGTGTGAGATTTAGGGTGTTTTTCTCAGACTCCCATAATAAATATATTGGTCTATTTAGTAGTTCTATAAGTCCCTTAACCTATCTTCATTCATTGTTTTTTCTTTTTTTCCTCCTCTTACTGGATCTCTTTTTTTCACTTGATCTGGTCTGTAGCCTCTGCTAAATTTTCAATTCAAGTATTGTATTCTTCAGCTCTGTTATTTTTATTTGATCCTTTTAAAGTACTTTCTATCTCTTCTTGAAAACTCTCACTTTATTCATGCAATACTGTCCTGACCTCACTGAGCATCTTTATGACTGTCATTTTGAATTTTCTGTTGGCTAAATTACATATCCCTATTTCTTTAGGGTCAGTTTCTGGAGATTTGTCTTATTCTTTTATTTGAAACCTATTTCCCTATTTCTTCATTTTCCTGTTGTTTGTGAATTAGATAAAACAGTTATCTCCCATTCCTCACAAATTGGCTTCAAACAGGAGGAAACCCTAACCACTCAGCTTGGCCAGATATTTTGGTAGCACTCAAACCTTTGGGTTTGTCTCAACTTCCAATTTTGTTCTTAGCAGCCTCCAAGAATCTAGAGAAAGCCAAGTCCCATCAGTGCCCCAAGACAGGCAATACCTCAAGACAGCCAATACCTCAAGTAGCACCCAGAAAGCTTGAGATGCTAGATATGTGATAAAAATCCTTCTCTCCTTGGGAGAATCTGGGAAGTGGAGTTTATCACCCATTCACTCTGCACTAAGCTGGGACAGAAACCAACCTCTTTCAAACCATTGCTTTGTTTTCGGTAGCCCTCAAGGGCGTAATGAATTCTACGCCTGTCAGTGTCATAGGCAGTCAATTAGAAGCCAAGCTTTTACTTATTTATTTTTATTTCTTTTTCATTGTTAAAATTTATTCTATGATTTGGTCTTTTTTACTCTACATATTTTAAAATAATTGTGATCATACTAGGTAAGAACTGGTTATTCAACCTTTTCAATTAATATTTTTGCTTATGTCCCAATTTTTTTTTTTAGTTTATTTATTTATTTTGAGAGACAGACTGAGAGAGGGAGGGAGGGAGGGGCAGAGAGAGGGAGGGAGAGACAGAATCCCAAGCAGACTCTGAACTGTTAGTGCAGAGCCCAATGCAGGGCTCGAACCCACAGGCCACGGTCATGACCTGAGCTGAAATCAAGAGTCAGACGCTCAAATGACTGAGCCATCCAGGCGCCCCTGTGACCCATATTTATAATGAATATCATAATTATATTATAATTATTGTATTTACCCATGAGGATAAACATTTTTCATGTATCTTTTTAAATGTATACTTTTTTGCTTTTTGAATTGCCTATTCTTTCTCTACTCATCTCTTCAGCATCTTTTTTTTTTAATTTTAGGAGTAGAAATATAAGATTTCATTCACATGTGGAATTTAGTTTAGCATAGGGGAAGAAGGGAAGAAAAATAAGATAAAAACAGAGAGGGAGGCAAACCCTAAGAGGCTTTTAAATACAGAGAACAAACTGAGGGTTGCTGGCAGGGTGTTGGGGTGGCGGGATGGGCTAAATGGGTGATGTGCATTAAGGAGGTCACTTGCTGGGACGAGCACTGGGTGTTGTATGTAAGTGAGGCTGGTCTTTGAAGTAGCAACAGGAAAAGTTGGGGGACAAGATGGCTCCCCTTCCAGAGACAAGATGGAGGCTTGGTTTATTGCTGGAGTGATTTAGAGGGGAAGAGTCTTGGGAAGTCCTTTTAGGCACATGCAACATTATCACTTTGTGCTCTGTAATCTAGTGAATTTTGGCCCTACCAGCTTCCAGAAACAGGAGAGTTATAAGCCAGAACTTCGAGTAGCAGTTGGAAAAGTCAGGGCACTACATATATGGTATAAACTGCTCCTCAGATAGGAACAGAATTAAGGGTTCTCTCCTAATTGTATGGCACTGTGTCAGGGATGGGGTTTATGGCAAGAGTGTGTCTCAGCTTCTTCTAACAGTCAATATGTGTAGTTTCTCACTTGCCCAGTATACGAGTCTCTCAACTAGTGTCTGGATTTCTCATTAAGGGAAGTGATCCTTTGGTAGCTGTTAAATCAGTGGTGTGAGGACAAGGCGTGTGTGAAGCCTTCTATTTCAGCATTGTTGATGTCCACACCTTGATCTGGTTCATGCCCACACTTTCATGTCCGCATTTGACTATTTTAAAATATAGTCTCAAAATGAGAATAGAAATATTCCTTATAATCTTTTAAAATACATAATTTTAAAATAAAAATAATGAATAAAGGAGGCTTTTTTCTCTTTTTGTACATAAAATACATTTTGTCATTTGATATTAGGAAAGGCCATACACACATCTTAGGCAAAAATTATAAGATGAACACATATTCGGGTCACATTAATATATGAAAATGCAGAGTATATGAAAAGCATTATTTTATGCAAATAATCAGCAATTATGTTGCCACATCTTGTGGTTCTTAAAACTAGGAAAAGCCCTGTCAGTCTTGAAGGCATCACTTCTGAGAGGGCACTTCTGGGCTTTTTTTCTCATGCTTGGTAAAACATTAACTTCTTAGATGAAGCTTACACTCATTATGTGTTCTCCATTTGGCTCTATTAATACCCTCACTCTACTATCCCATGTAATAAAACAGCTGCTGTAAAACATAAGATAATATCTGAAGGAAATAAAAAAAAGATATTTGAGATAAGGTTTTAGTTAGCTTCGCAAAATGGTATTCATCAGATATTTGTACTGTTATAAGCTCAGCTTTTCATTCTCTTTGGTTGATTTAATTATTTGGGATAAAATGTCAAGATAGTAAATAACTCCTTTATTTGAAAGATTTCTTTTCTCTTTTTTTCGCCCTTATAGTGCATTACTTCATATAACATTATCTCATCTTGTGGGCCAGAATGAGGGCTGAAAACAGTGCATATTTAACTTATGAAGAAGTAATTCTTCAGAATAGGAAGAGCACTGTCAATTGAGATTATAACTGGCTTTTAGAAAGTAGGGGAAAAAATCAATTTTTAAAAAGAGTTCTATGATGTCCCAGAACGCTAAGCATATGTACTCTATACTTTAGAAGCACAGGGCTCAAAAGCCATTTTACTGACTTGAATGACAATAAAATTTACTAGAGGCTGAAAGTGACTATTCATTCTTTTGCAAGATAAAAGAAACTGCTGTACCACCAATTAAAGGGATGTGGGCCTGGGACTGAATAAACCTGGGAAGATCTGAGTACCTGGAAAGATAAATACAAACACAAGTGGGAGCTGGATTAACTGAAGCAGAAAGTCTCGCTTGATAGTTTGGTTGAAAAAGAGATCCGTTAAAAGCAAGTAAGTGGAGAAACAGAAAGGGATTAGTAATAGCAACCAAAACAAACAAAGCAACCATCAATGAAAACATAGTCATTTTCACCCCAGGTCTCAGAAAACTACATCATTTTGAATTCCCCAATTATGCCTCCATGCTGCTCTTTGGTGAAGGAAAGTAAAAAAGCAATACCCTAGGTTTTATTGCTTCAAATGACCCAGCTCATCATGAGGTGATCTACCACTGTGTTAAATATGTGTTATATCTTGTCACAAACTGACCCTTCAGAGCACATTTAAAAGAGTTTCTAACACTGAACTTTAAACGCACATGTTCACTTGTCCAAATTGATGTATTCAGTTTAAATAAAAATGAGCTGTTTGCAATGGCTTTAAGTATGTTGTGCTAAATTAATGCAGATACACACAGATATGCATTTAAAAATAATTTCCCATCTGGGGCGCCTGGGTGGCTCAGTCAGTTAAGCATCCAACTTGGGCTCAGGTCATGGTGTCATGGTTTGTGAGTTCAAACCCCGCGTCAGGCTCTGTGCTGTGTCTCCCTCCCTCCCTGTCCCTCTCCCGCTCACGCTCTGTCTCTCTCTCTTTCAAAAATAAATGAACATTAAAAAATTTAAAAAATAAAAATAATTTCCCATCTGACAAAAAAACAAATATATGCCTGAAAATACTTAAGTAGAATTATACAGTTTGCACTTCATTTTACTATTTTTTAATTACAAAATATAAGATGTTTGTTTTATAAAAATGAGGATTGAAGTGAATCTTGTTATGACCTGGGAAATGGACTGAACCAGAAATGTGACGACAACACAGTTAAATATTGCAAATGAATAGCCACGACTGCTGGTAGGAAAATGATGCTGTACATTCAAAAGATTCTCTAACTTCGTTGTAACTTTTAGTGAAGATAATGTCTGTGACAATATGGTGATCATATTGTAATATAAAAACGTTAGGACAACTGGGTTTTTTAACTGACAAGAATTCTCTGTTATGCATGTTTAGTTTATATGATAAATGATACCTGGAACACTCTCTTGTTTTATTATCTCTTTACAGTCCATCAGGATTTATAGATCTCTGTAGCCAAGAAATTTCACAGATCTCAAAGTGGGCTTCTGTTTTATATGGAACCATTGATTTAAATAAAAGTGAAGTCAGGGTGCCTAGGTGGCTCAGTTGGTTAAGTGTCTGACTTCTGCTCAGGTTTGTGAGTCTGAGCCCCATGTCAGACTCTGTGCTGACAGCTCAGAGCCTGGAGCCTGCTTCAGATTCTGTGTCTCCTTCTCTCTCTGCCCCTCCCTCACTCATGCTCTGTCTCTCTCTCTCTCTCAGGAATAAGTAAACATTAATTTAAAAAGTAAATAAATAAATACGAGTGAAGTTAGTGCACTGCAAAAACCAGGATCTACTTTAGTAATATGAGGAAGAAATCCACTGACGGATTTGTTTATTAATTCAATCATATGATTTGTCATTTTACAAATTGTTTAAAAGTTGATCACATTGCAAGGCCCTTTTTAAAATATTTTTTATATACTTTCTATTTCCTGCTGAAACTTCCTATTTTTTTTTTCATTCTTTCATTCCTTGCAAGCACATTTTTCTTTCTCTCATGAACATTGTTATAATAGTTGCTTAAAAGTCCTTGTTTGCTAATTCCAACATCTGGGTCATTTGGAGGTAGGCCTACACTGATTTTTTTTCTTTTGAAAAATAGGTTACATTTTTCTGATTCTTTGTTTGTAGAATAAAATACAATGTAATATTGTATTGTGTCCTGTTCATTGTGATCTTACACTATGGAGACTCTATGTAAGAACTCTTGTTATTTTCCTCTGCATAGTGCTGATTTCTGTGGTTGTTATTGTGTTAGCAGGCATTTAACTTGGTTGGATTCAAGCTGGGAAGTCCTTGTGTGGAAGCTCAAATCTCAATTCAATTCATTTCCTGAAGGTTTACTCTTTGCCATCTATCCCACACTTGTGGTTCAAGGGTCAGCAGGGATATAGGCAAAGTTTATACACAGAATTGAATTCTTCCCACAATTTCAAGAGACAGCGATTCCCTCTAACTGTTTTCCAAGTCTTCCAGGCAAGAATGGGTGTTTTGCACTAATGGCTGTAGTAAAACAGGCTAAAAATAACTTACAAGACCGGACATAACAATGCTAACAAATCTACAGTTTATTTCAGGACCAGGCAACTCCATTAAAGTAAAAACAAAAACAAACAAAAAAAACAAAAGCTGCCTTGATAGCAAAGGGTTGGAACTTTGGAGAGGTCAGGTGGGAGCTCAAACCATTCTCCCTCTGTAAAAACACAAATTCTCTATAAGATCAAGACTCACCAACATGTGTATAAGTCTTCAGAAGAAGGAGACCCAAACTGGAGTCTCAGTTAGGGGTTTTTATATTGTAGTGCAACAGCAAGGCATTCATTATCAGGAACAATCACACACACACACACACACACACACACACACACATACAATCTAATCAGGTACAATAATGATATACTTAATTTTATCCCATAACCATAGAATAGAAAATAAAAGTGATGAACATATCAAATTATATACCATGTTTTATAAGGTTTTATATTATCAAAATGAAATATTTTGCAAATATATCTTAGAGATCAATTTGTTCATGTTATTTGAATACTGACATATTTTAATGCACAATGAAAATACAGTGACATTTTTAAAAAAGAAATCGACAGCTACAATTCTAAAATACAGTCTTCTATATGTTGATTAATAAAAAGTCATTTTATGGAAAGTCAAAGTAGTGTTACTGGCATAGCTAGCATAGTTTCATAAATATTGCACACCTTTAATCATTCATTCTAATCTCCCATTGATCAAACAAACAAGTCAAAGACCAATAACACAAATTAATACTAAAGAAGAAAAAACAACAACAAAAAACTATATAATTATTTTTCTACCTTTGAATTCACAGAGAATGATTTTCCTATAAAATTGTTAGTAGGCATTTTTCATCAAGCAAGTGTAGTTTTATGATCAATTCATTGCAATCATAAATCTTTTTCTTAAATTATATTTATATCTACGTCTCAGTAAACATACCATGTGCAATAACAGTGGCAGATAAATAGGGTTCAATTGTTACAAAATTCTCACAGAACCCAAAATGATGGTGCTTTCATATCTATAGTTACTTGAAGGGAAAGAATACAATACAACAATGGTGCTAAAATAAAGATATGAAGCACAGCCATATGGTCTTATAGCAAGGGGACCAGAGAGGTCAGGTGCAGGTTTCTGTTCTCCTCCATCTGTAAGGGCTGTGGCAGAAAGCACTTTCTCCTATAAAGAGCCACCAACGTGTGCACAGAACTTCAGAACCAAGGAGCCCAGCATGGTGTCTCAGCTGGTTTCCTTTACGTTTTGCTGTTTTACACATAAATCTGTTATAAAGCAGCTTCAATGGCAGAGTCTCTGGGGGTGGAGGGTGGGGAAGGGCATCGCAAGGCGACCACATGAAAATAAAATATCACTCTTACTAATATAATGGTAAAAAACTGTTGAAACTATCCTTAAATGAGCAACTCACCTATGTTGATCCATTCTTACAAGTTTCAAAGTCTCTCCAGAATTTACCTGCTTTTTCATTTTCCAGGGCCTCTGGATAGTTGTATTTTGTGCAGTTTACTGTTGTTATCTGAGGGGAGGTCAGTTTGCTCAGATTTTAGTCAAATGCAAGGAGAGTTCCTTATTCAAACTAACATGTCCAGTGAGCAGTAATACGTGGAATAGTACCTTGGTTCCAATAACCTACAGCACTATTTTTTAAATGTTATTTTCTAACATTCTTTATTGATTATTATAGTGCATATTCTAACTTTATACATTGATAAGTAGAATATTTTAGTTTTTATTAAGAAGAATATTTTTAAAAATTAGTCTCCAACCATATCATATTTCAATCTAGTTAACTTTCCTACTTATTTAAGATGTAATAAAAAGCAAATTATACTGGCTATATCACTAAGACATTAATTCTCACCATTAAATATCTTATGTACATCACTCTATTATATAATAATAGCCACTATCTATTAATGAAGTTGTGCTGAGCAATTAGTGTCCTGAGAAATGCCTATGTATTGTCCTATTTAATCCTTAAATGTCCTATAAGTAGATTGTTATTACTACCTTATAGGTTAGAAAACTGAAGCAATATGGTTAAGTGACTTTTCTGGCATCTTGAATGTCGTAAGCATCAGAGTGCCAATGGAATCCCAAAGACTGGCATTAACTACTTAAAAATAACAACAATAAACTCCCAAACAAACCAACAAAAAGTATTAACTTCTGCAGTTAACATCTTTCTTTAGGAATGGATCATGATAGAAAGAAATGTTCATTTCTCACCAAGGACATGTATAAACTCACAAGCATTCTGCTGTTGTTATATTTGCTATTCACAGAAAGTGTTCATGATACTAAATCATAATATCTGTAAACTATTACCATTATTGGATTTATGTTTTGGGTTAAACTGTTGACATGTTCAAAGGTTATAAACATCAATAATCATGTTACAAGAAGATAGCTAGTGGGCGGGCAGCAACACTTACATGTGGCCATGGGTAATGGGAAAGGGTCACAAATACAGTATAAAACCTTGCAACATAGGGTGAGCTGGATGCTATGTAGTAAAGGGCAAGAATAAGATGGGATAGTGAAAACAAAGAAGTTGAATGCCCAAGGTAACCCTTGCCATATCAACACCTCATAAACAGATTGCCTTCCTTAGACTAGGTTCCAGGAATTGTCTGTCACTCCTGCTCATGTATCTGAAAAATGGAAATAAATTCAGCCTAAGCAATTTTTATGAAACTTTTAGTTTTAGAAGTTGATGGCTACCAAAATTTGAGAAATGAGAAATAGCATGCCAGTCCTCATGGTCTACAAAGAAAATGGAAGTTGACTATAACAAGGTAAATAAAATATAAAATCAAACTAGGAAGTAGATATTATTCATTTAAATGTGATATGGAGGTTTAAGCATGATGTAAGAAATAGCTGAAGTTAGGCAACGACTATTAAAATTCAGTCTCCTAACATATAGGATATCAATACAATATATTGATTAGAATGGGAATAAGATATCATAATGTTTAAAATCACTTAGGAGGACAAGAATGGCCTCTCTTACAATGACCTAGAGGGAGAACTTCCACATGTTGTCATTGAACAAAGGGTTGTTATTTGGCCAACAATTTTAATGCATTTGTAAAGAGGGAGATATTTTGGAATGACCTTTGTTATATTTGATCCTTGAGACTCACATTTAAAACCTTTTCTGTCCGGTATAACTGTTTTTATAACCCCCCAATAATCTTTTAAAGATGATTTAAAGGAGAACTTTAAGTTACAGCTGGCAGATTTAAATAATTACTTCTGGGGGCTCCATACACTGCTTTCCTAAATAATGATATATTTTCATTTCAGCCCCTCAGGAAAGGCCTAGAAAACCAAAAACTTTTCTGTAAGGAATGAGAACTCATTTACTATTTTTTAAAGAGGCATACAAATCAACAACTAAAAAGAACCCATTTTCATCTTATATAATTCATATCATCATTTTTCAATCTATCACTACAGAGAAATAAAATTAAAAAAAACAAATTTGGGATAAAAAGTCCTTTACTATATATGTATTTTTTTTTAATTAAAGGTAGTGCTTTCCTAATTTCAGATCCTTAATGAAAGGAAAAGTTAACCAGAACATATCAAGCATAAAAATTAAAAATAGGCAATTGGACAATTGTGTGATGTGTTGGGACAAGTTAGACAAACAACACTCCCCTGGCCCACATACATCACAAAGGTGAAAGTCTTTTGAACCAGTTATGATCATGTGTCTTTAAAAGTGAAGAGTCTTGGGGTGCCTGGGTGGCTCAGCTGATTAAGCATCTGACTTTGGCTTAGGCCATGATCTTCTAGTTGGTGGGTTTTAAGCCCCACACTGGGCTCTGTGATGACAGCTCAGAGCCTGAAGCCTGTTGCGGATTCTGTTTCCCTCTCTCTGCCCCTCCCTAGCTCGTGCTCTGTCTCTCTCTGTCTCTCAAAAATGAGTAAATGTTAATTTTTTTTAAATGAAGACTCTTTGGTACATTAAACAAACTGAGAATATATAATTTTGGTAATTATATGAATATTTATTAGAATGCATTAGAACAAATGCACTTTGAAATTTATAAAAATACTTGTTTTATTCTCTGTAATGTTAAGAAATTAACATTGTGAGTTACTGACATTTATTCAGTACAACTGAAGTGGGGAAATGATTTCCTATCAGGGTAAGTCTAAATACCCTGTACTGTGTTTTACCTTGTTTTGACCTTGTGGTAATAAAAAAAAATGGCTGAAAATGATTTTCTCTCTTCCCTTGGAGAATATTGTGGAGTTGCTTCATATTCTTGTAGGATATAATTAAGTCCTGTAATATGTAGGTTTATTTTCAAAATCATAACTGTTTTTATTAAAAATTTAAGCCATCTAAGTATTTTTACATCTTTAAAAGCTATATTAAAAATGAAATTAGAACTCTAAAAGATGTGTTGCTTCAATATATTAATTTTACTCTGGAGAATGAGTCAAGATAAATAAATGGTATGGAAGATGTTTTTGTTAGAAAAAAAATGCATCCTTGATGCTTTTCTTTCCTTCGGAGTAGTTGACAGATATTTTTGGGAATAGACTTCTATAATCTATCTAGAGAAAAAACTGTGAAATTGGTCCATACTTAGGAAAAATCTTCTATGATGATAAAATGTTGATAATTCTGCATGTAGAATACATTGGAAGCTACATGTTGAATTGTATTTTTGGTATAGCAACATTATATTAATCCATCTTAAAAAATTTCTAAAATAAATGTTCAGATCATGATTATTTTCTTTAAGATCAAAACTTAGCTTCTTTGAATAATTCAGGTATTTATTTTCCATATATTCTTTTTTGACTGAGTACACTTCATCATATTTAAATTTTCTTGGTTCATCAGAGACACCATTATAAGCACTAGTTTGCTTGTTGAATTAAGATCATTATCTCAAGGGATCTTAAACGGCATTACAGGCCCTAAATGGCCCTCACTGGGGCTTTTAAAAAATTTATTCTACACTAGTGTGTGAAATATGTTTACTGAGTATTCACATCCAAATATTGCAATGGGTTCAGAGAGGATTAGAAAATGAAGACTACATATTTACCCATAATAAACTTATATAGTGTTTTAAAGGATGTACAATATGGAGAAAACAATACACTAAATATTAATTCATAAAATTACAAATAAGCAACAGCTATAGTTGAGACCATGAGGAAACTTGAGCTGAAGTTCAGTAAGGAAGGCAAAACCAGAAATATGGTGTTGAGTATCGAAACCATGTGAGAGTGTGGATTGCCATGGTAAAGAATGTGGAGAGAGAAGCATATCGGAAAGAAAATAAAAACCCATAGGATCTGCTTAAATTATGAAAGGAGGACATGAGGAGTACATGTAAATGGAAGAAATTATGAAGAACTGATAAACAGAAAATCTTGAACAATATAAAGTCATGGAAGCCAGTGAAGAATATTTGAATGAGGAAATAAAAGCCACAAATGTTTAATGCTACAGAGACTTCTAGATGAATAGAATCTGGAAATGGACACTTTGGTAGTTTGAAAGAATTTAGGAAAATTCAACTTCTATAAAGGTTATTTATTGGAAGGCATGCAAAACACCAAGTATTACTTAGGAATGAGGAGGTAGACACATAAGAGACATTGATGAATATTACTTCTGAATTAAATATTGTCCATCGCTTTGACAGGTTGTAATTTAAGATAAGGACATTAACACTAACAGAGTAGATTTATTGTGAGAAGTAAATTGGAAATTGAGAAAACAAGAAAATATGTGAGAGGCTTGATAAATACCAATGCATCTCTTTGCTAGAGCGTGACATACCTATCATTAACAGTGGTGTTTTAAAAAGGACCTTTTGCAAAAAATAGCAGTTATCTTTGTTCAAAATCTCAAGGGTCTTTTCTGCTTCTTTGAAAATATGTTCATGTTATAAAATTTAGTAATCTATGATTTCCCAAAGGTAATAATATTTTCATGTGTTCTTGTTGTTTATACATGTATTTGCAGTTTTATAAATCTTTGAAGAGGACATTTAAGTAAGCTTGTGAGAAGGAGAATTTGAAGATCAATAAGAGTAAAGAAATACAAAATAGCACCATGTCTCTGAAAGGGCAAGAGAGCACTGGGATTAAGTAAGAATTCATTTTGTGAATTGACCAGCAAGTATCAGACTCCCTCCATTGTGAGCAAAGAGAAAGAAAAAAATGTTTTTTTACACTATTGCCTTAGATTCTTTTTTCTTATGGCTTCTTATTTCTCTCCCATTTCTCAAAGCCACTTTTAAAATAATTCAAGTCTTGTTCTTATCACACTATTTTTTTCTACTACTCTCAGCAGATATCCTTGTCTCTTACATCTCTCAGAATAAAGTTTCCTGCTTGTATTAGTTAGCTAATACTGCATAACAAAACAGTCACAAAATACAGTGGCAACAGCAATAAGTATTCATTCTCATGCTTATAAAACTATAAGTCAGATGATTTGGCTCTAAGGATTAACTGGAATGGCTTTGCTTTAGTCTGCTTACGTATATGTCAGCAGGGACTACTCTGTCCCATGTGTCTTATTTAGGAGTCAAGGATGGAGATTCGGGGAATATCTCTGTGCTATGGTTTTCTTATCACAGAGGTCAGAAGCTCCAAGATGAACCCACAGAAAGATATAATGTGTCTTAAGGTCTATACTTGGATTTTGCCTTGTTATTTTCATTGTCATTTCATTTGACCAAAGAAGGTCTCATGGCCAAATCCAAAATCAATGAGCTTAGAAATATACTGCACCTACAGTGGGAAGTAAAGGGTCATGAATATTTGTCAAACAATCATCCATCCAACAAGCAAAGTCTACCTTCTTCTTCACCAATACCCCATATGTCCTCTTGCATGAAAAACACATGTACTCCTTTTCCTGTTCTTTTTTCTTCTCCATGTAGTCCTTTTCTAAGGCAACTGAGAGACTTATCTGTTATAGTGGCAGCAGACTTTAAGACAAGAATCTTAACATCTGCATCCAGTCCAGGTGCAGATCTTCTTGATCTGAAGACTTAGGAACCAAAGAGATGAGCATTTACTCTCCACACCAACTTAAAATGGTGAAACAAACAAGGCTAGCCATAATAAATATTTTCTTTCCACAAGGAGAAGGATAAAAGGCAGAAATAGTTAATTGTCCACAGGAATTCTAAATTCCTCCTAGGCAAATGTTGACAGATGCCTCTACCCTGGGGGTAGAGGATATTCCTTCATTCAACTCCAGATTTGCACCGTGGAAGTGGCTACTAATTCTCCATTGATTTCTTCCACTCATGCATGGTACTACCCTCTGGGAAGTCTTTCTTTATCTGTAATAGTCCTTAGCTACTTTTGAAGCACTATTCCTTGGTGGTTGAGCAGCTTTTTCAGATTGCTTCTGGTCTATAGAAAGTTGGTGGCTCTCAGGTATTTTTACATTGCAATATATTGTCCCATTTGTTCCAAACCGGTAGTGATTTCATTAATATAGTTGTCTGTGGATTTCTGATGTATTTGACACTAGTGAACTCCAACTGCCAAAAGGCAGAACCACAAGTTTTTGGATTGTTGTTGTTGTTGCTTTAATGCTTATTTATTTATGAGAGAGAGTGTGTGAGCAGGGGAGGGGCAGAGGGAGGAAGACAGGATCCAAAATTCTGCTGACAGCAGAGATCCTGAAGCAGGGCTCAAACTCAGGAACTGAGATCGTGACCTGAGCCTAAGACGCTTAACCAACTGAGCCACCCAGGTACCCCTAGGATTGTTGGTTTTTATTTGTTTAGGCATGCTACTCTTGCTTTGGACATAATTATAGTTATTATAGTTATTTTTGCTTATAAGACTTCTATAGGACCACCTCTTTGTACTTTCCAGTGGCACTTTGTCCAGCTCAAAGAAAGAACAAAACCACTTTAATTTACTTAGACATTAACAAAGAGTGTTACATCCTTACCTAGTGCTCAGGAATTTTGTCTTTTTCTTGAACTATGTTGTGATGGCTAGGCCTTTCTGGTTTTTCTATATGCCCTCCAGGCTCTGATTTCAAACTGCCCAGCTCTTTTCTGGACTCACTTTCTGCCCTGGAGTATTTTATCAAATGCAACTAGTCGCATTTATCTCACATTATTCAAAACTTTCTTGCCCAATACTACAGTTACATTAGATATTTGTTCTATCTTCCAAGTTACCACAGGCAAAAGATTTATCAAGTATTTTGCCAAAACGTATCATGGCTCATTATCTGGCCTTCAATAAGAGTTCTCCTGTTAGCTATTATTCAGTCTCAAAGCCAATGCAAACCATGCTAAGTGCTTGATAATGCAGCATCCCTGTGCTAAATATCAATTAATTTATTACTCAGCTATTGTATGTAACAAAACATCCCAAAATTTAGTGGCATGAAACAATAACTATTCTCAATGAGAATTCTCACATATTTTCAAAACTATTCCCACAGCTGTTCAGGTTGGTTGGAGGACTCTGCTCCAACTATTTTATTTTGCAGCTCAGGCTAGAGGAGCAGAAGCTAAAAATCACACCTCAAACCAGTAAGGTATACGTAAATAGACTGCCTACACTGAGGAAGAAAATGTAGTATTTGCTGAACAGTAAGGCAAACATTTCATGCCGCCTCACTTATTTTCCTGTTCCCAGATCCTTAGCCATTTCCTTATTTCAGCTCTCACAGGGAGATGGGGGCCTTGCATCTTTGCTCTGATTATGTTCTCATTCTGCCCTTTCAAGGATACCATTGCCATCATGTCATCTTTGTAATAGTTTCATTACCTTTTCTGCAGCAATTTGAAGCTTACCATTTATTTTAAGTAAGTTTTATTTTAGTTAAAAGTTCTCCTTTGACACCGTGTCTTCTCTGATTGATGCTGACCCTTGAAAGCTAATCTACCCATCCCCATCTCCCTGTCAAAGATACACACAGAAACACGGACACACAGACATTATGCACAATACTATTTGTTTTAGTTAGGGGCCATATTTTACTTCTGTTTTGTAGAAGTCTAAAGCCATGTACGGTATATGTCACATAATAGATAGTCAGTAAATGTTAAATGAATGAATGAGAATTGAATCAGAAAGTGGGCTGTCTTGTGGTTGGAAAAAAATGGAACACAAGGTGGGGAAAACTTTTCTACCCACTTTCACAGCCAAATTTGTTTCATCTCTTTTCAATGTCTTTACCATTCAGCAGGTTCACTCAAGTCTGATTTACTTATTTTAATCAGCTGTGAGCCGCAGTGCTTGATCACCGAGCCTACTAAGCTCTCTTGAAAGATCTGACTAAAGGGCTAAGAGCTCTTACGAGTAAAGGCTGTATATGTGGCCTGGGCAGAAATGCTTGAACTCTGTGTTCCCTGATTGGCTGTAGTCCCTGTGAGGGGGGGAGGGGGTGGTGAAGTCTGTGTTTCTCAACCTTTTATCCAGCACTTAACAGTAAACCCTAAGTGAGGAAGTAAATGAATGAATGCATATTCCTGGCTGATATCCTGCTTCCACACTATATGATTTTCAGATGAGTCTCCTCTGTTTCTGGGTGGGATAATTGCGTATAGTTTTCATTTAGGCTTAAACCAAAGATATAATACATTATGTTCTCTTTCAAATTATGGTCATGGTAAGATTAAAAAATAGGAAGTATCTTATAAAGTTAACAAAATTGAAACTAGGTTATAATTTTTCTTAAAAATATTTTTAAACAGATATTTTAACCCACTTTTACTGCACTGAAATATAGTCTCCTGCAGTATTGACAATACCAACTGTCATTCTAATAGTATGCTGGGGCATAAACTTTATTTATTAGCATTTTGAAATTAAAATGAGAAACCAAAAGGAAAAGAAAAAGCAACAACTATATTTCTCTTTTATCTTGTGTAGATGAAGGTTGAAAGGAGAACCCTTAGTCCACTTACCAGACAAATTAATCATAACCTCCTTTGCTATGAATATTTTTTGGCCCATTATTGGTTTACAATAAAATATAGAAAAGCAATTGAATGTCAGGATACTCCTCACTGAAGTAAACATAATTTATCTCTATTCAATTTCCATGTACAAAATTGCTGATGTTCTTCCATAGATGTTTGCTTATCAGAAAAAGTCAGAATCAGAAAACCGAAAGCTGATTGAAAATTCTCAAGTAAAATAACTGCAAGATATTTTCATGAATCGCATTGCTTGATGAAAATCATTGCACATAAAAAAAAAACATTTAGAAATATCTATTGTAACTTAAATCACATTCCTAAAAGACTTTCCCCAAATTTGTTTCAAAGTTTTTACCTAGGGGCTCCTGGTGGCTTAGTCAGTTAAGCATCTAACTCTGACTCTTGGTTTTGGCTGAAGCCATGATCTCATGGTTCATGATTTCAGTCCCCGAGTTGGGCTTTGTGCTGGCAGCATGGAGCTTGCTTGGGATCCTCTTTCTCCCTCTCTCTCCCCCTCTCCTGACCTCTCACTCTCTCTCTCTCTCACACACACACACAAAATAAATAAATAAACTTAAAAAAAGAAGTTTTTATCTACACAAACACACAAACAGTTTATGTAATAGGGAGACTACTTCAAGATTTGAACATAGATTGTACAAACTAGGGTTGTGAGTTTTCTAACATATAGAGAATGGATAATTAAGTTATGTCAGAAAAGGGAATTCAGTTTTTACTAACAAAGAGAATTTCATGAAATAATATTTTGAGCTGAATTTTTGAAGGAGGTGAGTGGAAAAACTGCAGGTGGAACTATTCATGATTGTCAATGAAAAAATTTCTGCAATGTCAAAAGTACAGATATTCAGCGGTGCCTGGGTGGCTCAGTTGGGTAAGCATCCAACTTGATTTTGACTCAGGTGATGATCTCACAGTTTGTGAGTTTGAACCCTGCGTTGGGCTCCACGCTGACAGTGTAGAGCTTGCTCCCTCCCCTCTCTCTCTGCCCCTACCCCACTTGTGCTCTCTCTCTCTCAAAATAAATAAACTTAAAAAATACAGAGACTAAAAACAGATATTAAATTACTATAAAATAATTTATTCATAATTCCATCCAATTAAAGGAATGTATACATACTACTATTGAGTTAAAAGTATTCATCTTAGTACATATCCTAAATTGTCTTAAAATCTAAACTATCAAAACGTTGGAATCAAACAAGTCTTCAAAGAGGATGATTTCAAAGAAGATAGCCACCACCTGGCTTCCTGGTAGTGAAAATCTTACTGAAAACACAAACTAGTGAGAAGGGAATGAATTTCTGTAGAGAGTCTGCTATATACTAGGTATACAGGGATTTTCTGTGAATTATTTGATTTCATACATACAACAAGTGAAATGGGCTCAGTTATCCCCAGTTTACAAATGAGAAAGCTGAGGCTAAGAATTTAAAGCTTAGAAGATCCAAGTCCTCATGTACAAATAAATAACAGAGGCAGGATTAAACCAAAGAATGCTGTGTGTGACTCCTGAGCTTTTCTTTTTAGAAACATATTATCTCTTTGATATTGGCATATTTTACCATACAGATATCTCATTGGGCATTAAGAAATGTTAACCATATCGAGCACCTGGGTGGCTCAGTCAGCTAAGTGTCTGACTTTGGCTCAGGTCATGATCTCACGGTTTGTGGGTTTGAGTCCTGCATTATGCTCTGTGCTGACAGCTCAACTCAGAGCCTGGAACCTGCTTCTGATTCTGTGTCTCCCTCTCCACCCTTCCCCAACTCACACTCCTCTCCCCTCCTTCTCTCTCTTTCTCTCTCTCTCTCTCTCTCTCTCTCTCTCTCTCATTCCCCCTCTCAAAAAATTAATAAACACTGGGAGCCCAGGTGGATCAGTGGGTTAAGCATTCTACTTCAGCACAGGTCATGATCTCATGGTTAGTGAGTTTGAGCCCCACATCAATCTCTCTGCTGTCAGCACAGAGCCCAGTTGGGATCTTTGTCCCCCTCTTTCTCTGCCCCTCCCCCACTCTCTCTCCTCAAAAATAAATAAACATTAAAAAAAGTGAATAAATATTTTAGAAATTAAAAATATATTAACCATAAATGAACTTAATCTTCTTTTGTATATTGGTTGAACAACTAATTACAGATGTGTTGTAGACATCAAGGTATGAGAGCTTTTACAAAGAACCAGAAACACATGCTAGACACATAAATATAAATAGATATTTGGGAGTACTACTATACCATGTGTATAGTAGTTATATATACTACACTACGTATGTAGTAGTTAATATCAAACATTTCAAATGTAAGGCCCCAGAGGTCAGAAAAATGACTGGGCCTGAGAGTTAATGATAAAAAGGGCAAGGTAAAGATTGTTTTGATAAGCAATATTAAGAGTTCAGCTTTCAGGAATAATGGTAGAGAAAAAGTAGAGAAGGAAACTTTATCAAAGTTAGGCAATCTCAAGGAGTTCTTCCACAAAAAGAAGCTTTATTTACTAAGCCACTTGATTTTTCATTATTTGCTTGAAATTTTAAGGTGACAGATAGGTTGCAATTGCTGCCCCCAAGTACTGGTGAGCAAGGGTTTACAGTGAGGAAGTAATCAGACAGCTTGTTTCCCTTTTCTTTCAATCCACCCAGACTGAGGGCAGACACAGATATTCTATCTTGCTGCCCTCATGGTGAAGAGCTCTGCAGACCGATGAAAGGCCTTTTGAGTCCAACTCTATGCAGTGCTCTCCTGTTCCACAACCTAATGCACCCACACTTTGGAAGTATGAGTAGGCAGCATGATGAAATCACCAAGATCTAAAACCTTAGGGCCAGGAAAAGGAAATCTAGTCTCGACACTGCTGTATTTGTGTGTTTTCTTATTATTTCAGGTCTCAAAACAAATCCCCTCATATTCTCACTACTTTGGTCTTCTCTCTGTGTTAATATGCTTCCAAATACATGTTTCTTGTCTTTGGATTCAGATATAAGCTCTATGTTAATGAATCACAAAATTAAATGCTTAAGCATGAAAAACATATTTCTGTATGCACACTGGATATTCTTATCTCAAATTCAGCATGTGTAAAATATGATCCAGAATGTCAAGCTCACAGCATACTAGCTATATGAAATCAAATTACCTAACTTTCCTGTGCCTCAATTTCCACATCTCTAACATTAGAATAAAACAGGTCTTCCTTATAGGGAGAGCTGTTTGAGAAGCAAGTGGGTTGTTACATATAATGAATATGCTTAAAACAGTGACTGGCATATGACAAATATTAAATATTCAAACTTTATCATCATTAACCTCTTTACGTGTTCTGTTTTTCCTCTATTCATCCTGTTTTAGTCATGGTAGACTTACCGAGCTGTCATAAAAGCAATTTAGTCAATTTACACATGAAACCATTAATACCTCACTTAACTCAACATGTGATAAGGACTGGATGCCATTCTAGGGTTGCTTCTATCTATCAAGTGACTTGTAGATCTAGTTTCTAAGTGATTCAGCCATCTCAAGATCTCCATTGACATTAAGTGTAGGGAAGAGCCAGACAGTTGCACGCCACTTAAATTATTTTACCCAGAAGGAACACACATCATTTCTGTTCATAGCTCATTGATGAGAAGTTCTTCCACAGAAATAAACATTATTTACTAAACCACTTTATTTTTCATTAGTTGCTTGAAAATTTGATCCTACTCTTGTGGTAACAGAAGGCATGTACAATATGGGAACACACATAGACAGTGAGCATTAAATGTCTGTGTTCCAACTAAGACATTACAATTCGCTCAGAGAGCCAAGATGGAAATCTTCAACTTATTGCTGACTTCTCTCTTTCCCTCTTCATCTATATATTTGCTTCAAGTAAGTCCTTTCATTTCTCTCCCTTTAATGTCTCTTAGATGAGCTTTTTCATCTCCACTACTGCTTCTGCTCAATTCAGTGGATTTAGACTCTTAGATAGTATTTTATCTGATCTGTCTGACTCCAGCTGTCTGCAGTAAAATCTATCCTCCTCAGTACTTCCAGGGTTACCATTATAAAGCTATGACTACAGATTTCTTTGTATAAAAGAGCTCTGTTTTCTTACATTCCCTATGATTGAAACAGACTCCTTCTGGACTTTGGTAATTTAGCAAGGGAGAAAACAGTATGTGATTTTGTACCAGCAATCAAATGCCCTGGCCTGAAAGTGATACCTCTTGATTTCCACTCACAACTCATTGGTCAAGACAAGCTTTAAAAGCCCTTAACAATCTAAAAATCCTTACTGTTCTGGCCTATTTTCTGTTCACTTTTATTATGACCTCTGCATCCTGGGTTTTTTTTTTCTCATTTATTTCAGTAAATATGTATTATACACATACTGTGGTCAGGGATCATATACTTTCATACAGAGGCTTATATTTCCATGCTTTTCTCATGTTCTTGTCTCGTCACATAACATATTTCCTTTCTCTTTTAAGACCAGAAAAAAATTTTAAGGTATGATCTAAATTTACCCATGCTGGACTACCCAACTAATCCATTCTATGCCCATCCAAAGCTAAATTAATCCCATAGCATGTTATTCACCTCTTGGTACACTGTTAATACGTGAATTACTGCAGCTATTGGTTAGTCTATGCTACATTATAGACTATTAATCCCTTAAGGATAAGATACTGGAGTAACTATTCTCTGTATCTCCAGAACTTGGCACAAATTATATACTTAAAGTTGTGAAATGAACTAAAGTTTGACAACAGTTCTATAGAGTAAATGCTTGAGGGACCACTTCAAAATTGAAGTGCTAATTCTAAAGCTTTTCACAATTAGGCTTTCACTCCACAAATTACTACTAAGTAAACTGGCAGATGCACTGGCTCAGGCAGTTCGGTGTCCATTCCAACCGTTTTCTAACATGCTTTCTTATAAGGCAGATGCTGAATAACTAAAACAACAACAAAAAAGAATGCAAGATCCCTTGTTATGATTTAGATTCTTCAAATCAGACATACTTGAAGAAGACTTGAATTCAAAACTGGGTTAAGTGGGAAGAGAAAAGAGGCACAAGACATCCATTTGTGTTATGTGTATGTGTGTGTGCATATGCATGTGTGTGTGTGTGAGTGTGTGTGTGTGTGTGTGTGTGTGTAGTATAGCATAAGTATTATGGTTATGAAGCAAGCAGCTGTAGAAGTGAATTCCCGATTCAACTGAAAGTTTCTTGATGTGGCAGGAAAATCAGTCTCTTTGGGATGTAATGTAAAACATAGGGTATATATTCAATAATTTTGGAACAAATCTGTATCATGACAGATGGCAACTAGACTTACTGTGTTGATCATTTTGCACGGTACATAAATATCAAATCACTGTACACCTGAAACCAATACAACATTGTATGTTTATTATTTTTCAATTAGACAAGTTAAACCCCCCCCCCCAAAATTTGGTATCCACACAATGGAATATTATTCAGTCATAAAAAGGAATGAAGCTCTGATACATGCTACAACATGGCTGAACCTTAAAACATGTTCTGTATATATTTTACTGTAATAAAATAAAATTAAAGTAATAAAAGAAAAAGAAAAAAGAAAAGCAGCCCTTTTGAAGCCCAATTATTGTTGACTTGGAAGTTATATTTGAGGTCTCAACCTAGAATCTATTCCTATTGCTTCCCAATAATTCAGTAAGAAATTACATTCAATACAATGCATTATTTTCTGCATATGTTAACTTGCGTGTATTCCACCTTTGCTACTAAACCATAACTAAAATAACAATTTGTGCCTGGTAATAAGCCTCAAGGAAATGGGTCCCTGGTATTGAGTATATGACCTGGTTGTATTTTAAGACAATGAGGATCCTTCTTAACAACAGAGTTACAGAACACTGTCATTTTATCATATTCTATACCAAGGCAATAAATTAAATGATTATCTTGTAGTCTCCGGGGAGAAAGTGCTTATTGAAGGAAAGTATTTGGTGAGATTATTAGTTGCTACAATATACCCTTACAACAAAAATGAACAATTCATGAATTTGGGGGTGAGTGAACTACTTTAGCTGTGCTAAAGAATATAGCATAGGAAAAAGACAAGCCTGAGTTCCAAAGTCCTGCTGAAGACATTGTCCCACCTTCGGGGAATTTTTATACGTGCCTTAAAAGAATTATAATCTCTTACGCAGTGAAGGCATAGCCTAATATCCATGATAATCAATGTATTAATCAGGATGGGTTAAGCTGTGCTGTGTTAACAAACACCCCCTAAATCTAGGTAACTCAAAATACAGATAGTTTAAATTCCATATCCATTGCTGGAGAGTGGGAGGTTCTCTTCATAATCTCTAAGGGGCTCAGATTCTTGATGTAACTACCTTCTTGAACACAATGGCTATGTTGGTTGTAAATGAAAAGTGTGGAATGTCTCATACCAGAAATTAAATGCTCTGTCCTGGAAGTTATATACAGAAGTCAACTCACAATTGACTGGGTATAAATAATAACATAGTTCTACACAACCTGAAGGGGGTCAGTAAGGGCAATCTTAGGACATGTCTAGAGAAGCAAAAACTAGAAATATTTGGTAAATAGTGGTAATAGTTACCACAACTGATCCAAAACTCTGATGCTATTGATTGCTACATTAAGGTACCAAAAACAATATTTACAGTCTTGAAGTACGTCTGATAAGAAAACTAATACATTTGTTGGAAAATAACACCTCAAAAATCACAATGAGAGCATTTGTGTGGATTTAGTTAACTCTGAAATCCTGGAATGCCCAGTGAATTTACCTTTCCCACAGAGTAACTTTTTCTACCCTGATGAGGCTAATTTTGAGTTGCATTAAGACTTTGGGATAGTGTCAGCTGCAGTGGTTACCTCAAGGAGACACGTATTCTCTAGCCTTACCATTACTTCCAACAGTATGTACATCTGTAGAAAGAGATCTTAGGATGATGTGAGGATAGTTTACTCATACTAGTCCACTAAAGTTTTTGCTAACATATATTAACATGGGAATGAGGAATATGTGTGAGAATCAATCACAAATATACTATATGAATGTGGTAAGAATACGATTTTAGTCATGGATAAATGTATTTATAAGGCTGCACTTCCAAGAGAATCTAAGTACTATTTCTAACTGAGGCATTTGAGAATCTGTTTTGTTGGCTGGTTTCTTAAATATGAACCTAAATATGGTTTATGCTAAATTGTCAAAAGGCCAAACTTCCCATGCATAGCATAGAAGGAATCCTAATGCCTCAAGGAGTTAACAATGTTGGAGTTCCTTAATCATGGATGATTCATTTATATATCCACTATGACTCCTAAGGAAGCCCAAAGGAGAGTCTTTTCACCAAGTCATTGAAAAATCCATTGGTAAGGAAAGACATAGCATATTGTGTGCTGTTCTTTGTAGTATGATAATGAAGGTTGTATTGATATGTGCTCTGATTTTAACGAGTATCATGGGATCTCAAAATTCAGAGGCCAAGTAGAAACATTTAATTGACAGAAAAAAGGGCATCATGATTTTCATAATAGGTAACAGTAATAGTAATCAGAATTGCTGTCTAATTGTTTACCGAATCCCAAAGATTAATAAGGGGCAGCCCCCTAAATGCTTACTTTAATTTTTTATATACTTATAACTGCAATCTATATACTTACAAGTTTTATACTACATTTAATATAAAAATATATTATTTATAGCTAGACATATTTTAAAATATTAAGGAAAGGCAAAATTGACATTCTAGAAGTCTCTGGACCCATTGCATCTACCTCTACTCCACTGGTACCCTTCCTTAGCCCACATTTGTGATGCCCATATACAGAGTTCCCAATGGAGAACTTAATGGAGAAGAGGGGGAAAAAGAAACTTGTTTACACATGGTCTTTTATTATATGCTAGAAAATAGTTATAAGTGCTCCTGTAATACTGCTATTGTCTACTGTCTGGAAAGGAGAGGGAGGAAGATTCTGCGTTTAGCAAATTTCAAATTATACATATATCACACTGTGTGGAAAAAGAGCTGGCTGCAAGTGTGGCTTAACAGTTATTCAAAAATAATGGGCAGTAGTTTGGCCAGGTGGTCAGGGAACTGGAAAAAGAAAATGTAAAAGTAGTTAGGTTACAAAAAGGTTTGGGAAAAAGTTATGTTCGTGAACTTCTCGAAATAGACCCAGCACAAGAGGATATTTGTGTGTTATGTGCTTCTCTTGGTAGAAGAAACGCTCAGTAAATAAGACAGCATTTTTTATAACACTTGGCCTCTTTTCCTAGGTATCCATACTTGCTTAAGGGATCTAGGGCAAAAAGTGATCATGCTGATAGGGATAAAGATTATGAAGGAGTGTATGTGGACAGTTTTCTTCTTACTAGGGCTTAGCTGGATATACCACTTGCATAGCCGAAGGCCAGCAGCAGAGAACAACACTGAGGCCTCCACATAGCAATATCTCTAAGGGAGCAGTTAGGTAATATGGGGCATGTCAAATATGAAAGGTTTTCTTATTTGAAGAAACACCTATTCTGGTCTGTTCTTCTCTGCCTATCATGCTTCTTCTAACAATGCCATTATAGACTTACAAAATGCCTTACTCAACAGCAGAATATCCTGCTTCTTAATGAATGTGCTTATTTTTCAGCCAGAGTAGTGAGGTAATTGGTTTATACTCTTAGAAATAATCAATCTTACTCTCTCGCCTGGAGGTAACTGGTTAATGGGCTCTTAAAGATTGCTATTGTGCTAGTTTGAAGCAGCCCTTTGAAAGTATGGCATTCAAGAGGACAGAGAGTGTTCTAGATATCAGTGACCAATATATGAGGCTGGGCTAGTCCTCTTATGGTCAAAACACATGGAACTGGAATCACCAGGTAGATTAGAAGTAGCATTTCTTATATTGTACCTAACGACTAACTCACAATGTATTATCTACTTTACCTTGCATCACAGAGTTCTGTTTGTTCAGAACTTTTAGGTGAATGCTTTCACCAAATAAAACAATAGTCACTGAACTTGTCGTTGAGAATGCCACCTGGTTATTTTGGGGCTTTATGCTGTTTGATCAACAACCCCGAAAAGGGGAATAATACTATGTTATATGAAATGACTGTTTCTGATAATCAAGGGCGAATTGGTTACTTTTAACACAGTAGGGGTCAGGAGGAATGTTTGATGCACTGCCGTATCTGGTGGTATCATTTAATGGAAGACTGGAGCAGCCACACATATGTAGGAACATCAAGACTTAGATCCTTTAGGAGTAAAGATTTGGGCCACCCCGACAGATAAAGAATCCCGGAGAGTAGATGTAGTGACTGTGAACAAAGGAAATACAGAATGGGTAGGAGAAAAAAACAACTTGAAAACCTTATTATGACCTTGTGTAAATGTAGACTAAAGTAGCTACCCATAAATCCTTCTTATATGCCTTTTTATGAATCAAATTTCTTTTGTTTCTCTCTCTCTTTGCACAACTATCTTAAATAGGATATTTTAATTTTACATCTATCTCCTAGTTAAGTGTAATTGCTATCATGATGGGGTTTTAATTGAATTAGAGGAGAAACAAACATGCAGAATGTGCCTTTTCAACAAAATCTGGATACTCTTTCATTTGCCCAAAGGATGTTTATACTTATTAGAAAGGTGCCTTTTGTTTTGTTACCAACTATTGTTATTTAAAAAATTTGAGGATGGAAGCAGGTTACTGATTAGCAATTTTTGCATTGTAGTAGATACACAATGTTAATTTAATAATGATTCATTCTAACTGTCTTCTATAAAAATTCCTATATGGAAGGAGCTCAAATGCTTAAAACTTACATTTCTAATCTTCCTTGAACCTAGAATTTTAAAAGTGATTCAGATACCACAAACCAGTTAGATTGGAGCAAAACTTGCTTTCGGATTAAACTTTGAGGGAGAAAGCACAGGGCCTGTCTGAGGCGTCCCTTTGCACACAAAGGTAACAGCAGAGCTAGTGTGGAGCCATAGCAGTGACTCCCTGATGCTAAATGGAGCTTTCTTACCAATTATAGGAAGAACAGTGACTTTCTTGACAGACCAGTTCTGGAGCATATTTTTGGTAATAGTTCCTGGAAGATTAAGCTACAGACTGTTTTCAGCCCCTTCCAAACTTCTGTAAGCATTTAATCTTCAACAACAAACTCTTTTTTTGCTAATATAAAAGCAAAGTGATTCTCTTTTTTTAAATTTTGAAGCATATCATAAACTGAATTTTAACACTTCAGTAATCACAACCCAGAAGATGTATAGAATTATGTTGTTAATTAAAAAAAAGTTTTCAAAAAGCTACAATATAACCTTATAATGAACTTGAAGAAAATTTGCTGACATTGATGGGGTGCCTGCGTGGCTCAGTTGGTTAAACGTCCAACTTCAGCTCTGGTCATGATCTCACAGTTCGTGGGTTTGAGCCCCATTTCCATCTCCTGACAGCTCAGAGCCTGGAGCCTGCTTCAAATTCTGTGTCTCCTTCCCTCTCTGCCCCTCCCCATCTTGCTCTCTGTCTCTCTCTGTCTCTCAAAAATAAATAAATGTTAAAAAAATTTAAAAAAAAATGCTGACATGGTCTTTTTTGTGTCTAACAGAAAATTCACCATGAATAAAATAATGACATTCACGGGATGAGAGCTAACATTTTTTGAGTACTGCCTCCGTGCCAAGCATGAAACTAGACACATCAATAGTTTGAGATAGAAATAATTGTCCTTGTTATATAGATAAGAAATCTCAAAGTCAAAGAGCTTAAATAGAGTTCAAAAGTCACATAGCAAGAAAGGTAGACTTATTACAACTTAGGTCTATTTGACTTTCAAGTCTATGGTTTTCCCTGGCAACACACTTTTTTCTTTTTCTTTCTTCCACTCCCACTATCTGCCATTACTATGTTTAAACCTACAGAATAGAAATTGTGAGCTCATAAAACAGATCTGGCAGAGTCAGGCTTTTACTTTTAGTTTCCACCATCCAATGATCTCATTATATCCACCTGCATTTAAGACACCTCAATAAAATCAGGCAAAAAATATATGCATAGTAAAAACAAAACGACTTTTCTACCTGACAATGTTTACAAAGCTTATGGGGATGTATGGTACTTCAGAAAGTTTGTATAAATTTATCCTTATGATATGGAGTAGAATTTCAATGCTTTGCATGACAGATTATGGACATAATTTATTTCTATGAACACCTAGAGATATAGCTTCTGTCCTTTTTTTCCTAGTTTGGGAGAAATTGAACAAAGTGATTCTGTCTCCAGGGTTTTGATAAGCAGGAGATACCTTTATTCAGCCTCTGGCTGGTTAGAGTCCATTTTCCATCGCTAGCTGAGTCAGACCCTTTTCATCCATTGACAGCCTGATCTTCTTCCCTATTCACACCTTGGTGTCAGACTAAGTGACACTATCACTTTTACTGAATCCAGCTTTTGTCTGCTTCTGAGATTTTACTAGGGCTTTTCATCCTTCCTATATGTCTCATCCACTTTTTTTTCTACCCATCCAAATAATATTCATACTACACAAAAGTTAACATGATTCTTCCATTTAAAAATCTTAAGAGTTCCTATTGGTCATTTATTTGAAAATGACTCATACACAGTGTCTTTGATATGTGTTCACTTCTAAAGGTATACAGGTCTTCTATTGTAAACAACAACTTCAAAAACTGGTTAAGATTGGATGCTTTATTCACTCACTATTTTAGGAATTAAGTGACTAATAATGTTTAGAAAAATCTAACATATAATGAAAAACATCCCAAGACATTTTTTTCTGAACATTGCTGGCATCACAACTATGCAACATTAAGCAACCTAGATAGCTCAGGTTTATAAATCAGTATTCATGATTAATTTGAAGTTTTTCAACTCTGCTATTTTCAACCCTAATAATTAAGACACATGTACTATGTGTCCTACTAAGAAAAACAGAAGAACTTAAAAGAAATAATGCCAACAAAACAATTTCACTTGTCCCATTTCAACTATAGTTATTTTTTAAAATAAAAGAGCACAGACTGTCTCAACTCATTCTCTGTTAATCTTGGAATAATTCTTTCTAATGAGAACATTATCTGAGTTTTTTGTTTTTAACACTAGCATGAGTAATGTGTAAATCACATCACTCAGTCACTCAATGGATCATTTTTACCTAGAAAGCATTATGTGTTTTATATTTCTCTGTGGAGGAAAGTTAACATTTAGCTATATTATGGAATAAGATAGTATCAGAGAAGGAAAGACATTAGAGGAAATCAACTTCAAAAGCCCATCAAACCATCAATATTTGGTGAGCACCTACCGTTCTTTACCAGACCCTGTGGGAAATTGCAAGGGAAACACTAGACAGAGTTTTTGTCCTCCAGATGATACTTCTTGAAAAATATTTACTTCATAATCAGATCTTTCATGTTATTATCTTGCTACACTTCTTAGATTGTAATAAAAATGATTTGAAAGCCATTTTAAGTGGTTATTAATTATTTATCATTTATCAGAATTCAAAGGCTGTTATGTATGAAAATTCTTAAATACAAGGTTATATTTTAAAGTATGTTTCATGCAAATGGACATGGATTTTAGAGCCTTTCTGTTTTTTTCTTTTTTCTTTTTTTTAAATTTCTTTTTTATTTTTTAAAATTTACATCCAAATTAGCTAGCAGATAGTGAAACAATGATTTCAGGAGTAGATTCCTTAGTGCCCCTTACCCATGTAGCCCACCCCCACCTCCCACAACCCCTCCAGTAACCCTCAGTTTGTTCTCCATATTTATGAGTTTCTTATGCTTTGTCCCCCTCCCTGTTTTTATATTATTTTTGTTTCCCTTCCCTTATGTTCGTTTTGTCTCTTAAAGTCCTCATATGAGTGAGGTCATATGATATTTGTCTTTCTCTGACTGACTAATTTCACTTAGGATAATACCCTCCCGTTCCATCCTTTCTAATAACATTAATAATGTGTGTTTTCAAATAGAACAACCACTTTGAAAGAGGTCTTTCTACCTTACTTGTCAATCATAAAAGCATAGCCTAAAAAATAAAAATAAATAAATAAAAGCATAGCCTTTTTTATGTGTTATGAATGTGAAATATTATTGAATTAATAACAAATACTTAAAATCAATTCAGGAATTTTAAAAAATAGAGTACATGGGGCACCTGGGTGGCTCAATGGGTTAAGCGTCTGACTTTGGCTCAGGTCATGATTTCACAATTCATGATTTTGAGACCTGCTGTAGGCTCTCTGCTGCAGTGCAGAGCTCTCTTTGAATCCTTTGTCTCCCTCTCTCTTTGCCCCCCCCAAATTAAGTAAACACTAAAAAAATACAGTGCTAATTTTAAAAATAATCTATCATCAATGCAGTGGATATCTGTATTTTAGAAACATGTAATTATATTGAAGTCAGCTTCATACTCTGATAATAATAAAGTGATGAAATGAAATCATTTTATTTATTCAAATATATATGCATATTACATGTGTATATGTACCTGGGTGCCTATATATATATATATATATATACACATACATGTTTATTTATATTTCACAGTTTTCTGACTCTGATTATATGATACTCTAATATTATATTTATTTGTCTGTCTTATCATCCTTGCCTTATTAACTCTTATATGACCAATTCTTAGCTTGACCAGCAGTACCAACCAGACACTCTGTTGATATTTTTCATATTGTAATATATTTTTAGGCTTTATTATATGGATACAATTTAACTACGGCTGTCACAGGTCAAGTACTTAATTCTAAATTTTAAAATTTAATTTAATTATATGTTTACTCTTAAATTTTAATATTAAAATATACACTTAAAACGAGTGTATGAAACTATTATTGGGGCAATATAATAAAATTATGTTGACAAGGCGATATAGATAGTAAAATTGGTGCAATAAAATAAAAAATATTATATAATAAAAAAATAAATAATAGATAAAAATGTAAGCAATTAGTGGGGTGCCTGGGTCCGATCTCGGCTCAGGTCATGATTTCATGATTTGTGAGTTGGCGCCTAGTGTCAGGGTCTGTGCTGTCAGCTCGGAGCCTGGAGCCTGCTTCGGATTCTGTGTCTCCCTCTCTCTCTGCCCCTCCCTTGCTCACACTCTATCTCTCAAAAATAAATAAACATTGAAAAATGTAAGCAATGAGAGAATGCAAAAGGAATAGCTTTATGCAGAGAATAATTGCTGGTTCCAAGTGCAAAGAACAGTAATGGATGCCATGCATTAAAAGAGAATGAGGGGAAATGACACTTGAAGTAGGGGGGGTCATCAGAGTAAAAATAAAAATATAACTGCAAGGAAAGGTCCTGATGAGTTTGAATTCAAGTAAACGATTGGCCAAGGAATCTCTACACAAATGAGCAGAGAATCTTAGCTGGGGTTTTAAAAGTAGCATATTGAAACAAGATTAAATTAGATTAGAGGGTTAATGATAAAAACACAAGGACGGACCACACATGTCTAAGCATAAGTAGATGCTTCCATCCACAAAAGGTAAGAGAGTATATATGAGCTTAGTAGAATCTTCCGGGCTGGTTCTTCGGGATCAACTATGCTCCCTCCATTCCTTTTTCTGCTGAACTCTGTGTAGAACTTGCTATAAACTATCCAGGTTAGAAAGGAGCAACCTCTTTAGCAAAGAGTGTCTCCCTTTATGGAACATCTCTAGGGGCAATACTCTGCAATTATGATGTTAATGATTTATCAATTTCAGCTTTCTTTTGCATGAATTCATGTCCATTTTCTCTTGTCTGCACTCTACAAGAAGATTTTCTAGATACATAATCTCAGCATGAATCTGTGCTTTCATGTATTCATTAATTTATTATTTTACTCCACAAATATTAAGTATCTGCTCTGTGTCAAAATGCAGGAGTAGCCATTTACCTCCCAAAAGGCCACTTGAGAGTTTCCATAGGAGTTTATATGTTTGTGTTTTTTTTATTCATTTGGAATAAAATAGCCGTTTTAAAATTTGCATAGGGTTACAGAGTTAAAAGCATCACTGTATAATTTGATGTCCTTAATCAAACTGAGAGGTAGTTATGACTAATTTTCATAAGGGAGCCCCAAGACTCCAAAATGAATTCCCTATTTCCCCCCCTTAAGTTGTTGTTCCTAAGGTTTTACCTATTTGATAATATGTCATCACATTTACTTCATTTTTCAAGCAAAAACCATCATTTATGTCTACTCCATCTCTCATCCCTAACCTACTGTCAGCAAGGAATTACCAGTAGTTACTTTTTCCCTCAATACTTGCTTCTTCAGCTTTATTGTTTCGTTAATAGAGTAGCTTCAATTTTTCTTTCTACAGTTCACCCCAGTTCAGTGCCTGGCCATCGCGGAGGTGCTCACTGATTAATGAATGCTCTGGTTTTTGGTTTTTGTACTTTTCTACAGTGATATGATAACACATTTATGCAATGATATTCTAGTGAAATGGTTGTGACAGTGTCATACTATCATTATCTGTGATCCCCGTAGCCACTTATGTATCAAGAAGTAACAACAAACTTACGTAGGGCAGTTGTTGGAGGCTCAAATGTGTTAATGCATATATGACATTTTCCTCAGTTCCTGACATATGTTAAATGAGCTAAAGAGTCAACATCCTTATGACACTCTCTATAATGTCCATTTGGCTTTTTCCATCTGGAAAAGGTCCATTTAACCTTAAAGTCTGAGCTCAGTTGTTAACCATCTTCACGAGGCCTTTGCTAAACCTCTTAGGGAAGTGTGCCATTTTACGCATGTGAGTATTGCCACTTCTCTCGCATTATTGAAATTATGTGTTCAGACATCTATTTCCCCCACTAGACTCTCTGAAAGGAGCACCATTGCCAGAATCACTTTTCTATTCCAAGGGCCTAATGAAGAGTCTGGCCTGTTAAAGGGCAGAATAAACATTAGATAACATGATTTCCTAATATTATAACACTAGTACATGGCAGGAAAGTTCTTAGTTCTCTTCAAATAAAATACAGAACTGAAAGTGACAAAGTACATTTTGAAAGAAAATCAACTTGCATTCGTGTTACCAAAAGACCTCCTTAAAACATGAAGCCTCAGACGTCAGTGGGAACAGAAGCAATTTCATTTCCAGACTGAAACACTCTTGGTGCTCAATGAGTTAAGGTGCATTCTACCCGTTAAGTGTTTCCTTTTGTCAGCAGCCTTTGTGTACTCTTTCCCTGAGCTGGTTGCCTCTCCCCACACTTAGCTCTTGGCTTGGTCTGAAGCTGACTCCATCAACATACCCAGTTTTCTTTTCAATTGAACGGATAGTTACTTGGCTTACCAGAACACGCTGAACTGCCCACCATGGGGGTTGATTCTGCCAGGCCTTGCCTCAGCTGCACCTGATTCACATTGAAAATAAAACTCACACGCACAAAAATGGTAGCTCCATTTCCCTGTACATTCTCATTACTTTTCATGTCCAAAGAGAAAATGTCATCCAAGAGTCAGAAATAATAAACTCTCTTTTGTAGTCTCGGTATAACTCTCCTCTTTGCCTTCTAGCTCCTCTTTTGGCTAATTAATGATTCCATTTTCTGTACAATGTGGTTGCTTACTTGTGATCCAGCTGTTTCAATATTCTGGGGACTGAGAAATTGTGATTTTTACAAATCAACTGGAGTATACACTCTGTGGAGGGATAGAAAGTGATAATAATACTACAATTTATAATCACCTATTACATGTCACATGGTCATTTATATTGTTATAGTAACTTTTACTACAACCCTTCAAGGTTACTTTTGCCAGATGAGAATCAGGGAATCTGAGAAATAATTATATGTCCCAGGGCATATAATTAGGCTGGTGTAAAGATAGGATGTATGCCCTGGCTAGTTTCATTTCTGTGTCTGTGTTTTTCCCCCTATATTTTACTCTTTAAAACATAAGGACTCCTGTCAGAACAAGTCAGTTCTATGACATCAGAAGAGTGACTCTAACCAAAGAGCACCCATATTAAAGATATAGTCTCTGGAAGAGCCACACAATCCTTGAACTATTTTAATGCTTCAATAAAATAATGGATATCTGAGGGTAATCTATCATGGAATTTTATAAAATGTGTTTTTCTATTTCTATAGGCTCTCTTCCTTTCTGCTAATGAAAAGCAGCTTTTAATATTTTTTTAATTTTTAATTTTAGAGAGAGAACGAGTGCATGCAAGGTGGAGAGAGAGGCAGAGGGAGGGAGAGAGAGAGAGAGAGAGAGAGAGAGAGAGGATGCCAGGCATGCTCTGCATGCAAACCCGGTTCAGGAACGTGGGGCTCGATCCCACAACCCTGGGATCATGATCTCAGCTGAAACCAAGAATCAGGCCCTCAGCTGACTGAGCCACTGGGAACCCCTAGTAAAACTCATTTTGAATCACTTTGCACTACATGTATTCAATGAATAGCCAATACAGTATAAGCTAAAGCTATTAGAAATGTGCCTACTATGAAGGCAACTTGGTTCTTTGTGTCATTAACTACATCCATCAACAAGCTACCCAAAACCAATACCCCATGCCAGAAATGCCTAATTTATTTTTTGTATAGATTATATGAAAAATTTGTTTACATATTTATTTATATATTTATTTATAATTTATATATATATATTTATAATTTATATCTAAATTACTTCCCAACTTTCTCACTGTGTTCTCCTTTAGTAAGTTTTGTAATCCCTCTCCTAAACTCAATGTACATTACCTACAGTCTTTTAAAAATGTGTTGATTAGGACCAATAATTTGATAACAGTCTGGCTTGGAATATAAAAAGAGATATTCCCAGTTCTTTTAATAACTGATGAATAAATTAATGACACTTTTTTATTTCCATGTAGAACTTTGTATCTCATGTTCTGCACACCCTTGAAGGTTGAAAGAAGGAAGCACAGGAGGACCTGCCCATCACAATTACTCTTAACTGTTCAGTTGAGTCTTTGAAGGAATGTGCCCCAGGTTGAGCCAGGGAATAATCTATAGGCCTTCAGGTGGGCAATGAGCTGGGTAGTTAAGGAACACTGTTGACTCTCTGTCCCCTAAAGTTGGTTCCAACATAATAAATGCATTCCATCTCTAGTGCACTATGATTAGGAGATGGTTTGTTTTTCTACTTTTCTTACTTAGCCATCATTTCTGAACGTTTAATTGCAATTGGTTCTTTATTACTAAGTGTACTAATTTTAACTTACCTTACTTGAGAATCTATTTTTAGGATTTAACTAAGATAATTTAAAACTATATTTTTACTCTTCCTTTAAAGGAATGTAGGTTTATTGTAACATTTTCAAAGAATATAAATATTTTGATTAAAAAGTGAATATCCTCCTCCAGTCTCCCTGAAACACATTCCCACATGTAATAATAACAGTTGCTTAAATTCCTTCCAAACATTTTTCCATGAATAATCAAACACATACACACTCACATGTGTATGCATATGTATGTGTATATATGTGTGTGTACGTGTATGTACACATACATATATTTTATACAAATATGCTATCAACCATTCATTGAGCCCTTAGCATATCTTTGGAATCACATTATACCAAAGTAGTTATGGTTCCAGGCTGCATAATTTAATAGACAGAATGAATTCAAATCCTGATTCACCTTGTACTAGCCGTATGACTCTTGACAAATTATTTAACTATTTTGTGCTTTTGTTTTCTCATTTATAAAACTGGGTAAAAACAATGTCTACCCTAGGGCTATATTTGCTATGATAAAAAATACAAGTAAAACATTTAGAAAGATGCCTACTATTCAGTAATAATTAGCTATTATGATGTTTATCTCATTTAAGTCTATTAGAGTAATAATCCCCCAAAGAAAGAACTATTCTTGCAATCCATTTTGCTAATGAGGACATTGGAGTTCACAGAGGTTAAGAAATTTCTCAAGGTCACACAATGGTTACTGATGTCACAAGGTATTAGCCGGGGAACCTGCCTATAGCCCATGTTTTAACTTCTATATTACCTGAACTACATTATAGAGTGCTATACCATGCTCTAAATACACTCAAGGAGTCAGTGCTCTGCTAGTTAACATTTTCATCTAAAATATAATGATAATAAAAGAACAGCTAATTTATGTTGACCATTAATTATGTGCTAAGTGCCTTGCATAAGATATATTATTAAAAACAACTTCAGATTTAAGGAAAATGAGATGCAGGTTTATGTAGGTTAAGTACTTTTTCACCATCACATGGTAAATAAAAGGCAGTGCCTGCAAAATAACTCAGTTCTGCTGACATGAAAGTACATGCACTTAAACTCTTTGATTTACTCCTATCATGTGTTGCACATATTTCTATGTGACAGCAAATGAGTCTACTTAATCCTGGTGCATTGAATGTATGGATATATTATGATTTATTTAGCCCATTCCCATACTGACACACATTCAGCATTTTTGTCATTTAAAAACAATAATCATTTATCCATATATTTCTTTCATATTTTGTATGATTATTTCTGCAGGATACTTCCTTAGAAACAAAATGTCTAAGCTAAAAAAAAATAGGGATATAAACAATTTTGCCCTGGAAGCAGTTGTGTCATTTTTCCCACATAGCAGTAGTGTGTGAATACCTCAAGAAAATGCTAATTTATAAATAACATTTATCTATGATTTTAGGTTAGCTTCCCCAGATAAAGAGTTTGAAACAGGTTCATGCAATATGTCGGGGGGAGTGATCTCAGGAGAATGAGAAGGAAGAAACAGCAGAGAGCAAGGAAAATAGGTAAGCAAGTATGTAGTCTCAGTGAAAATTTAGCTTCAGTACACTCTCAAAAAGACCTTTAGATCTTGAACGTCAGTCAGTTATTGAACATAAACTGCATCCCATGGGGTGAGTGGTACAAGTGGTCTTTTTCAGTCGGGGTTATTCTCTGTGGGATGGGACAGTTCTAAGCCTTAGCAACTCAACATTTGTGTAGGTGGGGTGTGGTGACACTGGTTCGTAAAGGGAATCTAGGACACCAGCTGAATGTTCATGCTTCACAAGGCATAGAATCCAATGTTTGTCCATTTTTAAAACTAATAGTATATTGCAGGTATGGCATTTGTCTACGCTGCAAGTGGATTGAACATTCAGCAGCGGAAGTAGCAAGATCAACTTTAATGAGAGGGTGTCATGTTTCTGTTCTAATGAGTAGACCCACCTGTGTCATCACATCTTTGTTTATGACTCCATTGTCCAAAGACTTTGATGGCCAATAATAGAAATTAGCCTAAATTTATTGGCCAAGCCATCCTGTCTACTTAGTTATTTACAGGGCCTTCAGCTTTGGATGCTCTCTGGTGGGACTTACATGATCTTGTGTCCACTTCCATAGATTCAACCACAAGCTTCTCTCCTAAATTTCCTCCTCAAAGATCTCCCAATATAACTTGTTCCAGAAATTCAACCCATTAGTTAAGCCATTCCCCTACCTATGAATCCAGGCATAATTTTATCTCAGGCCATAACTTTCACGACACAATTGGATAATCAGTCACACTGCTCAAAACCCTGTTCATTGAGAGAATTTACTCTCCCTGTTCTCTTTTCAGGGGATCCCATAGGAGGATCTAGTGCGGCAGTACAATATTTCTATCTAGCCACCTGTTGACCTGATCCATCCTTGAATCAAGCTGAATTTATTTTCATCCTCTATCAGCTAGTCAGAAGAAGTTCTCCATGAGCCTTAGGTGTGAGCTGACAGAAGTCAGTACAACATGAATTGATAATATAAGGATCTGTTCTACCTCTTCACGCAGCTTGTTGTGGTCTTTGGAGTTGTCTGCTTCTAATTCTGTATGTACCATTTCCATTGCACAATGGGTTTCCACTGAGCCCTTTCACTTTATGATTCGGTAGGTCTGATTAGACCTAAAACATGATTGGCAATTCTGACCACATGGGCACTAATGTGATATACTTTGTCTTTTCCAGACACAGGAATAAAATAAGAGATGTTTTTTTTGAATGGTATCAGGGAGAAGGGTAATTACTCAGTATCACTTGGAACAGAATAAGATGCTGGGAGCTGAAATAATTCTATGTCCAAACATCAGAAAATGTTCTCAAGTATATACAGATACATGTATTATTTGTAAAAAATGTATATTCACAGATATTTTATTGAACTTACGAAACTGCAGTGGTAATGGATTCTGGAGATAAGGGGTAATAAATGGATGGAAAAAGGGGTGATAAATTGAAATAAATTAATCTATGAAATAAATTATTATTTAAAGTTCAACATTGCATTGGATATAGAAAAAATGGGTTTATAATGTAAAACCCTTGGGGCTCCTGGGTGGCTCAGTCAGTTGAGCGTCCGACTTCGGCTCAGGTCACGATCTCGTGGTCCGTGAGTTCAAGCCCCGCATCGGGCTCTGGGCTGATGGCTCAGAGCCTGGAGCCTGCTTCGGATTCTGTGTCTCCCTCTCTCTCTGACCCTCCCCCGTTCATGCTCTGTCTCTCTCTGTCTCAAAAATAAATAAACTTAAAAAAATTTATAATGTAAAACCCTAAAATGTAAGTTGCTAAAAATTTGTAAAACAATAAAACGGAAAGTCATGTTGCTTATGTACCTATGAAATGACTGTAACAAAAATTATTAACAACATTTCCTCCATTTAAGAAGAATCTTCAGTGAAACTTCCATTCTCTGGAGATCAAGAAAACATGGTGCATCTCAAAGACATTGAATATTCAGGAAGTACCATGAAGGTACTTCTACAATGCCTTTACAGCAATAAGAAGTAGCATCAGGGTGTTGGAGATTCACAGTAGCTGTCACTTATGACATAAGTATCAGTCAGGCAGTGGTGTTGGTGTTACATTATGGGCACTAGCACTGCAGTAGCCCAGGCAGCATTATTGGTTTGGCATAACTATAAATAGTCAGTCCTCTCTACCAGGAAAGGAGTTTAATGTCATCTGTTTGCCACCAAACGAATGGTGGGTCTGTTTGTTTAGTTGGTCGGCATCCCTTCCAATTTCTCTCTAATGTATTCCCCTCATGAGAACCAGAGAGTAATTATATTGAAACACAAATTAAAACTGAAAGGTTCTCATTACCCTTAAAGCTAAAGCCATGACCTCTGTATACCTCTCCGGTTTCCCTCATTCAGCTCTATCCCCAACCTGTGGAAAAAAGCTTGTGAATCCTCGAGTTTACTACTCTCTAGTCTCAGTTTATTTCTTACATAGCCAGAAAGCTCCTTTCAGGAAGTTTGTTCAGGCAGACATTGGCTGAGGAAAGGGCTGCACCTCTTACTACCTATTTTGCCTTCCACAAAAAAATCAATGCTATTGAAATTTTCTGTTCCAATCAGTAAAAGGGATGTAGTGATTATTACATTTTATTAAATTATATAATTATATCAATAAAATCATATTTAGTATAAAGGATAAATGAGAAATTAATATTTTCTATAGTGATTGATGTAAGATGGTGATATCTGACATTTTTGGAACATTCACTACATCCCAGTCATACTTGTTCAAAGATTACACCCATTATCTTATTTAAGTCTCAAAATAGTGAGTTATGAGTTAGTAAATGTGAAATAAATGTTAATAATTGTTACTACTATATACTCCTTCTACACACTCTCCACTTGTTTATGTGGTTAATTTCTATCCAAATTCAGCTTTTCCTGTAGCTTTTCCTAACCTCTAGAAATGGTTTAACTCTCCTCCTAGATGTGTCTGTAGCCCTCTGTGCTTACCTACTGCATAGTTTTGTATTTTTGTTGTTGCTTTTTTCATATTGCATTATCTTTCATACGGTCTTCTTCTCTTCTTCCCTCAGACTGCTGCTTCAGGAAGGGAGTCCAGACACACTCATCTTTGCATGCCCGGTGTCTAGCGTAGATCCTTACATATATTAAGAACTTATTGAATATATTTAAATAAATTAAAGAATGAATGAACACATTGTCTCTAGAATGAGTGGTAGGGTGGCTCTAATATCCTTGGATAAAGGCAATGGACAATCAATTGGCTTGATTTTATTTCTACTAACCAGATTGTTCTACCAGAAGTAGAGTTTTACATCAGCCAGAGCCAGAGAACAGAGAGTTTTTGCATATATGATTTAATGGAAAATACATCAGTAACAAAAATGAGATACCTTCTTGGGATTGCAAAAAAATAATCGGATGGAGATATTTTACAATGGCCTATTTAGATTTGCAAAAGCTTTTGGTGGAGACAAGAGCCCCTAAATGCTGCTTATTGAAACTCTACATAAATCTAGAAACAGAAGTCAATATTTTTGTTTGCTTATGTAGATAAAAGCATTTAAGGTAAACTGAAAACAAATTCTATTTTCTTAGAAGTTATTAGAAGCAAGTTTTGCTTGTGCCTAGAATTGCTCACCAGGGAAAGCAATGCATTATAGTAATTTTTAAAAAATATTTCAAAAAATTATTTCAGAGTATTATTAGAACTTATTCTAGAAATGAGACAAGGAAAATAAAAGAATTTTAAATCCTCATTGTTTTAGGGACAGACAACTTAAAAAAAACATGAGCCAAAGAAGTCTCAAATATTCTTTGACAGTGCATATGTCATTTCATAAAGGACAGTCACATGCCTATAGAAATTTATTAACAGGTCAACAAGCTTAGTTTTATGACTTTATAACAAAATGTTTTAAGTTATACATGTATAAATCAGTATTATTTTTCTTATGCAGTTTGAAGATGATATAAGTGTTAGTACAACATAAAAAAGAGTTCTTAAAATCATGCGCTTATCATATTGCTAAATGTTGCTGAGCATGTTATAACAGTTAGAAAAAGGTAGGTGTTTTTCACCATAAAAATAAAATTTGGGTACATTAAAATCTTACTGTTTACGTGATGTTACAATACAATACCCAAGACTATACTTAAGAAATATTCTATTGGCTTTTACCAGAATATATTTAAGAGACTAGAAATAACAGCATTCTCTAGGGATTGTATTTCTTCAGTCAGTATTAGATAAGTCATTTTAGTAATGCAAGTTTAAAATATAAAAGCCTTTTTTTCACATTAAATACAGATGAGAACACAACAGGAATAAAATCATCTCACTTTCTATGTCACCTCTGGGCCATAGAGAAGAAAAATTTTAGCAACAGTACAAATAATAGATAGAAAAGGGAAGACTGGTTAGAAAATAACTTTAAGTCTTTGGTGAAAGCTAATGGAGGGATCTTGGAAAAGACACTAAAAGTATGAATACTTGGTTTTTATACTGAGAATCTACTTTCTGTTGCAAGATTGTCAAATAGCTCTCTAGAGTATCTCGGGTTTGGGATATGATATGATGTCAGCCTGTGGATCTTAAGTTCTTGGACCTTCCTTCCTAATCTACCCAAAAAGCAAGTACTGGAATTGTGACACAAAATTGTGACTTTGAAATGATTGCCATAGAGCAGAATATCCCTTTTTAACATCTAAAATTTATTGGCAGTCAATGGTCCTTGCCTTCCCACAGAAGACATTAATGCTTTGGGGTTTGGCACTTATTTTTTTTTCAAAACATAATTAAAATATTTCCACAAAAATGGAAGTTAGTAATTAAAGTTTCACAGATGCTCTTTCTTCAAATCAGTGATATAGACAGCCAGAATTTGGAAAAAAATATATATATACACATATACACACATATATATATATATTTCTCATGGGCTTCTCATATCAAACATCAAAATAAAAACCCTTTGAAGAAGTAACAACAATATTTTACACAAGTTTTTTATATATACAATTCTATATTTAATTACATATGTATATTTTATATATAAATTATATTTAATTTATATTATATATATATATATAAAATATGCTTAACCCAAGTGCTAATCTATACTATTTTTTCAGAAGGCATACAAGTTATAATTTCAGTAAAACTAAGATAATTTTAATACTAACATGAACATTTTTGAAGTATATCATTACACTTAACGAAACTATACAAAGAAAAATGATTTTTGCCCATTCCAAACACATTTTAATCCTTCCAAAGTTTCCTTGTTAATATTATTATACATATGCATAATTTATATAGTTGTAATCTTTATGAACATATAATTTTGATTTCTGTTGTTTCAGTTAACACTATATATTTATATATTATTACATATAATCTATGTTATTGTAATTGGCATGTTGATTATATCATTTATTCAATTTGATTGATATAATGAAACATAATTTTCATAAATATTCTGAAATTTTAGACATTTAACTTGTTAATTTTAACCATTGTGTATATGTATATGTATACTCTAATACTATCTTTGTGAATATAACTATTTCAGTATTTTTAAATAAATGTTAAGTTTCTAGTACATTTTCAGACATCTATTCATTCATTTGTCTTGTCATGCAGGGAGAAAATACTTCCTGGGAAACCTACCAATAAACGGACTAGATCATCTTTTAGAACTTAGGTCATAACAGGATTTTTCAAAACTGTTTTTTTCTCCCTTAAACTACATGGTTTTCTCCTGTAGAAAGAGCATTACTCAAGGAGGCCACATAGAGCTACCTGACTCAAGGTCATCTCAGATGTTTGTTGAGTAAAGTGGAGATTCCCAGTTCATTCTAGGTCTCCTAAAATTGAGTTTCTGGAGTCAGAATACGAAAATCTGCATTATTATTAAGACTTTCAGATAATTTTTGTGGCCATCAATATTTGGAATATTACTGCCTTGTCAGGTCTAAATGATTGACATTTTTTCCCTTAGTAGGATTCACACATCTTTACATAATTCTCATTCATATGCTTACTATGGATCCTTACAGAACACTCCCCTCGCTTTTCTCTGAAAGCACAAACCCAGAAGACTCCTTTAATATTCTTATCCCATCTTATTCAGTTGAGTGTCCAAGATGTTATCTGGTCAATTCACCTATGAGCTTCTTCCCATCACTGATATCTTGGTACAAATATCCCAAGATACTCCTACTTGAATGGGTAAAACGCTGAATCTGTGACAATCTGTTGAACCTAGTAATCATTTTAATTATTTTAGTTCTCCTTGGTGCCAAGCTCCTCACACTGGGCAGTGGAGATTTTCTTTTATACCAGATGGATTTCCTGTAGGGTGCCTTCATGTGATTAAGGCTCATCTTTTGGAATATAGCTAGTTGAACATCCAGAGGAAAGAGTTGGATGTGTTGGCATATTAGTAGGATTATCTTGGCAGAAATAAGAGGATTGCAACCCTTTGTCAGTTCTAAGTGAATTGCCCCTAAGCTTTTAAAAACATTACATACAGAGCATATGCCTGTAGTATAGATAGATAGATAGATAGATAGATAGATAGATAGATAGATATTGCAAATATTATTCCTGGGATCAATATAAAACTGGCAGTTGAGCATCTTTTATTTTGCTGGTTTTAGAATTCAGTGATTTAGGGCAGGCCTCATGCTATCAGTGTGTATTGATGCATTCTATAACAAACAGCCTTATGAGAACCAGAATTATAATTATTATAGGGATGTAGTTTAGGATATACTCTAGGACTCCAGTTTACTCTTTATGAGAAATCTAGATAATATATCTTCCCTTCAGTCTAGTTTCAAGAAAAGTTATGCTGATCAATAGCTTGCTTTTGCATTAGGACATTATGAATATTTTAATATAAACTTATTTTTACTTTTGTTTTCGCCACTAGGAAACTTGAATGAATTTTTTTGGCCATCTGTAGCTCATATACAAAAACTGCAGGATGCAATTGTGTGTGCAAATATTTCCATTGCTTTCCCTTTGGCCTATGCTCAAAACAATGTATTTGATTTTTGCTATATTATGTATTTTAATACATGGCCTTAAATATTTTGTGTAATAATATTAAGAAACTATTTTTGATAAAGTCATAATTTTTGAAGCTTCAATAACACTGTCATTTAGATATTTTTCTTATTCAATAGACATGTTTTTACACTGTTTTATTGTTTTTATTTCTATTTCTTGATATTAGTAACATTACATGTTTTTGTTTTTCTTTACACGTGAACTTTTGGCCTTGCCCTTTTATAGTTTTGTTGCTTCCTATTGGCTACATATACCATAGAGGTAGATAGATAGGTTGGCAGGTATATATGGCTAGTTCAAATATGATGCATATATTTGTCTTACTTGATGAAGTATATGCCCATTGATGTTTCTCATTTAGTCCTTATGCCGATTTTCATTGAAGAAAGGATTTGAATTCCTATGCAAAAAATTTTTTTCCTATGTTATTTTTTCTATGAATGCTGCTTTAAAAATAATTCTCAATGATAGGCAAAACACAGTTAGCAGTTAAAAATGGAAACTAATACAAAAACTCTGAAATATACAGTTTTCTGCTATACCATGAATTCAAATTTCTATGCATGATCAATAGAAACTCTCAGTAGACAGCTACTCTAGCCTACAATTTTTAAATGATATGCTGTTGTAGCAACGGTACTGGGCTGAGAAAAATCAATATGTTTGAATATATGGCATTAAAATGGCTACTATTTCATAAGTGTTAAAGCCAATAAAGTACCCATAAAAAGCTCAATGTTATATAAAGTGTATATAAATTTATGATGATGGATCTGCTGTGCCTTCAAAGGAAACATAAATGTAGTACTTAGATGGAATGAGTCTTGTATACTATATTCTAGAATGTCTGTGCTTTTTTTAATTTGTTATTATAGGAGTAATGTTAATTAATACCCATAACAACATATGAGGATAGAATAGAAGATTTGTATGTCTGAGTGATTCCAAATTCTGAGTAATCCTTTTCCCATGACTTGAAATCAACATCCTTGCACAACTTTACTTTGCAGCCACACTATCTGCAGTTGCAAGAAATAACACACCTAACTTGGGAAGCTTATCTTTTATACAAGTTCTACCAAACAGTACCAAAATATTCTCCCAGAAATATTGTTTTCCCCTGCTAGTATGCATTTTTGTTGAGTCCATTTGTAGATTGTGCATCATTGATGACATAAATTTTATCCTCAGAATTGTAGCCTGACAGTTACACATGCCCTAGGTGCCCTAGTTAAAGCAAAAGGTCCCAACCTGACTAGACCTGATATCATCACCTTAATTGTATTTCCTTTCTACTTTTATATAACTGTATCATTATGTATTTGTTTGTTTAACATAAAACTTGCCTTGCTCACTGTAACATAAACTCTTTGATAGCAGAGATTTAGTTTTTTCCTATTCTCTCCTCACTGCATAAAACAGTGCCTGGCACATAGTAATCATTCTATAAATATTGGTTGAATGAATGAATACGTTATATAAATATCTGCAAAGTGGGACCAATTAATAGTGTTTGTTCTAAAGGGAGCAAATAATTTAACCTTAACTGATATGCTTATGATAAGGGAGTTTTCATATCTTTATATGGAGATAGATTTTTTTTGTGAAAGAAAATAAAACATAGTTTGGATGTTAGCCTAGGTTCAGATCCTTACACAGGCATTTAATTACTCTGTGGTTCAGAGAAAGTCAGTTAGTATCTCTGGTTCTTGAATTCATCTGTAAATTAAAGATACTATTCTCTGGATTGTAAATTCTGTCCCCTTTCATATATGAATAAAATTCCATAGATATAAATTTTTAATCCCTTTAGGGCAAGCCAAAAACTAATTTATTATTTCATGAGGAAGATTGAGCATATGTAGTTTCCTCTAGAAGTTTGTAAAAATTAAAAAAAAAATTGTTAGACATAGGAATCAATATCAAAACCTAAAAGGAAAATAAAAATCATTTAATTTAATAATATTTTGACATCATAAGTATGCAAAATCACTCTAGAGTATCTTTGAATATTAACAGGAGAAAACATGTTATTTGTGAGAAGCCCATGAGAAACTTGTGTATATCAAGAGATTAAAATACAGTTTAATTTTATTCTAGCTGGCCACATACCTTAACCAAATTACAGCTTCAATTTTAAGAAATATCTGTATTTCTGACATATTAGGTCACTTTATTTTCTTATTTGCATTTTGGATTACCAGAGTGATAAGCAATGTATCTTAATAAAGTCTAAAATAGCTTCTCAAATGTTTGAAATCAGGCATTTATTCTTACTGATTTGTATCATCTACCAAACAACAGAATGTATTAAATATAGCAGGTGCTTAGAAAACATTTCTTGGATTGATTGGTGATAATATTATGAAATTGATTGCATTTAGAAGTCAGAGGACATTCATCCATTCATAGATATTATTTAATAGACTATTAAAACATACCATATATTATATTATACTACATATGATATATATCTTATATCATATATAGTGGATATTTATATTTTAATATGTTATTATTGACCTCATCTCCCTTCCTTAAAAATCACTTATTCAATAAATAAAGTAAAAAAAAAAGAGAGAATAAAATCCATCAACAAAATAGGGAAACTTCAAATCACAAACTATGCAGAGTATAAGTCCAAATTTATAAAAACTAAGTTTGAACAATACCATGCACTGAGAAATAATATACATTTCCTAAGACTTTATGCAGGACAAAATGTATTTAAAAGTAAGTGTGAGGGGCACCTGGGTGGCTCAGGTGGTTAAGCATCCAATTCTTGATTTTGGCTCAGGTCATGATCTCATGATATGTAAATTCAAGCCCTGCATCAAGCTCTGCACTGACATTATATGTATGAAAAAGGTAAAAAACAAAAAAAATACACATACACACACACACACACACACACACACACAGACAGACAGACACACACACACACACACACACAAGCAATATGTCCAATGTCCAAGTGACAAAAAGGTTGTATGTTTATTTTGGGGGTAGAAGTGGGGTGAAAAAAATCAAAGTCTGGATACAAAATAAAAAATAATTAAAAGAGGTCCACAAAATTTGTTAAAATAATTGGAAAATCCAAAATTTGCTAAAATAATTAATACAGCAAAAAGATAAAAGGGTAATGATCAACTTTTGTATCTCTGCAGCATAGGTTCTGAATTAACTTTTAACAACTACTAAATGAAATATACAAACTGGCAAGGCTTCATGGACTAATCAATAGCCAGGCTCAAAAACACAGTTATATCTGGAGATCCCATTAAATTTAAACATGACCCCTATAATCTTAGAGGAACTGGTAAATATAAAATAGGTTTGTCTCATATTAAATATTGTATTATCTGAATTTCCCATAGAGATAGCACCCAATTGTGCTAAAATATCCCATAATGGGCCTGAGTGCCCTTATGTAATGAACAATAAATTGTAATAAAATTAAATATTTCCCATTTACATATTGTTTTGCCAAAATGGGGTCCCATTAACACCCCCAAGTTAAATAATATGGCTCAGTATAAATTAAAACAAGGTTTGTAAGAATTGAAACTTCTTAAATAAGACCTAATAAGTAATCTCACTTCTTCTACATTGAACAGCTCAATTTAGCCTGTTCTTAAATTTAACGAGAATAAATAATACTTCACAGTGGATTACTGCAACCTAAATGTTGTGCCACCCATTCATTAAAACCCCCATAATCCAGAGCCAATATTATTGAAAACATTGACTGATTGAATAATCAGCAACCAGGAAATATTTTGTTATTAGATAATTGGCTATAATACTCCATTTCAACAGTTTCTTAGCCACAGTGAACCTTCCCCTTCAAAAGAACACAATACACCTTTAACAGGCTTCCCATGATGGGGTACATACATCAGAAGCCTGTCACTACACACAACTTTTGCAGGCAGTATCTTCACTGCATCCATCTTTTCTCCAGGAGCACATATATGATATTACATTGATCACACCCTCCTTCCATATGACATATTTTAATCTCCTCTGGGTTCAAAAGATATCATATTTTTCATTTATAAATTTTATTTAATCTTAGTAATGCTGTTACTTATAAATTGGCTCAGCCTAAATGGAAATTCCTCCAACTAAAGGTCCTACAATATGCTCAATTCGAAATCAACAGGACTCTTGTTATCGCTTGACAAACCGAAACCACGGGCTTCTGGTATCAGAAACTGCTTTTCTCAGCCCTGCACTATACAAAATTAGAACAGCAATTACTGGCCACGTACTGGGTTGTCCTGGTATTAGAGGCTTTCACAGATCCTGAAACTGACTCCATAGCAAACTATCCATCATGCCTTAGGAATCAGCTCCCAACAAGCTCTGCACAGCTGCTAAAACCACCTTGCTACAGGATAGAACGAAACGTGGACCCTCTGGCATACCCTACCAGCAGGATGGGTAGCTTTCCCTGTCTTTAGTTCCTTCTCAAATGCCACAGTAATCGAGGAGGTTGCTCATCTTTCAGACCCCTTGATTACCTGGGGAGCCTGTAGGATTAACTGAGTGAAGAGCAAAGAGGGTTCATAGACTTTACAGGTGGGATTGCCACCATTATATGTGACAGAGCTCAGTGGAATGTTGCTATTTTCTTTCCCTTAACCAAGATGTCCTTAATGAAGGAAGAGACCCAAGGATCAGCATGATTGGGCAAATATCAGGCAATCATTGTAGCTCTGGATGCCCTGGTCAAAGATTCGTCCATCTGCACATCTGTTGCTAACTCTTGGGCCACTGCCAATGGTCTAGCTGTCTAGTGCAGCCATTGGCAGCAATAATTCCTCCTCTAAAGTTTCCCCTTTAGGAATCTGGGAATCTCTTGCTTCACAGATATTCAAAATACAATTCAAGGTAATTTATACTAAGCCTACAATATAAGGCCTTACTGGGATGCTCCTAATCCCCTTTGGAGTTCTTGGCATTACTAATAGTAAACAAGGCACTCATTCCACTTCTTACAGTGCATGATGGAAGACTCTTAAAGAGGGCATTCGATGGAACTTCCACCTCTAAGTCCAAGCAGCTAGTTTAATTAAGAGGCCAAATGACCTCCTCAAAGTCTATTTAGGTTACAGATGGAAACTGGATCCCCTGCTGAGTCTAAATTCATGCTCCTTGAGGACATGTACCCCCACTCCAATGTTATACAGGTACCTCATTTGCCTTTGACATTTCTAAAGTCCAGGGTTTTGATAACATCTCACCATGTGACTATCCTGATAAAGTATCTCCTTGGTTTCCTAGAAGAGCACTTTTTCTTCTACTAACTAAAAATATTAATCATCATTAAAGTAGATATTTGACAAGAAGGCATCAAGGGATTAATTGTAACATAGGGCCTAAAGTGTCATATGTTCTCTAGACATCTTTGGGCCTCACAAGACCACTAACTGTGAGTTCCTGTGCTCTCACCAGATAATATCCCTCACTCAGTGGGAAAGATTCCCCACCTGGCTAGTCCTTATCAGCTGGGCCAACTGCATTCCACCAATCCTCAGTCTAATGTTTTTCACTTATTTGCCAGACAAGGGGCACCTCATCCTCTCATGATTGCAAAAGCTGCCTTTCACAGTCCCTATTTGTTCACTGGGCTCCAGAATGCAACCTCTGTGTGGTCTTGCATGGTATGCAATGTCTTCCTTTCCAGGTTGTGAGTTTATGGCACTAATAAACTGCTGTCAAGTTCATCTGTCCCATGTTAGGTTCTGGGCGTTTGCTCATTTCACACACTATTTAAGGCGGAGATCCTTTTCCCACACATCTGAAAAGTTATTGGAATAGTGTGAATTTGATAAAATCTACACACAAAATCATTTTCTTCTTGATATAAAGCAAAGAACTCTTCACACCTATAAGTACACATTTAAACACATATAGATACACATTAAAATGTTATTTAAAAATCTATGCCATATAACAAAGACAAGATAATAGAGTAGGCATAATAAGACATGTCAACATAAAGAAAAATATAAAAAGTTCACTTAGAGTCCCCCCAAAAAAAGATGAGTATATGAGGAAATTTTTGCAAAATAAGAGTGTTCAGCTTGCTTTATCAAATTATAAAAAATTGTAAAACTATGAAAACTAAGACATTATAGAACTGATGCAGAAACAGATCAGTGGAAATAAATAGAAAGGTTTTCATATAATAATTTCTGTCAAGGCAGTGATGGGGCCAGAGATCATTAAAATTATGGTGTTAAAAATTGGTAGTCACTTGGAAGAGTAATTTGGACCTTGATCTTACATCTTACACTATAATAAATTTTGAACAAAGTAAAGATTTATAAAACAACACTATTTCTAGAATAAAATATAGATCAATATTACATAATAGTGTGCTGTGTAAGGACTTTCTGTGCTTGAGGCCAGGGACATTATGAAGAAAAAAATAGTAATAACTTTTACAAAATAAAAATTAAGAGAAGTCTTTTATGGGAAAATATCTTAAAATTTTAATGAAATATAACCTAAAAGTGATATCTGAAATGTGGTAAAAGTATATACTTTATATTTTTATATTAAACACAAATTAATATGAAGATAGGTGAATATCTCAATTTAAATATAGATTATAGACACAAATATATTGGAAAGTATGAATGGCATACAAACATAAGAATAAATTATCAGATCTATTATTGAAAAAGTTTATAAAGAAAGAATTTAGGATAACTAAGGATAAAATAATAATAAATATAGCCCTTTTGACTTCTTCAAAAGCTCAATGTATTCCAGAAATCTAGGTAACTAAAAAACTAGCTATCAATCTAGTTACCTAACTCTATTTTTTAACCACATGAAGCATTTTATTTTATATACATAAAATTTGCTTTGCAAAAGGGAAAAATATGTTTTTCATCCATTTCCTCTAACAAACTAGAATTATTATTCTGAAGTAGAAGTCAGAGGACTATATGTACATAAATAAAAGGGTATGTTTTTAGATAGTTTGTAAATAGCTTTAAATAAGAAATTATTGCTATCAGCTACATCTGATGAAAAATAAATGTCAGCAGTACAAATAAGCACAAAAACTATGGGCTTCAGGTCACAATTACAGTTTTCTTGAAAAGTTTAGATAGATTTCTAGTGAGATAGATTTTAGGTCCAAGCTAACTCTTGCATGTTAATCACTCTGAAATATTTAATATCTAGGACTTTCATCTTTATATATAATGTAACTCTGGTGTTATTGAATTTATAGAGATTTTGATTTTATAGAGATTTTGATGCAAAATGAAGACAAATGGAAATGAGATAAGAATTAATGTTTTTTACGGGGAAAAAAAAAGAAAAGAACTGAAAGTAGAGTTGGGAATATAGGTACAGAAGAGAGGCTCTAAAATCACTCCAAATATTCTAACCCAATATTCACTTCCTTTTGAGTGTGGGCTGGAGAGTTGCTTCTAACCAAAAGAGTCATTGGTAATGGGATGTCACTTCCATGATAATATAAGATTATAACTTCCATCATGCTAGAAGACTCTCTCTCTTGTTGGCTTTAATGAAGCAAGTTGCCATGTAGGGGAGGTCCCAAACCCAGATAGGAGGTACTGAGTCCAATAGTCTAAAAGGAACTGACCCATGCCAGCAACCACTTATGTGAATTTGGAAACAAATCCTTCCCAGTGGTGCTTTCTCTCAGACTCCAACCCTGGGCAATGCCCTAATGGCAGCCTTGTGAAGAGTCATGTTAATGAATCTTCTTGAATTTTTGACACACAGAAGTTGTGATAAAACAAATATGTGGTTTTCAAGCCAGGTGATTTGTTATGCAGCAATATATAATTAATACACTAGATAAACCTACTTAAATTCTTTGGACCTCAGATAACTCCCCTGAAACTTAGTTATTATTTTCACAGGCTATGAATTTACAGAGAAGAGTATACATTTAATCTAGATACTTGAAGTCTTTATAAAAGAGGAAAAGTATGTGCTAGGAATAACAGAATTATTCTGTGGGGGGAAAAGAAATAGCATTAGGATAAAAGTAGCATTTGTGAAAATGTGGAAAGAAAGTGTAAACCAAGTCAATATAAAAAACTGAGTTAATATATAGCTATATACATAGCTATATACATAGGTTTTATACACACACATATACACAGATATGTGTATACACAAAATAGTAAAAAATAATATATCTATATATTTCAAAATCAAAAACACTATGGCATATACATCCTAGTGACAACCATTTTCTATCCTTCTCTTCCATTCAAGCATTATTTAGATATTTGTTTAAAGCCTGATACACCATTTACCATTGCAAAATTACCTAAAATCAATCACCAAGTATGGAGAAGGATTGATTTAAAGATACGAAGATAATCATGGGTGGTTGCACAAAAGGATGGGAGTAAGATATTGATGAGAATACTTCAGAGTTCTGACTGAGTCACAGACAATTTGTATCAGTAACCTTCTCTTACATGTGACATTGCTATGTTGTACTCTCATCAGAAAACACATACTGGTCAATATTTTGGATCAAACCTTATGGAACTGCCATTTTCATGTTAAAAGTACTCAAACAGCAATGGATGGATATGTTTCCATTTCATCTTTCCGTTGCTTCTGAGCATGTCTTCAATAGAAACTGTAACTTATTTTAATCAGATAGGAAAAAAAAGTAATTCAGTGGGGGGAAAAATTACCTATAGTCTAAACTTAACTTTAAGAAACAATTAAAAACAATAAATCTAGGCCCTTTTAAGGTTGCATCATCATAAACTATTACTATATTCTATTTTCTTCCTTTTCAGAGGATACATCTAAGACTGCTGTTATTCTATTCATTCAAGGTGACTGTTTTTACTGATACCTGGATCATAAGAAAAAAATATAGAACAAATAGATGAAAAAGTATTTATTCTTTGTTAAAATTTTACTAACAAAAGACATCTAAAATAATTTTAGTTCTTCCACCACTAGTTAAATTTAATTTCATGATTACACAAAGGAAAGAAAGAGCCTAATTGTTCCTCCAAAAGTAGAAAAATACATCTGTACCCATTGTTTTAATTTTATTTTGTTAAATAATGTAAGTCAGTTGACTATTCAGTAATGCTTTAGAGAGGCACATTTGAGACAATTTCTTTTATTCTTTTGTTCACAGTAGTAACTCTGTGTTTGACTTAATTTAGTTTGCTTATAATTAAAAAACAAATATCCTGTACTTAATTACTTTTGTTCTCAGATTTCTCCTTTTAAGTAATTGTGTAATCAGTGATCAAGTGTACCAGGCTTTTAGAACAGTTTGATGGTTATAGGGTATTTGTCCCACCTCATTTGGTGAGCTGGTTTGAATGAAGGTAATAAGGTTGGTATTAGTTTAATGCAGCTCTGGATCAATGCTTTCAATTTATTTTAAGGACTATAACTCTTGTTATTACACATAATTTCTCCCACCCATTGAAGAAATGTACATACTACATTTCAAGGCATAGAATGGGATCCATTTTTATCTGAACAATGCTTTCATAAAACAAGTGAGATCCAGGTATTTGGAAAGGCTTATATTTTTCAACTGTGGCCATGTAAAAGTATGATTGAAAAGCCAGGGAAGACTTCCCTTGTCTTTCAGTTTGAGGATGCTGTAAACCAGGATAATTATCATCAATACAAGATAGGGTTACCTCTCAGCAGATGAAAACATCATTTAGCTAAGCTTTCTTATACCTATACTACAAATAAATAAATTTTGCTGCTACATTTTCAATCCATTTATTTTTGCTATGAGTATCAAATCTCCAATTTTTTATCATTTTATTTCGTTTCATTTCATTTCATTTTATCTCATCATGATAAGTGTACTCTTTAATACCCATCTCCTATTTCCTCCATCCCCCAATCGCCCTCCTCTCTGGTAACTGTCAGTTTGTTCTCTATAGTTAAGGTCTGTTTCTTGGTTTCTCTCTCTCTCTTTTTCCTTTGATTTTTGGTTTTGTGTCTTAAATTTTTCAAATAGTTGATAATATTTGCAAAACTAAAAACAATGTAAGGAAAAGAAGAAGACAAAAATAATAATCTGAATGCCAAATTCAGCACCAACCAAAAGTTCAGACAGGTTATCTAAACTAGAGATAGTAAGTGTAGGTTCTATTAACACAGATGTTGCTTAAGCAAAGCCTTTGAGAGTTCTTTTGGCTTTGATTTTAAAAAGTAAACAACATATTTACCTTTAATGTGGAAATTCTGGTGACATTCGCATTAGAATCTTCAACTACTTCCTTGGCTCAAGATCTGTCACCACTAGTTTTCCCTGTGAGCCCAGGTTAGTGATACCAATGTCAGAAAAAAAAAGAGCAAAACAGCATATTTCTCCAGTATCACAAGGTTTGTTTCCCAGTCACATAATAAGAGAGAATCATTCCTCCTTAAAAGTTCCAGCTGAGGGGCACCTAAGTGGCTCAGGGGATTGAATGTCTGACTCTTGATTTTAGCTCAGGTTATGATCCCAGGATCGTGGAATTGAGCCCTGTGTCTGGCTCTGCACTGAGCGTGGAGCCTTCTCAAGATTCTCTCCCTCTCTCTCTCTGCCCCTCTACCCTGCTCATGCTTTCTTTCTCTGTCTGAAAACAAATCCAGTTGAAAACTCTTCAGTATACCAGATGCCAACTTACTAGTATTTCCATTTACTTATTTTGATATTTTATTCTTAAAACATTTGTATTTTAAAGAAATATATTTTTTTAATTCTTAAAAAAACTGTCTCTGAAATTTTTAGTTCCTTTTAGTAGTCAAACAAACACATACACATGCACACACACACACACACACACACAAGAAAAGCAGCAAGGCATTTAGATCCATTTTCTAATATTGCACCACATTCTATTAAGTGGCACTAATTGCATTGGGAATGAAAATTAATTGAGAAGCTCTCACTATCTTTGCATAGCTACTTGAACTTACACATTATCTTTGGAGTTCATTCCCTGTGAGCAGTTTTTTCACACTGTCTTCACAATCCATGACCTAATATGAACAAATGTATGCGTAATTTGCCAGTGCCTCACCACTGAAATGCTGTGATTCAATGTAGCCAAAGTACATAAAAATGACAATATAGTTATTTCCCAATTATCCCACAGCAGCAGAGTAACCACTGTTTCAATATAAAGTGTAATTGATTCCTAATTGCTGTACTTTCACAGAAAGGCCACAGCCCATAACTTCATTAAATAGTGAAAACACAAATAACTATTCATAAGGAAAGAATTAGCATATGCTATATGCTTATTTACTTTCTAATCTGTAAATGTTTTAGTTTCTGGTCTGTGGAAAGGCTGCACAGTTTGCAATATGTCATTCAGATGTTCCTCAGGGAACAGGAAATTTTCCCAGTAATGTTCATTTAGGAGGGGGAAATAAAATATTGGCTATTTGATATTTGATGTGCTCTAGAGGACTTGTCCCAATTACTGGACCATTTACAATACTGACATAGAGGAGAGCGAATATCCAAGCCTGTGGATTGAGGGAAGATTCATTTTTATATACACTAAGGCAAGTGAGGACTTCCATAAAGGATGGAAAAGAAGAAATGATAAAATGATAGAACACAGGGAAATAGGATTTATCTACTGACTAATGTGGAAAGTGACTGAAGAGTGTAGTTTCTAATCATGAGTGTTACTCAGGTACTATTCTAGAAGTGTCCTTGAGGTAAAAGGAAGGGCAACCTATATCTTTGTATTATGAAAAATGAGAAAACAAAATAGGAGGTGTAAAAAAAGAATTTAATTAGACCTGCTACAAAATACTTAAGTTACCAAATACTGACTTTTAACAGTCCTAGAATTGATTTTCCTGCCTTCACAGTGCCCTATGGTAGAACTTTATAAAAATGTTTTGTTGGGTTCCCTATAACTTAGCAAAAAGATTCAGATGATCTGCAAGTGTTAAACTACAATATAATTTAAAATATTTATATTATGCACTACTTGAATGATGGTAATAAAATACACTCATTGGAAATAACCAGGATTTTAATGTACGACTGCCAAAACAGTGATGTTTTCCCTGAAATAAAATCCTCATAGATGACAAATATGGCAATGATTAGAAATATGTTCACACACTGGTCGTTTTTGAGATTCAGGCTGTGCACATTAGTTCACATAAAACTGTACAGGGAAATACAATTGTGCAGTGTAAATAGTAGAACATGTATCTGCTATATATACTGAATTAAATAAATGCTAGACAGGACACAGGCTCATCTGCTTGCCTCATGTTCTTTCCATGGTATGATAATTTAAGAAATAAACATTAAGAAGGCATGTGGTAGACACTTCTGGTGTTCTGTCCAAATTTCCTTTGCACACACTTTGCAGGCGAGTGTCTTCAAACCCCCAGATACTGGATGTGTTAGCAAGTAAAAACTCAGAACAACATCTTTCTCTGAAGAACTATCCTTGTTCCCCTCACATAGGAGTCTATGAATCTTCCTTCCTGCCTAGTAGACCTTGACCAAAGACTGAATGCCAGACCCATTGTCACAGGTGTAAATAACATTGTAGTCTAATGTGTGCTTCAGAATAAAGCTAGATTCCAGTTAAGTTTTCATTACTCCTTAGTTCTTTCTCCTGGACTGTCCAAGATCCCTCGCCCTCCCCTCATCCTAAGTCTACTCCCCAATAAATAACAGTATAAGAATCCCCAGTTCAGTCACTTCCAAGAAATCCTACTAAGAGTGGGCTTGGTTCTAGACTCAGGAATGGTCCTAGAAAGCAGGTCCTAAGAATGACATCTAGAGTTGGCTCAGTTACTGGTCATATGACCTTGTATGTCCCATCACTATGGCAGGTTAAGAATTGATGGGTCTGTCACACTATAGGTATAGTGAACTGGGAATGCAAATAGGTGGAAGTAAATACACTAGTTGATGCAATGTCTCCAGTATTTGAAAGGTGTCAGGAAAAAAGAAAATATGGGAACTTGAGAATTTCATACTTGTTGCTAAGCACCATTGATATGCTAAAGAGAAAAAGTGACAGACTCACATCTATTAATCAATACTTTAAAGCAAAGGTAGCCATGCTGTCTTGATGATTACAGCTTTGTAGTAGAGGCTAAAGCCTGAGACTGTGATGCCTCCCACTTTGGTCTTCTTCTTCAATATTACTTTGGCTATTCGGCGTCTTTTGTGGTTCCATACAAATTTTAGGATTGCTTGTTCTAGCTTTGAGAAGAATGCTGGTACAATTTTGATTGGGATTGCATTTAATGTGTTGATTGCTTTGGGTAGTATTGAAATATTAACAATATTTATTCTTCCAATCCATTAGCATGGAATGTTTTTCCATTTCTTTGTATCTTGTTCAATTTCCTTCGTAAGATTTCTATAGTTTTCAGCATACAGATCTTTTACATCTTTGGTTAGGTTTATTCCTAGGTATTTTATGATTCTTGGTGCAATTGTGAATGGGATCAGTTTCTTTATTTGTCTTTCTGTTGCTTCATTATTAGTGTTTAAGAATGCAACTGATTTCTGTACATTAATTTTGTATCCTGTGACTTTGCTGAATTCATGTATCAGTTCTAGCAGACTTTTGGTGAGACTATCGGGTTTTCCATTTATATTATCATGTCATTTGTAAAAAGTGAACTCTAGACTTCATCTTTGCCAATTTTGATGCCTTTCATTTCCTTTTGTTGTCTGATTGCTGATGCTACAACTTCCAACACTATGTTAAACAACAGCGGTGAGAGTGGACATCCACAGACAAGTAGAATAGAATAGAGACTATAGAATTGGACCCACAAAAGTATGGCCAACTAATCTTTGACAAAGAAGGAAAGAATATTCAGTGGAAAGAAGACAGTCTCTTTAACAAATGGTGCTGGGAGAACTGAACAGCAACATGCAGAAGAATGAAATTAGACCACTTTCTTACATCATTCACAAAAATAAACTCAAAATGGATAAGGATCTGAATGTGAGGCAGGAAACCATCAAAACCCTAGAGGAGAAAGATGGAAAAAACCTCTCTGACCTCAGCCGCAGCAATTTCTTACTTGACACATCTCTAAAGGCAAAGGAGTTAAAAGCAAAAATGAACTATTGGGATCTCATGAAGATAAAACGATGCTCGTCACTCCTTATTAGGGAAATACAAATTAAAACCACACTGAGATACTACCTCATGCCAGTCAGAGTGGCTAAAATGAACAAATCAGGAGACTGTAGATGCTAAAGAGGATGTGGAGAAATGGGAACCCCCTTGCACTGCTGGTGGGAATGCAAACTGGGGCAGCCACTCTGGAAAACAGTGTGGAGGTTCCTCAAAAAATTAAAAAATAGATCTACCCTATGACCCAGCAATAGCACTGCTAGGAATTGCTGATGCATAAGGGCACTTGTATCCCAATGTTTATAGCAGCACTTTCAACAATAGCCAAATTATGGAAAGAGCCTAAATGTCCATCAACTGATGAATGGATAGAGAAACTGTGGTTTATATACACAATGGAATACTACTTGGCAATGAGAAAGAATGAAATATGGCCTTTTGTAGCAACATGGATGGAACTGGAGAGTGTTATGCTAAGTGAAATAAGTCATACAGAGAAACACAGATACCATATGTTTTCACTCTTATGTGGATCCTGAGAAACTTAACAGAAGACAATGGGGGAGGGTAAGGAAACAGAAAACTTAGGGAGGGAGCCAAACCATAAGAAACTCTTAAAAAGTGAGAATAAACTGAAGGTTGATTGGGGGGTGGGAGTGAGGGGGAAGTGGGTGATGGGCATTGAGGAGGGTACCTGTTGGGATGAGCACTGGGTGTTGTATGGAAACCAATCTGAAAATAAGTTTCATATTGAAAAAAAAAGCAAAGGTAGAGTTACAAGGCTTTCTTGACAGCATTTTGAAAGACTCTCACCTCCCGAAATCCTAAGGCAGATCACTGAAGTTCAAACCCAGGACTTAATTGCAAGAATGGAAGAAATCAAGAAGAGCCTGAATTCTCAGCCTCAGCTGAATTCTCAGTCTCTGTGCAAGGCTGGGGCCTGATGTGGAAATAATAAACCCAGATATTTGGAAATGAGTATCTATGTTGGTGTATTTGAGAATCTTAAATCTTGAGGTCTGAATTCTCAGGACCAACACCATCTTCTTGGCAGATAGACCCCCTTTCCTGACTGCTTGTTTCAAACCATGTAAGAACTTCTTATAAGGCAAGAATGTAATAGACAATGTTTGCCCTCTTCAGGATGTGCCCCCAATTGTCTTCTGTCCAATAGACTATTTTTACCAGTTTTATTGAGATATAATTGACATATAACCTTGTGTAAGTTTAAGATGTGCACTGTTATGATTCGATAGACATATATATTGCAAAATGATTACTGCAGTAGGGTTAGGTAGCACATCCATTACTTCACAAAATTATCATTTTTGTGTGCTGTGAGAATGTTTAAGATCTATTCTCTTAGAAAGTTATAAATATATAATATAGTATTCTTAACTACAGTTACCATACTGTATATTAGATCCTCAGAACTTACTCATCTTAGAACTTGAAGACTGTACCTTTTGACTAATATCTCCCTATTTTCTCCACCCCTCAGACTCTGGCAACCACTCTTCTACTCTCCGTTTCTGTGAGTTCAACTTTTTTAGATTTCACATATAAGTGAAATACTTGCAACAGACTCTTAATTAGGGTAAAATCTCAGTATAACTCAACAAGAAATTAGTAGACCTAATCAGGATGAAGAGGTTTTATACGACAAAGGAGCTGCAGGCTGTGCTAATAGTGCTAGCAGGAAAGTAGGCATGGAAGGTCCTGAGGGTACCAGCAGGTAGGCAGAATATAATAAGAGTTTGTCTATATGGGGGCATTCTCTGGTGACAAAGGATTTGATACTCTCACAAGGGATGATCTGAATGCTTGAAAAATATGTTAGCGTTCATTAAATAAAGAGGAGATGCCAGAACTGCCTAGGTGTTATATCGATACCAATATTCATATGACAATGTATGACCACAGAAATCACCATTCATGAGAGCTATGCGGACCACAATGAGATAAATGTTATACCTGTTAGAATGACCATCATCAAAAAGACAAGAGATAATAAATTTTGGTTGAGGCTGTGAGGAAAATGGGACCCTCATGCAGTGTTGGTGGGGATGTAAATTGGTGCAGCTACTATAAACAACAGTATAAAGATTCCACAAAAGATGAAAAACAGAACTACCTTATGATACAACATTTCCACTTCTGGGTATTCATCCAAAGGAATGAAAACAGGATATTAAAGATATATCTGCATTCTCATGATGTTATATATTAGAGAAAGACACATGCTGTATGGTATCACTTATATGTGGAATCTAAAAACATCAAACTCATAGAAACAGAGAGTAGAATGGTGTTTGACAGGGTACAAAGGGTGAGGGAAATGGGAAAATGTTGGTCAAGGGGTATAATTTTCAGCTATACAATGAGTAAGTTCCAGGAATCTAATGTACAACGTGATGACTCTAGTTAACAATACTGTATTGTATACTTGAAAGCTGCAACGAGACTAGAGCTTTAATGTTCCAACCATAACAACAACAAAGTGGTGATTATATAAGATGAAGGATGTGTTAACTGACCTTAATGTCGTAATAATTTCACTATATATATATATATATATATATATATATATCTGTGTCAAATCATCACATTGTACATTTTAAACTAACACAATGTTATATGTCAGTTATATTTCAAAAACCCTGGAAAAAAATAGAAAACTCAAAAGCTAACTATATGTCTTGAGAGGGCCCGAGAAGAGTCCATTTAACAAAGCAATAAGTAATATGTTGGGGGGCAGTATTATTTAAAGCCTAGGCCTGACTTCTTTAAAGATAAGAGTTGGGGGTAGAACACACAGATAAGGAACTGAGAATGCTAGTATCTGTATACATACATATGCATATACATATACAGAAACGTATATACAAACGCATTATGGAGAACCTATAGTGTGTGTGTGTGTGTGTGTGTGTGTGTGTGTGTGTGTGTGTGTATGTATAACCAACATCTACTTCATAATATGTCCACTAGGTCCACAAGCCTATCCAGTAGAAATTTCTCTGGTTCCTGAATGTACCACTGAATTTGACACACTAAGCTGTTTTCAAAATTCTCTGATTATTGTGCTCTACTACAAATAGTCCAAAGGGACCTGAACCATCTAGAAATTCTGCAAAGCATCACATTGGTTCACTATATTAATGATATCGCATTAAACAGATCTATACCTTTTGCCACTAAGAAAGAAGCATAATGTTTGGTAGTCTTCTTTGGCACATTCTCCATGTGGGGATATTGCTAGCATCAACTTTACACAAAAAGCTTCTAGCTTTGAGTGGGTTCCAGAGCAAGAAAAGACGTGGCAGCAGGTCCAGGCTTGGGGACAAGCAGTCCTATTACTTGGGCCACAGGACCCGACAGATCCCATCTAAGGTAGCAAAAGGGAATGCCTTTGTTTGTTGAAAGCTCTGGAAATAGAGTTGTCACATGGATCCTTAGGGTTCTGAAGCAAGGCCATGCCATCTCTGCTAGAGAACTATGTGCTCGATTTATGAACAAAGAGCTCCTGGCATGCTTGTAAGCAAACTGAGCATCTGGAGCTGGGATATCAAGAGATCATATATTTAGAACTACCCATGATAAATCAGGCACTGTCACACTCATCGACTCATATAATTATTCACCATAGAAACAAGTAGTATAAACCAAGTACTGTGGGTAGGTCACAGAGATAGAACTGTGGCCCCATTTCAGTGTACTTCTGCTGCTATATGTAAAATACCTGAAATGTTAATGGCCCCTGGATACTTTTAGCTCTTCTAGTTGGTTATATGTACTATCACTAAAAAAAATATTTTACATTTTACACATTTATATAGGAATATCTTCAATATATGTGTGTATGTGTATGTATATATATATATTCACACATGTGCACACACTCATATATATTACATATATATGTGTGTGTGTGTGTATATATACATAAAAATATATATATGTAAATATATATGTATGTATATAAAATGAATGGTAAATTTAAGGCCTAAATTATATATTTTTCTCTTACATTGTTTAAGTAGATCATTCTATGCATATGTTAAATTTCTTTACAAACATTAAAGAATAATGCAATATCATAGCATATGGTATTACTAATGAAGAGTTTAAATTTAATCTGATTGCCCTTTCTTTAAATATAGCCTATATTCTGGGGCACCGGCGTGGCTCGGTGGATTAAGCATCGACCTCAGCTCAAATCATGATCTCGGGTTCTTGAGTTTGAGCCCCTCGTCGGACTCCGTGCTTACAGCTCAGAGCCTGGAGCCTGCTTCAGATTCTGTCTCTCTCTCTCTCTCTCTCTCTCTCTCTCTGCCCCTCCCCTGCTTGCACTCTGTTTCTCTCTCTCTCTCAAAAATAAATAAATGTTAAAAGAAAATTTATTTAAAAAAATAACTTGTATTTTTATTTCTTGAAATTTCACTAGAAACACTATCTTCTTAGCAGGATTTTTGCCTTTTAAATCTAAAGAATAACATACAATTGTTTTCAACTTATTTTCCTCTAATCTATCATTGGTTATATCTTGCCTCCACTCTCTTTCTCTATGCTTCCTTAATTTCAACTGCATGGATCTATCCTCTTGCTTCCATGTCTTTTAAATTTTTACATTACATTTACTATTTTTTACCTTTTTCTCTGCCTTTTAAAAGATTTCTTCATGTTTACTTATTTATTTTGAGAGAGAGAGAGAGAGAGAGAGAGATAGAGAGAGGGAATAAGCAGGGGAGGGGCAGAGAGAGGGAGAGAGAGGATCCCAAGCAACATCTGCACTGGCAGTGCAGAGCCCAGTGCAGGGTTCAAACCCAGGAACCATAAGATCATGACCTAAGCGGGTCATGAAACCAAGAGTAAGGATCTTAGCTGACTTAGCCACCCAGGCACCCTTGAAATATTTCTTCATGTTTAATATTCAGACTACCTGCTTAATCATCTATCTCATATAGTCTATTATTTAGTCTGTTTGTTTAATCTTTTACATAATTTTTAACATTTTAAAAAAAATTCTAGGATCTCTTTATTCTCTGATTGCTCTTTCACAACAACTGGTTATTTTCTTAGTGATAAAATGTCTTCTTGCAATTCCTCAAGGGATACTAATTTGAATTTTTAATGTCCTCTTTTAGTGCCTGAATTATCATCTGTTTCTTGCAGGGCATTTCGTCTGTGTACTCATTTTGGTCCATCTATTTCATGCTCATAGTTGCTGTCAAATTTCTGATGGTTCTTAGTTCATATTTATGAATGAAAGACTAGGTTAATTAAGTGTGTGGTATAAATTGCCTCCATGGTTATTAAAGTATATTTACAAAATGATCCCTTCCTTGAAGGAAATAACTGGCAAGTCACTCTAAGTAAGTTGAAGAATTCATTAACAGGTAGGCATCCCTAAATGGAACCTAGTCAGTGAACAAGCATGTACACTAGGGACCCTCTCAATTGCTTTAGGAGAGCATTATTCTGGAATTGGATTAATGTAGTGAAAGTTACATCTGGGATGAGCTGATTTCTTTTTTTGTTTTGACTCCCACATATTAATATCAAAGTACATACTTCAGTCTTAAACATTCCTTTAGTTTAGTTGTTTAAACCTTTAAACCTACATAATTGTCTTGGGCAGATTATTCCCAACAATTCTATACATGGATAAAGTGAACGTTGTGATTGGCTCAAGTATGTAAACTGCAGTTCTTTAAATATCTAGAAGGCTACCTTAAAGTCATCTTCCATTTCTTCAGATATTTTTAGTTTGAATTTGAAGCTGGTCTCAACTTTCTTTAAAAGGGACTTGGATAGATCTGGTGGTACAGTACTGTTTTTTTCTGACCTATTTGCCATCTCCAGAAATCATGCCTTTGTTGACTCTAATCTTCTAGAATGTTCTCAACTAATAACAACTAATTTTACGTTAATTTAATAATTTATGTTAATCTAATAACAACTTTACTTTTAATCAACAGTGCCTTGTGTTCACCATTTTATTTCTGTTTTCCATCCTCTACATGTGTTGAGTTCAGCACCTTTTTTTAAGACTTTTTTTTTAACGTTTACTTATTTTTTTGAGAGACAGACAAAGACAGAATGAGAGTGGATTAAGGGCAGAGACAGAGGGAGACACAGAATCCGAAGCAGGCTCCAGGCTCTGAGCTGTCAGCACAGAGCCTGACAGGGGGCTCAGTCTCAGGAGCTGTGAGATCATGACCTGAGCCGAAGTCGGACTCTCAACGGACTGAGCCACCCAGGCGCCCCGAGTTCAGCACCTTTTATCAGAGTTTCAATGGCTAGTTTGTTTATTAAAAATTTCAAGGAAGATTATAAAAAAACTGAACAAATCCACTTAACCATTATAGGTTTCAAGGATCTATACTTCAAATCGCAAATCAAATACCAGTAAAAAATTAAAACTTCCTAAACACTTTTAAATGACCATCTCCATGATAAGCAGTAAGGTAAGTATTTTAGTATACAATTGGAAACTACCATAATATTGCACCCTAAATTTTATAGCAGCACTATCAACAATAGCAAAATTATGGAAAGAGACCAAATGTCTATTCACTGATGAATAGATAAAGAAGATGTGGTATATATATACAATGGGATACTACTCGGAGATGAAAAAGAATGAAATCTTGCCATTTGCAACAATGTGGATGGAGCTAGAGGGTATTGTATTAAGGGAAATAAGTCAGTCAGAAAAAGACAGATATCATATGATTTTACTCATATGTGGAATTTGAGAAACACAACATATGAACATAGGGGAACGGAAGGAAACTAATACAAAAACAGAGAGGGAGGCAAACTCTAAGAGACTGTTAAATACAGAGAACAAACTGAGGGTTGCTGTAAGACATGTGGGCTAGGGGATGGGTTAAATGGGTGACGGGCATTAAGGAGGTCACTTTTGGAAATGAGCACTGGGTGTCATATGTAAGAGATGAATCACTGAGTTCTACTCCTGAAGCCAAGACGACACTATATGATTGTGTCTCTTTCTCTCTCTGCCTCTCCCCCACTCACACTCTGTCTCTGTCTCTCTCTCTCTCAAAGCTAAATAAACATTAAAAAAAATAAAAACAAATCAAAACCAGAAAGATACTGATTTGTGAACTGCTATGAAGTAGTAACTCTCACCCTATACTAAAAAGTTCAAATTGCTTAATTCCTTAACAGATCCTTGTCATTCTTAATAAACTATTACATAACTAAATGCTATAAATCCGAGTTTATAATATGTGTATATATATTCACAGAAAGAGAATACAATTTTATGTTTTGTGTATTGGTATGCTATTTAAATTTTCTTTTAGGGACGTCTGGGTGGCTTAGTCAGTCAAGCATCCAACGTTAGCTCTGGTCATGATCTCACACTCTGTGAGTTTGAGCCCCATGTCAGGCTCTGGGCTGACAGCTCAGAGCCTGGGGCCTGTTTCAGATTCTGTCTCTCTCTCTTTCTGCCTCTCCCCTGCTTATTTAGAAACAAACAAATGAACGAACATTAAAAAGATAAATTTTAAATTTTCTTCTAAAACTTGAAAGTTGGTGATAATATTTAGTTTCTTTCTCACTTGCTTAATAGTTATTCAATATGATGTTTGCTTATATTTGAATTTGAAATACTCTGTTGGCTACTCAAGAAATGGGTTATTTTAAGCACTGGTTCTTCACAGAGAAGTCAAAATGTTAAAATCTTTTACTATTACAATCATGACTGGGAACATCATGCCTAGGATTTTGAAGGTCTGAAGTTTAATGTTTTTTTAAATCAACTTTCATGTAGCACATAGGATGAGAAATTCAAACATTGTCTTCTAAAACAGTTAAAATCATCTTCCGAGTAAACAGCAGATTATTTATCCTTGCAATTGAAGGATTAACTATAAATAGCTCAGAATTATCCTTATTAAGCTGGTTTATGATATTTGAATTTCTCATGAGTTCATGAAAATTCTTATCACATTAAAGTTGGGGGATGCTTTACTAAATAGAAAAATATACACATTTTTCAAGAGGTCATCACAAGAGTGAATTTATCAAGACCCCTTACATTTTTTATTCTAGAAGGTAGAGTAAGAAAGTTAAGTATGTGTTGACATACTTAATTTCTAAAGGTTTCTTAATGTGCAACTAAACTGTTATCTTTTTCCTTATAGAACAATTAAAATATGTCAAATAGTAGAGAATTAATTCTTTAATAATGGTCTAGTGAATCATTTCACTATAAATTTAAATGGAGTTTAAATGAACTTTAAATTTAATACACTAGTTTTCAGCTATGTGAGAAAAATGAAGTTTGTTTTCTAAGCATGTCTCATGTTTTTCATGATCCCCACTGGGAATGCAAGTGGAGTATAGATTTTATCTTAACATTTTAGTATATGTCCTTCTCTTTCCATTTAAAATATCTTCCAGTCTCTTTCAAACAAATGCTAATATCCAGTTGTTCTTCCTGGAGGTGTAATTTATATATATGGGGAAAGGGAAGCTAGCAGGACAGGATGGTTGTGGGTAGTTGACTTTTTGGTTCTGTGTAAAAGTTTTGTGTAACTCTTCTAGTCTTTATGGAGACTTGCCTTCTATATTTTTTCTTACTGGTATTACAGAGCTCCTTAATAGCTGCAGCTTCTACCATCTTTCTCTTGGCCTAGCTTACCCATGTCATAACTTTATTATGGAGTTACTTTGCCCCCTTGGCCCCAGTAGCAAAACTGCTCCTTTTATTTTTTTTATTTTTTTTAATTTTTTTTCAACGTTTATTTATTTTTGGGACAGAGAGAGACAGAGCATGAACGGGGGAGGGGCAGAGAGAGAGGGAGACACAGAATCGGAAACAGGCTCCAGGCTCTGAGCCATCAGCCCAGAGCCCGATGCGGGGCTCGAACCCACGGACCGTGAGATCGTGACCTCGCTGAAGTCGGACGCTTAACCGACTGCGCCACCCAGGCGCCCCAAAACTGCTCCTTTTATTAAGCTACCTTCTGCATCCTTGAGGGAAGAGTAAGAACTTCTGGGTCCTTAAGGAGACAAGGGAGGCTCATGAGTGCAAGACTTGTTTTTCTCATAGCCCAAACATGCACAGTTTGGGGACTGCAGCTTGGTCATGCAGAAGCAGCTAACAGCTGATTAACCTGTGGCCTTTGCACTCATTAGTTTAACAACCATTGCTTCTCCACCATCTTGTTTTCACGTGAGCTCACCGTGCCTAAAAAAGCTTCTCTGATAGTTACAAACTGAGGATGGTGTAGGGACTTGGGCCTTTCCTTCTTGTATTGGAAGTCTGGACACATAAGCTTGATCATTTATTTCTCTTGTGTCTCAGTTCTCTCTTCCTATTTCTACATTAGGATGGCATAGGTGAACTATATTTACTTTTACACTGTTAATAACAAATATCTTCACCTCCTATCTTGTTGTGGAAAAGTCTCTAAATCATTCAAAGATATGAATTTATATGTACGAATAATTATATAGGACTTTCATAAATCATTTTTTTTAACATGTCTACGCCTACGTTATTGTGGAAGTCTGACAAATAATCTATATTCTTTTTGCGAACAGACAGAATAATTTTCATCCATTAGTTCTTTCTGATTCCTATTTTTCTCCTTCTTCTTCTTCTTCTTTCTTCTTCTTCTTCTTCTTCTTCTTCTTCTTTTAAATTTGTTTTAGAGAGAGGGAGCATGGAAAAGACTATGCATGGGGGAGAGTCAAGAGGGAGAGGAAAGGAGAGAATCTGCAGCAAGCTCCGTGCCCGGCTTGATCTCACCATGGTGACATCATGACTGTGAGACCATGACCTGAGCCATAATCAAGAGTCTGGCACTTTAACCACTAAGCCACTCAGGCACCCCTGATTCTTATTCTATTAATCATCACTGTATTAGCTAGAGTTCTACAGAGAAACAAAACCAATAGAAAGGGAGGAAGGGGGAAAGGGAGGAAAGAAGAGGAGAGGAGCGGGAAGGGCAGGAGGGAGAGAAAATGGAAGAGAGAGACAGAAAGAGAGATGCATTTATTTAAAGGAATTGGTTCATATGATTTTGGATGCTGACAAGTCAGAAAGCTGTAGTAGGCTGGCAGGCTGGAAATTCAGTCAAAAGTCGATGCTTGTCTTGAGAAATTTTGCATTAGAATTTCTTTTTCTTCCAGGAAGCCTTAGTTTTTGCTCTTATAACCTTTAAGTGATTTACTGAGCTCTACCCACATTATGATGTGTGTTTTTTTTCTTAAAGTCAATTGAATGTAGACATTAATTACATCTAAAAAATTGTGTGGTTCACATCAACATCTAGGTTAGTGTTGGTTAAATAACTGGAACCACAGCCTAAACAGATTGACACATAAAACTAAACATCATAATCACTGAATATAATAAAATACTCAGTTCAAACGCCTATTTCTCCTGTCATGAATTCCCAATAGCGGTACATTAGATAATGTTATATTCTGTCCTTGCTTAAATATTTTTTGAAATAAATTGTACATATTTTTCTATGACACCAAAAGCATTCATTAAGATTTACATATAAACTGCTAAAATATAAATAATGATGAAGTAGGTCATTAAAATTATGATTTATTCTTTCTATTCATCATAATTGTTTGTTCCTTACCTGTGCTACCTAGGAACAATACAAAGAGTAGATAATTGTCATAATAGGAGAATACAGAGAATTACGTCTCATCTGAAAAGAGTTCTAATGTTTCAGATAACTTTTCTCAAATGTTCAATAGTCTACATTGTGGAAATTCAAAATAATTACAGATAAATATGTGTAAACTCTCTCTTCACTTTATTATTTCTATGTTCCAACTTACATGTGATAATAATTGCATCTCATACTGAGTCTGTGTGTCAAACTGAATCTAAGAATAATTCTTATTTCGATTCTGACCAGTCCTTCTGTCACACAGACTTATTAGTACTGGAAATTTGCTGCCACCCAACACTTTAGATATAATTAGAGATTTAAGCAATAATTATATTTTCACACATACATTAGTAATCAGAAAAACAAAAGGATAGAGCTGTAAATTAAGTCCACAAAATAGCATGTTTACATTTTTCCAAATTATTAAATTTGTCAAAAATATTAGTAGTTACATAACAAAACATTAGTAACAACCAGTTAAGTTTATGACAATGCGATGAAACAAATAAATGAAAAGGTTTTAAATATTACTAAATAATTTTTTAAACTAACTGGTAAAAAGAAATATATATAGTTAAAATCTATTAATAAAACAAAAATAGTTAAACTATTACCAAAACAAAAATGACTTTAACCTATGAAAATAAAATATAAAAATAAATGACTGGTATTTATAAAAATAAATATATAAATAATAAATTAGTAATTTTTACCTACATCTCTCTGAAAACCTTCACATAATTTAACAGTCAAAGAAACCTTGTGATCAGTTTGTGACAAAAGAGAGAGAATGGAAGAATATCTCAACACATTAAAAAAAGTTACTAGTGAGCACCTGAATGGCTCAGTCGGTTAAGTGTCCAACTGCAGCTCAGGTCATGATCTCACAGTCTGTGAGTTTGAGCCCTGTGTCAGGCTCTGTGCTGACAGCTCAGAGCCTGGAGTCTGCTTCAGATTCTGTCTCTCTGTCTCTCTCTCTCTGCCCCACTCCCATCACCGCTGCTTGTGCTCTGTCTGTCTCTATCCCTCAAAAATAAATAAACATTAAAAAAAAACATTAAAAAAAGTTACTAGGAATCCACTTCCAGCTATGCAGTATTAGGAATATGATTTTATTCTCTTCCCTTAAGCAATTAGAAAACTGGACAAAATACGTGAAACAAATTGTCAGCCACTGGGCTAGAGATAACCCAAGAAAGTAACGTGTGAGAAAAGATAAGTAAACAAGGAGAATGCTAGAATTACTTCAGATTACAGAGTGAAGTCACAGTGCAGGGAAGGATAGTCTGGTAATCTGGATTCTTGGAGGAGATAAAGTGAAGGGTTTGTGGAAGCTAAGGTGGCTAAGATTTGCGGGACTAAAGACTAGAGAGATATATGGAGTTGTATGGAGAGATTGCTTCAAGTTTTAGCCAAAGAAGAAAAAACAGTAAATCTCAAGAACTAGTAACAGAAATGATTCCAAATAAAGCACAGAGTGGAAGAGGATGGGAACAAAGTGTTAAAGCACAGTGAGCTTTGGGGCAATAGCAAATGGGATAACACAAATGTAGCTGGAGTACACGAACAGAAGAGAAAGTAATGGTACACAAAGACCATGAAAAGAAAAAAAAATGTTAAATTTGACTTTATGAAAATGTTTAAAAAATTTTCTCCGTGAAAGACACTCTTACGAGAATGAAATACAAGCCACAGACTGAGAGAAAATATTTGAAAACTGATATATAATTTAAAAAAAAACCCACTTCCATTCAAAATATATAGAAGGATGAACACTTAAGCAGGAATCAACATCTTTAGAAAACATGGGGTGCTAATAAGGGAAGGTGGTCACCAAACATCGCATGTTTAATAGTTGTGTTGATTTTTGACAAAGCTATATTCAGGATAAGCCATTCCCTCTTTTGTACACCTCAGTAAGAGCCTCTCTCTTTCCCTCTCTCTTCTCTAAGAAAGACTCCTTTGTTTCTGGCAGGTACAGCTTGAAGCTCTGCAAGCTAGTCCTGCTGGATAGTGAAAAATTCCACTGCCTTGCTGGTCCTGGGCCGTGAGGAACGAGCCCCCTAATCCTGCCTCTTCCTTCCACATGCCTCACAACTTCTGCACTAACACTTGTGGAAAGAGAAGACAAATCAACTGAGCACAAACAGTGGCTCCTTATTTAGGACTTGCTATATAAAGGGAGTCAGCCACTATCAACTGCATTTGGCAGAAACTTAAAGGCAAATAGTGAACTGGGAAAGCCTTGTAAGAAACAAGGAAGGATTCAGGTATGCTCCAATTGGAGCCCATTGGCATAAGGAAGCTGGAGATTCACTAACTAGAAGCTGGGCATCTTATGACATTGGTTTGGGAAACATTTAACTTTCTCTAGTTGGTTCTGAGTTGGAAGTGAGTATAAAAAAATAGGGAAGCTAGTAGCATTTCTTGACCAATTCCTGGGCCAATTGTTGCAGAGGTTGGGATCAGGGTTTTATTGATATAGATGGTCTGACTATCATATGTGTTCAGTCTGTTGCATAAAGACTTTGGACAACCGCTTGGAAACTTTCAGTAATTTTCTTCAAGTTGTATTACTGGACGGTTAGTCAATTGAGAAAGTACTGTATTGCAACCCAATAGCTGCTTCTGAGTAGATTCATAACTCACTGATGAAGAGAGAAAAAATGGGGGATGTGAATATATTGATAATTAATCTTTTTAAGAAATAGCTTTAATGTCCATATGTTTTTAAGCTTAAAGTTCATTTGAATTCATTTCAGCAAGGCAGAAATAAACTAACTTGAGATAAAATTATAGCTCTATTTGTGTGAGAGGTAAGAAGGAGCACCTTTTAAAATAATGCATGTCAAAATATCTGAACAGTATTTAAATAGGTATTCTAGATTGGATATTTAAAATAAAAAGATTATAAATGTTAAGAAAACAGTATGATCATGGACTAGATATTGATGAAGTAGAGAAATATTTGTGTCATAAATTTCAAGATGTCAGTAATACTTTGAAAAGAAATTAGAAAACAACAGTCGCTCATTGTTATTTAAATTAGGCAACATGAGTTCAAAATGGTGTCACTACTAAGAATTAGTAGATCTCTAGTGACAAAAAAGTTAAAGATAGTTTATTAAAATGAATGTAATTTAAAGGTTATATTTTATTTTTTAAGTTTATTTATTTTTTAGAGAGACAGAGACAGCATGAGTGGAGGAGGGACAGAGAGAGAGGGAGACAGAGAATTCCAAGCAGGCTCCCCACCATCAGTGCAGCGCCTGACATGGGGCTCGAACCCACGAAACTGTGAGATCATGACCTAGGCCAAAACCAAGAGTCAGACACTTAACTGACAAAGCCACTCAGGCGCCCCTAAAGGTTATATTTTAAAAGTTGACTCTTACTTGCTTGATTTTTACATCATACAGATAAGGTTAGTCTAAACTCTTTCACATCGCTGATACTCTGAGTTTCAATTTTTCAGTTTTCTTTAAGCTTTCATTTTTGCAGACCCAAAAATGATATGATGATGACTATCTTACAATAATTTGGGATTTCAATGAGATACTGCATATGAAAACATTAACATAATGCCTGTGGTTTCTATACCCCTCCCCTGAATATCTTCCAGATGTGTCCCCCCCCCCCCATTCCTCTTTGTTCTCCCAACTAACCAGTGCCAACCAGCTCTCCTTAGTCTGGACTATTGCAATAGTCATGAGGTCATCTCCCTTATCCATTTTTTTCTCCCAAAGACAGTCAAAATGGTCCTTTTAAAGAATTCACAATTTTGTCACTGTTCAATTTGAAATTCTTCAGTGGTTAACATTTTCTTTAGAATAAAGTCTTGCACTACTAACAAAGCCTGCAAGGCCCCACACCACCCAGCCCAGCCCACATTCTCTAGTTCTTTATGCTCTAGTGGTACTGGACTCTTTCTTCAAAGGTGCTTTGTTCTTTTCTATCTCAAATTATTCACACCTGTTATTTCTAAAATCAAACATTCTTCTTTTCGCTTCTCTTCCTCAACTTTCAGAGGTAGGCCAATCTACCACTTCTTCAAAGAGCTTTCAAGATTCCTTGGACCAGTGTTAATGTTCCCACTGAATTTTTATATAACATCCTGTCTTTGTCCTTCACAAAATGATTGATCATGCTCCTGACCATTGACTTGCCTTCCTAGCTTCCCTCTTACGCCACACAACATCAAATATAGCCCATTTTTGTTCATAAATGAAAACTGACAATTTTAGCATCTACTTATTTTATTGAAAACGACTACATGAAACTAGAACTAAGTCACCTATGACTTGAATTTCTGAATGTTTCTCTTTAAAGATAAAATAAGCATGTGTGCATGTGTGTGTGTGTGTGTTTTCACTCTGATCATAATATAAAAATAGCCTGCTGAAAGACTTCCCTTTAAAGCCCCAGAAAATACACAATGGAAGAATGACATGCATTCTCATTTTTCAGATTTTTGCATAAAAGCCTTTAAATTCATTGACAGCAGCAATATCTTTCATTTCCCCTATCTAAGAGCAAAGTGCCATTTCTCAGTAAACAAGCCTTCAGAGAACTCATATGTCTAAGTATATTTGATAGATAAATGAATAACATCAAAACTAATGCTACACTTAATGGATGTACAACTTTTCTAGCATCCATTCATTTGTGTGTGAATGCACCATAAGTGTAGGTGGTCTTCCAGTCAATTATACTTCAGCTGAGCATGACATGAGAAGAACACAAAAAAACAACCTCCTTGAGGAAGCAGTAATGGAGAACAACAGGACAGATAATCATGAGGGATTAGAACATTGCCTCATAAATCTGCAGCAAGGCTGACAAGATTTCAGCTTTGAGAATGACAAACCTTTCCTCTTACTCATGCTGTGGGGTGAAAGATACCAGGCTAATGGACTCATTCTGCCAAATCCATCATCTAACCAATGCATAATTTTCAAAAGAAATATTTCTATATTATTTCATGTTCATCTACAAAATGATAGCGTTTTGTTCTTAATCCTAACTATTCACATGGGATTTGAATAAATTATAAAGTAATGGTTTTAGCTAATATTTTGCAGAAATTGTTAGCACTATACTGGAAAAGTCACATCACTGCTTAATAAAAGTTTAGGTATGATAAATCTAACTCTTCAGTTCAGGGAAAACTTATATATATATAAATGTAGCCCAATGTACACATGGAAATTGCAGAATTCGTACTCAGAACAACTCTTTTAGCCAATTGCAAACAGGTACAGATCAAATCCTGATTCTGAGTTTCTATGGTGAGGAAAGTTTTAATAGGGAACCCAGTTTTTCCCCCCAGACTATGCTATTAATTTAAGCATTTTACCTGGTTAATTTATACAATTATAATAACGATTAACTGGTCATCAACCAGTTCTGATCGAGTATGTATTAAATGGAAATGGGCAAGAAACAAAACACAACACAACAAAACAATAACAATAGCCCAATGTCAAACAATTTATTTGTGACCTTTGAGAGTCTGCCTTTTGAAAAATTACTACGCCAAATTAAGCATTAAGAATTATTTAATTTTGAGGTGCCTAGGTGACTCAGTTGGTTAAGCATCCGATTTTGGCTCAGGTCATGATCTCATGGGTTGTGAGTTCAAGCCCCGTGTCAGGCTCTGTGCTGACAGCTCAGAGCCCGGAGGCTGCTTCAGATTCTGACCCTCTTTCTGCCCCTCCTTCCCTCCCCCTCTTTCTCTGTCTCTCAAAAATAAATAAACATTAAAAAAGAATTATTTAATTTTAACTAAAACTTTAACTTTCAGTTAACTGAAAACATAGTATCTAATCACAAATTATTTATAAAGTATTGACCATAAAACCTACAGAGACAGAAAGCATGGGAATAAGGAGTGACTGTAAATGGGTACAAGGTGTTTGGGAGCATTCAAAATGCTTATAAATAGATTTTAGTAACATTCGCACAACTCTGTTAATGTCCTAAAATTATTGAAGTATACACTTAAATTGTATCTCAATGAAGCTGTTAATAAAAAAAAATCAGAGCATTTAACAAAGACATCTTGTCATAAAGTGTTTTGTGGGCCTTGAGCTCTTTGAATAGTAGGCATTATTTTTCTTTTTATTTTTTTGAAGCTAATTTATTTATTTTGGGATAGAGAGTGCAAGTGGGGGGGGTGCAGAGAGAGAATCTCAAGCAGGCTCCAAGATGTCAGCACAGAGCCCTACGCAGGCCTTGATCTCATGAATTGTGAGATGAAGACCTGCGCCCAAATCGAGTTAGATGATTAACTGACTGAGTCACTCAAGCGCCCCTAAGCATTACTTTTCAGTCTCCTGCCTGCTGGAGGTTTTCTATGAATCTACAGAAACTGATAGTTTAATAGAAAGTGGATTGAAATGAGAACCTTAATTCTTCAGTACAGTTGAAGAACAGTGGGCAACATGTTTCCTTATTTTTCAAAAGGTTTTTGTAAAGATTTTTGATGATCTGATTCTGAATAGTGATGCCAAAATATAGCAGATTTATACATCTTCATGCTAACTTAAACTATAACCAGTGCTGAAAAGCAGTAACACTACATATATTGTATATAAAAGCATATTACATACTTTATTTTATAATAAATTATATAATATAGAGTATATATTATATTCTATGATATATATCATATTCTGTGGCATATAAAAAAACATTATATTCTATAGCCTATAAAAGCATACCACATGGGGCGCCTGGGTGGCTCAGTCGGTTGAGCATCCGACTTCGGCTCAGGTCATGATCTCACGGTTTGTGAGTTCGAGCCTCGCGTCGGGCTCTGTGCTGACAGCTCAGACCCTGAAGTCTGCTTCCTATTCTGTGTCTCCTTCTCTCCCTGCCCCTCCCCTACTTGTGTTCTGTCTCTCTCTGTCTCTCAAAAATAAATAAATGTAAAACAAATAAAAATAACATACCACATTTGCAAATGATGAGGGCACATCTGAATCACAGGGTTTATTAGCATTATAAGTCAACCCTTAATGTGTAATTTAAATGAAACTATCATATCACATTAATTTTTCAAGTTTTACAAAATTTTGTTAAAATTATTTTTAATGTTTATTTTTGAAAGAGAGTGAGAGAATGAGAGAGAGAGAGAGAGCCTAAGTACAGTAGGGGCAGAGAGAGAAGGAGACACAGAATCCAAAGCAGGCTCCACGCTCTGAACTGTAAGCACAGAGCCAAATGTGGGGTTTGAACTCACAAATTCTGAGAACATGACCTGAGACAAAGTCTGCTTTTAAACCAATTGAGCCACCCAGGTGCCCCATGAAGTTTTTAAAATAACTGAAACCTATGAGAGAGGACAGTATTGACTAAAATTATATAGCAGCAGACAGAATTTTAAATGGCTCATTAATAATCCTAATCTTAAAGTAAACAGAGTGTTTACTATTTACTCAATTGATATTAAAAGTGTTATTTTTCCCCTTAGTAGAGTTATGTTTTCTCAAAATAACACACACATGGACCCCAACGGCTTATAAATCCAGTGGTTCCCAGGACATTAAAGGGAAAGCAACAACAGTCCCTTTGCCTCACTGCTCCCAGCCCCACAACCACAACTTTTTTTTTTTCAACAGTTATCCAGTCACTTATTGAACAACTCTCTCTAAGTCATATGCTTATGGAATTATAAATTAACTCATTAACTGTGAATATTATCTACTGACGTCTGCCATGACAAGGGAGGATTTATCACTTCAAGAATGTGGTGGCAGCATCTCTGTTCACGTTCACCCTCACAGTATTCATTGTTGTTATCATTTTTAGTAGGATCATAAGAGAAAGAGTAAAAATCACATATTCTGGGTCCATCTGACTGAAATGAAACATGAAATACAAAGGCCTTTTTATAAAGGCTTGTTCATTTCATTAATACATCCATGCTAGTCAGTGATTCACTCTTTTGTGTCCTAGAAGAGGTCTTCAATTATGGTTAACTCTCATATTCACTTTCACATACTTTGACATACACAGTCATAAGAGTTACAGAAATTTCTTCCTTTAAGCCTCTTAAGTTTCTGCCTTTTAGGTTTACATACCTCACCAATATAGTATATATATATTGTGTGTGTATACATACATATATATACATATATATACATATATATACATACATATATACATATACATGCATATATATACATGTGTGTGTATATATATATAATATATATATCTAATAATGCCTAGTAAAAATACATAAGTAGATACGTCAAAAGGAGTATTCTTTCACTGACTTTAATTGAATAAATACTTAAAATCAAACATGTGTGAACCATAAAGATGTTTATTGAGAAATCAGATTGATATTGCATCTATCATCCTAAAAATGGATATAACTCTTACAACATATAATTATAAACTTGTTAATACCAGCAATAAATGACTTTATTTGGCCCCATTTTTCTTGTTGTGGCTGGATGCCCTCCTTACTTCAGAAAGTGGATGGGCTTTAACTGTGCTGTGTTCTGCACTTATTAAGTAGTCACTTCCCAGTATATTAGAATGCATTAGAATAATTTAGGAGTGAAGAAAAACCATAGCCATAAAAGTCTTCAGAAAGTCTGAGTCTGTATTTAAATATCACACACTCATATGAAACAAATGTCTAGAATTACATCTTCCTTTTCTTTAACACATAACTGATAACATCAGTTATCAAAATGCTGTTATGAGTGCACCAATAAACATCACTTATTGCATAAAGGAAAACGAGAAGAAAGAAAAAATAGTCAGTGCAAGTGGGCACATTAGTTATGAAACTACATTCCTATTTCTGTTATATTTGCATATAAATTGATCTAGAAATCCATCAGCTGACTCCATTAATGAGGTCAAGAACAACATGCAGACTTAATCAAACTCTGCTACAGCTTTTGTTGGTTAACTAAAATTCCAAAATATGAAATCCTGCTTTCAATTGCATTTCCCTCCTTTCTAGAATAATTTCTACCATAATATCATAATTAAATCTCATTTAGAAGTTCCCGCACTTTTCATTTTTACTCCATAACTATTGATGTGTGTCATACTTGTCACTTTAATTGAACTTTAAGACATAAGTGACATGTGGTAGAATTTGGAATGACAGTATAACACAATTGCATTATTTCAGAAGTTTGAGCAAAAACCTGTCTTTGAATTGAAATTCTAGCTAAAGAAATAGACAGGAAATATGAATACATTAAAATTTCCCCTCACTTCTCTAGCTTTACAGTTTCTATGCATTCATGTCACAGATATCCTTTATTTGAAGACACTATGTCAAATCATATTCTGTAATATGACAATTAATAAAAAATCACATTCTGCAATTTTCTTATTAGGTAAAGTTTTAAAATATTGCATTATGTAGTTCAAACAGTGTTTAAGTGCTTTAGCACATATTTACATAATGTGCAGTGTAGTTGAGTGAACAAAAAGCTTTAGCGACGATGCCCCACACTATGCATATTAGCTTTTCCTTTCTGACCCTGACGCTTCTCTATAATCCCAGTCAGGGTTCTTTTTGCTATAAACTTGGATGATGAAACTTGCTCCATCCTCTAACAAGGTTTCTTTCTAGGGATATTAGAGTGAATATGTGGTAAAATGTAATCTGCTCTTAGCAGTCCTATTTTTTAAGCAACATGATATGGTTGAACAAGACAGGGACGACGAGATACAAGCATCCTTGATCAGTTTTACAATAACATAATCAATTAGCACATATTTGGTATATTATATGTATTATATACTGTATTCCCAAAACAAAGTAAGCTAGAAAAAAGAAACTGTTATTAAGAAAAACCTAAGGAAGAGAAAATACATTTACAGTGCTGTACTGTATTTATTAAAAAAAATCTTCATAAAAGTGGACCCACGCAGTTCAAATCTGTTGTTCAAAGGTCTACTGCATTATGAGTGCTTATAAACATTAGAATTATTTTTAAAGTTTATTCAATTTATATACATTCAAATTATGTTTCTGAATTTGAATCAGTAGTTGACGCCACTTTATTTCTTCATTAGTTTCCTGTTTCTCCCAAACTTATTCTGATCGAGTTACTAAAGGAAAATGTGTCACCTTATTTATAATCATGATTCTATTAGAAATGCCTGGAATTCATTTGCAGGAGACTAGTACAGCTGCAGTGATGAAGATATTAATGCACTTTACAAACATCATCTGTCATTCAGCGCTCTCTAACGTCTTTCTTGAAACTTCTCAAGGCTAGAACTGCATTGAGAATTTTTTGAGTCTATTTCACATATCATTACTAGAAGATAAAATATTTGTTTATGTGATAAGAGCTCCATTTGGGGGATATGAGAAATCATGTGTTACTAATACATAAACAAACATCAGGAAAGAAATAGGCAGCTGTGTAAAACTATCCTGTACAACAGCTGCATCTCAATGAACGGACCTGAATTGCCCATTAAATCTCAATCTATGACAGATATTGTTACTCCATATTGTGACAGCCTGGAATGCTCTGACGAGAATATGCCACCCCAAATATGATTATAGGAGTTCAGGATATGCTGTCCCAAAATATGCTGCTTTGGCTATATTATTTTGAACTTTGGGCACTTGAAAAACAGCAGATACAGGGACAGTCTTTCTCTGCACTTTCCCTCTCTGTTTAAAGACAAATACTCCAAAAGAAACTCAATTGTCATAGATCTCCTTCCTGGGAGTTTTATCAGCCAGGAAAGATGGAATCATCACAGAACAGGAAATTAGAAGTTGACACCATACCCAGACAAAATTTGTCACAAATTATCATATCTCTTCTCTATTCTTCTAAGGGCCCATTCATCTTTCCTGAAAATCACTTAAGGATTTTCTCATTAAGAGGCCTACATCTCCCCTCCCCATTCCATATTAAGATGGTATTTAAGTCTAACTTCTAACCCACCTCAAGGGGTTACTCATTTTTCCCTGGTTATCTCCCAAGTATACATGAAGTATACATGTTAGTAAATTTCTGTTTGTTTTTCTCTTGGTAATTTCTTTTATTACAAGGATCTCAGCTAAGAACTCAGAAGGGTAGAAGGAAATTATTTTTCCTCCCTCTACCTCTTTAATTTGAATTTAACCGCTATGAAAAAAAAAAGAGCCACAATCTGGTTATACATTCAAAACTTGATAAAGCACAGCCTTGGCGACAACACTAAATGAATAGCTGCGTAAATAGTGCTCAATACTGCCATCTATGGGAATGGTCCCTACTGGGGATGTGCAGTGCACATCAGGAAGGACCATACGTGGTAGCCATGACAACATCTTCTTGGGGAGCATTCTATAGCAGCCCTTCCAGACCATTCTCTGCTTTATGATACTCCAGGAGGCTGACATTTCTAGGGTCTCATGTTTCCCAGCTTCTAAAAAAGGGCACTAGCAGGAGGTGGGAAGATCTCGGTAGAGAAAGACCAAAGTGCTCACTTTTTTTTAGTTTTCTTCCTGTTGGGTATCTATCTCATCAGCCGTTCTGTCGGTCTTTCTCTTGCAACAGCTAGATTCACGCAGTCTCCTTCTCTGGGTAGTTGTAACACTTCTTTTCCTTGACCCTTCAAGCCTAGGAGCATTAATATTTCTGCTGTTACAAGTCTTTGGGTGCTTAATGTCTCTGATTGTTTGCATTAAGCCTCTTATCATCTCAGTCAATAGTCTTTTATTCTAATATTCTTCACCTAACCTTTTATTTATTTATTCATTTATTTAGGCGGGGGGGGGTGCAGAAAGAGAGGGAGAGATAGAATACCATGCCAGCTCCATGCTGTCAGCATAGAGCATGACACAGGACTTGATCTCTCGAACCCTGTGAGATCATGACCGGAGCTAAAATCAAGAGTCAGATGCTTTACTGACTGAGCTACCCAGGCTTCCTACTTCACCTAACATTTTGAGTGTGCCTACTTATCCCCTGGTCTGACCCAAATTGTTGTACATTATTTTAAACCCAAAATCTTGAAGAAATATTTTATAAAGAGACATTTCTTTAGGAAAGTATGTGATAAGTAGATTCTTTGTCAAATATTTTATCACAACAATGGCTACTTCTAGGGAAAGTGTGATTGCTAGATAAATAATGAATCTGGGTTAGCAAGCACACCTACAGGGTTATCCACAGTTCTTTTCATGTTCATGGTGGAGCTATCTATCCAGGCACACTGCTCCTTCCTGCTGAGTTAGGGTAAAACCCTATAATTTTTATAAGCAATGTACTCCAGGCCATTTCTATCAATAGACAGTGTGAGGTTTGCAATTTCTGAGACTGTCATCACCCCATCAATGCAAGCCAAGTCTTTTTGCTTTTAAACCCAATATCCACTGTCTTCAAAGGGATTGTTGGAAACTGTTTTCACTGGTCAAGGCATAAAGTATAACCAACCTTAGGCTTTAATCTTCTTGCACACTATCCTCTCTCTTGATGCATTATGCTTTCTGCATTTTACCCAAGCCATTTTCTTCACTTCCCTCTCAAACTCATCCATAAAGTTTTCTGGATCTCTCGTCCTAACAAACACATCCCCTGTATCTTCAACCTCAGTTTTGTTTGTTTGACCTTTTGACTTTAACTGAGATGAAGATCTTCCTTGAAAACGTTCTTTTCTTTCCTGGAACTATCTCAAATATTTGCTATGTATATATTTGTATTCTTATCATCATAAGGTCAAGCATTGAGAATGTATCATTCTCACATCCATAGACTCTCTCCCTGACTTTTCATATTATTCCTTTTGTTAAACAACTAATTGCAGTTCATTCCATGTAGTTCAGTGGACCTCTTCCTCCCATGCTTATTGTCACCTGAATTTGGGCCACTTCCCCTGATTCACAGAGGTGTTTAGCCCTTTGACTACAGTCTTATTTTCTACCACAAACACTAACATCTTGGATCATGTTAACATCCACGTAAGACTCCTCTTATACCAAACATGTTAAAGAAGTGATATAGTTTAGGAGCAAAATGTGGACTGGGTAGGCTGCCTGCCTGTTTTCTGAAGCAGACAGCTCCAATCCCAAAACAAGTTACTAAACCTATCGTACCTTAACCTTCTCATCTGTGAAATAGGAATAATACAACAACTCATTTTAGGATTGTTGGCAGAAAAAAAGAGTAGACAAAATATCATGTGGGTCAAAATAAACCTTCGGTAAATATAAGCTATTATTATTATTATTACTACTACTAATTCCTTTCTCAGCATTCATATCTCCACAATGCACACTCACAACCTCATCTTGAACACTGTCATCACCCAAATTGCTGAATCTATAAATTTCACCAAGTCAAGAATCACTGTCTCTGATTAGAACCTCCTTCCTTCCAGCTTGTTTCTGCAATACTGCCCCATGTAGCTTGACTCACTTTTATGGAGATTTTCAGCCACTGACTCCATTATTTCAGCATAATTCTCAGGAGACAAACCTTTTTTTTTTTTTCAATTCTAACCACATGTGGGTTAGACTCCTAAGAGCACCATTTCAAGAATACTCTGGCAATTGTCGCACATTACCTGAACTCTTCATATTTTTCTTAACACTTTCTTGGTCAGAAAGGATAGCTCTGAGTGGAATCAAATACTTAAATGTAAGCAGGCCCACTCCCAAACAGCTGAGGATTGTTGGGTTTAATTACAAAATAGGCAGATTGGTTCAACCATTAACCAATAATCAACAATTTCCATTAGGCTCTACAAATGACTTTGTTTCTTATTTAAAAAGGACAGGGGTGCTTGAGTGACTCAGTCAGTTAAGTTTCCGACTCCTAATTTTGACTCAGGTCATGATCTTTGTGTCAGGCTCTGCACTGACAACATGGAGCCTATTTGGGATTTTCTCTCTCTCTCTCTCTCTGCCCCTTCCCCATTCTCCCTCTTTCTCTCTCCCTCCCTCCCTCCCTCAAAAATAAATAAATAAAACTTTTAAAAATAATAAAAAATAGAAGAAAACTTATCACACAGTCTCCCTTCAATACCACCAAAAATGTACCAAGCATCCTTTTCTTTCTTTTTCTCCCTCCCTGCTGTTGTAAGAGAGGAACAGATCACAGTACCATAGGTTAATTTCTTTGGGTGCTATGGAATCACCTCGCATTCTTTCTCAAGGCTCTTATACCACCAACTGCTTCTTTACTCTTGTTTTGCAAGCTTCCTCCCTCTGGAGTCTTTCTATCATCCTTAAAGCATGTTTTAAAAAGTTTCTCTTTCTTGGAACCCACTATCTCTTTCAATTTTAATATTCATCGTTCTTCTGCCTTAAAGAGGCTTTAAAATCTTCAGAATATTTTCTTTGATCCTCTAGCTCTTGGTCCCTCATCTCCATGGTCATGTTTGAAAACTGGTAATACTTTCCACACTTCACTTGCTTGATTCCCCATCAATAGTCCATACTGTTGGCTGTTCCTTTCTTTTTTTTTTGTTTTTTTCTTAATTTTTAAAAATTTTTTTGAATGTTTATTTTTGAGAGAGAGAGAGAATGAGCAGGGAAGGGGGAGAGAGAGTAGGAGACACAGAATCTGAAGCAGGCTCCAGGCTCTGAGCTGTCAGCACAAAGCCCGATGTGGGGCTCGAACTCACAGACTAGGAGATCATGACCTGAGCCAAAGTTGGATGCTCAGCCGACTCAGCCACCCAGGTGCCCCTGGATGCTCCTTTCTTTTGGAACAGTCTTCGCTTTGCACAGATGATGTGATACTGCCCTGCTTTCCTTCCATCTCTACCTAGTCCTCCTCAGACACTTTACATTTCCTCTCTTCTCTTGGGCCACTCATTTTAGGAATCTCTGAAGGCTGCTATACCTTAAACTTCAATCATAATATATTCCCTCATGAGGCCACCGCATCCCATAACTGAGCTTCAGTTATTACTGTATGCAGATGGTCAGAAATGTACCCAAGAGGCCCAAGTACCCAAGAAATGTACCCAAAAATTTTACATTTTTGCAACAATCTCAAATTTTAAAAATTGAAAAGAAATTTATCTCATAACATGTTGTGGTAAAATTGCTGTGGAGGCATGCAATGGCGGCATCCTGCAAAATGATACGTTAATAAGGAATGAATAAGAAGACATATCCCTTTGAAAATGAGAACAAAAAGCAGTGGAGTGGACTCATACAGAAGTGTCTGCTCCAAAAAATATTTAAAGATTATGAAACCCGATACTTATTTTTTACTTCTAAAGCAATGGTATGTGCCCTGCCTTAGTCATCTCACTTAACTTCTTCAATAATTCACCATTCCCTTTTAGCTTTATTTTCACTAAAAATACAGCATCACCAGAAATACATACAAAAGTGATAGATATTTACCGAAATGCTTTGGTTCAGTGAAATGAAATGAGTGTTAGTGGGATGGACAAGAGATGTACTGCAGTTTTTGTTCAAGACCCGGTTTCGGGTGGACGAGTTAAAGTTGGATTACCCCCCTTTTCAATACAGTACACAATACACAATACACAATAGTGTATTCTATAGAGTACAGACACAGGGTGTTCTATAAATTCAGCAACTTTGTGAAAGAAGTAATATTAGAAGATGCTGCAAATATGATTTCCATTTGTGTATAGGACTGTGTTTTTAAAAAGAGCCATGTAAACACAATAATTTCTCACCTCTAAAGAATGTTTTTGTTTTTGTTTTTGTTTTTGGTTGTCATCTAATTGAAAAGCTGAGTTACACTTGGTGTTCTTCACTTCATAACTTCTTGATGCTTATATCTAAAAGGACCCTATTTCTTTGCTCAGGCTACTATCGGCCTGCAACCCAAATCGGCAACAAATATCTTTTGAAAAGCCTGGCTTAATTGGCTTACCAAAAAGAAACCCCTGCTGTCTTCTGTTCTGTCTATACAAGCAGCCCCACTCTGTTTCAGTGTTGATAGCCTGCTATTCAGTTCACCCTCTTGTTGCTTAAAGATAAGTTCCATGAACAGGCTGCTCTCCTCATTGTCCCATTGCTCTCCTTCATCTTTCCAGTGTCAGCTTAGTAACCGTTACTCTAAGAACCTTCCTTGAACTTCTGGAATTGGTTAGGAATCTCTCTGTCTCTCTCTCTCTCTGTCTCTGTTTATCTTCTTGAGACATAATTGGCATATAACATTATGTGAGTTTCAGGTGTGCAAAATAATGATTTAATATTTGTATAATATTGCAAAATGATTACCACAGTAAGCCCAGTTAACATCCATCACCATACGTGGTTAGAGCATATTTTTCTTTCTTTCTTTCTTTCTTTCTTTCTTTCTTTCTTTCTTTCTTTGTGTGTGTGTGTGTGTGTGTGTGTGTGATGAGGACTTTTAAGGTATACTCTCTTAACAACTTTCAAATATGCAATAGGGTGTTACTAACTGTAGTCATCATGCTGTAATTTACATACTCTCTCTTTCTTTTATGCATGCACCCTTTCCTTACACACACACACACACACACACACACACACACACAATTCTGAGTCCCATCAGACCTGGGTTAGTTGTCCTCTCGGGGTAGCATTAGGGTTTCCAGTAGCCACTCCCACAGCTCAGTTCTACAGTAAACCACACTGTTATTTAAAAGCAAACTGCCCATCACCCTACAACTTAACTTCCTTACACTTGAGTCACCAGTGCCTACTTAATTTATATATTTATTTTGGTACATATTTGAATCTCGGGGGAAGAAAAGTTAAAAGATTTTTTAAAAAGTGAGAGAGAGAATAATTTCCTTTTAAACAGAAATAGCCAAAATTTTAATTGTTTTGTAGAAAGGACCCCTTTTATCTTTTCAGTACAGCTTTACTCACATTAATAGCATAGCTAATAATTCTTACAATGCAAAAAAAAAAAAAGAAATTCTTACAATGCAATGAGCATAAGTGAAGACTGGACTACAGCTCCAAAGACTTATGACTTAGACTACTCTGCAGTTTTAATACTAATTAGTTGACTGTGTAACTTTAATTCCTGTAGACTTGAATTTTCTAAACTGAAGATTGAGTGGGGCTGGACTAGACTAGTGGTTTTCACTGGTGCTATGTTAGTTTCCTGAGGAAGGTAACAAATAATCAAAAACTTGGTAGTTTGAAAGAACAGAAATTTATTCTCCTAAATTCTACAATTCTGGAAGCCAGAATCCCTAAAGCATTAACACTGGGCCAAAATCAAGGTGTTGGCAAGACTACGCTCCCTTTGGAAGCTCCATGGCAGAATCCATTCTTTGTCTCTTCCAGCTCCTGGTGGCTGATGGTGTGCCTGGACTTGGGCTGTATCACTCCATGCTTCAAGACCAGCAGGTTCAAACTTCTTTCTGTTCTCTCTTCATGTCACCTTCTCTGTGAGTCAAACCTCCCTCTGCTTCTCTCTTTGAAAGAACCAAGTGATACATGTAGGGTTGACTTGAATACTCCAGGATAATCTCCCCATCTCAAGATCCTTAATCACATCTGCAAAGAACCTTTTTCCAAATAACGTAACATTGACAAGTTCCAGGGATTAGGATCTGTGATCTTTGGTGTCAGGGGCATTTCCCAGCCTATCACAGCAGGAGTATTTGTTACTGTGACTGCTACTAATTTTACCACTACTACATTGGAAATCTCTCTATAATTGAAGTATAAAAAGGAAATCTTACATGCACAACACATAAGGCAGAGGTGCTCTGCTTGAGGCAAAGATGGTCACAGTCAACACTTCCTCTATCGTTTTTCTTCTTAGTCCTCCTTCTCCAAAGTTGATCTTGAATCTGCGGTCCTCAAGAGCAGTTCGCAAATCTCTAGGTTGAATAACTTTAAGTACTTCATAGAGATTGAAATGATGTAATGTTCCACTTAAAATGGCATAGAACTATTAAGTTGTGAGGAAGCAATTAAAAATATTATGAAAATGAACAATATTACTTTGCTCATTTTCAAAGAAACCATATCTAGTGCAACATAAAAAATGCATCATAACTAAACTGCAGAAAATTTTATGCTATTTAAATAAACTAGAAAACTTCTTGCATAACACAAGCATCCAGCCCACTGACCAGCAAAAATAATGAGTGCTTGAGTAATATTTGTTAGATCCATTAAATAATATTTTTAAATGTGTATTATATCATCACATTTTTTGTTAGTATATGTCTTGCCAATTTTCTCTCTTTATTTTACACTTGGATGATGCCTGGCTCAATGTAAGAGCTCAATAAATGTAATATATCTATCTATCTCTATATTTACATATATTGCAGTTCTCTATTTACACATAGAGATATAGATAGATAGATAGATAGATAGATATCTACAAAGATTGCAATAATAAGTAAAATAGAAAAATATAATCAAGATGAAGTTTGACAATATGTCCCAGGAAGTTATCATGAGCTATGGGTATTTCCCTAATAAAAGAGATGTTTAAAGTGGAGAGCAGAAAAAAGAAAAAAAAGTGTCTTCTGACAAAAATACATTTCATGCTTATTGTCCACTGTAGCTGCAGTTAACTGATGGGGCCTATTAAGCAATTACAGTAGCAATTACAGGTTTAGAGATTGTACTCTGGAAGAAATAAAAATTTTGTTTTTTAATACATCAAAATTAAAAAAAATTTAATATAACTGAAAAAGAGTGCTTTTAAAATAGAGATACCAAATACTTTATATATTAAAATTTGAATCATAATAAATTGATAAACGCTATAAATATCTGTTCAAACTGGTTTGGTACACTTGGACAAATTGAGGTACTATGAGAGAATAGCAAGACCTTCCTGAAAACACTGTAACTTTTCTGTAAGTTGAAGAGTTAAACTATTAGATCAACACATAATAATTGAGACTGGAAAGAGAAAGATTCTTACTTATCAAAAGAGAGTGGTGGCTGACCATGGTTGAATTGGTTTCAACAAACTATCAAAAACAGAATACTTGCCATAAGAAATGGCAATGGTCAACACCAAATTGGGGAGGCCATCGTTGCCAGTGATTCTCTGGCAGTTTCCATGAATGGGGGGTCCAGACTTACTCTGTCCTTGTGAGAGACAGAAGTTTATGGTAGGATAGATATACCCAGATACATTCTGACATCACTAGATATTAGTATCATCTAATTTCCCCTAGTTCAAATTCCATGCTTACAAAGTCATTGTCTAAAAATCATTTGACTTCTCTTATAAATTCTTCAAAAAGATAATGTACTGGACATGCTGATATATTTTCTTTGTTCATTTTGTAGAAGATCGAATAAATTGCCAATAAGATTTACACATTTTTACTTATTACTATCATTACTATAGAGCTATCTATGTATTTATCTAATAATGACAGTTTCTAAGTAAGCCACGTTCTGGAAGACTGAAACAATAATTTCTTGGTTTAAAAGAACAAGGGCAAGATCCTGGATTGTATTAAATTCACGAAAGCAACTCTACAACTTTTGCCTGGTGACACCATTATATTTATGTTTAAGTTAATAGTTTAGAAGTGTAGTATATTGCACAACACATGTGATATCTTCTCTATCAAGACTTTGCCTCAACATGGTTAATCTTAATAATGATCATTAATCATTGATATTGTTGAAAATCTTGACAAATTTTCAAATTTAACAAGAAAACAACATAATTGTATAAGAAGTTCTAAGAAAAACTATCCAAACTTATAGAATCCAAGTGATACATAAATCCAAATGTCAGATATGCAAAAAAGGTATACTTGTAACTACCCTTAATAAATGGTACATGAAAAAGACCTTTTCTTGGTTAAATGTGTTACATATTATACAAATAGATATATTAAAAATGTTTTTTTTTTTAAGTAAAACCTTTTAAAACATAGGTGTGGCACTTCTTTGACTTCTTTCATTGAAAAGTGGGATCCAGGTCTTTTCCCCATGAATCTCAGAGGGATGGTGACAATAGAGTACAACAGAAGTAATACTATGTGATTCTCAAGGCTAGGTCAGAGGAACTCTTGGAGCTTCCTCCTTGGTATCTTGGAAGTCCTGCTCTCCAGAAGCTCTCTCTAGGAACACTCTCTTAATAGAACCGAGGTACTATGCTTTGAACCATAGCAAAAGGCCAGATGCAGGTGCATCCATTGACAAACCCAGCTATCCCAGACTTAAAGTCATCCCATCCCAGATGTCAGCCACATGATTGAAGAAACCCTTTGATAATTCTAGACTCTAGCCTTTTGAGTCAATCCCAAATGTATAGGCTTCCCAAGTGAGGACTCAGATGCAGGGAAGCAGACACAAATCATATTTGCAATGTCCTATACAAATTATTTACTTTGAGAATCCATGAGTATAATAAATGGTGCTTGTTGTCAGTACTAAGTTTTGTTAGGGTTCTTCAGAGAAACCAAACTAATAGCATATAACTATAGAATAAAATTTATTAAGGAACTGGGCCATGCAGTTATGGAGGTTGTAAGCCAGTTGTGTAATTCAGTTGGAATCCAAAGGCTTGAAAATAAGGGAAGCCAATGGTGTAGATTCCAGTTCAGATCTGATGGCCAGGAACATGGAGGGCAGGAAAAAATCAATGTCTTACCTCAATCAGTCAGGAAAGGATGAATTCTTTCTTCCTCCAAGTTTTTGTTCTATGCAGGCCCTCAGCGTATTTAATGATGCCCACTCATATTAAGGAGGGCAAATTGCTTTACTAAATCTGCCAATTCAAATGTTCATTTCATCCAGAAACACCCTCACACACACATACAGAAATAATGTTCAGACAAATATCTGGGCACTCTACAATCCAATCAACAACCTAACATAGAATTTACTGTCACATATGTATATAGGATTGTTTCTTATGCAGCTGTATAGAACCAAAACAGATAATAATAGCAACAACTACAAATAGCAAGCATTTCTTTTGTATTTACTATGTGTTAGAGGTTGTTCTGTGTTTGGTTAATATTTTATGTAATTATCACAATATATCTATGAAGTATATACAATTCTCATTCTTTTTTTTTAATTTATTAATGTTTATTTATTTTTGAGGGACAGAGACAGAGTGCAAGTGGGGTAGGGGCAGAGAGAGAGATGGAGAAACAGAATCTAAAGCAGGTTCCAGGCTCTGAGCTATCAGCACAGAGCCCAACGCAGGGCTTGAACCCACAAACCATGGGATCATGACCTGAGCCGAAGTTGGATGCTCAACCCACTGAGCCACTCAGGAATCCCTTTATAATTCTCATTCTTAAAGTTGAGACTACTTAGGCTTAGGGAAATTAGGTATTTTGACCAAAGCTACTAAGGCAGTATGTTTAAAAAAAAAGTATTTTCTCTTTTTGTTGTTCAAAATAAAGGCGAAGTAAATGTTTTATAATCTCATCTTTTAAATAATATTGGTAAGAGAATTCTATATAGAGATATTCTTTGTACTTATAAGCAATTTCTAATATTGTATGCTGCTATTGATATATATTTTTTGTCCATCATTAAGTTTGCCTGACAGCTCCTTCCTACCATAAAGAGCCAATGATATATCACTATTACATTGCACAAATTGCCAAAATAACAGTTTTAATTTTTAACTTTTAATTTACCAGAATAAGTGTTCCTTTGGCATGCTAATATATGTCCATATGGGTAGCAAAGTAACAAGTCATTTGACTTCCCATTCCAAAAATGTAACTGACTAGGTAAATTGTAAACATTCTAAACACTAACATTTATGAAAACTATAGACAGCGCATTTACACATTTAAACCTGAGATTAGAATGAAAAAGATAAATAAATTAGTAGGTGCAGAAAATTCAGAAGGAATTGAAAACAAAAGCAAGGTGGGTGGAGTGGAGAGATAGAAGTGGTTGTCACTTTAGCCCCTTGGCTTAGTCATGTGGGGTCAGAAGGTAAGGCCTTAACTTATGAAAAGCAGGGAGTTGAAACCAAGAGGCCTGAACATAATATGGAGAAATTTAAAGAACTATTAAGCTGCTAAATGTATAAACTGAGAAAACATCATCTTCCCAATAGCATAAATGGGTGAAAAATGAAACATGTATGTCTTTCATAAGATCACAATGGAAAAAAAGAAAGTCTTAAAATTCATAATCATACACTGTACCTTAAAAATTTTGTTTGAAGTGATCAGTAGTTCTAAAACATCTGAACTAGGGAAGACCATAAAAATTCATCCTGCACTACTGACAGCCCTCAAGTGCTTGGTAAAATAAAACACAAATTTCTTAGTTCCCAGGATAACTACTGATAAAGCCCTCTGTAAAAGAGCGTCACAAATGGGAGTTAATGAGAGAAACTAAGAGTGACAGAAGGGTGAGTAATCTTCAAACATTTGCATAATAAGATAATATGTTAAAGAATACGAAAGAAATATGCTAAAAAAGTTAAAGACTTATAACAATGAATTGATATTACTATAAGCTAAGAAAATATGAAAAATATGTCAGGTATGTTTTACAAATCATCAAAACTCTTAGAAGCAAAGAATATTTAATCATTGAAATAAAATATACACAATAAACTAGTTAAATTATTTTTTAAGTTTATTTATTTTGAGAGAAAGAGAGAACACATGCACAAGTGGGGTAAAGGCAGAGAGAGGAAGAGAGAGAATCCGTAGTGGGCTCTGTGCTGTCCGTGCAGAGCCCAATGCAGGGCTTGAACACACAAACCATGAGATAAAGACCTGAGCTGAAACCAGGACCTGGAGGCTTAATGAACTGAGCCACCCAGGCAACCCCAAAACTAGTTAAATTATTAAGAAAACAAACAAACTGCAGAAAAAAATTAAAGACAAGACTTGAAAAACACCAGTATAAAGAGTTCAAAATCATGACAGAGAAATTACTAAATATGGTGAATAAAAGGTGAGAAGCTCAGGGGTGCCTGGGTGGCTTAGTTAAGCATCCAATCCTTCGGCTCAGGTCATGATCACACAGTTAATGGGTTTGAGGCCCATGTAGGGCTCTGTGCTAACAGCTCAGAGCCTGGAGCCTGCTTCAGATTCTGTGTCTCCCTCTCTCTCTGCTCCTCCCCAACTCATGCTCTATCTCTCTGTCTCTCAAAAATAAATAAACATTAATTTTTTTTTTAAGTGAGAAGCTTAAAAACCAGGAACTCCAATAGAAATACAAGAGTAGATGCCATTTAAATTAGAGAATGGTACGGGGCACCTGGGTGGCTCAGTCGGTTAGGTGCCAGACTTCCTCTCAGGCCATGGTCTCACGGTTTGTGAGTTTGAGCCCCACATCAGGCTCTATGCTGATAGCTAGGAGCCTGGCGCCTGCTTCAGATTCTGTGTCTCCCTCTTTCTCTGCCCCTCCCCCACTTGTGCTCTGTCTCTCTCAAAAATGAATAAATGTGAAAAAAAAATGGCAGTATGCTCTTAAATTAGAGAATGATAATATTTGAACAAATTTATTAAAAATCTCCAGAATTCTTGAATGATGTGAATCTTTGTGTCTTTGTATAGTTTAGGAGCAGGGAATGGAGATGGATATAAACAGAAAAGAGACATAATCAAAGTCATATGGAGAAGAAAGATGACCTGAAATTCTTTGGTTGTGTATGCCAGTATAAAAGTAGTTATAATGTGTAAAGAAACTATCCATGATGGTCCAAGGGCAGATAATGATGGAAGTACAAGCCAGAGTGGACTGCCTTCCATAGAAAGATTTCAAGGACTCTGAACTTTTTGACTTCTACAATTAAGGGGCAGAGCTGGCAAAGGGGACTCTTATCCAGATCAGATGAAGACCAGAACTCCTTGTTTATCTTTTTAGTTTATCTAAATTTACAATAATTAAGAAAGTGTGGCATTGGCATGGAGTTGGAAAAATAAATACAATTAAAGAAGTCTCAAAAACAGACCAGTTACATGGGACCATTACATATGCTAGAGCAGTGTAAATGAGAGAGGAAAGGCTTGGTGGACTAAATATGCATAAAAAGAAAAATAATTAAGATTTCTATGTCACGTGATATGCCAAAATAAATTTAAGATGAATTAAAAACATAAATGTAGAAGACAAATTTTTTAAGAAAGCATAAAAGAATCATGCGATACATAGGATTTTATTCATTATTTAAAGTACATACACTCATTATGGATCAAAAAAAAACTCTTAGAAAATTACAAATTAACTTATAATGTGTTGCATCAATAGATGTAAGAAAATAGAAAAATATATTTTCATTTAAATAAGTGTGATTAGGGGGGCCTGAGTGGCTCAGTTGATTGAGCTTCCAACTTCGGCTCAGGTCATGATCTCATGGTTTGTGAGTTCAAGCCCAGCAATGGGCTCTGTGCTGACAGCTCAGAGCCTGAAGCCTGCTTCAGATTCTGTGTCTCCCTCTCTCTCTGCCCCTCCCCCATTCATGCTCTGTCTCTTGCTCAGAAATAAACATTAACAATTTTTAAAAATAAATAAATAAAAAAAATAAATATATGTGATTAAATTATTTTTCCAATCAAGAAAAACAAAAAAGAGAGAAAATATCTTTTAAAAAAAAATATTTATTTATTTTGAGAGAGAGAGGGGTAGAGAGTAAGCAGAAGAGACGCAGAGAGAGAAAGAGAAAGAGAGAGAGAGAGAATCCCAAGCAGGCTCCACACTGTCAGCACAGAGCCTGATGTGGAGCTTGATCCCACAATTCGTGAGATGCTTAATTGACTGAACCACCTGGGCTCCCTAAGAAAATACCTTTCTTACATCAGGTAGGGAAATATTTCTTAGGCAGGTACACATAGGACAAATAAATCAGATAAATAACTCCTAAATAAATAAATCAGTAAGAAAGAGAAGATGAAGCATTAAAAAATAGCAAAGAATATGAACAAACTTATTTTTACCCAAAATGGGAGAAATGTAAGTTAGAAAATTTATATACCACTTAATATCCATCATACAGACCAAAATCAATGTCTTGTAATACTTGGTATTATTTGGTGATAGTATAAAGAAATGAAGCCTTTTATATCTTTGCTGATGAAAGTTAGATTGCTACAATTTTGAAATTAATTTGATAATATCAAGGAAAGTTGATTATGCACATATCCTTTGACCCAGAAAAGAAACTTTTGTGTATCTTCCTGTGAACAGGAGACAAAAAGGATGCTAATTATATTAGTCTCTTTTTAAAAAGGAAGCTATGAAAATCATTTAACTTTCCCTTGGTACAGAAAAAAAAAAACAAGGATAAAATGATTTACTCATATAAGTAAAATTACTAAGTGGTGCAAATACATGAAGGATACATATAACACTATGAAGACTTTATAATCATAAGGTCAAATGAGTAAGAATACATATAGTAGGAAACCATATGTTTCACAATATACATTTCTTATAAATATTAATATTATGACATATAAATATATAATATGAGTTCTAATATAGAAATCCCAATTGAATATGTCAACCTCAGAGCCCTTCTTACCTCAGGGAAAGGAAAAGTTAAGAGAAGTGGCAGGGGGCGCCTGGGTGACTCAGTGGATTCAACGTCAGACTCCTGATTTCTGCTCAGGTCATGAATTCCTGGTGGTGAGATGGAGCCCTGCATCAGGACTGGGTGTGGAGCCTGATTAAGATTCTCTCACTCTTTTGGTGCGCCTGGGTGGCTCAGTTGGTTAAGCATCTGACTTCGGCTCAGGTCATGATCCCACGGTTTGTGGGGTTCAAGCCCAGCATTGGGCTTTGTGCTGACAGCTTGGAGCCTGAAACCTGCTTCGGATTCTCTCTCTCTCTCTCTCTCTCTCTCTCTCTCTCTCTCGCTCTCTCCCTCTCTCTCTCTTTCTCTCTCTCTCTGTCCCTTCCCCTCTTGCTCTCTCTCTCTCATTCTTCCAAAAATAAATAAAAATTAAAAAAAAAATTGTCTCTCTTCTCTGTCCTGCCCCATCCCTCAGCCCTCCCCTGCTTGCTCTCTGTCTCTCTCTCTCTCTCTCTCTCTCTCTCTCTCTCCCTCTTTCTCTCTCGGAGAGAGAGAGAGAAAAGGCAAGGGAGCTCAGTTACATCTGCATCATTTTGCTTTTGTTTAAAAGTAGACTTTTAGAAGTATGTTAACATTTATTTAATCTTGATGGTGGCTACATGTGTGCCTATTGTTTTATAATTGTTACTTTCTATATATATGATATTCTTCATTATTTTAATTTTTTAATGTTTATTCATTTTTGAGAGAGAGAGAGACAGAGAGAGACAGACAGACAGACAGACAGACAGACAAACAGAGCACAAGCAGGGGAGGGGCAGACAGAGAGGGAGACACAGGATCCAAAGCAGGCTCCAGGCTCTGAGCTATCAGCGCAGAGCCTGACATGGGGCTGGAACCCACGAACTATGAGATCATGACCTAAGCTGAAGTCAGGCACTTAACTAACTGAGCTACCCAGGCAACTCTATTCTTCATTATTTTAAACAAAATAAGTTTTAGAGAAAAAATATTAAAAGATTTGATTAGGAGCAAAACTGAAATTCAAGAATAGTTTGCAATTGTGACTGTACTATATATAAATTAGGTAAGACTTATACTGTATTAACATAAAATTAGTGATTTTCCTAGATGAGGATCAGTAATATTTCAACCTCAGACTGCATAGGATATTACTGGAATCCTTAAATAAATTAATGCTAGCGACACAGGAGGTAATTTCTACTTTATAGGTTTTTTTTAAGTTTATTTATTTATTTTGAGAGAGAGAACTCTCATTGTGTGCATGTGCACGGGCAGCAGAGGGGCAAAAAGAAAGCAAGAGAATCCCAAGCAGGATCCATGCCAATAGCTCAGAGTCCAAGGCAGGACTCAATTCCTTGAACTGTGAGATCATGACCTGAGCAGAAATCAAGATTTGGATGCTTAACTAACTGAGCCACCCAGGAGCCCAGGTAATTTCTACTTTGTATAGAGAAATACACACACACACACACACACACACACACACACACACACACAAATGTAACAACATACTCCACTACCAGAATTACTTTACAGGATGATACAATATATGGTAGAAAGTGTTGCATTGACAAAACTGCACCAAAGTGATTGTAATATAAGACTAAAGTGCTAATGTGTTTTAAGTGGCTTTAACCTGTAACTATTTCTCTCTTGAGAAACCCCACACTTCATATCTGTCTGTGGACCCTTTGGGGTTAAGTTCATAGCATGAAGCTTACTTTTGCTGCCAAACCCACGTGGCTTCTCTCCAGTGTTCTCTGGAAGGTGTTAGGGGAACTAGAAGGAAGGCTAAGTAAAGCGACTAGAGTCCCCTCTCTTCTCCAGCACCATAGCTACTGGGAGGAAATGCATCCATTCTCCTTCCCCAATCTGCATCTGCTTGTCCTTTTACATGGTCAGAATCCAGGACTGCCTCACGTGCCACATTTTCCCAGTAGACACAATAGCCGTGCCCTACAGGCAGAAATTTAGGCTCCCCCTTTCTCCCAGGTTTCATCCATACTGCATCATGTGGAACACAACTAGACAGGGTGTCTTGTCTTCTTTTTTATCCATGTTAGGTTAGTCAGTGCCTGCTCTGAGGACAGGCCATATTTTTCTCTTTCCTTTCTGACTGGCTTGACTTGCAAGATTTAGAATCAAGGAAACAGTGCAAGACTGCTCTAGAGTTCAAGTTGAAGTCATACAATCCAAGTTAGTTTATGCCAATGAACCTATATTGCTGTTGATTTGGGTAGACCCAAATAATCAAAAAGTATATACTTTGATTCCCATTCAGCCATGTGCAGGTCTCCCTTAGGGACCCTTCAGGGGAAGAGGAATGATTGACAGGGAAATATTTCATATCCCTGGCAGGGAAATATTTTAACACTATTAAAATATTGCCAATATTTTCAGCAGACCCGATCTGAGTAAACTCCTGGTCCCTATGCAGGAAAATGTGAGTACTATGGATTTTAACCTAGGTACCTAAAAGCCTGAAATGAAAATTCCCTAGAGAAAAAAAAAGTCTTTAAAAAAGCTTACATATTAACAACAAATTTGCACACTCTGAGTTATCTTTAATAATTGGCAAAACTGTTCTTATCTATATGTTTAATTGTTTTTTGGTTGATTGTTTTTATTTTTCCCCCAGGAAGCCCAACTAACTAGAGTAGGAATAATTTTCAAATGGGAATATTTATTGTTTGTATAGTTATGCTTCTTTTTAATTAGACTAACATGATCTGCTAATTAAATTCCCTTGGAAAACAAGGCCTACACTATTAGGAGATGTATTTCCACAAATGGTTTTGCCATCTCTACCACTTAGAAAAATATTAAGAAGTTTTTCAAAAACTCACCAACAGTATTGGGAAGTTTTAAGCTTTCTATATATGCAAATTCTTTGGAGAATTTATAAAATGGTAAACAGTTTGCATTTGTTTCTTTCCCATGTAGCATATAGCAAATCCAAAATTACTGAATACTTAAAGAGTCATTTTCTCAAAGATATAAAGTGTTGTATAAATATTTTCTGTCTGATTCTGGAGCATATAAAGGGATGACATGTGAACTATGACCAGAAAGAACAGGCTGGAAGGGCCAGATTGTGGAATCTGTCCCCCAGGGTGGATCATACACAGGACAGGGTAGCAGGTGTGAAGAGGAAGTCTAGCCATGCAGGTAAAACCTGGCATCGAAGCAATAGGCCATAGACAGTAATACAATTCAATCCATAATTTTGTGTCAGAGAACTTCAACTTGGAAGACGTTTTTGAAATAGGCAAGTCAGGAATTGCAATAAAGAATCAGAAGCAAATGGTATTTTTAAGATCAGACCAGTAATCAGCAAATCAACAATAGGAAAGTCTTCAAATGCGGGAGGAAATGGAATGAACTCATAGAGGATGTGTTGGGTGCCAGAGTGGAAAGGTATACACATACATTTATCCATTTAACCCTCAATAATCTGAAATAGTTTTCATTTTATGAAAAAGGAAACTATGAACAAGATAAGTTCATTATAACTAGTACCTGGTATTCAAGCCTGGTCCAATTCCTTAACCCACTGATCATGATAATCATGTTATATTTAATAATCATATGAATCAATAAATCACTCCCAGGCTGGGGAGTTTGGGATGAATAAATATAAATTGTTTCAAACAATATAAGTCTTAAAATGTTAAGAAGTCTTACTGTTATGCTATCCATATTAATTTATATTTTTATAACTACAGACATAATATTAAACGTTTGTCATAAGGGAATTTGGGGAAATGAGGCATTGCACAGTGCCTAGGAAGTATCTGAAGTCTCTCCACAGTGCTCTTTGGTATTCAGAGAGGTGCTTTCTATGTGATTAAGCTCCCAGTTAAAGTTGTTGATAGACGTTGCTTACGAAAAATGAATTTTGCAGGAGATGGTAGTGACAATGCTATAATTTAACCAAAACTCTTTTCATATTCACTTTCCTGTAAGTGGAAAACCATACATACAGAATGTAGATTTTACCAAATTTATCTCACCATAGAACCATCTGTTTGTACTGAATCAGTCTGAGTAATTAGTTTTTTCCAGAATTATATTTTGATAAGCAATGCTCTTTTGGGAGCCTAGAGGATGAAGGGGAGATTTGTGGAGGTAGGTTTGTCTGGGTCAGAACCTCACGAGAAGAAAATAGAATTAGAGTCCTGGAATAACTGGGATCCTAATTAATGAGTCAAAAACTTAGTCACTAAGAAAACAAAGATGAGTTTTTAAAACACAGATAAATAAGTCTGAGTTAGATAAGCAGCAAGGGTAACTTAATGTTGGGTTTCCAGAGCATTATGTTACAGTTGCTTCAATCTCTTCTGCTTAAAATCTGGGGAGCTTGGGACACCTGGATGGCTCAGTAGGTTGAGCATCTGACTTCCATTCAGGGCATGATCTCAAGGTTAGTGAGTTCAAACCCCACATTGGGCTTGCTGCTGTCAGCCTATCAGTGCACAGCTGGCTGTGCCCCTCCCCTGTTTGTGCTCTCTGAAAAATAAATAAATATATATATTTTTAAATCTAGGGAGATTTACTTTCTAGACAGATAATGAGTAAACAAACATGTGTGTAAATATGTACATGGGATGCAAAGGATTCAGCTCCGAGAAGAAAAATAGAGGATATCAAAACCAGTTGGGACTGAAGAAAAATTTAGGGTAAATATATCCCCTTTGATCTCTAGATCCTGTGTTAAAATAATATGAAATAGTTAAATTGTGTAAAATGATAGCTTGATAGATTAGATTGATAAATTGGATTCTTTAAAAGCATGAAGCACATATGCTATGCAGGCAAAAATAGTCTTGTGAGCAAAATGCACATCAATAAATAAAACAATCAATCTGCTAATACTATGTGTTCCTTTGGGTACCAAATTTGAAAACATTTGGTAATTTTCTGTCAAGAAGTGCACACAAATCCAGTCTCTAGGTTGTCCTCAAACAGACCATGGAAAAATAAATCATATGGAATAAAATAAGAAGCCTCCAGGTAGAGTTTAGACTTTTGTTTCTTTTTAGTTCCCAGTCCCAGAAACTCTATGATATTATTCCTATTATAAATATCACAAGGTTATTCTCCTCACTTGCACATTCACTGAAGCAATAAATCAGTGACTAATTGTACTTCACAGTCTCCATGTTAAGTGTGCTGTGTGATGATTTACATTATTTAGAACTATAAAAGTGAGATTAAACCATTGCCATCAATGATTACAGTAAAGGGCATAGAAGGAAATTGTAGCATTTTAATGAAAAGGGTAGCTTCTGCTTGGAGGCACTATCACTGCACAATGGCTCTCCTGGTGTTCCTAATGTTTTACCCTTTAGGGTCAGAGCAATTACTGCAATTCTCTATGGAACCAATATTTTGCCATGTTTTATCATCTCAATGTAGATGCATTTAAAGTGGTGCAATGTCATCGTCATTGCCACTATGGAAGATAAGCCTTCAGGTAAAACTTAGCATTACCCCACAAGATAAATTTTTTATAACGTTTTCAGTTGGAAATTTGTCATGTGTACTTTGCAATATCACCATAAGTTTCTGAAAGGCAGCACATATTTTTAAAAATTAGAAAATAATGGCTCGTTTCTTTTCCACCAGGCAATATGTTCCAAACTAATTTGATTGAATTGATAAAACATGATTATCCTCAAATAAGATGATATGCTTTCCATATCTTATAAACCTGCCATCACAGTAAATGTAGTGATTTCTATTTTATACCTCTAACCTTTCTATTGCCTTAGATAAAGCCATATCTCTCAAGGTTTATTTCTATAATTTAGCATTCTATAAACTGCTACTGACGGAAGGAAAGATAATGAAAATTGGTAGTTAGAAAAAATGTCTAAATTATATAGAGTTTCTCAGAATTCATATTTGTAATCTTTACTTGATAGAAATTATAGGACATTGAGGAATATCATCTTTGCATGAAGGACAAAAGACAATCTTGTGACCTTATCAAATAATAAGAACAAAAGACAAAAAAATATTATAGAGTTAAAGAGAATCCCATGTAAGCCACAACTCTTTCCACCTTAGGTACCCATCATGGAGCTGTTTGCCTGAAGGAGTGATGAAAAATCTGGGAGAAATCTCACTCAAAGGGTAATGTCTTAAAGATGCATTTATTTCATAGGAAATGCATTAGTACCATAGGGAATTTTTAAACCATCGATACCTGTCTCTTAAATTGCCTTCTGTTTTTCCTTTCCAGATCATCTCTAAATTTTGAGAAGAGACTACAATAAATACCAGCCCAAACATGAGACACAGTGTCTACAAGGCAGAACTACTTGAGTACAGGTGATGGAGGGCAGAGAGCAGAGAAAGAGAAAGGGTGCAGGCTGATCTGACTTTGAGGAGTCTATTGGATGACATGGGAGCATGAACCTGACATGGTGCCATGGACAAGAAATAGAATATTACCAGCACCCCAGAATTCTCCATGCCCCCATCCAGTCAATATCCATTTGTTTCTTGCAATAGTAACTTCTACTCTGACCTCTACCATATGGCTCTTCCTCTGTCTGAGTCACCTTTTGTCCTAGGTTAATAATGCCATATCCAGAACTACTTAAGAGAGACAAAGCATCTCTCACAGGAGAAGCTAAGAAAAGTCTCCTGTCTTGCCTTTCCATTTCCTAGTTCAGAATAGATAATTATATTTTCACCCTTCAAAGTTGATTTAAAGGCTGGGAGAAAAAAATCTGGACACCTGACAGTAAATCAGACTAAACAGTCATGAGAAATCCTTAGTAATTTATCTTTGGAATTACCTCTACATGAGTAATCTATAAATTCAAAGGTGATTGACAGAACAAAGAAAGCTATGTAAATAGAATAATGGGTAAATAAGGGGAGAAAAAGAACATAAAGGAAATATAATGGATAAAATAGAAATTATTTTAGCCTCCTATTTTTAATTTATTAGTTTTTCTTTTTTTATTCAATGCATATCAAAATGCTTTAAATAGTTCAAAGGTTTTAACACTCTTTGGGGATTAAAATAAAACATTCTGCTAAAAATATCCTTTTCAGTTTTACTTTACAACCTCTTATTGGAATCTTTAGTCTTTATACTACTCTGCAAAAATCTTCTTATAAGTTTAAAAACAGAGAGTAAAACCGACTAGTATCATTATAAGCACAATATAACATCTTCAATGGGAATGCCTTTTGCCATACATTATAAAGCTTTAAAGCAAATATTTTAGAAAGTATATCATGAAAAGACTCTGCCATTTCATTATAAAAGAACAACCAAAATAACAGCAGTCATCATATTAGAATTACCTCATTTTCCCACCAAGCAACCTAATAACCTACTCATATGTGTTTCCATAAAATCTTCCTTTCCTCCTATCACAATATATTGTGTAATAAATTCCATTCCATTTGTGTCTCAAGGATTTTGCTATTGGAATTATTCTCTCTCATCTGTATCATAAAATTTTCCCACACTACTGGATTGTCTTCCTTTAGTTCACAGACCCGTCTTGCAATATTTTTCAACTTAAAGCCAAACCAAAGCAACGAAAAGACCACAACCTTTCCTTGATCCCACATTGCTTAGCTGCAGCTCCCTTGATCTACCCATCTTTATAGCAAATGCCACAATATGTACTATTTGCTGCTTTCTTGTCCTCATCTTCTATTCTGTCCTCAACCCATGCTAGTCATCTTTGCTCCCCAAAACTCCTCTGAAAAAATTATTCCATGGTTATTGAACCATCATCTTGCCACACCAAATGGAGAATTCTCAGTTGGTTTTCATCTTTCTCCTACACCAGCACGGGACACCATTGACCATCTTCCCTTTGAACTCCTCTCTTACCTTGACTCATAGGGAGACATATACTGGTTTTCCTTTTAAGCCAATGATTGCTCCTTTTCAATATCTTTTTTTGATTATTATTTCCCCTGAGATTTAGACTTTTGAAGTGTCCCTTGACTAAATCCTTAGAACTCTTCTGTCTCCACACTCACTTTCTAGGGGTTCACATCCCATCCATTGGCTTTAAATATCATCTCTGTGCTGATGAAATGAAAATACGTATCTGATACTTTCAAATATGTGTCTCCACCCCAATCTTTTTTTCTGAGTGTCAGACTGATATACCCAACTATCTAATGAACATTTCCAACACAGATGTACAATAATAGAAATCTTGTTTCCCGTCCTATGAGCACCGTTAGCCTTGACCAAACATGTTATTACTTACTCTTCAGTAATGTCAATTTCAATCATACAGTTGCTCAGGTCAATAACTGGTAATTATGCCAGGCAATGTTTTTTTTTCAAAAATAACTCTATATCTATTATGGGCTGAATTGTGTCTCCCCCTCTAAAGAAATTTATATATTGAAGTCCTAACCCTTAGTAACTTGGAATATGACCATATTTGCTGATAAGATCTTTACCAAGGTAATTAAAATAAAACGAAGGTAATTACAGTGGGCCTTAATCTAGTATAAATAATACCTTTGAAAGAATAGGAAACATAGATGCAGATATGTCCAGAAAGAAGATGATAAGGCGCAGGGAGAAAACTGCCATCTATAAGCCAAAAGAAAGGCCAGGAATAGAACTTTATCACACAGTCCTTAGAAAGAACCAGATTTGCCAACACCTTGATCTCAGATTTCTAACCTTCATAACTATGAGAAAATAAATTTCTATTATTTGAGCGACCCAGTGTTTTGTACTTTGTTACAGCAGCCTTAGCACAGTAATACAATATCCATCCCATCAACTTGTCCTATCAGCTCTACCTTCAAAATATATCCCAATTCTGACGATATTCAGCGCTAAATGCATTCTCTCAGCTACTTCTCTCCTGAGGACAGTGAGAGTCTGCTAATTAGTCTCTACTTCCATCCTTGGTCCCACAATTCCACAAAATATGACTATAGTCATATTTTAAGAACACAAATCTCATAGCATTCCTACTCACACTGTCCACTGGCTTAATATCAAAGTAAAATAAATGCAAACATGCTACAGTAACCTAGGTCTTAAAGGATATTGTCTCCACCCAACTTCCTGCTCCCATTCCCTAATATCTGAGGGTTTGTTTGTGTTTGTTTTAATGTTTATTCATTTTTGAGAGAGTGAGACAGAACGTGAGCAAGGAAGGGTCAGTGAGAGGGAGACACAGAATCCAAAGCAGGCTCTAGGCTCTGAGCTATAAGCACGGAGCCCATTGCAGGGCTTGAACTCATGGACAACAAGATCATGACTTGAATGAACTAAAGTCGGATGATTAACCCACTGAGCTACCCAGGGGCCCCTCCTACTACCTGAGGCTTTTCTCTCACTTCCTTCTTGCTGCTACTGGAATATACAAAGGTTTTTCTCACTCCAGGTTATTTTCAGAAGCTTTTCCCTCTCCCTTTCTCGTGATCTGCACAAGGCCTTCCTTCTTAGTACATGCATTACTGACTGGCTTAAATGACACCTGGTTTTACAGCCTTTCCCTGACCGCTCTAAAATATGTATTGTCCATCTATTTGCCTGTTATTATATTATAATCCATGGTTTCTGTTGTTGTGTATTTCTCCCCTAGGAGAAGGAAAGATCCTTGAGGGCAAAGACTTTGTTTGTACCATAGCACCCCAGAATCTAGAATATATCTGGCAATCTTTACTGAATGAATCAATGTGTGGAGTCACTACCACAGAGATGCCTCACATAATACTGGTGTCCCAGAGAGAACTACTAATCTTCAGTACTAAAACATATCCTACCTTGAGTATCTACAATGCTGAGGTCACACAAAGAATAGAAACATAACCTTCTCAAGGACCCACCCATGTTTCACTTCACTTTCATTTGTCCCTTACAATTTTTACATTCAAGCGACATTAAAAAGATGAAAAATTATTACCCATTTGTCTCCACTAGGTTTCTGAGTTATCAAGTCAATGTTTCTTTAAGCTTTTTATGTGTAAAACATTTTTTTTCAAAAAGAAATGGAACATTTTGAAATTATATTTGAAGGTTTTCTTTTCTAGCTTATCTGGGTAGGTCTCAGAGTACAAGTTAACTGAGAAACCTGCTTTTTCTTCACTCAGTACACATTCTACCTCCCACTAGGCCAAGCTTTAGTGAGAGCCCTTTTGATTAGAAGTTTCTTTTCATTCTGGCAAGATGAATGTTTAAGGATACATCAAAGTATACTTGACTAGCTGAAGATATTCTTTACAAAAATTGTTAATGCAACACCTTTATCTTAATGAGTAAGACAAGATTCCAAAACAAGCATGCTGTTTTAAAACAGTACTTGCCACTGTTAACTTTCTGAGAGTGAAGTGAGGTCATCTTTACATTGAGTGACAAAGATTTAGATTTCCTTACTACACATAAAATAAACCTAGACAATGATTAGGTAACTCCTAAGGTCTTCTGAGAGGAAGATATATTGTTACACATTTTAAAGGCTTTAACAGTAATATAGAATCATTACAACCCAGAATCTTTTGTGGCTGATAAGTGTTATGTTTTGGTTTTAAGAAATTCAATTATTGATCTATTAAATTAAAAACTAACTAAACACCAAATTTAAGCCATGCTCAATGATAGGCACTGGACATACACAAGGTGCATTGGGTATGTCCTTATCTTTTGAAAATCTCAGAATCTGCTCAGTACAATAGCCATGCAAAAAATTACACTCTAATATCATAATAACTATGATAATAATTATAATAAATTCACATTAATTTTCTGAATTATTTATTCCACAATTACAACGGATTTAGGGTGTATACAAACTCTTAGAGTAAGCACTTTGAGATGGTCAAGATGTGTTTTGAATAATTAACAAGAATGTGGAGGAAGAGAATGAAGGAAAATATATCACTGGCAGAAGAAATGCCTTTGCGTAAGGTAATGGAACCAAAACATAAATATGAGTTGCCATCTTCAATATTTGAGAATTTAAGTGTTGCTGAAATAAAAGTTTTTGAAGAGGATAGGGATGGCTATATTTGGTGTAAGATGAAAGAAGTAAATTAGGGCCAAACTATGTTCCAGTTGGATGCCTTCTATACCATATGGCAGTGTTTGAATTTATAATGAAAGCAATGGTGGGCCAACAGAAATCTTTTAGTTAAAATGTGATTAGATATTTTTATAAAGACGAATCTGTTAACTACAGTGAGAAGATGATAGATAGATGATTGATAGAAGTTCAGATAGATAGATGATAGGTAGATAGACAGATGATAGATTAGATAGATAGATAGATAGATAGATAGATAAAAAATGGTATTGACAAGAGCATTTACCAGGTTGTTGTACTTGAAAGACATGAAGGGAAAGAACCAAAAATGGTAAAAAGCATGGATCAAAAGAAATTATTAAATCTGGGATATATTTCTGATATATTTCAGTGAATTTGGTGTCTGATTTGAGAAAAGCTCAAGAGAAAAGAGTTAATAATTACAAGATTTTTGGCATGGAAGTATGGATGAATAGAGTTAAGCTTCACTAGAAAAGGTTAGAAAACTCACCTGGATAGATACCTTTGAATAGGAAGGTAATTAATTCTTTGGGGGATATACTGGGCTTAAAGTACCTGGGGGACCTGTAGATGTCCATACCTTCTCATCACATGTACTCCTGTTTAAGTGGCATGTAGGGTGGCTGGGTGGCTCAGTCAGTTAACCGTCCAACTCTTGGTTTCATCTCAGGTCATGATCTCATGGTTCATGAGTTTGAGCCCTGCATGGGGATCTGTGCTGACAATGTGGAGCCTGCTTGAGATTCTCTCTCCTTCTCTCTGCCCCTTCCCTCCTTGCTCTCTTTCTCTCTCTCTCTCAAAATAAATAAATAAATTTAAAGAAAAATTAAAGTGGCATGTAATTGTGGCAAAAGACAAGAGACTTCAGGTAACATAATTAAGATTTCAAAAGATTAGAATAATTCTAGTCATAAGGAGATTTTAATTTAAATGTTGCATAAATGATGAGCATTATTAAGAGCAACCTTGAAAACCCCAAATTTCTAGGTTAGGAATGGCATCTGTTAGTGTAGCATTTGGACTCCTTGGTCATTTAAAACTTCTTTGATTCAAGAATTTCATGTCATTGGCTTTATGTAATGAGACTATACAGCTTGGTTATTGGTTATTGACTCTTGATTCAGACAAAATTGGGTATAAATCTATGCCTAGCTATGTAACTTCGGACAAGTTACATAATGGAATAATAGTTACAGATAACCCACGTAAATATTAGGATTGGATGAGATGCTTTAAATAAGAAACATTTAAATAGCAATGCCTGACACCCTATGATTCTGAATCAGTACTTATGCTATCATAACAATTAGCCCACAGTGAGGAAAATTATTATTTTCTATTCCCCCCAATTTTTTTCTGTTGCATAAGCATTTTTTGTTGTTGTTGGGGACCATAATTATTTTTGAAAATTACATACTGAGAAGTATAGCCTGGTAAAATAAAATCACCAAAGAAGAAAAATAAGTAAAACTTTCTAAAATAAGCAATTGATTATCTTCCCCCATAAACATCCCTTGAAATCGGCCTTCTACACCTAATGATTGTGATGAGCCTGCTAAACCAGGGTCAGGCCTCCACCTCCTAGATGAGGCTATGGCCCAATTCAGAATCTCTTTCCCAGATACACATTAGGGATGAAGTGGTTGGAACAGAAGTTTTTCTGCACTGTCTTAAGGAGATGCCCCCAAAGTGCCTGCCGCGGGGATGCTTGAGCTACTCTGATTTCTGGCATCTTGAGCACTTATTAAATAGTGGTGGTTTTTACTTTCTGAGTTACATGACTCTTAAAATAAATCTTTCACTTTCCTTTTCTCCCTTTTACCATTTAGTTTAGTTGAAGTTGGAGTTTGTTGATGACAGCGGAAGAAACTAAATAATACAAAAGCTGAACCAGAGAGAATCTGTACGAAAAAAGATACTCATGAAACATAGGGTACTCGGTGTCAGCTATGAGACTCAGATTAGACAAATGCAATGGAAGTCTCTGCTAATAGTCTGGATGAGATGGAACTAGACTGAGCCTCTCAGTGCTGATTGCTTTAAGCAATTTATTTCCATCTGGCCTCATAAAAACCTTTTGGTAAAGTTTTGGGAGACTGAGCAAGTGGTATGATAGGTCAATACAGAAGTGATGGGAAATGCTTTTTAACAAAGAAATGAAGATTATTTTAAAATCATTGAATAGTTAAGTTGAAAAAATAAAAGCTAAAATTTGAATTTTTTATCTCTCAGGACTTTTATGTGATAACAATGAGAAAACAGCCTGCTGTTTGTATCTGCTGTTAAAAATTATATAAAGAGACTGATTGTGGAAGTCACTGGACTTTACTGTCCATTGGCTGCTAGGAAGAGACTTTAAGGCTGATTACACTGTTTAGGAGCTAAGAACATTAAAGAATCCCAATTTCTCAAATCCTTTGAGAATTATCTCTTTTGTACCTTATCTGACTGAAGATAATGTGTTTTCCCTACAGAAAACAAAATAACCCTTCTCATACCATACTCCCTCATATTATTACTTGCAAGATAACATAATTTCAAAGGTAACATAAATTCAAATCAAGGAAACCTAGAATTGATAAAGTAGAGTCATGACAATTAGAGGGTCATCCATGAGGATATGCAGATAGTTCGAGGAACAGATTCCGGTTTGTCAGAGTCTTGAAGGTGACAGTGCACTTGTCTTCAGTCCAGCAGGTGAACCCAGGGTGGTCACGTGCACCCAGCCTTCTCTCATTCACCTGGCTGTAATGTTGGGAATGTGTAGCCACTATGTGATATCAGGCAAACTTGGCACTTAAAAGGGAGGCTGGGCAGCCTCCGAAGGAACACACAAGTTGCATTAGCGAGTTACTATTTCTCTAGCGCCTTGCATACATCCCACTTCCTCACCACCTACAACTGAAATCAGGGTAGTGCCTCAGATCAGTTCACTAAGGAATGGGAAGCTTCTTACCCAATTTACACATGGCTGTGAATATATGCACACAAGAGCAATGAGAGGGCAAGTGGAAAATAGCCTCCTCATTAATAGGAATTCCCTAAGGACAAAAGGAAAATTCTTTGATTAGGCAAAAACTTCAATCACTCTGTTTTATTTTCCACTTTGCTTAAAAGAAGTGATGGCCTGGGGTCAGAATCTACAGTAATTCATGGGTTGTGACTAATGGACTAGAAAAGTAGGTTCTCAAAAGGCTTTAGACTGGAGGATTAGACAAGAAGTTGCCTTTCCCCTTCGTTTCCACTACACATGATTTGGGGCAATATTTTTTGTTTTACTACTGAATCCTCCATAAATCCATAACAATCCCTAATGATCCTGGATTTGGAGAAAAGAAGCCTCATGACATTGGCCTCTGCAGGCTTTACCTAGACATTTTCTAGGATTGTTTCTCCTTGACAAGTCAGTGAGTTTGTTTGCAATTATAAGCAGGTCCGTTTTGAAGACAAAGACATTTTTGGAAATGAATATACAGTATATGGAAAAAGTTGTGTGTATGTGTGTGGGTGTAAGATATCTGTGGGTGTCACACAAATAATAAAAATAAATTTTGTATGTGTTAATTATTATTCCAGGCTCAATTTTCTTGATATACCTTCTCCTGTTTAATGTGATTCTGGTAAAGCTACCAACCATAGAATGTGTGCTACTGTATAAAGGATACACATGTCAGAATAGCCTGATTCTTTTCTCAGGACTTTAATTAGACCAGAGGTATTCAGGAATGGAAGGTCTTTAGTCATAATTAAAATAAAATAGTTCTCTAAAGAGAATGTGAATATTTTTTTAATTGTTACAATTCCTGGAGTTACATGCTTCCTGCTTTTTTAAGACCTATCTTTATACGTTTTTTTTAATTTCCTTTTTATTATTTGTAATAATTACCTTTCTTGCTCTTAGTAGAAAGAATTAGGTCTAAATAGAATTTATCAGGATTCCTGTATAAGCAGCTTTTATAAATAAAACTATGCATATTTCTAAATACATAAAATAAATAAATATTTGAATTCAATATGGCTACTTACAAGTAAAATAAAATGTTTATCAACTTAATTGAGTTATAAATCACAGAATATTCAGCGGTAATAAAATACTGAACTAAATTTGACAGTATGTGTCAGAGAAGGCACATCCATCCAGCTTCATTTGTCCCTTTGAAATGATGAGGCATTAAAGGCATTGCAAAGATAGCTATATCTTCTGTATCTAACATCTATGATAGAAAAAAAACATGTTGATAATTACTTTAATCCCCAACATTTACCTAAGAGTAGTTAAAACATCTACCTCCATTCAATATAATTTAGGTAGAATGCTGGCAGAGAGTTTGGTGGAATAAAATTTAAAGAAATCTACTCAAAATCTCCATTATCAGTCCTATCAAGTTAGAGTACAGTTCAATTTTTCCACCTGTCCCTGGATACACAAAACTAATTTACCTAGAAATCTGAAGTTTCTGAGATTTAGAAAAACTGGACAAAATTAACCACCTTATCCCCAAAACATGTATCTATAAATGGACCCTGGTTCTGTAAAAATCATAACTCCTGGACAAAATTAACCACCTTATCCCCAAAACATGTATCTATAAATGGACCCTGGTTCTGTAAAAATCATAGCTCCTGGCTTAAGCTAGCACGTAAGTCAACGCATAAAGCACATTCTGACAATCATTTACTAGACTGTATAGAAAAGGGCCTGCCATCAATGATGTTACCCAAAACAGTCAACCCACTTGGCTGTTACCATGGTGATAAGGAAAAACTGAATTGCAAAGAACTGTGAATTGTTTACCTGTGGTGAGCATTCAGTCCTTTCAATTTACACTGGCAAATTCCTTATTTTAAGAGGAAAAATTAAAATATATTAAAGCCAACTTTATAAAGAATTACATTCTACATTGAAAAATAAATATGCTTGGAACTGCCACATTTTATGATTTTTTAGTGTTTATTTATTTTGGACAGAGAGAGAGAGAGAGAGAGCATGAGAAGGGAAAGGGCAGAGGGAAGTGTAGAGAGAAAATCTCAAGCAGGCTCTGTGCTGTTAGCACAGAGCACCAGGAGGGGCTTGATCTCATGAAATGTAACATCATGACTTGAACTAAAATCAGGTGTCAGTTGCTTAACCGACTGAGCCACCCAAGCATACCACTGCTACATTTTAAAATGCTCATTAAAGTTATTTCCAGAAAGTCAGAAAATGAATAGATTAAAATATGTAAAATGATTTGTTTGACAGAGTACAAAATTGATAATCATACAGCAAGTCCTTACATTAATTAAAGGTTCACATTTTTACAGTTGCCCTAGAGAAAATGAATTACATAGGTAACATTTTAGCGGTAATGAAATTAAAATGTCCTCTTCACTTAGCCAAAACTATAACCTCTGAAAGTAGTTAAAAAAATCTTTTATCTATTATGGATCGTAGTGATAAATAACTATAAAATACTGAAAAGATTTCCACATAGAAAAGTGTGTTTCAGGGGTGACTGGGTGGCTTAGCCAGTTCAGCACCTGACTCTTGAATTGGGCTCAGGTCATGTTCTCACAGTTTGTGAGACCCAGGTCCATATGGGTTCTGCACTGACAGTGGGGAGCCTGCTACGGATTTTCTCTCCATCTCTCTCTGTCCCTTCCCTGCTCATGTATACTTGCTCTCTCTCTCTCTTTCTCTCTGTCCCTCTCAAAAATAAATAAATAAATAAATAAATAAATAAATAAATAAATAAAATAAACTTTTAAAAAGTCTGTTTCATAGTATTATAATCCTGTTTCTCCATAAGTTTATTTCCTTCATAAACATATTAAAAGTATATATAATTCCAAACACTTTGGGAATCTGTTCTTTAACAGATGATATAGCAGAGAGGGTTTAACATCTTCAACATTCCCACATTTATTTTACAACCAACTCTATATAACATTTTCTTTGCAAATACATCTTAATAAATGTACTTTAGTATATACTAAGTTTGCAATCCTTCACATCCTTGAAACTCTTGACCAGAGTCTAAGATGCCCACTTCTTCCTTGAGTTGTTTTGTCATGTTCTACCAATATACTCTTGTAATGTTTTCTTTCTTCCTATTCTTGCTCCCAAATATTTCCACTGTGAACCCTGAAACTTCCACTCCCTAAATAAACTCCACTACAGTCTCATCCTTTCCTCTAAATTTGTGGTCTTGTGGATATAGATTTCCCTGCAGAACATTCAAGAGGCAAGTATTCTCTTCAACTGTATTGGTACTACTATACAAGTATCAACTGAGATTGGTATATTCTTGGTTCGTCAAACCATTATTGCTAATTTCTTATGTAAAAACCACTCCAGCATTTTTGGAGGCTTATTCCAGTTGGCTATGCAAAGAGCTATGCTTCCTCATATTTTCATGGATGGTTCTTATTACTTTCTTCTTTCTCACTAATAACTTCATTAGCAAGCTTTTCTTATATTATTCTTTACTCAAGTTCTTACTCTCATCCTGGGTGTTTAAATGCCCACATAAAAACTCCACATAACACACTGCATTCCCAGTTCCTTGACCTGACATTCCTATCATATTTGTTCCACCTGAGACACCCATCCATCTCTATGGCCATATCCTACACTCGGTCATTACTCAACCTACTTTAACTCTTAAGTAATATTGTGTGTGTGTGTGTGTGTGTGTGTGTGTGTGTGTGTGCGCGCGCGCGCATGGTTTTTAAAAAATGTTATTTTTCTTTCTTTCTCCAGCACTCTCCAGTCAGATCAGCAATGTGCTACCTGAGTAAGGAAGGGAATTATAAACAGTGCTGTCCTATCAGTGCTTGGAATTTGTGAGAATGCTTCCACATGAAAGAGTCAATGCCTCTGTGTGGACAGACATACTGTGTGAATAGGAGACGCTGGGTTGGGTTGCAAGTGACCTCAGCATGCCACTCTAATGGACTATCTACTTTACTTTCTTCTTCTTCTTTTTTTTTTAAGTAGAATCCATGTCCAGCATGGAGCCCAATGTGGGGCTTGAACTCATGACCCTGAGATCAAGACCTGAGCTAAGATCAAGAATAGGACACTGAACCACCTGAGCCACTCACGCACTCCCTACTCTATTTTCTCATCTCAAAGAGAGGCGATTATAATATGGTGTCATCTCCATCTTCCAGATGATCTCTACCTTTTCCTAATTTTCCCACTGTACTTTTCCCTAAGCAGTGTGTTAAATTCATCATAACAGTGGAGGATTCTGTTCCTCAGACCCAGCCAAATATTTGAGACCTATTCCATCCTTGCTTTTCCTTATCCAGGGGAGGTAGTGCCCCAATAGTACTACAGTATCATGGACTGATCAATCCAATCCTAGAAGGAGGTCAAGAAGGGTAAATTAAATTTTTCTTATTTTTCCTGAATAAAATCAACCACTTTTCTTGGCTCAAGCTGCATGTCTGTTGGACCCCCTCCATTCACCAGAGTTTTCAAATAATTATTTCAGTCTCAAATCCTCTGATTGAACCTCAAAAATATTTCTCATATATATCTACTTCTCTTTATTCTCATCGCTATGACTATAACAGAGGCCTTTTTTAAACATTATTATAACTGACCCTTAATTTATTTATTTACCTCTAAATTATTCCATCTGATTTCTGGGCCTTTTCTGCTTTACATGCCTTCCTGAAGCACCCACTCCTCATGACTAAATTCCCATATTATTACTCTCAAATGTGGGTATAATCCCCCTTGGACTTCTGCCCTCTCTAACCTCCCCTCTCTAATGTCCCTTTCATGCTCTCAACCAATCCTTTGTCTGTGCACCTACACAACGTTACCTCATCTCAGCAAGCATCTCATTTGATGATTACTTCCTTAATTGCCTGTATCCTCCTCATGGTCCTTAAATTCCCATGAAGGTAGGAGTATACATGTCTTCTCCCTTGGAATGTCACCATAACTAACATCACATGGCACAATATGTGTTTGCTTAAAGAACTAGTAAGTAAATGATTGACTAAATAAAAGGTGATTCATAACATCGGATATTTCTATGTAATTTCCTTACAGTCTTCAACTGTCTGATAACCAGCCTTAACTCTTACTTCAGTCATCACTAGGATATATAAATGCTAAAATCCATATAAAAAAGATGGATCTGAATTCAAAGGTGGTATGATTCTTCTAATGTACCTATTGTCATAGTGGAAATAATAAATGAAAGACCAATGGGTTAAATGGATTCCACTGTCAGGAAAAGTAGGTGTTAATTTGAAATTTCCTGTGTATGGCTTAACAAGGAATTATAAACTAATATTTTGTAGCACTAAACCTCTTGATAAAACTATGAAATTATTATTTAAATTTTTCTACTTTTGGTGGTCAGCTAAAAGATTTCTAGAACTACTTACTGTCTAAATATTATCCTCCAATAGTTAAGTCATTCAATTGCTGTTGTTAAAAAACTATTGTGAAATGTTGTTTAAACAACCTGCTTCTTCAACAATAAAGAATATTGTTCTCCTGTGCCCATTATCCCTTCTTTTGAATCATGTTCTGCAGCTACAACTTGCTCCTAAATTCTAAGCATCTCCATTTCAAATAGCGCTTAACCTGCACCTTACAAACACGTGAATTAAAAGTTTTGCTTTACCTCTCACCTCCAACCCCCAGCAACTGACCTATCCTTCCTTTGCTGCTCCCTGAGCTTTTGGGAAAACAGAAACAAAAACAAAAACAAAAACAAAAACAAAAACAAAAAACAAAACTTACTCCACATTTCACACATACTCTTGGGTTTCTATAAAAATTCAAAGCCACTCAGTTGATTTATTTTTTTCTTATTCTTTTCTTTTTTAACTGATAGTTTTACTTTGTCATATATTTACCACTTTCTCTAAATTTTCGTTTACATATATAACTATTATTTTCCACATGTCTTGTGAGATCTTCCTCCAGCTCTTATTTAAATGCTGGAGTTTTCAGAGTCCTGTCTTTGGTTTCCTGACCTTTCTACAATTCTCCACATTTCTCATGGCTTTAACTAGTATCCATATGCAGAAGACAGCAAAATCTTTATCTCTTCCTCTGACTTTTCACTTGAGCTGCATTCAGACTTTTATATTTACTCAAACTTATAGACACATGAATTTGATACATTCCTGACAAGTGTATTGAATGAGCTGAGCTTTACAGGGAAGAATCAGAAAGCAACTCTATTATATTCTCCCCTTTTCTTATCAAACACACTTTGTAATCTCATTCCTTCCTCTTCTTTCAAGCATGGCCCTTTTCAAAAAGGGCCCATTTGGCTCTTTTCTGGTACAAGAGAAATCCTTAATTTCAGTTATTTAAATGATATCCTATCCCAAAATCCTATTGATCTGTTGGGGAGCTCTTTTCCTTCCAGGCCTGCAAAGGAGAAGTGTGGCATTTCCCTCTTCCTTTCTCTAACTCAATTTCCCCAAAAGTGACATCTTGAACAACTATAGTATAGCATCATAGCCAGGACATTGACATGCATACAATCTACCAACCCTATTCAGATTTCCCAAGTATTACTTATACTCTGCATGCATGTGTTGTTGTTTGTGTGTGCATGTGTGTTTAGTTCTATGCCATTTTTCAATGCTTAGGTTTATGTATTTGCCGCCACAGTCAAGACACAGAACAGCTGCATCAACACAAGGATACCTTCTGATACTTTTTTTTATAATCACATCCACACAGAGTACCCTAAACTCTAATCTCTGGCAACCACGAACTGTTCTCCATTTCTAAAATATTGTCATTTCAACCATTTTATGTAAGTAAATCACATACTATATAACCTTTCGGGATCAGCGTTTTTTCTTTTTCTTTTTCTTTTTCTTTTTCTTTTTTTTTTTTAAATTCAGTGTAATATCCTTGAGATTCACCCAAGATGATGTGTGTGTCACTAGTTTATTCCATTTCAGGGCTGAGCAGTATCCATGGAATGGTTGTTTATTCGCACAATTTGTTTATTCATTCATCAAGTACAGAACAGGTCATCCGTTTACGACCTATGTCTAATCCAGTGGCTGGCCAGAGGAGGTACAACATTTATTAATGGGAATTCTATGATGTATGTCCACCTTATATTTCCAAAAGAATAGAAAGTTAATTACTGAAGCATTGAAAGTTAAAGTAACCAATGTAAATTGTTTCACTGAAGTTAGACTATGGAAAATGCTTAATTAATATGGAAAATGGAAAAGGAATGGATGGAATTGTAGGTAAAATTGTGTTTTCAGTTATCTTCTGCATACCAAAAAAAAAAATCAATAGACCCAAAACTAGCAGAATTGGGGGTTGGTGCTTTGGTAACTTTTTCAGATCTTTTCTCATTTCTACAACATGCTTGAATATTTTAGCATTAAAAAATTAGAAATGATCTTTAGGGAAACTATTTTTCTTTGGCTTAACTAAAACTTTAGTTGGTAACAATTTATTTTGCTGTTAGTAATAATAATTGAATCTGGTGGCATGCTTATTAGCATTGGAACAGTAGGCAGGTTATGTACCTTCCCTGGGCCTCAGTGTATCTATGAAATGTACCCACTTCATGGCTTTATAAAGATGAAATGACCTGATACATACAAAGCTTAGACCAGTGTCTGGCAGGGTGGAAAGTAACTACTGAGAGTTAAGTTATATCAGTTAGCTTTTTTTTTTAAATAAAATTTTTATTTTAAAATAACTTCAGATTTATAGAAGAGTGATAATGATAATAGTGAGAGTTCCAATATACCATTCACTAAGTTTCTCCTATTGTTAACATCTTTCATCACCATGGTTCATTTTTAGTGTCTAACAAAACAACATTTGCACATTACTGTTCATGTTCCGTTAATGTCATTTTTCTGCTCCAGGATCCTATCCAGAAAACCACCTTACATTTAATCATCATATCTCCTAGGATCCTCTGAACTGAGACATTTTCTTAATATTTCCTTATTTTTCATGACCCTGATGGTTCTGTAGAATGTCTCTTGACTTTTTTTTCATGTTTTTCAGATGGTTACATTAGGGACATGATTTTTGGGAAAGAATACCACAGGGGTTATTGCCCTTCTCAGCAAATGATATCAGGGCTACATGTTATTAATTTGTTATTTTATTTCTGGTAAGTTCACCTGATGTGAACTACCAAGGTTAAGGTAGTCTTTACTGAGTTCTTCACTATAAAGTTACTTTTCTCCTTCTTTCCATATTCCAGTCTGTGAATCATGTTACCAAGTACAGCCCATCATCAAGGTAGGAGAGTAATAAACTCCACCTCCTAAAAGTCAAGTATTGACACAAATTGTCTGGGATTCTGTACAATACATATGGCTATCTTTTATCTAAAATTTCCCTCTGATTGAATCAATTATTTCTAACAAAACAGAGTCATATATATTTATGTTATACTTGGTTATAACCAAGTTGATTATAATTGGTTATATATAACCAAAATTGATTGATTTATTTTGTTTCTCGATTGCTCCAACTTTGGGGGCTCTTTCAGGTTGGCTCTGCCATCTCTTTGACATGATCTGATTCTATTTCTTTTTCTTTTTCTTTTTTTTTTTTTTGAGGACTTTAATTTCTTATGAGATGCCCCTCATTTTATATTGGTGCTAGCCCTAGAATCAGTCATTTCCCCCAATGGCCATTTCTACATTAAATTTCCTTTTTACCTTTGTAAACAATCAATTAACTATATTTGTATTTCTCAATTTTGTCACACTGATCTATCTATATTTGTATTATTTTTCCACTGCCACACTGTTGTGGTTACTGTGACTTCACAGTAAGTCTTGAAATAGATTATTGTGAGTCCTTCGACTTAGTTTTTCTTTCTCAGAATTGTTTTGCCTCTTCTAGTACCTTTTCCTTTCAATATAAATTTTAGAATTAGCTTGTCACTTGTCAATATGTACAGTTGAGTTTTCTTTTTTCATTTTTGTTCATTCTTAATTTTAATTTTTTTAATTTTTAATTTTTTTTTCAAATTTTTATTTAAATTCCAGTTAGTTAACATATATTGTAATATTGGTTTGGGGAGAAGAATTTAGTGATTCATCACTTACATATAACAACCAGCGCTCAATACTCAAGTGCCTTCCTTAATAACCATAACCCATTTAGTACATCCCCCGCCACTTCCCTTCCATCAACCTTCAGTTTTTTCTCTATACTTAAGAGTCTGTTTTATGGTTTACCTCTCATTCTTTTTTTTACCCCTATGTTCATGTTTTATTTATTAAATTACACATGAGTGAAATCATATGGTTGGCATGTTTCGCTTAGCATAGTACACTCTAGCTCTGTCCATTCCATTGCAAATGGCAAGATTTCATTCTTTTTCAGGACTGAGTAGTATTCCATTTTATACATATACCACTCTTCTTTGTCCATTCATCTGTCAGTGGACATTTGGGTTCTTTTCATAATTTGTCTATTGTTGATAATGCTACTATAAACATTGGGGTACATGTGCCCTTTCGAGTCAGCATTTTTGTATCCTTTAGGTAAATACCTACTAGTGCAATTGCTGAATCATAGGATGTCTATATTTTTACCTTTTTGAGGAACTTTCATACTGGTTTCCAGAGTGGCTGAATGGGTTTGCATTCCCAAACAACAGTGTAAGAGGGTTTCCCTTTCTCATCATCTTTGCCAACATGAGTTTTTTCCTGTGTTGTTATTAATCTTAGCCATTTTGACAGGTGTGAGGTATTATCTCATCCTGGTTTTGATTTGTATTTCGTATTTCCCTGATGATGAGTGGTTTTGAGCATCTTTTCATGTGTCTGTTAGGTATCTAGATGTCTTATTTGGAAAAATGTCTATTCATGTCTCCTGCCCATTTCTTAACTAGATTATTTGTTTTGGGGGTGTTGAGTTTGATAAGTTCTTTATACATTTTGGATACCAACACTTTATCAGATATGTCATCTGAGAATATCTTCTCGCATTCCATATTCTGCCTTTAGTTTAATTGATTGTTTCTTTCACTGTGCAGAAGTTGTTTTTTTTTTTTATCTTGATGAAGTCAAAATAGTTCATTTTTGCTTTTGCTTCCCTTGCCTCTGGTGATGTGTCTAGTAAGAATTTTCACCAGCTGAGGTCAAAGAAGTTTCTGCCTGTGTTATCTAGGATTTCAATGGTTTCCTGTCTAATATACAGGTCTTTAATCCATCTTGAGTTTATTATTGTGTATGCTGTAAAAAAGTGGCCCAGCTTCATTCTTCTGCATGTCGCTGTTGAATCTTCCTAACATCATTTGTTTAAGAGTCTCTTTTCCATTGGACATTTTTTTCCTGCTTTTGATAGGGATTGCATTAAATGTGTAGGTTGCTTTGGGTAGTATAGACATTTTAACAATATTTGTTCTTCCAACCCATGAACATGGAATGTTTTTCCATCTTTTTGCGTCCTTTTAAATTTCTTACATAACTATTCTATAGTTTTCAGAGTCCAGATCTTTTACCTCTCTGGTTAAGTTTATTCATATGTATCTTATGATTTTTGGTGCAATTGTAAATGGGAGTGATTCATTAATTTCACTTTCTGCTTCTTCACTATTGTAAATTCAACAGATATCTATATATTGATTTTATATCATGTGGCTTTGCTGAATTCATATACCAGTTCTAGCAACTTTTTGGTGGAGTAACTTTTTGAGTTTTTTACATAGAGTATAATGTCATCTGCGAATAGTGAAAGTTTGACTTCTTTCTTGTTGATTTGTATGCCTTTTATTTCTTTTTGTCATCTGATTGCTGAGGCTAGGACTTTTAGTACTATGTGAAATAAATATGGTAAAAGTGGACATCTCTGTATTGTTCCTGACTATAGAGGAAAATCATTCAGTTTTTCTCCATTGAGGAGGATATTAGCTTTGGGTATTTTGTATATGGCCTTTATAATGTTGAGGCATGTTCCCTCTATCCATACTTTGTTGAGGGTTTTTATCAAGAATGGATGCTGTATTTTATCAAATGCTTTTTCTGCATCTATTGAGAGGACATAATATTCTTATCTTTTCTTTTATTAATGTATGTATTACATTGATTGATTTGTGAATATTGAACTACACCTATAGCCCAGGAATAAATCCCGCTTGAACGTGGTGAATAATTATTTTAATGAACTGTTGGATTTAATTTTCTAGTATCTTGTTGAGAATTAATGCATCCATGTTCATCAGGGATATTGGCCTATAACTCTCCTTTTTAGTTGGGTCTTTGTCTGGTTTTGGAATCAAGGTAATGCTGGTCTCATATAATGAGTTTGGAGGTTTTCTTTCCATTTATATTTTTGGAGCAGTTTAAGAATAATAGGTATTAACTCTTCTTTAAATGTCTGGTAGAATTCCCCTGTGAAGTCATCTGGCCCTGGACTTTGTTGGGAGGTTTGATTACTGATTCAATTTCTTTGGTGTCTATGGGTTTGCTCAAATTTTCTATTTGTTCCTGTTTCAGTTTTGGGAGTTTGTATGTTTCTAGGAATTTATCCATTTCTTTCAGATTGCCCAATTTGTTGGCATATAACTTTTCATGACATATTCTTATAATTGTTTATAGTTCTGTGGTGTTGGTTGTGATCTCTCCTCTTTTATTTGTGATTTTATTTATTTGGGTCTTTTTTCTCTTTGGTAAGTCTGGTTAGAGGTTTATCAATTTTATTAATTCTTTCAAAAAACCAGTTCTTAGTTTCTTTGATTTCTTTTACTGTTTTTTTTATTATTATTGTTGTTTGTTTGTTTCTATATCATTTATTTCTGCTCTAATCTTTATTTCCCTTCTACTGGCTTTAGGCTTTTTTGCTGTTCATTTTCTAGCTCCTTCATGTGGAAGGTTAGGTTGTGTATTTGAGACTTCTGTTGTTTCTTTTTTTTTTTTTTTTTTAATTTTTTTTTTCAACATTTATTTATTTTTGGGACAGAGAGAGACAGAGCATGAACGGGGGAGGGGCAGAGAGAGAGGGAGACACAGAATCGGAAACAGGCTCCAGGCTCCGAGCCATCAGCCCAGAGCCCAACGCGGGTCTCGAACTCACGGACCGCGAGATCGTGACCTGGCTGAAGTCGGACGCTTAACCGACTGCGCCACCCAGGCGCCCCGAGACTTCTGTTGTTTCTTGAGTAGGCCTGTATTGCTATATACTTCCCTCTTATGACCACATTTGTTGCATCGTAATGGTTCTAGACTGTTGTGTTTTTATTTTCATTTGCTTCCATGTATTTTTTTTATTTATTTTTCAATTTCCTGGATAACCCATTCATTTAGTATGATGTTCTTTAACCTCTATTTGTGGTCTTCTAATTTTTTTTTTCTTGTGGTTGACTGTCATTATGGTCTGAAAGTAAGCATGATATGATCTCAGTTTTTTTTTGTATTTTTGAAGGCTAATTTGTGACCCAATATGTGATCTATTTTGGAGGATGTTCCTCCAGAATAGGGCTAACATTTTGCCATGTTCTCTCATTTTCCATCAGGTTGGTCTGGAGTTATTCATGTGGTATCAAGGAAGACTTCATGACATGTATCCAGAAAGTTGCTTATTTTCACTTACATTGCATTCCATTGCTTAAAGGATGTCATAAGGCTTGCTCAGATTCAAGAGATAGGCAAATGAATTCCAACTCAAGATAGGAGAAGCTAAAAATTATAATGCAATCTACCACACTTATTATTAACGGAGGTCAGCAGCAACATAATTTTTGGAATCATCAGATGATAAGGGCAATCACTGGCAAAATGAAAATAGAAACAAATCCATAATTTTTTAGAACCAGAATTAATTGAAATAAAGAAAAAAATAGAAGTTTTTCTTAAAATGGAATGATGGAAATTCTGGTTTCTTAGTCAATTTAGACTTCTATAACAAAATAATATAGGGGTGCCTGTGTGACTGAGTCAGTTAAGCATCCAACTTTGGCTCAGGTCATCATCTTGTGGTTCATGAGTCTGAGCCCCATATCAGGCTTGGAGCATGCTTCAGATTCTGTGTGTCCCACTCTCTGTGAGCATCACTCACATTCTGTTTCTCTTTCTCTCAAAAATAAATAAGCATTTATATCTCTCTATATAAATATAGATATAGATGATATAGATATAGATATAGATGATATAGATATAGATATAGATATAGATATAGATATAGATAGATATATATAGACTTAGTGACCATAGATTTAGCATCTGGTAAATACCCACTTCTCAATTCACAGACTATGCTTTCTGGCTGCCACATAGTGAAAGGAATGAGCTAGCTCTCTGGGCCCCTTAAATAAATACTACAGCTGATCATGAGGGCTCCTTCCTCATGACCTAATCATTTTTGAAAGGGTTCATTTCCTAATATTATCAACTTAATAGGATTTCAACATATGAATTTTGGAGAGACACACTCAGATCATAGCAGTCATAGATTAATAATAGCAGTTTAATAAAGGAGATATTTCATTTGTCCAATCCTTAATCTAAAGTTTCATCTAAAATATAGATATAAATGCAGCTATTGATATAGATAGAAATTTAGCTGTAAGTTGTCCTGTGAATGATTGGTCCAAACTCTATGACTAAGTATTGGCCAGTGTAGGGTTTGGACTTCTATACTCTAGCTCCCAGTCCAGTGCACCTCCCATAAAAGTGTGCTCCTTTTTTATGGTAGAAAGCATTTTAGGAAAGTTTCCTTTAGGAAACAAATATATATATATATATATACACACACATATATATATACACACATATATATATACACACACACACATAAATATATATGTACATATGTATATACAAATATGTATATATACATACACATATATGTGTGTGTGTGTGTGTGTGTGTGTGTATATATATATATATATATATATATATATATATTAGTGTATCAATTGATATATTTTTCTGGCTTTTTGAACCAGAGTCAGAACATAAATTTACAACTTTTTAATGATTAGTGGTAAATAAGAAAATTGTCAAAATATATAAAATGATTTTTCAAAAGGCAATGTTGTTATATACTGCTTTAGTTAAAAATTTTATTCATAAGTTTTAGCGAATTTCATTTGCCAGGCTTATGTGAAAGAGAAGGAAGTTTATTATTCCCATTTGCAGGTGAGAAAAATTAGGTTCAGAAAAACGAATTCGAGCAAAGATCTGTAGGTAGTCATTAAAAGTGTCCAGACTTGAGCTAATCAAGTTTTTTTTTTTAATTTTACTAAATGGTAGGAAAAACAGAATAAAATTGGTGATATTTTAAATGGTATTATTATTTCATGAAGGGTTGCTTTTTCTTATAGCAGAGGGAAGGTATAATGATTCAGGAAAACCTTGTGCTGAACACTGGGGGTTATTATAAAGGCTGATTCTGAGCCCTTATTCCTAAGAGGTTTATTTATGATAAGTCTCTGGTGACCTGGGATTTTTAAAGCATCTCTAATTTCAGTTCAAAAAGACATGGTAATAGGTCCCTAAAAGTTAGAGATACCCAGTATTGCACACATGTGTGTGTGTGTGCATGTGTGTGTGTATGTGCCTACTTGAATGTATGTTCAGGTAAGTCTTGTGTGTGCAAGTACAAATGTGTGTATATTCAATTATATGTGGATTTATGTGTATAATGTCTTTGTGTGCTTTACACTGGGAGAACTGCTGCTTAGTAACAATTCCTATTTGTATGAATAAAATTACATAAAACAGTATCCCAGGAATGCACCCTTATTCTTGAATTTTCACCGAGGTAATTTTTACAAATTATATCCACTCAATAATGCACTTCCTACTCCTTATATTTTGTAAAATCAATAATTTTACATCAACTTTATCCTTTATGGATGTAGTACATTTCTTCGAGCATCTTAAACATGGGCACCTATGTTATATGAAGACAGACATTTTACTGTAATGGTACTTCAAATGGATTGTGAATTCAGATTGATTTTTCTCACATTAGTTGTTTTAAATGGCTTTCATAAAACAGACATATAATGGCACGGCTGTCCCCTGCCAAAAAATCAAAAAGGAAAGTATTTTAAAAGAAACAATATGAGACATTTGGAAAGAAAGCCCATATTCATCCTCTTCTAACTGGCCTCTGGAACATTTCTGCTTAAAAATGTTAATGTGTTTTATGAGTTTTGATTTATAGATATTTTTAACATCATGCCTTTAAGATACCTGCTCTTGGTAAACTAATTGTGCTCCCTTCCCCTTTTAAAAGCTTGCAGGCTGCTGGGTATACCTTAAGGGAACTGATAACCAAATGAGTAGGCTTCAGGTTTGTTAATAAGGTTTAATCTGAAATCAAAAAGAGAACAATATAATATTGTTTTGAATTTGAATAACATGTTGGCTAACAGCAATAGAAGAAAACATCAATTCACATGGAAGGGAAGGCAGCTAAAATTGTATTATAGAGTCTGAATCACAGAATAGCTGTTGGACTGCAATGACCAGCAGGGACAGCACATCACCTCACAAAGCAGCCAGTCTCTCTCTTCCTGTAGTTGCTCCCCTACCCTTACAAGCACTGTCACTCCATGAGTAGGGAGAAACTAATTTGAAAATCCGAATATAAACCCAAAGGTAAAAGGATATCTGAATCAACAAACAGAAAAATACATTCTTCTCTTTTATCTATGCATCCCTTGTAAAAATAAATCTTGTTTTCAGGGTACAAAAATAGCCTCAGTGTTAAAATGTTAAAAACAGTGATTTTAGAACCCATGTTTTTAGGTTTTAATGTCATAAATCTAGAAGTCAACAAAAACATTGCTTGACATGTAATAAACAGAAATTTAAAATGGAAATCATCTGTAAATTAAAAACAGATTTGTAAGGGACAGTATAGCCTATCAAACTTTCCATAAATAGTGTATTGTATTTACTTAAATACTTTTACAGAAATAAAACAAATGTGCCATATTTAGTTCATGCAAATAGAAAAGAACAAAATAAACTAAAAATTGAGTTGAAACAAATCATGCTAAAGCTTAGATTAAGTTAAAGTGAAAAATAAATTAATATAAAACCCTAAATAAAGCCTACTTCTCTTTCCTTAAAAAGATCAAATCTCATTAAGAAACAAGAAAGTTAAAAACAAAAACAAAAATAAAAAACCACTAATATGTTCCAGAAATGGTGCCAGGGTGCCTAATGTTCTATTTAGAAAAAATAAATAAATATAAACTTCCACTTTATAATATATAACAAAATTAGGTTTGGATTCATTAAATATATAAATGTAAATTTAAGACAACTACTAACATATTAGAAGAACATCTGAGAATGTTTATATAATCTGGAGGTGGAGTAAAACTATTTAAGTAATTTAGGTAGGTTCAAATCATGAGTAAATTTTCTGCAGAATAAATTACATAACTTGAAAACATAATTTGGCAAAGGAAAGCATGGACAAAGATAATAAACTAATTCTCACCCAAACTTTACCTTATTCTCAATCTTAATCCCACTCACATTTATAATAAAATGCAAAATCCAATGCGGATCCAATCTAATCTGGTCCATGGCCATCCATCAGTGCTCCTAACACATAAACATTGCAGCTAATCCCTTGATAATTAGAGATAAAAACAGTCATTTATTTCTGTATGAGTTAGTTCATTTACAAATAGAATAGACTGTAAAGCTACCAAGAGTTAAATTACAGGTATAAAAAGCAGAGAATTAATAAGGATTTCTGAAAATATTGGCAATACTGTGATTTAGTGCTTAAAAGCATTGTACAAAACATACACACACACACACACACACACACCCCAGCAAAGAAGCATGAAGGAACATTGTGAGGTAACAGATACGTTTATTACTTGATTGTGGTGCTAGTTTTATGGGTATATGCAAATGTCCAAACTCATCAAATTGATATTAATTAAACCTCAATAAAGTGGTTTAAATAGGTCAAAAGAAAAAGAAAAAAAAAGAAATAATATTTGGGGACAATTTTCATCCTGAATACTAGTACTTTCAAAGTAAAATTGTTTTAATTCTTCTAAATTAGACGTTTATTTTATTTTATTTTATTTTATTAAGATTTATTTATTTTTGAGAGAGAGAGAGAGAGCACAAGTGGGGAAGAGGCAGAGAGACAAGGGGACAGAGATCCGAAGAGGACTCTGTTCTGACAGTAGTGAGCCCCATAGGGCTTGAACCCACCAACTGTGAGATCATGGCCTGAGCTGAAGTCTGATGCTGAACTGACTGAGCCACCCAGATGCCCCTAAAGTAGACATTTTAAAGTAAACTTTGTATTTTGAAATAATTATAAATTCACATTCTGTTGTAAGAAATAATATAGAGAGATCCTGTGTATTCTTTATCCAATTTTCCTAATGGTTATTATATTTTTCAGTTCTAAAATTTTCATTTGTATCTTCTTTATATGTTCTATTTCGTTATTGAGACTTCCTACTTTTTCATTAATTTTTTTTAATGTTTATTTACTTATAAGAGAAAGAGAGGCAGAGTGCGAGTGGAGGTGGGGTGGGGGTGGGGAGAGAGAGAGAGAGAGAGAGAGAGAGAGAGAGAGTAGAATTAAGTTCCAGGCTCTGAGCTGTCAGCACAGAGCCAGATGCAGGAGTCAAACTCATGGACCGTGAGATCATGACCTGAGCTAAGTCAGATGCTCAAGCGACTGAGCCACCCTGGCGCCCCTCTACTTTTTCATTTGTTCTCCAGTCAGTCTTTGCTGATGTTGGTTAAGGTTGGGTTGATGTTACATCTAGCAAAGTTCCAGCAAGAAAAATATATGGCATGTTTATAAGGTGGTTAAAAAAAGTTTAATCATGGTCATTTTAGAGTTGTATGGACACATTTAAGGGACACCAAAAAAGAAGGTGAAGCATTTTATGGGCTAGCAACTGGTGACTTCTGCTTTTCTTAGGGTCAAACATGGCAAGGCTTGCAGGTACAGGAGGTGCTGCCCAAGTGGAGCTTGGCCCACAGTAGAGGAACCAGACATTGATAAACATAGTCTAACAGAAGAGGCTAAGGATTTAAATACAATGGCAGTTCTGCCTTCATACCCACCAGTCCGATTTACCACTGGAATTTTCTACTGGACAAATGTAACTGTAAGGTATGAGGATAAGGAATCTATCCCAGTCAAACACTAGCACACAGGGTCGCATAAAGAAGGGTAGAAAGTGAAACTCTAGGACCAAGCACAAAATATTCAACCCAGAGAGGATTCCAGATGGAATAGAAGGCACTAAGGTAAGTTTGTGTGAACAAAGTGAGGTTGACCTGTCTAGACAAGAATTCAAAGGAAACAGGAATTGGACGTAAAATTAGACCATAGAGGGCTGTGAATGTGGGGTCAGCAGTCTCAACCAAAGCAAATGATAGAATGTAATAATTCACAGGGTATGAAATGGTTAAAACACACATATAGGTAGTTAAAGAGATAACATGCAAAGCTAAAAATATTCATGACTCAGTTATATTTTTAATGAAAAAAAGATTTTTCACAATGAGTCAATAGAATAAAAGATAAATTTAATTAACATAGCAAAATATGATAATTTCATTGCAAAAATGTTTAATTAAAATAGAACAACAGTGGAATAGTTGGAAAGATAAATTGGGAATTTTGTAGAGAAAAATCTATTGTGTGAAAGATGCAATTCAGATTGAAAGGCTGAGTATGTACCATTTTATTTCAAGGATTTGTGTGAATGTGGCATTTTTCTCATTTACATAAATAAGCTGTACTGAAAATAAAAAATCTCAACCAGAAATCTGCCTTCCAATGAGAGACAATGACCACCTAATCACTACCCTTTTTCTTCCCAATACAATTAGGGTCATCAGAACCACATCTTCCTAACAGGGAAAGAAACACCCAATAACATTTTAGCAGGTGCTGCATAATCATGCCTCAAATGACTTTCTGCAGATAAAAGGAAAATAGTATTTGCTTGCATAACTGAACATATCTGCCCGAATTGTTTTCCTACAGATGTTATCCTGGGAATAGAAACAAAATTGTTCATTCACTAGCAGCCTTCAAGAAGCACTATGATCTGGGGCAGCAAAGAGCCAGCAATAAAAGGCATTCACAATTCTGGAAGAAAATGCTGGTGTGGAAAATACATAAAATGGCTGTTTGGTCTCAAGACTGCCCGAGTTATTATCTAACTGTGCTGGATTTTCTAATTCCTGAGTCTCGGAGGACTGAAAATAGGTTTATATACTGATTTTTTCTATATGTAGATAATACTGTCAAATAAACACCAGGTTTCACTAACAGTGTTTGTTTTAAGCTCTCTACATTTTTTTAGGCTGGCACTATTTGTGGCCAAAAACACCTACTAAATTATAAATCTTTGAGAGCAGTGACTGCTTCTTATTTACTTTGTATTCACAACTTGAGCCTTCTGCATATGCAATATCATAAATGTCTCTGGCATTAAACATCCTTTATGTTCAAGCTACATTTACAACTCACAGCAGCTTAAGGGTAGGGATTTATTATAAAATCGTAGTATCTAATATTTTACTAAAGATAGCTAACATGCAGTTTCAGTGAAGTGTAGAAATCAGAATACACAGCACACATACTACTGCTCTCCTGGCAAGCTCTAGACCATAACAGACAATGAAACTTGAGTTTGAAACTTTTCTATTGAGTCGAAACTCCGGATCGTTATCTTTTACAATGTAATCCACCAGGCAGACACTCCCAATAAATCAGAGTTGGTGAGGAACATGCAATCTGTTTGTGGTCCTGAGTTCAAAGATACGTAGCATGTACTGAAAACAGACACACACACACACACACACACACACACACACACACACACACTACTCCTACTAACTATACTCTAACTAAACTTCACAGTGCACTATACTTAAACTATATACCACGCTGTAACTAGACTAGACTATAACTGAACTACTCAATTACTATATTCTAAATAAATACTAAACCAGGTAGGAGAGTTAATTTTATATATCAACTTGACTGGATCAGGAAATGTCTAGATATCTGATTAATCCTTATTTCTAGGTGTGCTCATATGGGTGTTTCCATATGAGATACGCATTTGAATCAGAGGACTGAGTGAAATAGATAGTTTTCCTCACCATGGGTTAGCATCATCCAGTTTGTTGAGGGGCTAAATAGAACAGAAAGTCAAGGAAGAAGGAATTCATGCTTCAATCCCACCCTGACTCATTGCTTAAGCTGGGACATCTCATCCCATCTTCTCCTGCACTGGGAGTGAGATTTGCATCTTTTGCTGGTTGTCAAGTCTCAGGACTGGAACTGAATTACACCACTGGCTCTCCTGGGTCTTTAGTTTGCAGACAGCAGATCATGGGATTTCTCAGCCTCTGTAATCACATGAGCCAATTCTTCATAATAAATCTCCTTTTTATATGCTATTGGCTCTGTTTCTCTGGAGAGACCTGACTACTATAACCAGGCAAAATATTCCATTGTCAGCATATTGTGCTTTGGAAACTAATACTGCATTTTGGATTCTGATTCAGCTGCAACTGTTCATTTATTATATGGATCTGTTGTGTTTTCACTTGATTTCTGTTTATAATTTCTCTTTGCTAAAACCTTCTGGCTTGGCAATACACACTCATCCTTGCAACACATATTTACAGAGTGCCTAGCATGGGTTAGGCCTTATGTTAGGTAATGGAGTTGTCCAAAAGGCAAGTTAGCTCTGGAAAATGAGATTCAGATTCCAGATTGCAGCCAGCCAGCTTGAATTCTGCTACCATATTTATATGTTGATATCTTTATGAGTATTAACAAGCAGTCATAACTCTATTTTCTGTATTCTTATTTATTATTATTTTGTGTTAATTTGTAGGAGATTTGCTCAATTAAATGAATGGACAGAATGAGTGATTTGTGAATAAACACACAGAATTTCAAGTCAGTGTATTCCATGTTCTAACTAATTTGTCATTCATTGACTTACTTTCCTCCAAATTTTAGTATTTAAATGGGTGTGATGATTTAGATTCCACATTAGCACTGATTTAAATGGAGTCCAATTGAAGCAAGAGTCTCAAGTTGTGACAAGATGAGTCAGGCATGTACTCATCATGGTATTCATTGACTTAGGCTGTTTGGAGATACACCATGGCCAACAGCAAGAAATGAATATGGAATGATTCTGGGTTTAGAAAGAGAGAACTAGTAATTGCTTTTAACAATGACAGGGCTCCAGCTGAGCAACCTGAGATTCAAGTGTAGACCCCCGAGTCAATGGGTAATGAGTGCACTGAAGAACTGAAAGAAGTCACATCTATGTAGTAGATAAACACAACTGTGATTTTGTATGTCCAGAGTGTCCACCCAGGCTCTGTGGCAGGTAGAACAACAGGATGATTTTCAGCCCCAACTTATTTGAGGGGTTCCTTCGCCCAGTGGTCTTCCTGCCCTAATGACTGACTCAATTACTATGTCTAAATCAGGAGCTGTAAGGTCTGAGCGTCACTGTGAAAAAGAAAGAATAAGGCTTTCAGAATTTGTAACTGGAAAAATAAGATACTTTATCTATATTCCAAATACATTTTCAACTTTTTTCTGCTCTTTAGCAATCTTCATTTATTCTCAATTGCTTTCCAGAATAATATTAAAGCCATATTCCCTCCTACACAATGCATATTTAAACATACATTTTGTTTCACTTTGTGATTTAATTTCAATACATTGTTCAATTTATATCTAGTCTATTTTCCTGAAAGTTACTTTCATTTCTCAGCATGACCAGGAATAGCCTACAATATACTCCACAAAATATCATATTTCCCTATTTCAATACCCTCCAAAATATACATTCTATTGACCTTATTTTTAGTCATTTTAGACTCTAATAAGATATAAAAATAATGAATCCAATATCAACGCATATTCATAACTTTTGCTCCAAGCTATGAGATCTGTTGACTTCAATGTGTGAACTTTGAAGGAAGCTGCAATCAATGTCTATCTCATTCTGTGTTCTGTTCGGTTCACTCTTTGTTCTCAACAGATCTTCATATCTTTTATGAGAATTACAATGATTAACTGTGTGGCTATTGTATATTTTATTAAACATCATCTCTGTCCTCCAGAAATAGATCATGTAGGAAGGAAGATAAAGTTCATGTGTAAATAACTATGACAGAAGGTAAAATAAGATAAGTACCTCATAAGGTGCATACACAACAAGCTATATAAGGTCTGAAAAGAAATAGACCCAGTTGTACAGGAAGGGCTTTATTTAACAGGCCACATGCATTTCATTTGGTTCTTATTGTACAGAGAATATTTTTAAAATGCATGTACTTGGAAACCTTTTAGTGTTTGAGTTTTAAGAGACAGCATTGTCATATTTTTATTCACTATTACACAAAAACTCATTAATATATTAAAAAACAGACAAATATATATAACCTAAGAAAGAAGGCAGGCCCTCCAAAATAGTTGAAGGCGTTCAGAACAAGTCTCCCCACAATGTGCCACTTTGATATTTGGACCATTTTGAGCTGAAGGTAAGCAAGGCCCAGCAGACTCCAGAAAAAATTTTACCTCTCCCTTAAACTATCTAAAAGAATTTGGAAATTCTTAGCTTAGAAAGAGAGCAATTACCGAGAGAAATTTTTTTTTATCTGAATGACCTTTATAATCTGAATGGCAGGACAAACATCTAATTACCAAACATCTGTTCTTATCATCCTGTGAATTACAGTCCCCCCACCCCTTTGCAGCCCCAGGCCCCTACCCAATTCCTTAGCTCAAGATGGCACATTAGCCTCAATTGTCCAAGCTCGTCCTTGGGTCTCATACTTTTATGGGGCCCTGGTTCATATGTAATTAAAATTGGTTTTCTCCTGTCAATCTGTTTTACATTAATTTGATTATTAGGCCAGCTGACGTGTTTAGAAAAGTAGAAGGAATTTTTATTCTTTCCTAACATGGTACATATAATTTTTTGGAAAAGTAATGACATGCAAAACACCTGAAATTTCTGAAACATATGAGTCCCCGACATGTGTGGGATTGGATCTACTGTCTTTGGGGTGATAGGCTGCCTAAATACATCACATTATCTTGTTAACACAAGTCACAGTGTGTCTAAAAGCTTTACTTCATGACCACAGAGACCCACTGAGAGCATGGCCTTCACCTTTCAGAGTGGAAGTTCAATAGCAATATTTAATCTCTCGGTACACTTTTTGGAGCAAGTAAGTGTGTATCATGATTTGAAATGTAAAGCAAGTAACCAATTCCAGAACTTAGAATCACTGTAAGTGCATCCTTTGCGTTCAGTTCACTTAACTCATTTCTCAGAAGTCCCTACTCTGCCACAACTTATTGGTAATTGCTTTCCTGCATTTCTAGTAGATCTCCCTATAGTTTCTACTCTTCTTCCCTGACAATGTTACATACTTCACTTTCCCTGGCCCTCCTGCCTTTTTCCTTCCTAGAACTCAGGAGGAAGGCTTTTTTGTTTTTCTTTCTTCTTCCTGCCCATTCATTTCCTGTACTTTTCTCTACGATTACAAATCAATCCTTCATCTTTTGCCTTCTCATTTTCCTTCACAGCTGACAGTTGATATGCATGCCTGCTCCTCTCTGCAGGCAAAGTAGCAGGTAGGAGTAAGTTAGCTACAACTATTAACACTTTTCCTTTCTTCCAGCTTCCTTGTTCTCTCCACACAGTTTGCACATGCTGTTCACATGAAATGTTCTTCCTTTATTATAACTCTGCTTTGTAAATTAGCTGCCTAAATTTGCCAGACTCTTCTCCCTCTCTTTGAGATGGTCCTTTCCAAATTGTACCCTTCTCATAAATGCACACAGAATCAAGTAAAATTTCATTTAATCTTTATATGTAGCTTTGTACATGAAATGTGACTGATTTCCAGTTTAAGTAAATTGAGGCCCAAAAAATTTGCAATATTTTAAAGGAAATGTGACTGATTTCCAGTTTAAGTAAATTGAGGCCCAAAAAATTTGCAATATTTTAAAGGTGTCTAAAGTGTGATTAACATAGGGCATCTGGGTGGCTTAGTCGGTTAAGCGTCAGACTCTTGGTTTCAGCTCAGGTCATGTCTCACGTTCTTGGGATCGAGTCCCTTGTGGGGCTCTGTGCTGACAACATGGAGCCTGCTTGGGATTCTCTCCCTGCCCCTCCCCAACTTGTGACAACTTTCTATAAATAAATAAATAAGTAAATAAGTAAATAAATAAATAAATATTTTAAAACAAAGTGATTAACAGAGCTGATACTAGAGCCCAGGTCCATATTTGTAACCTAGTTCTCTTTCCACTGCCAACCACAATCTTATCTAGAAGTAAACAAGTCAGAAACATTAATATATTATACATTGTCTCTATACTTATAGTCTCAACTAAGGCAGGTAACATTTCCTAGGAAAGAAATGAAACTAAAATTATTTTCACAAAAACCATTACAACCAGAAGTAAAAAGTTAAAGGAAATATGGGAGAAGAAACTCAGAGAGAGGTCAACAAACTTAGAGCCTGAGTCTGATGGAGAATCTGATTTATAGGAAAAGTTGTCTTGAAGGAATGTTGCCCTTTCTTCAGATGGTAATATATCCCTAAAGTTGTTTAATTAACTGAACATTTCACATTGCTTGATATTCAGTGCAAGCTAATATGCTAATTTAACCACAGTGCCAAACTCCCTGTGTAAGAATCAGCTGGGGAATGTGTTAATTATAAAGATTCCTGGCCCTACTTTTAGAAGTACTTCTTTAATAGTTCTAGGGCACAGTCCAAGAATCACTATTTCTATGATTTCCATGTGATATGATGTGAAGTCCATAAGGGAACAATTAAATCACACTATTTATTATTAAGGATTCAGTAAAGAAAAAACAAGCTTTTGAAGGAAGAAAATTTATTGAATTTCTAGATGATAATCATTTCTTGATTTCCTGTAGACTATTTTCATCAAGTTCCTAAACTGCTCTTTTTCTTACTATTTTTCAAGAGAAGTTATGATAAAAGGAAAGTATTGGAAATATGTATTAATGTAATCTATTATATCCATAGTAAATATTCATGTGGAGTCAATTATAGGAGTGGGGAGGGGGAAAGAATTAAACCTAATGAAAGTTAATCAAAGAGAAGAACTTCCTTCAGGCTGGCCATGCATGTCTGTGGTTTGTCTGTCATTTATAATGCTGCAGCCTCTGGTTCATAGTCAAGCTGTAATTCTGCCAGTTAATGTATCCAATTAACCCCACTAATGAGCTAATCAACAGTGTAAAATCTGTGTAAAATCACTGAGGGTGTATGATGAATGGAAAATGCACTGAACTCTCCCAATATAAAAAGTGCTTTATTGCACTTGTTAAAGTGGCACTGTCTTATCCCTCTCTAAAGAGTAATTTATCACCAGGGTCCGTAACAGTGCCATGCCCTGATAAGGCAGAGGTGGCAATAAACCCATCAGAAAATGATTACTCAGGAATGTGGAGCAATTACAATGTCTTCCTGTATCAGAGTCATAGGCGACAAAGTAAATGTGGTTTTTTTGTTGATGCAGGGTTCAAATACAGAACCAGCAGTAAACTTGAAGGTGACCCATAACTTGTAAATGGGTGGTATTTTTATATATGTGCATATTCAGTTATGATCCTCTGAAGTAAGTATCTGGTATCACAAGTCTCCGTTGTAAAAGAGGATGGTGGTTCTTTATGGGAACTCCTTATCACAAGAGTGGGGCAGCACAAAAGTTGGCTGTCCTATAGAAGCTATCCATTTTTTCTAAAATCAATCATCTCTCATGGAAAGACTTTCATCAGCTAATTAATAGTCTTTTGTTCTTTTTCATATACCAAGATAACGTTCTAAAAAGGCTCATTCTCATGTGGGAAATCAAAATTTTCTTTTGGTATATGATCCAGAGTCATCCTCTTTAGGATATAGATCCCAAAGCAAATCCCAGTATTTGCTATCTCTAATCCTATCTCTTTCTGGCACAATCCCTGGGTGGTTGACATACTTAAAACCAGTTGGAAACCAAGGATAGACTTCTATGGAATGAAGTAAGTAGCATCCCTTCTTCATTTCCGGATAATTCCTTGCCCTATTTGCTACTTTTTTTTTCCTATTTGCTACTTTGGCTGATCTATTTCCGTGTCATTATTTTCATGTTTCTAGATGATCCCTTTTCTAGTTATGGTCTTCAAAACAGACAAATTCCCCACTTTGTCACCTGCAAATATCTCTGCTTTTCATTACTCCCATCATCCTAACTTGAACAAAGGCATGACCTACCTTCCTTCTCGCATGAACTCCTCCATGTATGTTGGCATTCCAACCTTGCTCCACCATCAATTGCTTGCTTCCTACTTTCCCTCTCCTCTGTTCTTCTTTCTTCCTCAACAGATATGCTCAAGCATCTTTACTATTTAAGATCCTTCTCTTCCATTCTGAATCTTCCCGCTAGTTACTACTTTTCTTCCTCCTGTCACTTAAAATTACTTCTCCCTTACTGTCTCCTCTTTGCCAATGGTCATACGAACTTAACCCAATAATGTTCCCATCTGTTTCTTCTATTAGTTAAACTAAAATTGGTTTCTCAAAGTACTTCACTATCCTCTCAAATATCAAACCTTATGGTTTTGGGACAATGATCATAATAGTTAATATATGAAAATATGACACACTTGACTATGTAAGCTTCCCTAAAATTCTTAACCCCCCATTACATTTTATGAAACTACATTCTTATCCTTTATGTCTCTGGTTACTTTTCTTGAAGTTATCTTCTGCGGGTTTTAGTTTGCTGTACTTCATATGTATATATTCCACAATTTTATTTTATTTTATTTATTTTTTATTTTTTTTTCACAATTTTATTTTATACACACATTTAAAATATTTCTGCCATGCCTGTACACACAAACTGAGCAATCTGTTGTCTAATTTGACTATGTCCTCTATATTCCAAACTATGAAACTGCAGCTCTGATCTAGGTCATGAATTCCCTGTCTAAATTTTCAAGCTCTGTTTATGTTTTTGACATCCCACATTTAATATTTGAAAAAAAATTAGCTGATTATATTTACTACTCAATCGACTAGGCCTCTTTAGATAACACAAATTCTACTTTAATTAATTTAGGCTAAATAAGGATTTATTAGAAAGATCCGGGGGTGTGACTGGACTAGCCATAGTCTGGAGTCCATATACTTGTCTTCCCTGCTTCTTTTTATTTTATTTATTTACTTTTCCTAGGAGAACATTATATTTTTTTATTTTTAACTAATTAATTAACTAATTAATTTTATTATAATTTATTGTAAAATTGGCTAACATACAGTGTGTACAGTGTGCTCTTGGTTTTGGGGGTAGATTCCCATGATTCATCACTTACATACAACACCCAGTGCTCATCCCAACAAGTGCCCTCCCCAATGCCCACCACACATTTTCCCCACTCCCCCCACCCCCTCCCATCAACCCTCAATTTGTTCTCTGTATTTGAGCCCTGCTTCTTTTTAGATAATGGCTTTATTAAGTCCAATCAAAACCCACACCCTACACTGGATAAGGAAAATGGTTATCAACATTGTCTGATTCTCATGCTTGAAACTTCTAGTTCTGAAGCTTTGACTGGATCTTCTTCCTTAGCTCCAGTTTGCAAAATCATGGGGAATTCTTGTATCAGCTCACTTTAGGTCAATTGAAAGACACCTGGACATTTAGGCCCACATAGGCGGAGTAAAGCTGAATTCTGAGATTGTGGGATCATTCTGAATCAGGCATCTACTCCAACTGGTACCCATCACTGCCTACTTTCTGTGTTTTCTGTCTGAACAGCAGCAACCATTAAGTCACACAAGCTAAATACCACAGCATCACATTTGCCACTTTCTTTCTCTCTGAAGCCAACTACCAACCCCTAAATATTCTATCTCAACATTGTCTCACTAGTATTTTCATTTGCCTGTTCCTCGAGTGGTCCTACTCAAGTTAAACTCAGCATCATATCTCTCTTGCATCACTGATAAGTTGGTTTCTGACTTGAATCTCTACCATTTCTAGTGCATTCATCTCAGTCTAGTCAAAGACGATGATTACCACCCTCAACAAACATGTACTATACTTTGTCTCTCCTCTGTATTCACAGCCACGTTTCTCTGCTATCCTTTAGGCTAAAAGGATATAGCACAACTTGATAACAAAATTTCTTTACAAAGTTGTCAATAGTCCATGTCTTCAATTCCTCATTTTCTCTAGAAGCTAGCGAAGGTTTCCCCCCTGCCCACCAACCCATTAAACCAATCTTTCCTAATCACCAAAGACATCCATCTTGCTAAATCCACTGTCAGTTATCTATCTGCCTGACTCAAGCCTTAGAAGCATTTGTTACAGATGATTAGTTCCCGTTCTTAAATTACTTTTTTCTTGGCATTTTAGTTTCTTACCCTCCTGACTTATCTCCTATCCCTTAGATGTCTTCCCTTTTTTTAAAATTGAGGTATAATTGACATACATTATTAAATTAATATTTAATATTTAATAGTAACATTTAATATTTAAATATTTAATATTTAATATGTATATACTATAAAATGATACCACAGTAAGTCTAGTTAATGTCTATCCTCATGCACATTTACAAACAATTTTTTCTTGTGATGGGAACTTTCACACCGATGCCTTCGTTTCATTGCCTATTACTAGATCTATTTCCTCTTCCCAAACAACAAATATTGGCATTCTATGGGGCTCAATCCTCAGGCCTCATTGTTTTTCCTCATATAAACGTGCTTCCTAGTTTACCTGTATAGCTTTTCCTGTCCTCTCTGCATATAAATTCATCTACAATTACATTCACATACCACAACCTTGCAGTGTATTCGTAATTATTTCATACTTTTCTGTTTCTGTAATACTTCCTGTGTACTCATACAGTTGCCATAATGAAGTCTTTTCCCATTCTTTGCCTGTGCTACTATCACTATTTCTCTAAGACCCAAGTCAATGCTATTTCTCCTAAGAAGCCTTTCCTGATTAGCCCACCCAGCTTAACTGGAATAAATTATTTAAGGTTTCCCTCTCTGAGTAGCCTGTACCTCATTTTAACACTTGCTACATCCTGTATTGTCTTAAAAATTTCTACTAAATTTTTGACTACACCACTGAGACTGTAGTTCCATGGAAGGCTGCTATAATCTGTTCTGGCACATCACCATGGCACTCTTGCAGCTAACCTATGAACCCATAATTCAATTCCTGACAACCGAGGCTTTTGATCCTTACCTAGCTCAGCCTATCTGACTTGCCTCCTCTCAGGAAGTTTTATCTGTCTTTCTAACCTCTGATTTGCTTCCCATAAGTGGCTCTATCCAACTTTTATTCTCAGTTACTTAAAAGATAGTGGGCACATCGTTTAAAATATTACATTTGTTCACTCAAATTTACTTACATTCAATGTGTTAATGGTTTATTCAAATTTTTATTTTTTGTGTGTATTTAATTTATTTTTAAAAAGTCTCTAGCCTTACCTATCCAAAAAAACAAAGCAAAACAAAACAAAACAAAACAAAACAAAACAAAACAAAACAACAAAACCTGACAGAAGTTAATTCTTGACAGAAGTTAATTTGCTTAAGTCCACAGTCAATGAGGGAAACTTTAAAATATTTGAACTCATTTTATTTCACTTCAAAACTCAGCCTTTAAGACTCTTTCCCCTTTTCTTCATCAGTCACCCCTTTACCTTTTCTAGTACCTGCCTTACTCTAGCAGAGTGCCCCACACAGTAGGCACTCTGTAAATATTTGTTGAATTGACTATAACTTTTGTGGAAGTTAGCAGTTTTGTCATGAAAATGCTGGGAGGCAGGGGAGGTTAATTGAATATGAGTCTCAAGGCATCTGTGTTATTTCTGTCCTCAGTACTAGCTGGCAAACTGCATTTTTCTCCTTTCCCAACTGCTTCTTATAACCAGCCACAGGGGGCCTGCAAAGCTTAGAGCAAAGTCAAATAACACAGTCAACCCATTCTAGGAAGGCTCTGCCAGAAATTTACAGTGCTAAGGAGCTAGGAAATAGATCACAGAGTTGGAGGAAGAAAAAAAACCTGTCTTCTAGCATAGCAATACACTTGAAGCACTTGATGGTAAGAATACAACTTCTGTTACCTTCCAGGATTGGATTATATACAGCATGGATGAAATATGTATGGGTTTTCTAACAGACTTACTGAAATCCAACAATATTGCCAAACAAGAAAAAGCACAGTGGTGAGAAGGTGTCTTTGTCTCTTTACAGAATTTTATTATACCTTTGTTTCTTGACAGACTTTATAACAATGTAACCAATGATACCAAAATTAATGATCAGATATTGAAAATGTTTCCCAGTCAAAAACAGACAAAGTAATGTTACAGAGTAGCACTCTAACTTTTTTGTCAAGCAGAATTTCATAACTGATCTCTCTGTTAAATGGATTCAAAGCCATTTCCTATAGTTAAAAAGTGATCATGCCACATTTTTAACTTTAAAAAGATGAATAATCTCTTCCATTAAAAAAATCTTATGCTCTAAAATTGTTTACATGATTACTTTTTCTGTGGGTATACTTATTGATAAGAGAAAAGAAAAATAGTTGAATATTTCTTATATCTAAAATCATGAAGTAGAAGAAAACTTCTGATCACAGTCATATTTAGAATTAATACAAAGCTCCAGCATTAGGTAGACTTTAAACACTAAATCTTTATATCACTGACAGTACACCTGCTCATCTCTGACTTATTTGATCCAAATTTCTAGGAAAAGTTTTTATTTTTTCATTCTTCCTGTGGAGCAACACAATAATTGACCATAACACATATGCTGCTCTCCCATTCAGTCCATGTGATCTTATCCAAGATATCCTTAAATTTGCATCCCTAATGCCACTTACTCTAAGAAGTGCTTTCCAATCACCTCAAAGTAACACATTGTGCTAGGTAAAAAACTGAGTACTTTAACTTGAAGCCCTGTAGCTAAGAATAATGCTTTAAGCTATCCAAGAAATTTTAGTTATTTTGCAAAACATTACTTAATGTGGATTTGTATGCTCTCCTCATTATTAGATCAAGTTAAACATTTTTGTCTGAAGCAGTGATCTGTTGTATTCTTTGTGCAGCATAAGGCATGTGGTATATAGTTGTTCATTTTTTGGCAATGAAAAATTTGATCGCTTGGTTAAAATGTCATCTAGATTTCTCTCTCATAAAGGGAAGTGAAGTAAGTCATACTGAGAAAGACAAATTCTGTATGATTCCATTCATAAATGAAATCTAAAAAAAAAAACAAACAAGCAAACAAATAAATGAATAAAGCAACAAAAAGCAGAATCAGACCTATAAATACAGAGAACAAACTGATGGCTGCCAGAGGGGACAGGGATGGGAGGTTGGGTGAAATGAGTGAAGGAGAGTGGGAGATACAGGCTTTCAGTTGTGAAATGAATACATCACTAAAATAAAAAGCACAGCAGAAGGAACATAGTCAATGATATTGTCATAGCTATACAATGGGACAGATGGTAGCTACACTTGTGATGAACATAATATATAACTTACCAAATCACTAACTTGTACACCTGAAACAAATGTAACATTGTGTGTCAACTATACTCGGATAAAAAATAATAAGCAAACAAACAAATAAAGGTACCTTTCCCCTTTTGTAATAAGAAACAGTTTGTAAGGTGGTAATTTGAACCGGGTGAACATTATTTTTCCCACTAAACTTTCTCCAATATTTTCTTTTTAATACTTTTTTATTCTAAAATAGTTTTAGGGGGCGCCTGGGTGGCGCAGTCGGTTAAGCGTCCAACTTCAGCCAGGTCACGATCTCGCGGTCGGGGAGTTCGAGCCCCGCGTCGGGCTCTGGGCTGATGGCTCGGAGCCTGGAGCCTGTTTCCGATTCTGTGTCTCCCTCTCTCTCTGCCCCTCCCCTGTTCATGCTCTGTCTCTCTCTGTCTCAAAAATAAATAAACGTTAAAAAAAAATTTAAAATAGTTTTAGATTTACAGAAAAGTTTCATAGGTAGTACAAAGGTCTTTTGTTTATCACACCCAGATTGTCCTGTTGTTAATGACATATAATGACATTTATCATAACTAATGAACAAATATTAATGTGTTATTACAAAACTCCATGCTTTAGTTGGATTATTTAATTTTTATTCAGTGTTATTTTTCTGATCCAGGATCCCATCCAGGATATCACATTGCACTTATTCATCATGTCTTCTTAGACTTCTCTAGACTTTCCTTGTTTTTTTGATGACCTTGACAGTTTTGAGGAAGACTAATCAGGTATTTTACAGAATGTCTCTCAATTGCAATTCAGCTGATCTTTTTCCCATAATTAGACAGGAATTTAGGTTTGGGGAAGGAAAATCACCGAGGTAAGGTTCTACTTGTATCATATCATATTAAGGGTACATGCTACCCACATGAGCATTCACGGTGAATATTAACCTAAGCATGTGGCTAGGGTAATGTTTGTCAGGTTTCTCCACTGTAAAGTTACTCTTTTTCTTTCTTTTCATTATCTATTTTTTGATAGGAAATCCCTATGAGCAGGTGGGACATTATGTTCCATTTTCTGAAGAGAGGTGTTTCTTCATAAATTACTTTGATTTCTTCTGTATGGAGGTTTACCTATTCTTCCTACTTTATGTATTTACCCAATTATTTATTTACATAAGTATGACTCATAGGTTTTTATTTTTACTTAGGTTACAGTCCAGCTCTACATTATTTATTTTATCGTTCAAATTATCCCAGCTTTGTCACAAAGAGTAGTTCCATTGTGTTTCTTTGACATATTTCATCATTTTATTTTAAGCACTTCCTTAATTTCTGGTACTACAGAGGCTCCAGGATCATCTTATCTATCTCCTGTCCCAGATTTATGATCATCTGTCTCTCCAAGGAACTCTCGCTCTTTCTATTAAAAACCAGGATCTGAGTTCTGGTTGTGTTCATTACTACTGAAGTATCAATGCTTCCAGGATTTTTCAGAGTAAAGAGCTTAGAAATATTATATTATATACCTCTGTATACACAGAGATTATTATAATACCTTATTAATATATAATTATCTGTTACCTCATATAAGCATAAACCCATATTTATAATTATTTCTGGATCTATCCATTTGTATTATCATTAATCCAGACGTTAGTTCATATTGATGTTTCTAACTTAAGCCAGTTATTCTAGCCTTGTCTCTTTGTTTATTTGTAACCTCTCACCCCATCAGTGAGAAACCTGGTTCCCAACATCTATAATTCATTTGTGTATTTATTCAGTCTCAGTATGCATGTTGGTTATTTCAGATATGCTAACTCATAAACTTGTGAGGCACAAATTTACCACTTCAAGCACAGTGCTTTCGTGTAGTTTCTTTTGTTCTTAATCTTATGGTCTCCACTTGTTTCCCGAGTCACTTGGAACGTGATGGTTTCCCTCCACCTCCTTCGGTGATGTCACTCATTTGTAATATAATTGTATTATTTCACCACAATTTTCATTTCATCCTGGGATCTCTCCCACACACCTCCTAATTTACACTTAAGTTTCACTTAAGTTAATTTACACATTAAGTTTCACTTTTTGGCTGTGCAGTTCTACAAGTGACAAATGCTTGCTGTCATGTATAAACCACTATAGTATCACACTATGAATAGTTTCACATTCCTAAAATAAAACCCCCTGTGCTTCACTATTCAGTCCTCCCAAATCCCTTGCAACCACTGATGTGTTTTCTATCTTTATATCCTTTCCTTTTCTTAAATGTCATATAAATGCAATATTATAACATATAACCTTTTCAAACAGGCTTCTTTCATTTAGCAATGTGCATTTAAGATTCATTCACGTTGTATTCATTCCTCTTTTTTATTGAAATATAATTGACATATGACATTATATTAGTGTCAGGTGTACAACACAGTGATTCAATAATTGTATATATTCATTCCTCTTCGTCACTGAATTGTTTTCCATTGTATAGAGGTATAACAGGCTTTTATTATACATTCATCTTTTGAAAGACATCTTGGCTGCTTCCCTTTTTTGGTGATAACGGCTGTAAAAATTTGAATGTAGAATTTTGGTCTACATAAGTTTTCAAATCAGTTGAATAAATACATGTGCAATTGGTGTATTGTATGGTAAGACTATGTTTAGTTTTATAAGATGCTGCCAAAATGTCTTTCAAAGTAGTTATACCATTTTGTATTCCCACAAGCAATAGATGAGAGAGATTTCATGTTGTTTCACATCTGTTCTGGTAATTGATACTGTCATGTTTTTTTTTTAATTTTAGCCATTCTAACAAGTGTGTAATATCTGATTGTTGTTTTAATTTAGCAATGGTCTTGTCACTCATTCACAATCTTTTTCTAAATCATTTATTAAGTTTGTAGTTGCAAAATATCAGTATTTTAATTCTATAATTTATTTAGTATTATTTGCTATTCTTGTAAGTCCTCTGTTAAAGAACAGTGCCCACCCCTCTTTCTTAAGTATCTTCCATAAATATCAATTTCTTTATTTTATTGTGTTGTAATATAGTATTGATTTTATGTATTTATTTTGATGCTCAAATTATCCCACATTTATTTTAGAAAGAAGTTTATTCTTCTTCCTTTTGACATATTTGGGACAATTTTTTAAGTAAATAAAAAAATTAATACCAGCAATAAAAATGTCTAGAGGAGAAAAGTCAGAGTGCAGACTTGCTACAATACACTATCTAAAATAACTACTTTTCAACAAAAATTCATAAGACATATAAACAAACAGAAAAATGTGACTCATACTCAGAAAAAAAGTCACTATGGATGAGAGAATCCAGATGTTGGTTACAGCAGAAAAAAAAAATTGAAAGCAGCTCTTTTAACTATGTTCAATGAATTAAAGGAAACAATGCTTAAAGAATTAAAGTATGATGACAGCGAATCAACAAATAGGGAATCTGAGTAAATACATAGAAATACATGAAAAAAAAAAACCAAATGGAAACTCCAGAATTGAAACCTTTAGTAAATGAAATGGAAAATTTACTAGATGGACCCAATAGGATATTGGAGATGACAGAAAAGTAAATCAATAAACTTGAAGATTGGTCAATGGATATTATTCAATCTTAACAATTGGGAGATACAAACAAACAAAAAAAGATTGAAGAAAAATGAATAGATGCTCATACACCTGACAGAAAATATCAAGCATACCAACACAGATGTAATGTGACTGTCAGATAGAAAAGAGACAAAGGAGTAGAAAAAATATCTGAGGAAATAAGGGTCAAAACTTTCCCACATTAGATGCAATATTAATTTACAGAGCCAAGAAGCTCAACAAATCCCATGTAGGATAAAAACATGTATCTATAGATCTATTGATCTATAGATACCTATATATCAATAAATCTACAGATAAATTTTTGAATATATCAAAGTCAAATTGCTGAAAGACAAAGACAAAGAAAGTTCTTCAAAAACTAAAGAAAAACACCATATAAGAAGAAACAACATACAATTAATAAATGACTTTTCACTAGAAACAATGAAGACCAGGAAGCAGTAGGATCAACTTGTTTCCTACAGTGTATTTCACAAATGCCTAAGCCAGAAATTTCATTGTTCCAGAAAAGTGTGTCATTCCTGTGAATGCTTTTTCTTAAATCTTTGATTATTTGCTTAGGATATCTATGCTGATTATCTTTTTATCTTCATGTGTTTACTTTCGAGCTTCAGGAATTTTCATTCACTTACTTTTGAACAATAGTCAATAAATTCTAGATATCCCTATTCATCGTTAGAAGGAAACTGGAAATAGTTACATATTTACTGTACTCTTTTGGGTACAAATAATAATGATTGCTTCATTTGCCAATCCTTTCAGAGAGAAAGTGAAATCTTTAAGTGTTGAGTTCTGAAGCATTCAAGTAGTCAGTATTTCAAAAGTCTTACAATTTTGAGGTTGCCTTTTCCATGCGGAAACAACTTCATCAGACAGACTCCAGCCCAACCATCCAACCATCAAAACACTTAAGCAGGTGGCATTATGATAGGGAAAGATAGGATAAAATAGGCAGAGAGGGAAACATTAGGACCTGGGGTCCCTGGTTTGGGGAAACACATGTTTTGGAACAATGCTGGGAGCGTCTGACCACAGCAAACTCCCTTGGGCCTAAGGTTCAAGTTAAGAATGTAACAGACACCACCTACTCTCTCTCAGGTTCCCCTGAGGAATTTGACAAAAGACCTAACTAAAAATAAAAAGTAGACCACAAAACGTATTACCCAAAAGGAATGATATAGACCACTCCTCATCCAATGGAACCGAGCCAATCAGGAATGGACAACCCAGCACCTAGTGATCAAGACAATAAGGGTAGGACCTGAGAAGGAACAAGGGGGAAGGGAGGGCGGGTCCACCAGAACCTTATAAAACAAGGACCCTTGGCTATTGTCATCAGCATTCACTTTTGAATGCCCCATCTCTGTAAAGAGAGCTTTCATACTATTCTTACTTTCCGATCTTATCTTATACTCTATTAAACTTTTGCCTAGTGCTCATTTTGTTTTGTGACTACCTCTTCTTTCTTGGAAGCAGCGAGACAACAAACCCTGGCATCCAGGTAAAAAAAAAAATCCTGCAACAGCATGATCCCTCACACTGTCTCAAATACCAAACAAAACACCCCTTTGAGATATTTTACTTCTTGAACACCAGCCTCAATATTAGTGTTAACCTAATCAACATATATCAATGTTTATAAGGGACTGCAGATGTACTTTATTTGGCAGCTCAATAACACTTTGGGAAGGTTTGGAAAAGTATTGAAGATATATAGAAAAATCAGTCATTAGTTTTAGAGAGTGGGTATCATGAGTCAAGATTTCAACAGATCTGCTACCTGCTGCTATTTCTTTTCTTTTTTTAATTTTTTTAATGTTTTATTATTTTTTTGAGAGAGATAGAGAGACAGAGACCAAGCAGGGAAGGGGCAGATAGAGAGGGAGGCACGGAATCGGAAGCAGGCTCCAGGCTCTAAGCTGTCAGCACAGAGCCTATTGTGGGACTCAAACTCACAGACTGCGAGATCATGATCTGAGCCAAAATCAGACACTTAACCAGCTGAGCCACCCAGGCCCCATAGGTGCTGCTATTTCTGATTCTCTGATATTTCATCCACCTCAGTCCACAGTTTTCAGGTACTTCCTCCTATATACTTTCATCCATATCTTATACCACAAAATTTCTGTTTTAGGCAAACCAAGGCGTTAGTCATAGAACCTAGTGGTGTCTGTAAATCTCTATTTTATTTCTTACCCAGAACATATCTCCTCTCTCTCAGTGCAATAAGATATCTTTCCAGGCTGCCATGGCTTGACAAGTTGAAGCTCGAGATGAGGAAGCCTGAATTTAATTTTGTGATTTGTATATTTAATTAACAGTATATTTGAACAGTAAGTACATTTTGAAAGTCTAGGAAGAAAATAAGCTAGCATTATGGTGATGATTTTGAAATATGGATTTTAGTCTACATGGCAATTTAATTGCTAGTTAGGAGCAAATCCTGTCTTATGGCAATAGGGTTAGTCAGTATTTCTCTAAATTCAATATGAACTATTGATTCATGGCTGCTACAGTACGAAGGTCTGCTGAAAGAGCAAGGGTTCCAGATAAGGTAATTTGAACAATAAAATCATTTGGAAAAAAAAAAAAGCTTTTTAAAGAACAAATTCATTTAATTCACACCGAACCAGGCCAGACTCCTAGGAACTTGGAAGGGTGTAAACTTGCTTAAGAGCGGCTGTTTGTTTAGTTTTGAAAAGGGGGGAAACCATGCTGTTAATATGATCCCTTTACACTATTTCCAATAAAATTCAGCTATTGTAAAAATTCTATTGGAAATATTCTTTCCAGTAAGAACATATGATCTCATACATGATCAGACCTGGAGTCTTTTTTTTTTTTTAATTTTTTTTTCAACGTTTATTTATTTTTGGGACAGAGAGAGACAGAGCATGAACAGGGGAGGGGCAGAGAGAGAGGGAGACACAGAATCTGAAACAGGCTCCAGGCTCTGAGCCATCAGCCCAGAGCCCGACGCGGGGCTCGAACTCACGAACCGCGAGATCGTGACCTGGCTGAAGTCGGACGCTTAACCGACTGTGCCACCCAGGCGCCCCAGACCTGGAGTCTTAATAATGATAAAGGATATGTGAAATTAGTAGAGGCTATACCTTTTCGGGCCCTAAACTCTCTTATGTGCCTTTTATTCTTTCTATGGCTTTATGGCTATGTCAGTCCAGCACTGGCATTTCTTATAACACTCAGGTAGATGATAAGTTATCAACTAGGTAAAAATTACCTTCAATACCTCAGACTTCTCAAATATATTCCAATTTTTCTTCACATTCCATGTCTACTCAGTATTCATCTTCATTCCTTCTCTACCCTTCAAAATTTCTAAAATCTTCATTTCTTTTCCAAATCTCTTTATACTAAGGTAAAAATAAATAAACAAGTAAACTGCGGTATTACCCTTCCTCATAGTGTCTGCATTTTTACAATTAACTGCCCTTTAACCAATATGTATAATGTTCATCCGAGATCCTGCATTTGAACTGAAGTTTTCAGGCTAGTGCTTCTCAAAGCAAAGACAAGAGAAACAATTTCCAGGGCAGTTGCTCTAGTTGCTATCAGGAAGTATACGGGGTGTGGGGCACCTGGGTGGCTCAGTCGGTTAAGCGTCCGACTTCGGCTCAGGTCCTGATCTCGCGGTCCGTGAGTTCGAGCCCCGCGTCGGGCTCTGTGCTGACAGCTCAGAGCCTGGAGCCCATTTCAGATTCTGTGTCTCCCTCTCTCTCTGCCCCTCCCCTGTTCATGCTCTGTTTCTCTCTGTCTCAAAAATAAATAAACGTTAAAAAAAATTTAAAAAAAAAAAGAAAGAAAGGAAGTATACGGGGTGAGGAGAAGGGACTGGCCAGGCTTGGATACTCTGAAGCACTCCTGGGATGATTATGAAATGTTCTTCCATAACTCTCTTTAGGACTGAGACACATTTCTCTGTTTCTGCCTCTTCCCCCTACTCCTAAAACCAACCTGATATGATACCATCACAATGCAACTTGCCGTCTTCTACCTCTGTGCTTTATCTTGTCTCCCAGATTCTATTCTAGATCACAAGGAATCTTTGCCAAGTGAACCCCAGTAACTAGCACAGGATATGAACTTGAAGCAAATACAAGCAAATAGAAGGGAAAATATAAAGTAGCGAAAGGACATGCCTCAGTATCTGATAAAATACCTCCTTTAGGACAATTCTGGTTGGGCTCAGGAGGTTGATTTCTTTCCTTTCAGATATAGTCCAGAGCAGTGCTTCCCAACATTCAGTGGACATTAGAATCATTATAAGAGCTTTTAAAAATATCAATGTCTGGCCTCAACCCAAAGATCTTTATTTAATTGATTTAGGAAGGGTCTGGCCATTGATTGTTTTTTAAGTTCCCAGAGTGATTGCAGTGTGTAGCTAAAGTCTATAATGTTGAGGTGCCAAAAAAACAGAACAAAGAACATGTTACTTCATTATATTTTAAAAAGCAATGCATATTTATTTTGGCATATTCTTCCTGAAGCCTATTCATATAAAATCTTCTCTTTTTATCTTCAAAATGCAATATATGAAGGTAGTTTGACATTTTAAAAGACCAAAAAGAGGTCATTGACTAAATTAATTCCCCAAGGTAGTTTAGTGCCAGATACTGAAACCAACATAGTGTTATCTGCTGCTAGCATGGGATTTTCCTTTTCTAAAGGGAACATGTTTTCCTAAGAGACTCCTTTGAATTCTGATCTTATAAGATGTCACCAAAAAAGTATCACTGGTCAAATAAGCTTGAAAACGTTTTAGAGCATATCCTAATTTTGCATCTTTTTAATCAAGTCAGTATTTTTAAATGCTCTTTGAGGTCCTGCAGTGAAGAAAATCATTTGAAGTGATCAATTCTAGATTTTCCTAACTTCTTTGACTATGGACTATGTTCTGTAGTAAGACATAGCTAGCAAATTTAATCTTCTGCCAAACACACATGTAAATCACTATACTGCATCATACTGTCCTACATACATCTATACAATAAGCCACATTCAAGAATCCCAGTGAAATCCTATGAGCTAATATTTCCTGAAATTCAGAATGCTAGAAAAGAAGGTCTAGCCGTCTTATTATAAAAGAAGTTACAGTAAGTTCCACAATTATATTCTAATAAAATATTCTTTAACTCATGGGAAGGGCTGCAAATCTACTGAGTGTATCCAGTGTTGTTAACAAATTGATTTGCAGTGTAATTCAGTGTAATTGTAGGGGCGCTAGGTGGCTCAGTCAGTGAGACATCTGACTTTGGCTCAGTTTGTGGGTTCAAGTCACATCGGGCTCTGCAATGACAGCTCAGAGACTGGAGCCTGCTTTGGATTCTGTCTCCCTCTCTCTCTGCCACTCCTTTGCTTGTGTTCTGTCTCTCTCTCTCTCAAAAATAAAATAAAATAAACATTAAAAAAGTGTAATTGTAATAGGATATAAAATTATTTCAATCGAGGTTTTATTAGCAAATATTTGTTTCTCTATCTATATATAGCCACTAATTTATTTTACCAGTTTCTATCAAAGATAGTTACAGTTTAAGTCAAATTTTGACATTTCAGTGGTTTTCACTATACTGACTTTAAAATATTACTTTGCAGGGGCACCTGGGTGGCGCAGTCGGTTAAGCGTCCGACTTCAGCCAGGTCACGATCTCGCGGTCCGTGAGTTCGAGCCCCGCGTCAGGCTCTGGGCTGATGGCTCAGAGCCTGGAGCCTGTTTCCGATTCTGTGTCTCCCTCTCTCTCTGCCCCTCCCCCGTTCAAGCTCTGTCTCTCTCTGTCCCCAAAATAAATAAACGTTGAAAAAAAAATTTTTTTTAATAAAAAAATAAATAAAATATTACTTTGCAGCTTCAAGCATTACTCTTCAAAGGGATTTGTTTATCATAGAATTCTAGAGCAAAGTGCCTTCTCTTCTTGCAATGCTAGCACTCTGAGCAGTGTTTCACACATCATCCTTTGTCTAATAAGAGCACCCTATTGATTCATAGTTGCTAAAATGCATTTCCTTGGATACTGTTGTTTTGTGTGTGTGTCCTAAAGGTGGTTAAACACACACAAGTAATACACACACACACACACACACACACACACACACACTTCAGAGGTTTAATTTTATTAACCACTTATGTTTATTGGCTACACTGAATTTGAATGCATATTCTGTAGATTTGAAGTTTTTTCTCTTTTAGATTTAGTTTGTGGTTGTGTTCTAATTTGTTAAAGTATTAGTCCATGCTGTTACTCATAGCCAAATCTATATGTGTATAGATCATTTAGTTTGAGTGATTTCCACTTTTTAAAATCAAATGACTTTTATTATCCTATGTGCTTCTAAGCTGTTGCTTTCTATCATTAATTCAACCCACTGTTTATTTTTTCATGTATATAATAACAATAATAGGGAAATTACATTTATCATAAAGGAATGATATACGAAGGAACACTGAAGCTTTGCTGTGGGTTATCTAATATTAGCTATACATAATTTTTTAAAGTTATCTTAAAAAAACACTTGGTAATGGGTTGTTTTGCTTTATTCACCCTATTATTTATGTTAATGATAGGTAGGAAGTTTCTTGTTTGACATAGTTTTTCTTAGCAGAGTTATATTCATGGAAACAATCAGCAATCAGTTTAAAAAAGGACAAAGAGAAATTTTGTGAAGGTGGAAAAAGCAAGTGGCAAATAGACAAATAATATTAAAAGCTATTGGTAATTCTTGTCATGTTGTCTCCTATTTTTAGGACTTGAAAGTAAACTCACTGAAATGAAACAATAGGATACAATGTCATGTTTCTTTCCCTTGGACATTTTAAACAGCAGGAGGGATCCAAATGATTGTCAGGTGGCTTTTGTTGTTGCTGAATACCAAAGAAGTAAAGAATTATAATTTAAGATAAATTTAGTTTCTAGAAGCCAAGTCCAAAAATTCTGAAACCACCCATTTTCTTTTGCTATACGTCTAACTTCAATATCTTCCTTGGTTGCCTCTGATTTTCTTTTCAGGACTGGCAGATACAATGGTACTGAATTTAGAACCTCTTCATCAGGAGGCTGATTTACCTGTATTCACTTATTACTTCTTTGGTCATATAGCATGATACTTTTAAAATATATCCAAACTCTTGAATGCTTATAACACTATCCCTATTATTGAGTCAAATCAACCATCCACATGGTGACTTGTCTTGCCTTTATTTACTTTAGTCATTACCCTGACAATATTAGACATCACATCAACCAAACAAAAGCAAATATATTAATGCCAAAATGTGGTCTTTCATTCACTTAACACCTTTCTGATATAAATTTATCTGACTAGAGAGACAGGAAGACCTTTTTTTTGAAAGGAAGTTTAGCCCAGAATTCTAGAATTGAATCATCCATTTTCTATGCATCAGTGAAAATGGTCATTTCATTTTTCTAGGAGTAAGTTCTTTCATTTGTAAAATGATACAGTAGGGTTTGATGATCCCTATAGGTCTTTTCTAGAAGGCTTATCAACTCAACATTCAACAGAAAATATGCACTTAAAATATATTAGAAAAATATATTTTTACTTGTAATTTAGAACTAAAGGATTCCATCAAGATGCTACTATCAGGAAGAAAAAAAAAGGCAGAATTAAGTTCCTAAAATATCTTTAGTCAAATATAAACACTTTTATTTTTTGGAGAATAATTTACACAGTGCTCATGTGTTTGAAGACAAAGCTAATGTATAGCAATACTCTCTTCATAGAGTTTATTAGGGATATTTTCAACAGGTTATTTAAATTTCTGCCTGGAAATTTAGGGGTTCCACCCAAATAAATGTACAATAAAATTTTTATTTGTATGCTATAAATCATAGCTTTATATATTCTTTTTTTGTATAAGAAATAGGAAATATTTAATGTTGGTAGAAGAGTTTGATTTACAGGGAAAACTTGAGTAATCACTTTACAAGCACATTTAGAAATTAAGTTTTATTTTCTATGATATTGATACTTGATATTCCTAATTTCTGACTCAATGTCACAATTTTTCAAGGATTGTTATTCTCCCAGGAAGAGACTACATGCATGCATTCACACATTTACACACACACATATAAACATAAACACACCTGCTAAATATTCCTAATTTGTTTAGCTATAAAGAAAAACTCAACAAAACCAAAGATGCTTTCAGTTGCTACATAAGTGGCTTATTCATGTGATATTTTTCTCATTTCTTGTTTTCTTTGGAGGAGACCCGCCAGTAATACATTCTACCGGGAGGCTATTATATAAGAGTTGGGAAAGAAGTCAAATGTTCTTGTACCACTTATCTTTTATTTTGGGCTTTTCTTCAACTATTCCAGAAGAACTCACACCAATAAACTAAGTGTTAATCTTCCTAAATTTCCATTAAAAAGTTTGTTATTCTTATAACAAAATCACGATCAATGAGACCTAAGTATTCTGAAGAGTGTTCCTCCAACTTTCAAGATTCTTAGAACAAGATTTTTAACACTGATTAAAACTTTTAACATAATTAAAAATTACATGCTTTGTTCTCCTTCTAACTATATGCCTCCAAAATTATAATTTAGTTTCTGTCATTCAGACATATCAGAATTAAAAGCATTGAAAGATAAAAAGCACTATAGGTAAATTGACAAAATATGCATCTGGGGAATATTTTTAGGTATTTATAATATTTCTAAGAATTCTATACTGATATGTACCTTCTATATTTCTAACATATACTTTTTGTTGAATACTCACTTATATTAAGGAATAATCTTTATATTGCTATAAATAAATGTTCTTTTATATAATTATATGTAACGGAACTGTATAAAATCAATTATAATTATCTAATATGGGGATTATTTGGTTACATCTGATAAGAAAATTATATCCCATAAGATGATATGCATTTTTTGCATTTGCTTCTCTGTTAATTCACCCACACATTAAATTTTCATTGAACCCACAGAGCTCACAAAGCACCATCACTCCTGTTATACCAATGACTGAGAGGGGCTGAGACACACTGTAGGAAAGTCCACCCCTGTGAGTTCTGATGGCCTACAGAATATCTACAAATGCAGTGACCAATGACTAGAGAAAGTACGTCACATGTCCAAGCCAACCATATTGTCTCTACTAGGTATGTGACTCTATTCAAGTTTTCCCTTTCGTTTAGTCCATGTATTCTAATTCCTCTTTAATTTTTTTTTCCTGACACACAAATCTGTGTTCACTTATCCATATATTCATTTTTGACTCCTAATTCTGGCCACACTGACATTGCTTTCATTGTTCTGTCCTGTGTATAAAAGAAAAAAAATAATTAGCTCTATTTTGAGTATTTATAAGTTTGTCACCCTATTTGTTCTGCAGTATTTAGTGACTATTCTATACTAAAATATACTTTAGCTACTATACTTCACTATCTTTCAGAATGAGGTTTATGCATCTACTTTCTTTTTTATTTTAACTTTTTAAAATCTTTATTTATTTTTGAGAGAAAGACAGCATGTGAGAAGGGAAGGAGCAAAGAGAGAAGGACACACGGAATCCAAAGCAGGCTCCAGGCCCCGAGCTGTCAGCACAAGCCCAACGCGGGGCTCGAACTCACAAACCATGAGATCGTGACCCGAACCAAAGTTGGATGCTCAACCGACTGAGCCACCCAGGCACCCCTATGTATCTACTTTTCTTTCCTTGTTTCTCTTTTCCTTCCTTCTCCTTTGCCCATTCCTTTCCTCTTTCGAATGTGTTTTGCTTCAAAAATATCTTACTGATAAAATGCCATGTTAGAAAATAGGCAAACAAAAATGATCACTTACCTTTATGGATTTTTTTCTGACAGATTTTGGACAAAAATAAAAATTTCACAATAAAAATGGGAAGGCTAGGGGTGCCTGGGTGGCTCAGTCAGTTAAGTGTCCAACTCTTGATTTTAGCTCAGCTCATGATCTCAAGGTCATGGGATTTAGCCCTGCATCAGGTTTTGCACCGAGCATGAGCCTGCTTGGGATTCTCTCTTTCCCTCTCTCTCTGACCCTTCCTACACCACCTCTCTCTCAAAATAAATAAATAAACATTTTTTTTAAATGGGAAGGCTAATTCCATCTACTATGATCATTATTTTGCTATCATAACATCAATATGAAATCTTATTTGCCTATCAGATATTTTAATTTTTAGATTTAATTTTAATGGATCTTGATAGACTTTTACAACTAAAATATATCAAATTAATTGAGAAAAATAACTTTGAAATAGGGTAGAGTCTTTTCTATTCCTGGCTCCCATATAAATAAAATGTGATTCTACTTTAAAGGAACCTGGTGATAAATTATATTGATATTGAGCACATTTTCATGTTAGTGTTTAGTACATTAGCTACCGTATGTGTAATTTAACCTAACAAATCTGAAGGCAAATTGTAAAGAATAAAATGATAAATACTGGACTTTAATCTAGTTTTGACATAATGGAGCTGTCATCTCTAAAATCATTTAATCTCTCTGGCCTGGTTTTCCACTGTGTAAAATAACATTCTCCCATAGTAATGGAATCTATGGTAATGATTATTTAAATAACATCTTAAAATATTTAAATAAAATCACCAAATCTTATTCTAACATTTTGACTGTTTTAAATTTCATGTATTTATTTTAAGAAAGAGAGAGAGAGCATGGGAAAAGCAGAGAGAGAGGGAGAGAGAGAGTCCCAAGCAGGCTCCATGCTGTCATTACAGAGTCCAACATGGGCCTCTTGAGCCAAAACCAAGAGCCAGACGCTTAACCAACTGAGCCACTCAGGTGTCTAATAATATGTTCACATTTTGACCACCAGCCTCACACGAAGGAAAATAAAATCAGGGAAGAGTAGGGAAAAAAGAGATGCAAAATTACCAAATACCCACTAAGTGGTGCCCAGTGTTCAAGGTATTTTATATTTATTGTTCTATTTAATTATCATACTTGATTTTTGTGGTAAATGTTATCTGAATAATAAGGTTGAAGATTTCATGGCTTGACCAGGTAAATTGACTAGTAAATAATGGATTGATGCAGGTATATAATTTGTATGAACCTTATTCAAATTTGCACTTGAATGTGATACTCAATGTGAACAAGCTAAAAGCTTGTCCTACCTGTCTACCTCCCAAGACCATCTGTTCTCCCTATGTATACACATGCAGTCCCATAAAACCTCTATGCAAATGACACCCTTTTGTTGGTGAAACTGTGTGTTAATCATATACCATCATCTTTTATGCCCCCACGGCATTAAGACACTGCATCACCTGTTCTTTAAGTATTCTGTGGTTCCTCCCCCATTTTTATACCTCAGATTAATTTTCTTAGTCTTCTATTTAAAAAGAAAAAAAAACTCTTTAGTGTCACATATATGTTAAAGTTGTCGGGTGCCTGGGTGGCTCAGTCGGTTAAGTGTCTGACTTTTGCTCAGGTTATGATCTCGAACTCCGTGAGTTCGAGGCCTGCTCCAGGCTCTGTACTGACAGCTTAAGGTTCTGTACTGACAGCTCACAGCTTGGAGCTGCTTCAGAGTCTGTGTCTCCCTCTTTGCCCCTCCCTTGCTCACACTCTGTCTCTCTCTCTCTCTTTCTCTCTAAAATAAATAAACAGTATTTTTTTTCCAAATAAAGTTGTTCATCTTGCTCAGTAGAGAGAAGGAAACAATTATCTCTGACTTTTGATAAGGTGCAAGAATATATCAAGATCTAAATATTTGTTTACTTTTACTGGCATACAAATCGAATTGACATTTAACTGTGGTTTGGCTGGATCTCATTACCACTTATTTAACATTATCCTTCTTCCAAATCTGGAGTTATTTTGTATCCTCCGCTTGAATTCTATAAAAACAAACAAAATTCACGCCAATCTTTTAAACCACATTTCACAGAACAAGCAATCTGTTATCTCCTGGTTACTAATTTAGTTTGAAAAAAATGATATTCACCAATATCTATTAACTTTTTATTTGTCATTGGTTATTATATGAGAACAAGACACATATTTTCAAGAAAAATCATAGACAAAAAGAAAAACTAATCTAACACAGCAATAAGGCAGTTAATTCTCTTCACAAACCCTGAAAGAGTAAATACAATTGACCAAAATAACAAATCATTGACCACATTTTATAGTATGTTATATATCATAAAAATGAATAGAGGTTTGCATATGAATGTTTTTAGAGATCAATTTGTTCATGTTGTTTCAGTATTTGATGTAATAGATTATGATCCACTATGGATCATATACATATGTATATATACGTGTATATTTAAAAAGCACTTGACAGCCATTATTCTAAAATACACGTTGTTATGTGCTGATTAAAATTAAGTTAGAAATTTTATAGAAAGTTGATGTAAGCTTATTGAAATATCTAGTATAACTTTTAAGATAATGCGTATCAGAGACCCTCATTTGCACTTACTCATTCTAAGAGCCTATTGATCAAAACAAATAATCCAACACTAACAATGTAGCATAACTGTGAGAGAGGAAGTATATTAAATAATAATATAATTATTTTGTCTACATTTGAATTGGCATGCATGGCATGGTCTTCCTATAAAATGGTTATTTGAACGCTTTTTCATAAAATGAGGATATTTCTAATATAAGCTCACTGTATTCACAATCTTCTTCATTAAATAATATTTATTAATTATATCTCTGCCTTAGTAAACAGACCAAAATATACACATTTAATTTAATAAAAAAAATCAAGGTGTAATTTAGATTGGTAAGTATTTGCTCAAAAAATTTTTGAATCTTATAAAATATTTACGTGGTTCTTTATTATATACGAAATATATGTATTTAAACATCCAGTTAAGTACATCATGTACCAGTTAACTTTAGGTTTAAACAAAATTTAATAAGAATTTTTAAGATTTATGATTAAATAATAAATCTTTAAGCATATGACTACACAGAATAGTCAAATACCGTTTTTCCTGCAAGAATATTAGATCCATAGCATTGAGTTTTGTATAATTCTACCTTTGTAAATAAATACAGTGATCATAGTTTATAGCATACTAAGGAAATATCTTGTATTTTAGTTTAAAAATTGCAGTGCAAAAGATAGCATGAATCTACAATAAAATCTGAACTTGCTTTTTTAAACTTTTTATTTAATCAGCATAACCAACTTTTAATCTAAAATTTTTAATATTTATTTAATTTTGAGAGAGAGAGAGAGAGAAAGAGACAGAGTGTAACCAGGGGAGGGGCAGAGAAAGAGGGAGACAGAATCCAAAGCAGGTTCCAGGCTCTGAGCTGTCAGCACAAAGCCCAATGTGGGGCTTGAACCCACAAAGGTCATGACCTGAGCTGAAGTCGGACGCTTAACTGACTGAGCCAGCCAGGCTTCCCCAGTGAACTTTTAATCTAATCAACAGAAAAAGGCATACAAGAGCATAACTTTAATAACATGAAGGCACTAAAGCAAATGGAAGATAGTCAATCCAATCTGAGTCCTCGGTTAAATTATGTAACGTTGCAAATAAAATTTGTATATCTATGGTTGTGTAGGTCTCCCTCATTTCACACAAAGAAATTTAAAAAGTAGGAGTATCATCACATCTCATCATTTTGGGGTAACTGCTGGCATAATATGACATTGTACCTCAACCATATCTCACATTATAAAGAGTCAGACAAACAAAAGAAAGCAAAGTATTGAGATTGCAAATATCAAGGCAGGAAATACCTAAAAGCAAATATGATCCTACTTAAGCACAACATTTAGCTAATAATGTAGATCATTATTTTAATAGTTTTCTCAAAAGTCTCTGAGAGGACAGAACTTAACTGAAAATGCCTGTTGCATAAACTTCTTGAGAAGCAGTAGCTACCTATGTTAACTCAGTCCTTTGAGGTTGTTGCTAAGAGTTCTTCACTATTTAGATTTAGTTCCACAGGTTTTTACATCTGATTTATTTTTCAGTTTGTGGAGTGATTTTCTGATCTAAGAATTTGGGTGATGTCTCTTTCAGTTAAGATTTGGAGGTCAGACATGTAATGGGTATAATATAGTGATATGTACCATAGAGTTTGATGGTATTTCTGTAGTTGGGTTGTTATCTTCTGTAAATAGTGAGAACCTTAAAAATAAAATAACCAGTTATTTTAGTAGCAAAAGAAGATTATTCAGGAATAGTAGAGGGATTGCAGATTTGGAACATGGGAACAATGGCAAACCACTGACATTTATGAAGAGACAGAGAGAAGGGCAGCTTCTATAAGGATTCAGGAGGAAATTGGGGAGGGTTGTTTTGAACATAGGTTCATTAGAGAATAACAGTTTGAGACTGCAGTAGTTTCTCAGTGGCTGGTAGTTGTGATGGTTAGTGCCTTGCTGCTGGGGCAGAGAGGGACCTTCCTTCTTTTTCTTCAAAACAGGAGATAAAATTTCTATGTGAACATGCCTTCCCTTGTCAAAATAATTCTTAACTTCCTTCTTCCTGCCAATTATACAGGCTGCAACCAGTGGTATGTGTGTGAGAAGGCCCCCTTCAGGGCTTTCGGAAGCCATTTTAAATAAGGTTTCCTGAGGCACCTGGGTGGCTCAGTCAGTTGAGCGGCCGACTTCGGCTCAGGTCATGATCTCGCGGTCCGTGAGTTCAAGCCTCGCATGGGGCTCTGTGCTGACAGCTCAGAGCCTGGAGTCTGTTTCAGATTCTGTGTCTCCTTCTCTCTGACCCTCCCCCGTTCATGCTCTGTCTCTCTCTGTCTCAAAAATAAATAAACGTTAAAAAAAAAGAATTTTAAATAAGGTTTCCTTTATTCATTTTCACAATATGTTGCTTAAAAGTAGAGTAATGAAAATCTATTGTTACCGGCGACAGGACCGTAGAACAAGTAATTAATTGCTTTGATTCTCAGATTTCTCATTTGTAAAATGGAGTTAACAATAATAAAATTAATACCTACCTCAAGGGGTAGACATGCAGATGGTAAGAAAATATACAAATGGCAAGTAAATACATGAAAAGATGTTCAAAATCTTTTGTCATTGGGAAATATAAAATAAAACCATGTGGCAACCATGTGCCTCAAGTGTTGCAACACTACTCATCTATTTGAATGGCTCAAATGGAAAAAAAAACTGACAATAACAATGCTGGTGAGGATAAGGAGCAACAAGAACTCTCTTTCATTGGTGATGGGATTATGAAATGGTAGAGCAACTTTAGAAAAGAGTGGCAGATTTTTATAAAATCAAACAAAGGCTTATTATATAATCCAGCAATAACACTGTTAGGTATTTATCCAAGAGATTTGAAAACTTATATTCACAGAAAACCTGTATGAAAATGTTGAGTGTAGCTTTATCCATAACAGCCAAAACTAGAAGCAATCTAGATGTCCTTCAATAGGAGAATTGATAAATTGTGGAAAAGCCATACAGTGGAATATTATTTCAGGATTAAAAAAATGAATGATTAACTCATGCAACTACATGCATTGCTATTAAATACATTTCACTAACTGAAATAAGGCACACAAAAATCTACATATTGCATGATTCCATTCATTTGATATTCTGGAAAAGGCAGAGTGTAAGGGTAGAAAACAGGTTAATGATTGCCAGAGGCTGGGAGAGGAAAGAACAGTTGACCACAGAAGAATGAAGGGATTGTTTTACATAATACTGGATGTAAGATACATGACTTTATGCATGTTTTAAAATCCATAGATCACGTGCCTCACAAACCAGACACCATAAACCATACATCATCAAGAACGAACTTTAACGTATGCCAGAGTCTAGATAATAGTAATGTGTTCATGGCAGTTTCTTAGTTTCTGCAAATTTCCATAAAAATGTAAGATGTTAAACTAGATGTGAGGTATACGGGAATTCTATGTGCTATCTTTATTAAATTTTCTATACCTGTAAAATATAAATGTAAAAAGCATGATATTATTGCAAAATAAAAAAATAATATGCTCATTATAGGGTTCTTAAGAGGATTTAATGAGTATAAATTGCAAAGATCAATACCCGAGTTATAACCATGCAATGTTAGCTAAGTATTTGTATTATCAGTCTTGTCTTTTTTAAAATTTTCCCCTCTTCTGAAAAGGGAGAATTTTCCTATGGGAAATTATTCATGTACTTCACATAAGACTGACAAACATCTTCCCCTTCTCTCTGCTTCCAGTAAAAGGAATGAACATATATATCACATCTAGACAATGAGACAATCTCATCCTCCAGCCTCAATAATTATTTTTGGCTAGGACATGTAACCTAAACCAGGACTTGAGAGACCCCAGGCACTGTTGGGAAATAATTGTTTTAACTTATTAAAGTTCTTAAATTTACAGGATATGAGCATGTAACTCTTGGTGAAGCTTTTTGCAACTATGTGAATAGAGCTTTCCTGAATGTAAAACCAAATAGATGTGAGCAGAAATAGAGAAAAAAATTCTGACAATATTGACTTGTACCCCTGATTCAACCCATAACTGGGGTAGAGTCATCCTATTTTATCCAGTAATTTATGTCAATACATTAACTTCATTACTTCAGCTACTATGAGTTGAGATTCAGTCTCTTACAATAGGAAGAATCATGACTATTGTAGTTTTAACTGTAGCTAGACAATGTCAGTTCTAAACCATCTTGCGAAAAGATTAACTTGTTCTTTGGGTAAAGAACAATGAAATCAAAGGCAGTCCCAAGCATCAATCAACAAATGATCAAAATGTTAATGTTTCCACCAATACATATTGTGTAACCTTGTTTTAGAAATTCATATCACTTAATGTGAATATCTTGGAAGCAACAGACAGATCACATGTAGCTATAGCTTATAGCTGAAAGCTGAAAACTGATTTTTGAAGGGAAAAAAAGAAAAAAACAAACATGGATTGTTTATACAAATCTACCAGAAAAGAAATTTAGGAAAACAAACAACAACAAAAACAAATAAGTGAACAACAACAACAAAAATGTGTGAAAAAGAGAACCAGTTAAAAAGACAATTATCAAAGGTTTTGCTAATCAGTTGTACACATAATCACAACAAAAGAACAAAAGTAACAGGTGATAATACTTCCTTTCCAGTCATATAATAGCAAAGGAAAAAGTAGTCTTGACAACATTGGCATTATTCCTACAATGCAAGAATGATGCAGTATTAGAAAATCCATCAGTAAAACTCATTACATAAGCAGTACAAAGCAGGAAATCTACATGATTAGATTAATTGATGCCAAGAGCCAATTAGGAATCATGGAAAACTTCCCTGAGTCAGAAAGATATTAGTAAATATGACACTTAATAGTGAAGCCAAAAAGCGACTCCATTAAACTTCAAAATCAAGGAATGCCAACTATCACCACTTTTCTTTTACATTATAGTGGATGGTTTAGCCAACACCATAAGACAAGATAGAGAAATGAGGGATGAAAATATTTGCAAATGATACATAAAATTCACTATTACAGAAAATCTAATCTTCTTACACATTCTCATAATAAAATAAAAAAAGAACAAATAGGAGAGTCCAATAAGTGTTGGATATAAGATCTTACAAAAATCAGTTTCCCTTTAAAGTATTATTTAACAAATAGAAAATCTCATAGAAAAATATAATTATTATGCTAACTATATTTAAATACTTAAAAATAAAACTAATAGGAAGTATAAACACTTTTATGAAAAGTAAAAGCTGATAACCAGAAAACATGATTGAAGACCATAAAATACAATAAGTAAATGAAGAATTAAACAGTGTTCCTGCATAATAAGAATCAGTAATATAAAGATGGAAGTTCCACTCAAGTTCACCTATATTCAGTGGTTTTCAAAAAAACTAACAATATTTTTATATAATTTGACATGGGCTTTTAAAATTCAAATGGAACCACAATTTGTAAAAATAACCAAAAGAGTTGTGATTAAACAAAGAAAGATAGTAGACTTGATCTTCGACCTATTATAGCATTTTATAAAACTAGAGTAAATACAATAGTGTCATGCGGTTGAAAACAAAGAATAGATAATTAAAATATGTTAGAAAATTGATAAAGTGGCTTACATATAAACATACACAATAAAACATTTAGTAAATGATAAAAATAATATTTCAACTTAATAAAGAAAGGATGCATTATTTTGTAATTTATAATTTGTTTTTTAAATGATTCTTTGGAAAATATATAAGATTTTAACATCATACCACTTATAAAAATAAATTTCAAATGAATTAAATGTCTAAATATTTTTAAGTCTAGGAACATATTGACAGCATACATAAAGGATTTCATAACAGAAAAATATTGATATATTCCATTATTAAATTTATTATCTACTTGGTTAACGGCACCATGAAATATTAAATCCTAAAAAGTCAAATGGTTTGTCTCCAGAATATGTAAAGAATTAGTACAACCCAATAAAACAAAGATAAAAGTGGGAGATTAGGAAAGTGGACAAAAATAAAGACAGTCATTCACAGAAAATATTTATATATGGCAAGTAAACGTATAAATATATTTTAGCATTTTCAATAGAAATATTGTACAGTGGTTTTAAAAATGAGGAATCTCCATTTAAAAATATGTAAACAATGATAACATAAAGACTACATGTCTCAGAATTATACATGGAATATGATGTCTCTACATAAAGAAAAATACACATAGAAAACTGCATTTATAGCATTATACATTGGTGATGTGGATGTGTGTGTCTGTAACTATATTACAAAATATCTGAAATACTACACCTCAAACTCATAAAAGTAGTTACCTCTGAGAAAGGACACAACTAAGGCATGAGACAAGATTCAACCATAACTGCCAAAGGAAACTTTAGTGTTATTTGCATCATTGAAAGGCTTTAATTTTTCCCAGGTAAGTCAATTCATAATTAAGAAAAAAATTAAAGATATATATTATTGTTTTCTAGAATGCATGTTTCATATAATCAGATTATAGGTGTGTGTGTGTGTGTGTGTGTGTGTGTGTGTATAAAACTGCTAAATCTCTGGGCTTAGAATAATACTTAACACAGGATAGGCACTCGAGTATCTCCCAAATGAATCAACAAAAAAATTCTGAGCATAGAAAAATAAGAAGTGACCAACATAATACATAGAGGAGCAGCCTGCTTGAGTTTTCCTTAAAAACAATAGCAGAGCTTGCCTTCTTCCTTCCCACCTTTTCTTCAGGGGCAAGGAGGCAGGACAGCTATGGAGGTGACCATGGAAGTGGATGAGCAGGCAGATAGCATGTTGGGAGATCAGAACATGCAGGAGGAATGAACAAATAGTAAATATACTGAGGATAATGGGTCCAAGTTTCTCTTTATTAGAAAAGGTTTTGAAAATGTAGGAAGAGAGAAGGAAAGAAAGAACCAAAGTCATTAAACTGGAAATATAATGTGTAGCTGCTTTTCATAAAATAAAAAGATATAAAATTGATAAAAATATAAATAGATGTATGTTTCTGTGTATCACACATATGCACGTGCACACACACACATACATACACACATGCATTTCCTTAGTCTACTAAGTCATAGTAGCAGTAACACTATAGGAGAATGAGCACACTAGACACCAAATCTTGGTATATAGATATCATCCTCAACAGCAACAAAAACTAGGACTCCTTGGAAAAATGTCTGTATTAGGTCTGGACTAGGAAAAGAATAAGAAGAGCGTGGAACATCTTATTGGCCCGGAAAGTAAAGAAGTACTCAAAGAATGATGAGGAAAAACACAAAGGCACAGCACCCAGCCTTAACACAGTTTTCACTGGCCAAAATGAGGACAATTATAGCTTTAAAATAAAAATTGAAAACAAGAAGTTAGCACTCAAATAAAATAGGACTCTACTCTAAAACAAATAAAAGAGTATACAAATAAGTAAGAGAGAGGAAAAAGCCCTGCTTAGAGTAAAATGCCAAATAATGAATGTAGAAGGAATGACTGAAGTAGAAAAATCACCATTTAGCAACTCTTATTTTGGTGTTTAATTTTGGCAGAAGTCATGAATGGTGCTAGAGCTGGTGGGTAGAGATTTGATGAGAAATAGGTATTGCATTTGAAAACATGACAGGAATTTTTAAAGAGTATATTCCCATAAAGCACTTAGCAAAAGAACTATGAAATATGAAATATGAAAGGAATATTCTCTACAGCTGTCAAAGTCATGAAACACGAAGAAAGATTGATGAGCTATAGCAGTTTGAAGAGAACTAAACAAACAGGAAAACTTGTCCTAGTCAGGATACTGAATCAAAGAGGAAAAATACACTCATTGGCATAGTTGGCACAATTTAACACCAGGGAATAAACTGGATGGTAGTGTATAATTTTCTAGTTTGAATAATTGCATTGTGGTTGTTTGTGGTTAAGAGGTATGGTGTTGGGGTGCCTGGGTGGTTCAGTTGGTTGAGTGTCTAACTCTTGATTTTGGCTTATGTCATGATCCCAGTGTCATGAGATCAAGCCCCAAGTAGGAATTCTCGCTTAGTGTGGAACCTGCTTAAGATTCTCTCTCTCTCTCTCTCTCTCTCTCTCTCTTTCTGTCTTCTGCCTCTCTTCCCTGCTCTCTCTCTCTCTGTGTCTATATAAAAAAAAAAAAAAGAGGTAGAGTGTCCTGGTTTTACCAATAAGCAAACAGGGATGCTGAGGATTGTGCGTATAACAAGCTCCCAACTAAGAGGGGTAGGGTGATGGAGCAAGCATGGTAAAATACTAACTGTTGGGGAATCTAAATGCATGAAAATGTGGGGATTTGTGAGTTCTTTGTACTATTCTTTCAACTTTTCTGAATGTGTAAAATTATTTAAAAATAAAATATAAACAAACCATGTTTAAAAGAAAGTAAAATTGATTAAAAAGATAAATTAGACTAAAATCCATAATGTTTAATAAAGAGAGATGGGAAACTTGATCCATATAATAAGGTGAATAATATTTACTGTGTGCTTATGATCATTTGAGACCTATAAGATAGATGAAGGAACAACAGCATATGGTCTTCACTTCAAAACCCTACCACACTCTGTGGGGAAATAAAACCAAATATGACGTTAATTGCTATATTTTAAAGTACCACGATCTTTACCTACATGATTCCTTATTTCTTGGCTTATTCCAAGTATGTTTAAGGCAATTTTTAAAATATGTGATAAAAGAAATGAATTAAACTAATATTAAAATAATAAATAATATGTTATATAATTATATAATATATACATTTTAATTAAAAATAAGAGGGAATAAAAACAAGTAACTTAAGACTGTATATAAAAGATACTATTTTGTAATTTAGAAGAGCCTGATAATTAAAGTACCTGGTTAAATTTTTTTTTAATTTTTTTATTGTTTATTATTTTTGAGAAAGAGAGGGAGAGAGAGAGAGAGAGACTGAGAGCAAGCAGGGAAGGGGAAGAGAGAGAGACACACAGAATTGGAAGCAGGCTCCAGGCTCTGAGCGCTCAGGACAGAGCCAGACACGGGGCTCAAACTCACAGACCGCAAGATCATGACCTGTGCTATAGTCAGCTGCCCAACCGTCTGAGCCACCCAGGTGCCCTAGTACCTGGTTAAATATTAAAGGATTCAAGTTTGATTTAATTTTTAAATCTATTTTGAGAAAGAGAAAGAGAGAGAGCTAGAGAGAATCCCAAGGAGGCTCTGTGCTGTTGCCACAGAGCCCAATGTGGGGCTCAAACTCACAAACAAACAGTGAGATCATGACCTGAGCAGAAATCAAGAGTCAGACACTTAACCGACTGAGCCACCCAGGAGCCCTTAAATTGTTTACTATTTAAAATAACTTCAGTAGAATGAAATTCCTGGGCACACTTTAAGAACTAACAGGAAATAAGGTGGCCAGGTTACAGGCCTTATCAGGTTTTTTCTTTTTTTAATGTTTATTTATTTTTGAGAGAGACAGAGACAGAGTGCTAGCAGGGAAGGGGCAGAGGGAAAGGGAGACAGAATTCGGAACAGGCTTCAGGCTCTGAGCAAGCTGTCAGCACAGAGCCTCACTTGGGGCTCAACTCACCGACCGCGAGATCATGACCTGAGCTGAAGTGGGATGCTTAACCAACTGAGCCACGCAGGCGCCCCATAATCGGGTTTGATTTAAAAGAGATATAGTATCACAATAATCCTGAAATAGGAAAATACAAGTCAGACTCCTGAAATGAAGCAAAGGATGCTGTTTATCCTTTAAGCCCTTTTAAGGCAGAGATGCCTTGTATTTTTCACATCTGAACTCCTAATTTTTTTCAGTGGAATTAGTTAACAGTTGTAAACAGCAGAGATGAGGTTTTGAAAATTGGCCTATGAATGAATACATTGTTTTCCTGTCTGGTTACAGCAAATGTTAAGAGTGTATGTCTTACAATCAATTTGTTGTTTATGAAGTACCTTCTATGCCTGTTCTTTTCCTCCATGTCCACAAGGCAAAAGTAAAGAATAAAGTGGACAGAATGTCCATTTGTAAAGGCTGCTTCAATTACGATTTGTGCTTAAATGTACCACCTGTAGAAGAGGCATGGCTATTTTCTGCACTCTGAGCCCCTGTCTAGGTTCTTAGAACATTGGAATTGTAGTGCACCACCCCTCTGTCGTTTACACTCCACTTTTATGTGTTGCTGCTTTTATGGAGTGCTAAATTGCTTAATTAAATTTTACTGGTTTATTCTGCTTGCTCATTCATATCCTACTTAATCCAGCCTACAGCATTTTCTTCCTTAAAATGAACATAAGAAACCTTATGATGTATTCATAGAGGTAAATTTGGGCTGTGAGAATGGATAAGTAGTTTAATGTATAAGGTGCTATTTGTTGAGAAAATAACTGAATACTCCACTCTGGTACTGAAGGCATAAACAGCATCAGCGATTTGGCTTTAACAAAGCTTTTGGAGGGGAAAATATCAGATTAAATATTTGCTTTAACTGGGTATCGTTATGGTTTATTTGTAAGCTTTTGTTCTATCTCATATATTTGGAAATTCTTTATTCTTGAAACTAAGAATTGTGCACAAAATACTCCCCATAACAAATTCCCAACTTAGAGTCCATAAGAAGAGGAAGCACTCCTCTCCTGTTTGCTTTTTCAGAATCCCTTCATAAAGGCAGGTGGCTGGCACACAATGAAGGATTTGAAAATTTTCCACACCATTCACTTCAGTACCACTTCTGAAATTTTCCAATTCCTCTTGGAGCCATTTGTTCCCTTTTCAGATGACCTCCTGTCTTCATATGAAAAGCCTATAACAATTTAAAATGAGTCTCTTCATTGTTTCTTCTTCACATATTATGGATTAACTGTAGCTTTTTCCAAACTAGTCTCCTTCACGCCCATCATCGATGATAATTTTTCATGGTAGTGGATCATGCCTCATTTTTTTTGTGAATTAGCAATAATCAAAACTACCTTTTTTCTGTTTCTTATGATTATACCTAATATTTAATATATTCATTCTATTCACACAACTCACTTATTTGAAAGTATATATATATGAGTTGAACCATCCTCCAGATGAGAATAGAAATACTGGTACAATTATAAGTGGGGAGCTTTGTTGCTGGCTATTGGGGTTCAAGTCAAAAACATGGCATTTAAGTCTTTTAATCTCAATATACCTCAGCTTATCATTTATAAAATTATAGTTCTCACTATAATGGAGTAATTGTAGCACTCAAATGAGCTAACACATATTTAGGGCATGGCCTAATGTTGGGTATCATATTATTAATATATTTAATAGTGTTGATAGCTGAAAGGGTTGGGTGTTCTGTAGTTTAATCAGTACCTCCCACTTTCATTAATTGGCATTATTCATATTTGATGCCTTGTCAGCTTATCATCTCTTCCCTGGGCTCCCTGAACTGGGTGACTGTAGGGCAAGGGCCAATTGGCCCATTTTCTATGAGCACTTACCAATCAGAAATGGACACAAGTAACTCAGAGTCAGGATGTAGATAACCTGTAGTGATCCAAGCTTTAACCAGTTTTTGGATTGCTTGATTTTAGGGAAGTTGGACTATGGGGCAGAGATAGCTGCATATAAGTTTGTGTGGCCTGGACCATCCTTTGAGGACTCAGAGAAGAAACACATTTCCAACCAATGAGCATTTGTTTCAGTATTTTAACTGGCTATGCAGAGGTTGTCTGAATAACTACCATCCTTTCTTTACCCCGGTGCTAATCCTGATCTTAATGTTCATCCAGGCCATCACCAGATGTAGGGTCATGCCACATTGATGTTTCTTCCTCTTTCTCGGGCAATTTGAGTCAAAATCACTGTATCAGATCATTCCTTGCTCCTTCAAAATTGTAGAGATTTTTCCATTAGGAACACACACACACACACACACACACACACACAAGAATCTTCAACCACTCAGATTGATATCTTATCTTACTCCTTTATATGGATGTCAGACTGTACTTTTGTTTGTTTTTTTCAATGTGCTCCCTGGGCCAGGTGACATGTGAGCAATAACCAGTCAGCTCTATGAGGTGGGGCCTTCCCTTTAGTGAACCCATTCCATTGAGTGCATATGCAATTTAACCAAGCCATAAAAAATAAAGCTCTAGACCAATAAGTCAACTCTTTTCTTTATGCACATTGCTTCCAAATATTTAATTCCAGGTTAGTATTCTGAGGTCCACTTTTAAACACACACACACACACACACACGTATATTTGTATATTTGTGTGTATATACATATATACCTCTTTACCCCTTCACGTGAATATCTTGTTATTATTGCTTCAAACTCACTATTTCCAGAGTAAATTATGTATACACCTAACTTAAATGTCTTCCTACACTTCTTATCTCTGTTAGCACATCCTTATGCGGTGGAAATTTTAAAGTCATCTTTGATCACTCTCTCTGCCCTTCTCCCTATATTGAATTAGTTTTATGTTTTCTATAGTTCAGTCTCTTAAATTTTTATTTTAAAAATTTCATTTCTTTAAAACTCCAGACTTCTGCTGGGACGAGGATATACTTGGCAGCCATTTACCGAGCTGAGTCAAGGAAGGGATTTGGGGCTTCAAACACTATTTAAATAGCTATTCAATTGGTTCTTCTATCTCTACCTTCACACTCATTTTCCAAAATACTATGAATTCTTAAATGTTTGAGATGTTCTCCAGGATAACTAGGCACTTATCAGCCTTATGTTCTCCAGGATAACTAGGCACTTATCAGCCTTTCTTATCATGTGTTCAGGAAACCACATTTTCAGATACAGGGTGAGGGTTAGGATTAGGGCTAGGGTATGTGCCTCGTATTTCACAGTTCAGAGATCTCTCCAGATAATAAAACCCCAGACTTATGTTGGGATTAGGGTTGGGGCTATGGTTAGGGGTTAGTAGTTAGCCATTAGGGTTAAGGTTAGGGTTAGGGTGTGTGCCTGTAGTTCAGAGACCTCTCTGGAGGATCAGATTTAGCATTAGCATTAGTGTTAGGGTTAGGGTTAAGGTATGGTAAAAGTTCAGGTTAGGGTTAGGGCTGTGCTACAGTGATAGTTTGTCCCTGGTATTTGCTGTTCAGAGCCCTTTCTAGAAATTGGTATTTACACAAAGAATATATAAATATTAATTAAAATTGATTAATATTTAAATAATTAAAAATAAATTAAATTTTTTTATTTTAATAAAATTTTAATGATTAAAAATATTAATTCAAATGTAACACTGGGATACATGCACCCCAGTGTTTACACCAACATTAACTAATAATAGCCAAACTTTTATGGAAACTGCACAAGTGTCCATTGATTGTAAATGTATAATGAAGATGTGGTATATGTATAGGATGGAATATTACTCAGCCACAAAAAATTTTGTCATTTGAAACAATACAGATAGTACTAGAGAGTATTATTTTAAGCAAAACATATCAAAGTAAGACAAAAACTATGATTTCATTTCATATGTGGAATTTAAGAAACAAAACAAATGAGCAAATGTATAAAAGAGAGAGAGAAGTTACCTAAGAAACCCACCTTTAACATTAGAGAAAAAACTGATGTTTACCGCAGGGGAAGTGGGTTGGGGGATTGGTAAAATAGGTGATGGGGATTAAGCAGTATATTTCTGATGAGCAGCGGGTGATGTATGGAAGTGTTAAATTGCTATATTTTATACCTGAAACTAATAGAACACTTTATGTTAACTAACTGGAATTAAAATAAAAACTAAAAAGAATAGAAAAACATGAATAAAATTCTTACCTCTAAGTCATAGTTTTAGATTCTCATTAATTTTTACTTAAACTATTTGATATTCTTCTTATTTACATGCTCCTTGTTTATTTCTCTATTAATGCAACAGCGATATCTTTCCCGAGTTCTAGGCCTTTGTATCCTACATACCTGACATCACTACTCAAATATCTCACAGCCAATTCAGACACATAGCAAGGCAAACCTGGAAACCCAAGGTTGTTTTCAAACATACACACATTCTCTCTCTCTCTTTTCACTTTCTCCCTCTCTCTTTCTCTCTCTCTCTCTCTCTTTAGAAATTGGTATTTACACAAAGAATATACATACTCTCTCATATACATCTGCCAAATTTGCCTTTTCTCTAGTACTCTCTAAGTACAAAGTCCCTTTACTAACTCTTTTGATCAAGGCAGATAATCTGGGAGATGCCCTTGAGTTATCCTCACCAATATGTAATGTCCATCAAAATTACATGTCTGAGATATGTCTCATATTGGGATCTTATTAAAATGAAGATTCTGATTAAGTGGATTTAGGGTCCAACTTCTGGGTATACATTTTAATAAGATCCTAAGGGATGCCAGTACTGATGGTTTGAGAACCACATTTTGCATAACAAGATCGTATGGTGTCCTACATAATCTGGTCCCTTTTTAGCTTCTTAGAATTAATCATATAATACTCTCCATGTGATTCCTTCAGTCCCAGCCCCTTGGCTTCCTACATTTCCTTAGCACATCAAGCTCTTCAACATGTGTCCATGCAGTTGCATGTAATTTCTTTTGTACAGAATTCTCTTCCCTCCTTTTTATGCCACTAACTCCCTGCATTCTTTACAACTTCTCTCATTTATCTGATAAACATTTACTGAGTGAGATGGTTAATTTTTTGCATCAACTTGATTGGACACATGGCAACCAGATATTTGATTAAATATTATTCTGGGTGTGCTTTGAAGGTGTTTCTGGGTGATATTAACATTTGAATCAATAAATTGAGTAAATCAGATTGCTCTTACTATGAGTGGGTCTCATCCAATCCACTTAAGGCATGAATACAACAAAAAAGGAGGAGTAAGGGAAAACTCGCTCCCTCTAACTGACTGTCTTTGAGCTTGGACATCATACTTCTGCCTTTGGACTTGGACTGTAACTTACATCATAGGCTCTCCTAGTTTTAAGGCATTCTGGCTTAACTTTCCCAGGCTTCCAGTATGGTGACTACCAATCTTGGGACTTTTTGTCTTCCCTAATCATGCAATCCACTTCCTTATAACACTCCTTATAACACACATACCCTCACATGGACAGACACACACACACACACACACACACACACATTATTGGCCCTCTTTCTCCAAAGAACCCTAATACTCTAAGTGGATATTACCTACTGATAAACACCCAGGTAAATTTTTGGACAACATAGCAGTGAGGATTACAAAGGAATAGAAATTCCTTATGAGAGAAAGAAATATACTTATATAGGTGGTCAGGAAAGGCTCCTAAAGGGAAATGGCATTTTAATTGAAAATTGAAGGTATATTTAGTAGACAAAGAGTCAGGGAAAATCATCTAAAGCAGATGGAACAACCCTTATGAAGGTGTTGAAATAGTGAGCAGATGAGTGTGTTCAAGGCCTGAAAGAAATCAGTGCTTCTGGAGTAAAGTAAGCAAGAAGATTTTCATTGGATGATATTATAAAGGATGAAGAAGGTAAACTATGCAGAGCCTAATAACCATTGGTACACTATGGATTTAATCTAAGTACAATAGACACTAATGAAATAATTTAATCAAGAAAAAGATACAACCTAATTTGTGTTTGTTACATGTTACTGTGATGGGACCCCCTGTTTCCAGTCATGATATAATAAGTGATACCAGACTTGATCTCTTCCTGAACACTACTATAAGACAGGGTCAAATGTATGAAACATAAGATTCCAGGTATGGGACAAGAGGCAAAGGGGGACTGTGATGGTAGAGAGAAGGATAATGCACAAGTTGAGCCGGATGATTGTGCCATGGTGGCCCCAACTTTCTGCCTGGAGACATTTCTGTGCTGCAAAATAGGAAGGCAAATGATAGGTAATATGGCTGAGTTGAGGAGGAAGATATCTGATTTCTGGGCTTCTAGAGCAGTGAACATGTATAGCTCTGGGTATCTGACAAGAGAGAGCTGTCAGAGGGGAGCTCATAAGGCTCTATTGGGAATCATCATGCGTCCTTAGATGAGGGCTCAGTAGTTCATTTCAGACAGACATTTGAATCCCAGACCAGTCAGAATGGAACAATCACACTCTCCCTACTGCCCCAAGCACAGTGAACATTCACTGGATAGATAATGCCCTGACTTAGAAGTAAAGACCACACCAGGGGGTTAAGTGGCAAACCCTAATACTAAGTACAAAACAGAAATATAATCTCCCTAACACAAACTAAGATCCAACTTAACAGAACTGAAGTATAGGCAAGTAATTTAAATGCCTGACAAAACAAATGCAATGCCCTTTAAAGAGGGAAACATAACCCAAATACCCACAATACAATCCACTATGTCCAGCATAAAATTAAAGAAAAAGAAAATATTAAATGTGAAGAAATAGGAAAGGTCACCCCATAGACAAAATAAAGAGCAGGAAAAAATATCAACTCCAGAATGATCCAGGTGTTGTAATTAGTAGAAAATAACTTTAGAAGAGCTGTCGATGCTTTTCTTTTATTAAGTTATCATGTGAATACTGTTGTTTTCAATAGTGCAGGGGAAAGGGAAAATTGCAGGAGTAAAAAGAACCGTGCTTATATAAATAGAAAATTCTTAGGCAAATAAACATATGGACAGAGAAATCTATAATGCTTGTTGATTCTGGATTTAAGTCACTAGTATATTTCTATTTACCATTTTCTTTATTTGTTGCGAGAAATCATGATGCTTACTTACAGTGTGTTTTAATCTTAGCAAATTAATTGATAATTCAAATAGAGGGGCGCCTGGATGACTCAGCTGGTTAAGTGACCAACTCTTGATTTCAACTCAGGTCATGATCTCAAGGTGGTGAGACCAAGCCCGGTGTTGGGTTCTGCACTGTGCAGAGCCTGCTTGGGATTCTCTCTCTCCCTCTCCTTCTGCTCTTCCCTAGCTCACGATCTCTGCCCCACCCCTCTCAAAAAAGAGCAAGAATAAAAAAGAAAATTCAAACATAAATGGGTTATTTTTAGATGTGTGAACGACAGTGTACGAGTTAAGATTGGGCATTCTTGAATTTGAGAGTTTATAGGAACTACAAAGTTCATATATTTACCATTACTAATTCATTATTATTATTTCTGAATCAGAAGTAGAATGTTAAAATAAATATTTATTAAATGATTTTCTATGTGACACTTAGACTACCTTGAACAAGCCTCACACTATCTAAACTTTCATTTCCTTACATGTAAATTTGGAATAATGACACAAATTTTAACATGCAGATCTCTTATTGTAAGAAGAAAAAGTGTTCTCCTTCCTCTTCTCTACATCCTGGAGTGGATAATGGAAGCCTATTCATTTATTATTGAAAATGCAAATGTGGTCTTATTCTAAAAAATGTTTTATAATCTATTTTTATTTAGTTATACAGAGAATAATATATGACAATTAATATAGGCACCAGTACTCAATCCTGCTTTTCTCCTGATCACCTCTTTTTCTAGATCAGTTAGTCTTTTCTAGACATAGCTCTTGGAACACTAATTATTTCTTGTCATGGTACACTTTTGGCCATAGGTTTCCAAAATCTGTTTTGAGATTCAGAAGCCAGAAATTCATCCATTGTTTTCAGTCCAATATATCTGTTACGTCATCATTCAGAAAATGTCATACAACCCCATGCTGGAGCTATTAGTTTAGTCTGGAGATGGGGAGGAGAGATTTCATTAATGCAATGCACTTCTATGGTCATGTAGTTTATTTAATATGTAAATAATGCCAAAATTGAATTCAGAAGACCCCAATCCCAGCTGTCTCTTTACTTACTAGACATGAACAGCATCACTCCTATTTTTTCATGCTAAAGTGTAGGCACACATCCAGCCTGGTTCAGAGAGATGTGGTAAAAATAAAATCAAACTATTTATGGTATATGAAAGCATTGTATAATAATAATATAATGGAATTCATTATTTCTATCATTATAACTATTGAGCAAATCAGTAATATTAATTAAAATGACAACAAATATCGTCTTCATAATCTTTGGATACATATATTTTACACAATATCCAATCATACAATATGCTATGATATCTTTGAATCATGGAATCAATTTCATTTTTATGTTTTTTTTTCTGAAAAAATGTCTTCTAGTCATTTCATTTCCTCTAACTGCATACTCTAAAATGTTTAAGTATAGAAAAACAAACAGCAATATTCTGGTTTTTTAACAATCTGCAATATTCTTAAGGAGAATACTTTATCCATTAAATATTAAGTAGGCATCTGCTCTGTCGCAGGCAATGTAGAACATACTTAGTATACATGCAATACAGCAAGACCAGTATAGAAAAAAATAAAAACAGGAACTATCCTTTCATGGAGTTTGCATTCTGATGAGGAGAAACCCAAAGACACTTTAACAATGAAATTAGTGTTGTTAAAAAACAAAATTTAACTGAGTGTAAATTTGAATATCTAATTGGCTTTATTATGCCATTCATGAATTGGACAGCATCCCATCTAGCAAGTAGAGACATTCCAAGGAGCTATACAAAATGGAAGGTTTTTATAAGAAGGTGGGGGGTGGGGGTGAAGTTATTAACAAAAAAAGAAGAAAGGATTGCTTCAGGCCAGGACAGTTTCTTTTATGAGGAGGGGAACAGCAGGTTTTTTTCCTGACAGATTACCTCACTGGTGTTGATCAGGACATTTCAGGTTGACTGTTAAAAAGTCACCTTCCTGGGATAGGTTGAAACTATAATTAAGTCTTGGTTTGCTATTGCACGGGCAAATGACTCCATTTGGGGTTTGTTGTTTCTCTTTTAACAGTGTGCATTTATACTCAATACATTTCTATATCAATTACTCATCTTCCAAACACTATTGGCGTGAGATTAAAGCCTGTAATGAAATCAGCAAATTGCCTAATTCAAGAAAACATATTTAAGCATTATTTTATAATTAACAGAAGCATTTATTTGGTAATATTTTAGTGTAGTATTTTATTATTTGTGGTAAAAATGGCTTTGTTTTACTGAAGTTTACCACCTAAGATTAACAATAATAACAGGGACATGATATTAACACATTGTGCTTACATTCCATTCCTAAAATTCTTATTACATAATGTTGCTCCAGAGGCTTTTGGTCAGTTTATATGAATCAAAATGGACACAACCAGTTAGTCATCTAGAACCAAATAACCTAATATTCATGGTTTCATTGGGTGATTTCTAGTTTTCTTTTTGCATACATAATCAGAGCTTTATTTTAATAGCCATCTCCTAAGGCATATTTTTCTCAGGTAATCATAACCCTGATATTGATTTTTTTCAGAATTCCAAACTTCAGACAATGTAATTTTAGAACAAAAAGATCTAAGAGCTAATCTAACTCAATCCTGCCCCATGCACATTTAATAAAGCAAAAAAATTATGCCTGAAGTAGTTAAATGTTTATTTTTGAAGCTAATTGGTCATAACGGAACCAGAACTTAAATCATTCCCAAGTTTCCCAATTTTGCACACTTATAAACTTGTGGGTTTCATTTAAGCTCTTTTGTTTTTTTTATTATCAATATTTTACATTGGTGCAAAGAGAGTTCTTCATCTTTAAAAAAGGATTACTTTGTGGTTACCTTTTAATGGACTTTATCCTAATTCATTATTTCATCAGGAGACTAGAAGACTCTCAAGGTAATAGTGAGCTTTCTAGGTTGGCTGATCTTTTACATTACAAAAAAAAAATTGTTGGAAATAGTTTTATATCTAGTTTATAGCTGAAAAGCACTCATGGGATTTCTAAGACATAAATACATTCAGATATTCTTATCTCTCACAATTACCTTTAGTGCTAATACAACAATGAAATTTACTTCTTGGTTATTCAACAAAAAGATAAAATTAATAAACATTTAAACAGGCAAGCAGGTATCTTAAACTAGCAAATAGATAATTTCTGTTTCTGTGTGTGTGTGTGTGTGTGTGTGTGTGTGTGTTTGCATGTACATGTGGGATCAATGTGGTGTTAAAAGTAATAATATCTTGGAGGTTTTTCTCTGTCTATTCATGGAAATCATTTAACAACTAGAAAATTAAGCTATATTTTCATTTATTTTGGCAATGGAATTGACCAAGTTTGTTTATAAGGACCAATGCCTTACTTAAATTGTAAAATTTTAGGGATGCATGTGTTTGGTTTGAATCTCTTTCAGAAGCACACATCAGTTGTCAAAAGAATATTTATCAAATGAAAGACATAAAACCTCTAAAAATAAGAGAACAGATTGTTTAATAGCAATATTCCTTACATGGAAGAATATGACATTAGGTAATAAAACAGTCTTTCATCCTGTGACTCCTCACCATGTGGTCTTGGCATGTCTGTGAGAGAAGCAGGCATTTATTACTTCCTATGTCCTCTGATACTTTGGGATTATCACTTAATTAACTCGGTATAAATAGATTGAACAAGTGGTGTAAATCCCAGTGGACACAACACTTAGAATTCTATGATGGATCCTCAAAAGAAATCCTGGAAAATGAACTAACAAGAAATAGAGAAGTGACACCTGCTTCAGATCAGAATTTGAGTATATGACAAACAGGTTTTTTTTTTTTAATTTTTCTGCACATACTTGTTAGTTTTGGCTGGCACATTTAGAAGTTATAAATAGGCAGATAGACATACATTCATTGAAGTATTATAGGACCTTCTCCATGCTTCTCTGTTTAGAGAAATATTAAAGGAAAAAAGATTAGTTTAAATTACAGATAAGACATTAAATACTTGCTCTGTTAAGGTTGAATTTAACAGAGTTCACTAAACCCATTAGTTGATGACAGAAAGATAATTTTATGTTGCAGGCAATACAGAGCAATTACTACTATTTATTGTAAAAGTTTAAGAGTGTAAAACTCATGTGATTAAGGCTTATTATTTTCTAAAGGTCTCCTCAAAAGTGAATTTAAACCTTTTAATCAAATCTGTCTGTGACAGATTATTAGAAATCTGATTCGACCCTTCTGAGGGTATCATACATAGCCTATTTTAGAAATTTGTTAGGTCAGATCAAAAGTAGTACCTAGATGTTTTAGCCCAAATTGCATCTAAAAGCAAGTATAAAAAAATAAAAGAAGGAAAGCAAGAGAGAGAGAGGAAGGAAGGAAGGAAGGAAGGAAGGAAGGAAGGAAGGAAGGAAAAAGGAAAGAAAGAAGGAAAGAAAGAAAGAAAATAAAAATATTATGCAATTTTAGCCAAACTGTATCTTAGATGCATGTTATGCATGTTATTGCATTAACTTTTCCTGGACTTTGTCAGTGAATCCTTGTAAATGGACATGAATATTCATGTCAATTGTTATCAAACTGCACTGGAGGTTTTACAGTTTAATACATTTTAAAGCATATAAGGAGTATCAAACTGAAGTCTAATTTTTTTCTGGCCACATCCAAAATCATTTTAGAACTTAAATAAAATGCATTTGTGTTTGCATCTAAAGACAGAAAATGAATCCCTCAGTAAAGGACATCTAAGCTCCATGAAAGTCACTTTCGAATTCTTACAAGATGTCTCAGAAACAGATAAATTGAATACATCACAGTCTAATATGCAGAGATGTTTTTCCCATTGATATCAAAAAATTAAATCATAATAATACTCAGTTTTAAAAACTAACATGCTTACATAAGGAAGTCTGAGTGTCTGTTTGCACAGTCAAAAATTCTGGTATGCTAACAGAAATGGACTTCGGAGATACATCTATTTCAACAGGCTGTATGTATTCTTTCTAATGATCAGGGGCTTTTATTTTAAATGACTTTAGGGTCATCATATAATGAGTTATATCACAAGATTGTTCTGGTAACATACAAAAAATGAAGAAATAGCAAAATGTTTTATTTTCTGGATAGTAATTTAATAAAATTTTTCTGCACATTCATGGATTTTGGTTCTCTCTCATTTTTCCGTATCCTATCTCTTGACTTATAGACCTAAGTTATAAATAATGTGGACTTTATAAAGTTATATACATTACTTACATAGTAAACAATATTAGTTTCTTTATACTTTTCTCTTCTTAAGTGCATATCAAGGGAAGTGTTTGTGGGACTACTACTCATAGGAAAAGGCACTGTTTAATGGCATAACAGAATCAGTTTATGGTTCAGGATGAAAATGGAACCAATCCAGAAGAAAATTCTAATTTTAATTTCATTACCTGGAGGTGCTTGTGTCTGGAGGAGAGAACGCAACTGCCCAGGTAGCCACTTGAATACTATAGACAATCTAAGGTCCTTGTCTGGCACCCAGAACATTGATAAAATCCTAAAGACAATGTGATTCAAACAATTTTTTATAATAGCTTTTGGATGCTATGCCCTTGTGGTTCTCAAACTCTTGAGAGTTAACCAAATCAATTGCCTTGTATAGGTTCAGACCTGCCACAGGAGAAATGTACTGTCTTGGTTATAGGCAACTGGTAGGTAATTTTCATGCACTTGCTGCCTTTGCTATATTGACTTTCTATGACTTTTATTTCTCTGGTGAATATGTTTTCTTTTTTTCTTTCTTTTTTTTTAACATTTATTTTTGAAAGAGAGAGAGGCAGAGAGACAGAGCTCAAGTGGGGGAGGGGCAGAGAGAGAGAGGGAGACACAGAATCCGAAGCAGGCTCCAGGCTCCAAGCTATCAGCACACAGCCTGATGCAGGGCTCGAACTCAGGAACCATGAGATCATGACCTGAGCTGAAGTCTGATGCTTAACCACCTAAGCCACCCAAGCACCCCATCTTCTTTTGTCCATCCCTAATACACTGCTGGTGGCCATGCCTACTTCTGACAATACATCTGTCTGAACTCACCAAAATATGTCTACTCTCACTTTTGAATTGCCACTTAGAATATGCTCTCATGACATGGTTTTGATAAATAACAGCATAATAAGTACTTATAGTTATCATGAGTATAAAAAGAAATTTCTCATAAGTATTATGAGAATAAAATGTAGCTCTTTAATAATTTGTATAAAATTAAATGTTATGTTCAGTAGTATATTTTATTATCCTTGGGATGGTCTACATATTTGGAATTAGTTTACAAATTTCATTCACATATATTCTTCACTTAAACAACTAACTTGGGTTTTCCTTCCACCTTTTTTACTACTTGCCTTTGGCTGGTCTATTGTGTCCTCCTGACTTTTGGTCCTATCATATTTATCAGTTCAACATGGTCTTGAACATGTTTCTCATAACATTCTGAAACTGAATACATTTTAACTACCAATCAAGGATGCCAATCTCTTTTATTTAAACCCACAGATTCTTAGAGATCAGTAGGCATAAGTATTAGTAGCTTTTTAAATTCCATCTTACATTACAAAAGGTAAACATAAGTTTTCCAAGATTTCTCTATAATAAATAATGGACAGTGCAATAATTTGCTCTAAGAAATAGGGGAACTACTGGTCCATTCCTAAAATAGATCAATAACCTATATTTATTACTTAATGTCAAAGGGGCTATTCCTGTTGAATACTGGCTTTTGGTTTTTGTTGTGTTTTTCTGGACAGCCATATGGAATTTGAATTATTTTTAACCAGCTATTATCTCAAAGGAATAGCAATTACTGTATTTAAAAAATGAATAAAGTCTATTATTATTTATTGAGTGTGTCTACTAGGCATCCATGCATTGTTTTAGGTGATTGATAGATAAATAGGCAGATATATACATACATGCAGACGCAAGCAGATGGATAGTCTAATGTAATCCTACAGTAATTTTATTTTTCTTGTTATTACTTTATTTTTATTACTGTTATCATATCATCACTTTTCAAATGAGGAAACAGAAAAATCACATAAGTTTGAGAGATGTGAAATCTAATATGATTTATAGAGAGTAATATGTTTTGAGTCTATAGGACTAGAAAAGAACCAAAATTTGCGATCTTTCCACTATCTCCAACATTTCACATTAGCATTTAACCACTCCTTTTCTAAGGGCGTGGTGGCAACTGTCAGGTGACAACAAATTAAGTCAAAATTGAGGCTACAAGTAAATATGCCTATAGCCACAAATGTCAAGAAATCCATATCTCTAAGCACTATTTGGTATTAGAATGGATTCTTGCCACAAAAAAAAAAAAAGATATATTTCTGTCTTTAGCTTTGAGGAAGTTGGCCACAGAAATGAGGTAGGGAGTTTTATAAGATATATATCTGTTAGTTCTTTTTCTTCAAATACAGTCTAATTAATAAATTTGCAGGTTGAGATGTTTGTAAGTTAGTAAGATGTTTGCTGTAATAAAGTTAATTTTTCATCATGTACACATTTTATAAGTATACATTTTAGTATAAATATTGTGATGCCAATATATTACAATTAGGATGTTTTTTTTTGAAATGTTGGAGGCTTTGAGAATAACTACTTACACTTCTTTCATGTTTTAAACCAATTGAGAAGTAGATACAGTAATGAAGTGAAAATATGAATGATATATCATTTTTATTGCTGTTAAACCTGAATTTAAAAAGCAGCTTGGGCTAAGGTGTAAAATAAATTTATATGTCTCTGAAGGCAAAGGAAATAAAAGCAAAAATGAACTATTGGGACCTCATCAAGATAAAAAACTTCTTCACAGAAAAGGAAGCAATCAACAAAACTAAAAAGCAACTGATGGAATGGGAGAAGATATTTGCAAATGACATATCAGATAAAAGGTTAGTATCCAAAATTTATAAAGAACTTATGAAACTCAACACCTGAAAAACAAATAATCCAGTGAAGAAATGGGCAGAAGATACAAATAGACACTTTTCCAAAGAAGACATCCAGATGGCTACCAGACATATGCAAAGATGCTCAACATCGCTGATCATCAAGGAAATACAAATCAAAACTACAATGAGATACCGCCTCACACCTGTCAGAATGGCTAAAATTAACCAGGAATTCCTGTTGTCAGGAAACAACAGATGTTGGTGAGGATATGGAGAAAGGAGAACCCTCTTACACTGTTGGTGGGAATGCAAACTGGTGCAGCCACTCTGGAAAACAATGTAGAGGTTCTGCAAAAAATTAGAAGTAGAATTATCCTATGACCTCAAAATAGCACTACTGGGAATTTATCCAAGGGACACAGGAGTAATGATTCATAGTGGCACATGAACCCCGATATTTATAGTAGTACTATCAACAATAGCCAAACTATGGAGAGAGCCTAAATGTCCATAAACTGATGAATGGATAAAGAAGCGTGGTATGTTTGTGTGTACACACACACACACACACACACACACACGTGGCAAAATATAGGACACTCTTAAATACAGAGAAAAAAAGCTGAGGGTTGATGGGGGTGGGGGGTTGAAGGGGTGTGGGAGGTGAGTGATGGGCATTGAGGATGGTACTTGTGGGAATGAGCACTGGGTATTGTATGTAAGTGACAAATCATGGCAATCTACTTCTGAAACCAATACTACGCTATATGTTAGCTAACTTGACAATAAATTATAAATAAATAAATAAATAAATAAATAAATAAATAAATAAAATGCATGTCTACAAGTCTACCCTGTGAGCTTTATGTACTTAACTATTAAACTGCAGGTAGAGCAACTGTTGAAAGTGGGAGAATTAAGGAGACAAAATAAGAGAGAGAGAGAGAGAGGGAAAACATGAAGAAGTTGGCCTCTGAATGAGTACTTTCCTTTAATGCCTTAATTTCACAGTAGGATGGTCAGTGAATGTCATGTTTTTCTCTCTTAAGGTGAAATAAGCATGGAAAACACACAGGATTCCTAGAAATATTTTTTCTTTTTTTTCCAAATGTTTTTATTTATTTATTTTGAGAGAGAGAGAGAGAGAGAGAGAGAGAGAGAGCGCATGAGCAGGAGATGGGCAGAGAGAAGAATTTCAAGCAGGCTCTGAATTGACTGTGTGGGTCTTGATCCCATGAACTGTGAGATCATGACCTGAGCCAAAATAGAGTCAGATGCTTAACCAGCTGAGCCACCCAGGCACCCCAGCATGCCTATAAATATTATCTCATAACTGCTTCTGCTTGGAGAATGAAATTGCCACTTATGCATAGTAATGTAACAAAGAGAAAATAGTCTTTCCCCAATAAATTTGATGTGAAACTAAAATAGTCCAGATCAGACTTATGGTAAGAGTTGAAATCATAACCTGAGAATAAATAGACTGAGATATATTTAAGATTGATGACCAAATAAACTGAAACAGGCAATGAATAAATTGACCTTCTTAATTACTTGCAATACATAGATATCACAAAGGCTTAATTGAATATGTTTTGTGATTTTTAGAAAGGGTAGTAGAAAGCACTATGTACCTGAGAGGTCAACAGAGCCATAAAAAGCCGGAAACCTGGCAGGAAGGCTTCAGAATGACAAAGAGCAAAACAGATGGAAAGTACTATGGTCCATTAATATAGCAATAGAGATGCTTTCCTAAAATCAGAAATTCATGCACTGACAAAAAGTGATTTTGACCCATACATTTAATGTTAAATAAATACCAATGACCTGTACAAATTACAAATAGAAGAAGCTCATGATGCACAATGATGGAGAGAGATTTTCATAAAGACCAGATGTGTTGATCTCAAGAAATCTAATGGTATGGCATTGCTTTCATTTACTTTAGGTCAGACTTTGTGCTTCAGTTTTGTGGATGCAGAAACTGCCATTGTCAGCTCACCAATTCATCCATTTCTCCATGCTTACTTAAGTTAATAAAAAGAAAGAATTAGGAAAGAAAACATCCAATTGGCTAGTGTAAATGAGAACTTTGGAGATATAAGCCAATGACTATATTCGCCAGCCAATTCATTTTTCCTATGTTAATGTAAAATCACATTATCATCAATAGGTTTGTTGTCTGTTGAGAAAGGAAGAATTAGAGACTTAATATTTAATGGTATTAAATATTGAAATTTCAGGCAATGAAACTGCTTGAAATATGCCTCTCCTCAGGATGGAGGTAGTGTTGTTATGTGGCCTTCAGCAGGATCTGCCATAGAAAACTTACACATAACTGTCAACAGTTTGCCTTCATACATGCAAGACCTACTAATCTATTAGGCGTAATGGGTATAGTGCCAGAGACCCACCATATCTGTGGGGCCAAGAAAAGTTTTCAGATTTCCTTCGAATAAGAAGAAAAAAATAAATTTTTTGGTATAATAAAATGTTTTTTAATGTGTATTTATTTATTTATTTATTTATTTATAGAAAGAGAGAAAGAGACAGAGGGAGAGATAGAATCAGATCTTAAATCAGAGCATGGTGTACCTTTGTTTCTGTAATGTCTCCTCACACTTTAAACAAGCATGCTATTTCCCATAATGTGCTGATTTTGAAATTTAAAACTGAAGGCTATTTTATTATCCTTTCCCTTGTTCCCCTTTTTTTGATCTGAGCTGTTATGTGGAGATTTGTAGTCATTACTCAGAACACTGATAAATTCTTGACTAGACTTATAAATACTTGATTCTCTATGAAAAAGATAAAGAGAATGGTTCTTCTAATTCTAAATCTGAACATAAAGAACTGCTGAATGAATTGGAACTTTAAACTTTCCCTTCTAGAAAAATATCCATTGGCCTACATCATATTAAATCATATGAAAAACTAAAAATAATATATATAGCCTCTATAGTAGGAACTTCTCAAAGATAAAATGGATACACAGTTATAATAGAAGCACCACATAATTAAATTCTTATAACTTGAAATTCTACAAAGGGGGAGATAAGAAAGAAGTCTGTGGAAACCAAACTGGCTGCTTATAAATTCTTATCTTTGGAACATTAAAACAAATAAAAAGAAAAAAGAGGATTTTATGTACCCTCATTGGGAAAATTTAGGACTTAAGACAAATTGCAGAGAAATTTGAATCATGGTCAGAGGAAAGATAATCCCTGAAGGTAACAGACCCTAAAATGGCTGCCAACTCTCCTTGCCAGGTTTGCTTTCCCCACTCAGATACCCTAAACCCTTACATATGGAGAAGCAGAGGCTATGAAAAACAGGTATTCTGTAGGCATTTACTCTTAAAATATTCAGAAAGTCCAACTCATATTTGACTAAGCAATTCTCAAAAAACTAAGACGTAAACCACATTTTCCAGAAGCATTTGCCTAAAGATTGACCTGCCAAATAGTCAGTTAGCTTCAGCCTCCCTTTACTCCCTTTCATTTTGGAGCTATTTTGAGACCTGTTGTTTTTGTTGATATTGTAATATTTTTAATTATTAACAAACACTCTTGTAGAATTTTAGGAATTATTTAATCAATAAATTTAAAAGTGTTTTTTTTTTTTACTTATTTTTGCATTTTAATACAAATGTATCAAATCTACCATATTTTCTGATTTTTTTCTTATACGGGCATTTTTTTCTTTCATCTCTTCAAACTCTTTTGAATATTTTCAGACATTTTACTTCTTTGGCTAAAGATTCTCCAAAGACATTTTATTTCTAGTAATTCACACTTAAGAAACATTTACAGTAGTCTTTAGAAATTTTATCCACTGTATTTATGCCTTTGTTCTTGTTGCTTTGTTCCATTGTGCGTGCCTGTGTTTACTTCATGCATTAAACAAATTAGTACCTGCCAATATTCATTTCTGTTAGTGTTTCCTTAGGTATTGATATTCTGACAGGAAAAAGAAAAAGGGAATTGGATGAGTCAGAATGCTATTGAACTCCATTAAATCTTATTTTTCGAGATAATTTTTTAAATGTAAATGTGAAACAAAAGGACAATTGAACTTTGGAATCACCATTATGGCTAAAATGTCACTGTTGTTTAAAAGCAAGTCATGATTGTCCACTTTGGATAGTCAACGATTAGTTGATTATTAAGCAAAATCATATATCGCACACTATTTAAGAATTGTAAATTAGCAGGGATTCCTCACTCAGTAGTGCACAAATGTTGGCTGTAATTAATTTTTTTTTCAGTGATTAGTTGTACAAATAGACTTAGCTATAGACTTAAGTTAAAATCCCAACCCAACCACATTACAAGTATTAACTTGATCCACCCCACCCACCCCAACTCTCTAATTTGTCTTCAGACTCTCCAGGGATTCTATTATATGTAAAACGTGCAACTATTGACCTTACTACAGGGGGTTGACCAGATATTCAGTGTGCTACCAGACTTGTTCCCATAAAAGCCACAACTTTTAATATAGCTAATCTCCTTAAGGCTAGCAGACCAAATTTTTCTATTTGATACTATGGCATTTTGACAGTAAATGAGATAAAAGATGATTTTCTGGGTCAGGCCACCTAAATGTGAGTTGCATGTTTGGATGAGCCAGTTATACAAAGAGGATTCTCAGAGACTATCACTAAGAAAAGTCATGTCAGGCAACAGGGACATGGGGGAGAATACGGGTTTCAGTTCCCAGTCAACAGAAGCTGGGAAATAGGACATTTTTAGAAACTAGATGGGAAGCACAAATATAAATAAAGCAGGAGAATCCATCCTGGAGAATACACCTAGTTGAGCCAGTCTGATACAAATCCAATAGCATTTTACTGCTAGAAAGCTTTATAAATTCAGAGTATTTGGCACACACCCTATAGATAAGTTTTGACTCTAACGTTTTGTGTGAACTATGCAATGTTTTCCTCAGGGAAATGTACAAAATGAAGTGAGAACAATGTGAGGCCTTTACCTTATTACATAACATGCCAACCTGTATCTTAACTGCATTTAGCCTTTTCTACAATGGCAAGAAATATAGCTCTTTTTCCAAACCACCTGATTCTCCTCAATAGCCATAGCCAATCTTGCCCAAAATTTCCAGACCAAAAGTTATTTTTAAAAAATGCGTAAGAGGGAAATATGGATATATAGCTTTAAAATTTCAGAGTAGTGTTCTACTAAGAGCTTGTCAAAAGTGTGAAGCTTGAAGCTATGAAAAAAAGAAAAGGTATGAAGATTTGGTCATTTTGAAACTGGGGTAGCAAAGATTCAATAGAACTATTGCTAGGGATAGATGATAATAAGAAGTTTATAATTCAATCAACCACAATCTATTTTCAAATTGTCTAATATCTGCCAGTCATTTAGCCATGCTTTAGGTGTTGATTATATAGTAAAGGATAAAACCTATGGTAAAGAGAATACATACTTTCCAAATATAATTCTTTACATCTTTGTTAATAAAGATACCAGTTTTCAGTTACAAAAGGGCATAGCAAACAGAGGCCTAAATATATGAAGAGTGGGAAACTGGGTGGCTTAGTGGGTTAAGCTGACTGCAGCCCAGGTCATGATCTCACAGTCCATGAGTTCCAGCCCCATGTCTGGCTCTGTAGTGACCGCTCAGAGCCTGGAACCTCCTTCAGATTCTGTGTCTCCCTCTCTCTCTGCCCCTCCCCCACTCACACTCTGTCTCTGTCTCTCAAAAATGAATGCATGTTATTTTTTTTTTAATATATGAAGAGTGGATGAAGAAGGGATTAACAAAGTTAAAGTCTGGGGGCTCAGGCAAATTACAACCCAGAACTTGCTAGCAATCTAAAAATGAGAAAGGTATCAAAACAATACCATTCTAACTTATAATTAAGGGAAGGAAACTATATTCAAAAAATATATAGATCAATAACTTCAACTTCACTAACTGAACAAATATTTAGATATTATTGAGCAAGATATCCCAGGAACTTGTGGAGTTTACCATTTAGTGGGGACATTATTATGTCCAAACATCAATTAGACATTAATGTGAATACTATGATGACAGGATGTGCAGTGTATACATAAGGTTAAAAAAGAAACATGCCTACATCTCCTAGAAACTGCAAAGAAAGTGTATTTAGTTAAGCTGGCAGTAACAGAATATTAAACTAAACATGGCATAAACATCAGAACATTTATCACATAATTTAAAAAGAATCCCTGGTGGTTCAACAATGTTACTTGTACTTATGTTCCTTCCATCGATCTGCTTGTTCAACCATGTCTCCCTTAGTAGTCAAAAGATGGCCCACACCTAAAATCCCTCATTGACAAAAGCATTGACAAAAAGCATTGACTGGCATTGGGCCAGTCATGACCTATTTCTTTGTATTAGGGAATAGTCTACTCCTTGAGTCTTTCACTGCCTAAAATCCAGACAGAATACAGTACCTGTTAGCCAGCAAGAGAAAGGAAGTGTTGTTATGTGGCCTTCAGCAGGATCTGCCATAGAAAACTTACACATAACTGTCAACATTTTGCCTTCATACATGTAAGACCTACTAATTTATTAGGCATAATGGCTATAGTGCCAGAGATCCACCATATCTTTGGGGCCAAGAAAAGTTTTCCTTCAAATAAGAAGAAAAAATAAATTTCTGTGTATAATAAAATGTTTTTTAATGTGTGTTTATTTACTTAGAGAAACAGAGAAAGAGAGACAGAGAGAGAGGGAGAGAGAGAACCCCAAGCAGGCTCCTCGCTATCATCCCAGAGCCCGATGTGAGGCTCAGTCTCACAATCCACGAGATCATGACCTGAGTAGAAATCAAGAGTTGGGCACTTAACCGACAGAGGCACCCAGGCACTTGAAAATGTTTTAATATGTAATATCAACATATTTGTCTTTATACCAATGTAAATGTGGATCATAAATTTTAGCATTTTTCTATAGAGGAAGGGGCTCATGGAAATCATAACAGTTCTGGTTGCATGCCAGGTACTCAAAGACAAAAAGTGCATTCAAGGTGAAGGGAATGGCACATTCATTCTTCATGGGAAAGGTGAGTCATCCCATTTCAGAGGAATGGATATCCATACTCTCAAAGTCTTAAATGGTACTAGAATCGTTATGTGCATGAGCAGACATCTGCAGTGGGGATACTCTGATTAATGTATTCCAAGTCAATTTACAATTAAGCTGGACATAATAAACAGATTTTCCCAGGGGTGCAAATGAATATAATGTAGCAACATAATTTTAACAGTTTTTTCTTCCCATTTTTCAAAATGGTAGATCAATATTTCCAAAAGAAGGATGTGCCTTCCTTATGCCCCAGTGTTCCATAAACACTGTGCCATATACAATGTGCACACCAGACACACAAATATTTTTACTTCTTGACATCCTTTTCAAAGCGGTACATTTGATAAGTGGCTATCTGTATTTTTATTGTCAAAGTCCCTTATTTGCCAGCTGGTAGGAAAGAAAGAGGCAAAGGTTGATTTGCTTTTCCCCAGGAACAAATCTGTCCTAACACTGCTGTTCCACTACAGTAACCTGTAGGACTGGGGATGCCAGTCCTCCTCCCATAGGGTACTTCCTGCTCAAATACACACATAACAGATTTTCTTCTAGATGAACTGGACATCAGAGTGGCATTCAAGCTTTATGTCAGAAAAGAACTTAAGTCACAAAAACTTGCCTAGATATTTCCAACAGAGTACTTTAAGAAGCTTCTTATATCTGCACACATCAAGGCTTTCTGGCCTTTGTAGACATAAGAGTCTTATTTTAGAGAGCAAAACTGCAAAGCTTAGTGATCAAAGCACCAGAATTTTTCTGGCAGAAATAAATGTGGTTCAAACATTAGTAAATATGTATGCTGTAATGAAAATATCTTTTTATAATGTACTTTCCCACTCTCAGTTGTGAATTTTCATGGGAATTATTTCCAAAGACAAGCTGCAGGGAAAACATCAATTAATCTGCTGAATGAATTTTTGAATCCATTCTCAATGCTGAGACCCCCTCCTGGTGCTTGGTAATTACCCCAATATTTTCTGCACGCTTGTTTAAACGGCTTCCTCTTGGGTTTCCTGTGAAGAAGGCCTTTCTCTCTGCTGATGTGAAAGGCAGCGTGCCTTATCGCTCTGCCTCATTCCATCTGCAGTTCGTAGGGGGTCCCGCTAATCACTGTCATTGGAACATTGGATGAGCAGTCTGGGGACATAGATAGATGTGACACCAAAGGAGACCAGGGACTTTCCAACAGAGTGCTCATCTCCGTAAATACATCATGCCCTCCCAGATTCAAAGCAAGAGATGGACTCCTTTAAAGCAAAGGCCTGCACCTTAATTATACAAATACAGTGATCAAAGTTTATTATCACTCTTTTAAAAGGCCAGGGATTTATGAGAATGGTGTTTTGTTACCTTTGACAGAAAATATTTGGTCCTTGTGAAGAGCAAAAGTAGCAGAGAAAAATACAATAGAGGAGGAAATAAAGTAAGAAGAAAGGGAAATGGTTTTAAACAAAAATGCTATTTATAGAGAAATATAATTCGTAAGCAATTGATGCAAAAGATAAAAGTTGTTCAGTGTTGGATTGTGAAATAACTTCAAAGTGTATTCAAATGTCACTTTGATTTTTTCTTACATCTTTAAGTTTCAAAGATAAATGTGATCCACAATTTATCCACATGTGATTTATCTATAAATAGGAAATAAAGCAGAGTTATTTTTTTCATATAAAAGAATCTTCAGATTGGAAATATTTATCCTTTATTTTTCTTAAATAAAGCTGATTTTCATGCTTTTGGAGACTCTGACATGTGTGACTAGCATTTTTAAAATAACTCAGAGGTTCCTCGAAACTGTCTATGAAGTATCTAAACACAGGCTATTTTACTTTACTGGCTATGTAATAAGTGAATGTGTAGAAAATTTTTCAGATATAATTTAAAGAATATGAGCAATAAGATTTTTTTTGATGGAGGAGTATCTGAACAAAAGAAAATTAAATAAAAGTTTAACGGAAAACAACTCATTCCTTTTAGTCCCAGGATATAAAATTTCAGTTCAATTAATTTATCTCCAAACTGAGTCCCAATATTAGAAAAATTTGACACAGCGTCTCATTTATAATGACAGTGATTTCTAGGACATAAACTTGGAATATCACAAGCACAATCATTGTACTTGCTAACACCCAAATAAAGTATTTAGAAAACCTCTATATTTAGAGTACTCAGAAAAATATTTAGAAAACCTCTATCCATTGTATTTCAATGCACTATATATACAACATAATTCAAAATTTTACCCATAAAATGAAAGAGACAGTCATAATGATATAGTAGGGTATAAAAACCCAGAACAATCCTTGGTTAAGATTCAAAGGTCTATATTTATCTCTAATTTGTCTCTTCTTGTTTTCACTGCTAATCAGGAATTATTTCCACCACTTCACCAAAATGTCCCTATGCTTTTAAGTTGCTCCCTGTTGCTAAAATCCAATGATCAATCCCCAATTCTATTCTTGGTTGATCTATTAGTGGCATCTGTCATGGATTCTCAGACCCTTCATTTTGAATATTTGTTTCCTGGACTCCAGTGTACCATTCTCTCATGATCTTCACCCCACATCACTGACCGATTCTGACTTATTCTGATTTTGTTGGTTTATCCACATTCCACTGATTTCTAATCATTTTAAACATCCTACTGCTTAATCTTCCAATATTTCCTCTCTAAATGGATCCCCTTAGAGATCTCATTCAGTCTCATAGTTTGAAACACCATCTATATGCCTATGACTCTGAAATTGAGATTTTCATCCAGCATATCTACCTGTACTCCATAGTAATATCCAACTTTACACTTTAAACATCCCAGACTTAACACACTCAAAACATATCTGATCTTTCCCCAGGTAGGCTCCCCCTGAAGTTTCCTAAACTCAATAAGTGGAAAATCCATTTTATCATTGCTGAAATAAAAAAAAAAAAGTTGGGATTCACCTAACTCCTGTTTCTTTAACTCTCCACACGTGACATATCAGCAATGTTTTAGCACAAGAACAAGAATTATCTTTTTATAACTCAAGGCTGATCATGTAACTCTTCTACTCTTAAACTGTCAATGGCATCCCATGTTGCTCAAATGTAAAAAAAAAAAAAAAAACATGACACTCCAGTGGGCTACAAGATGACGTTTATATTATCTCTGAATTTTTCATCTCTTACTTTTTCATCTGCTCATTAAATATCACTTTACATTATTGTTGTTCCTAGATGTGGCACAACATTGTCTCATTTTTGCTTTCCTGATCCTTCTGTCTTGAAAGCTCATCCTTGACATTTCTGCTTGGGTTATTCCATTACTTGTGCTCATATATTAACTATGTTCTTGTTAGTGGCTATGTGTGACCTTGGATGAACTTTCTTAACTTTCTGGTATGCATTTTTTCCATCTGTGTAATATTGATAAAACTTATTTTACAGAGACATTGTAAGATTTAAATGAGATGGTACAACAGTATTAATAAAACTCTATGAATGATACACGTCTCAGCCCACTACAAAATATGCTATTATAGGGGCGCCTGGGTGACTCAGTCAGTTAAGCTCCAACTTTGGCTCAGGTCATGATCTCATGGTTTGGTTGGGGAGTTTGAGTACCGAGTCAGGCTCTGTGCTGACAGCTCAGAGCCTGGAGCCTGCTTGGGATTCTGTGTCTCCCTCTCTCTCCGCTCCTTCCCCACTTGTGCTCTGTCTCTCTGTCTCTCAAAAATAAATAAACAAAAAAAGAAAATATGCTATTAGAGATATATAACAGCAGAGTCTATAAAAGCTTAAATTATGCTAAGATAAAATTCATACCAGCATCTTTCCACTTCTTAAAACAAAATGACAGATTTAACCAGTCTGTCTAGAAATCAAGCAGGAAAGATTAGTAACAATTAGGCAATTAGTCAAAGTATCTTACCAAATTAGAAAAAATCCATCTTACAGGTAAAAACAAAGTGAAGAGACCCTAAAGAGGATCTTATTCAAGGTGAGGTGTCAGACAACTCCAGTGCTATAGTACTGTATTAGCTCAAAATAAAACTTTTTAGAATGTTTCAGAACCAGTGCTGTCTCCAGTGACATCACATACCTGAGCAGTCACATTTGATAAACAGAAGTGTAGTTGATGCCATGGACTTTGGTGCTTGATTATTTGAACTCAAATCAACAGTCTTCTACTGATTAGTAGATAAGTATAGCATGGATCCATAATGGGCTATTCAATCCCTTTGCTTACCTACCTTGTCTTTGCCTGACATTCAGCTTTGAAAAGTGGTAAAAATAAGACTACATACTGTATTTGTGAGAATTAAATAATCAGTGATATCAAAACTTAGATAAGCCCCTGATTCATAGTAAGTGGTTAACAAATTTTAGTTACTAGTAACATTAACCCAAAAGCAAAATTTTTGTAGAGCCTTGCATGGGTAATCAAATAGCCCTAAGCACTGCATAGGTAGAATCTAATGTAAACATATGACATCTCTCAGAGTTAGATGTTTCTACCTACAAGTGTTTTGTATGGCCCATGTAATTCCAATGTAATGAAATCACTGTTGGGAAGATAAGAAGCTGCTATGCTGCAGGTCAGCAATCTCCCTTCAGTCTCCCTACAGCCTCCATTTCTCAAGGATAGACCAACAGTAAATTGAAGTTAAAAGTTGAGCTCATTGCTTTGAGTGACTTAGTCCTAGATGCAGATCTGAGCTAAATCCCATTGTTGGGAGAGGAGGGGTGGTGGGCTAGAAATGACAAAGAACCTGTGTTAGTTTTGGAGTGCAAACTAACCTGTGTTAGTTTTGGAGTGCAATGTAGATATAATTAAAATTATATTTTAGACCCTTGGAAAACTTAGATCTTTTTAAGTATTATAGCTTTCTAATGTGGCACTTAACTCAATCTGCTCCAAATTTTTGTCCTAATAATTTCTCAGGGATAGTTTTTTTTTTTTTCCATGAGCCTATTTCACCGGAAAGCAATCAAAATGATATATTTTAGTCTGGACCAAACTACGGGGACAATGTATAAATCAGCTGAGTCCTGTAGTCAGTGTTTCTCGCTTGCAACTGACTTTGGATAAAAGGAGAAAAGGGACATCTGTGAGTACAAGAGGAATTTTTTTTTTTAAAGCAAGTCTAACATAGACCCAGTCTCTCCCTCACCAATCATATATGTGTTTGGAAGAAAGGCAGATTTCAATTAGTTTAAAATTACATTTCATACCTAGTATTAAGTAAAATGCAAATGGTTTCACTTCCATTTCTTACCATGTCAATGTTTTAGTGTGCTGTTGCTTTCCTTTACATAGCCTTCACATTTTTTTTGGCTGGAACTCAAGGCATGGGGTGTATGTATGAGTGTGTGTGTAACACAACTGTAGAAACGTAATTCATCATCACATTTTGCTTTTAAACCACATACCTTTTTAATTCTGAATAAATTATGCATTCAATTATACTTCATATTCTGTAATTGGCTTTTTGTCTTTTATATGTGTTAAGAAAATTGTTCTTTTAAAATTTCTTACCATAAAAGGACAAAAATTAAATGCTAAAGTGACATATTCATAGGTATAGGTACAAACCTCTCATAGATTTATAAACTCCACTGAAGAGTTCAAAGTAAATATGTTGATTTGAACAAATGAGTGTATCATTTAAGCAACTTCCTACATTGGAATAAATTCAGGGAAACTCTGAAATGGTGACTTTGAGGGACATGATGTCTGGTGTGTTTCCTTTATTTCAGTTAATTTTACTCAAAGAAAACTAACCAGTTTAAAATTATAAAATAATTCTCATATTAATAACCTTTAATGAAATATTGATTCAGTCTCAGATGGCTTAAAAATTTTCTCTTTTTTCAGCTAATAGGGATCTCACAAGATGCTCTCCTATACATTCCAACAATGCATATAATCAGGAATTGCAGGCTACAAAGTCCTCCTTTTTCCTTGGAAATTACAAGCTGACCTTTGATAGTGAATTGAAAGAAAAGTGTTATGTTAAATTCATGTCCAAAGAAATCTCTGTGAAATGTTTTTGAGAGGTGGAAAAGTGGGAAATGAAAACATTTTGATCACTTAACTTGCAGATGACTTTTATCACTTATATATGTCATACGCACACACACACACACACACACACACATATTGTATTTGCAATATATGTATTGCAAACATATGTCAACATATTGTATTTGCAAGCTTCATGACTTTCTGTTTAAAATGTAAAATATTTTACAAAAAGACCAAAAACTTTCTGAGTAATGAAGGAATTTCTGATAATGATAGACTCAGCTAGAGGTTACATGCAAACAAATTACCAATCCACACAAACAGAAAATAACAAAAAAATGTCAGTTGTATAACTAGAAAATCTTTGTCGAATGAAACAAGATTCATTAAACTTACAGAGAAGATAGAGAATTGCATGTTTCTGAATGTTTGATTAGAGAGCACATGTTTTCTTTCTGAGCTACCATTTTCTTCTCTCCAACCCATTTTGTAACTTACACTATATAACTGTATTATTTAAATGATACTTGCATACATTAATCTCATCGCATTCTCAACTATCATTTTGTGTTCCACTTATACAAAAGTGATTTTATTTTCATTATTTTGATACAGTTTGAAGAAATGTTTCTAGGGGAGAATTTTATATCTTAAATGTTGAATATCATTTCTTTTGCAAGCAGTAAACAATATAAAATGGGACCAAGATACGTTCCCATTTATTATTTATTCCATAAACGTTATTCAGCATCTGTTATATATACGATGTTCTCTTACGCACACTTGGGGGTTGTAAAGCTCTATTAGACCCATCCTTTCCTTTGAAATATCATGCCTGAATGATGAGAAAATAGTTAACGCTGATTCCCTGCCACCTCCCTGGGCTAGCCCAATGCCACTTGTAGGCTGCTGAAATCACACTAGAAACATGCTATCACTTCATTTCTGTTATAGAGCAAGATTCCTGCTAACGTGAACTGCAGACTTACCTATTTTAATTATTGCATCTTTTGAAACGTGTGCATGCATGCGCACACATACACATGCACATTACCTCTGTTGGACGTTGGTCAATGAACAGTGTTATTTAAACACATTTTGAGAAAGGGAATATTGCTTTAACTTGCTTACATTCCCAAAGCTATATTATAGCCAGAAATATGTTAATTTTCTTTCCTACTGTGAATGTGCTGAACTGAAAATTGGGCTTTACTATCTTTTAATTATGATCCTTGGCTTTTGAATGAATGTTTTGAAAAACTCATGTCACCCAAAACTCATTTTTGCAAAGAATCTTTTTTCCCCTTCTATTAGACAATGACAATGAGTACAACAAAGGAAACAATGTGGGGGGCAGAGCTACTATATGATTCACTGCCTATACTAGTTTCTGAATTGCAAATGGCTTCCCGTGAAGCGTTAAGCAGGAATCTGGTAAAAGAGACCCTGACATATAGAAGCCCAATGGCCAAGAGAGCACTCTTTTTCCCCTACACATGGGACTTGGGAATTTAGGGTATCGTTGGTTATTCTTCTAAAAGCTCAGGGACTGGCTTAATACCAAATGTCTCAAATTTGGGAAAAAATGTACTGCTAAAGAAATAGAGTATGATTTGCATTTCCATAAATGTTGTAGCAATTATTGTAAGAGCGTAACACAGTTTAGACTTGTGAAAAGAAAGGCTGTACCTTATCAGAACAGTTGAAAAATTGAATGTGTGCTCATGTGGAAACCTTTTGATGAAGGGCTCTAATTCCTTAGATTCTCTTTTTGGAGACTCTTGGGAAAGTTCACTTTAGGGGACAGCATGCCGGTTGTAAAATGGGCAATGGCCTATAGCAAAACTAGATACAGTAGAAAAAGAGCTCACAGTGCTGAGATAACTTCCAAGTGCACAAATCAAAAGACTTAAAACCAAACCTTCTCTGCTTACCCTAAATAGCAAAGGGAGCTGATGTTGAAAGGTAAAAAAAAAAAAAAAGAAAGAAGAATTATAGATCAGATAATTTGTGTACTTTAGTTGATCATTCTAGCATGCTATAGCTCTGAATAATCACTAGCCATCATATATCTCTTTGCTGTTCACCTGGAAGAAGGCCAAATAAAGATGCTTATATCCTAAACAAGTTCCATCTCAAATAAATGACTGTTACTTGAAGAGATTATCTCCTCTGCCTCATGATGTTGAATACATATTTGAAATCTAAATTTCAAACTGTGCCCATATACTGATGCTGTAAAAAGCAGAGAGAAAGAAATACATCGAGATATAAATATATGTGTATGAGCATAAAAAAATAAGATACATGTCACACTTGCAAATAATCCTCTGTGATCACAATTAAACTTTACATATTATACACTTACTTTCAGTGAATAACTCAAAACAGTTGAAACTATTATTATTTAGATAATATATATTAAATGCATGCAAACTCTGCGTTCACTGTAGTGGAAGATTCTATCACTGATTTACACTGACAATTAGATTTCATTGCCATAGGATTACTGGACAGAGTCCACCAACAGCCATAAAACCCGCAGTAGGCTTGGTCTTTACGTGGCAACTTACAATTTATACAGTCACATAAATACTTTTGATTTAACATCACCACCACTTCCTGAAGGCAACTTTCATGTACAAAATAGGGTGAATGACACTCAGTGAAATTGTGCAAAAGGGCAGGGATACAAATTACATACATTGGCAAGATGTGACAAGCACTCTTCAGTATAAATAGTTTAACTGATGAATTGAGAAAAGGCACCTTTTTTTCTTCTGAGTGATCAGTCTATGACCAAACTTTTGCAAATGTATAGATAGATAGATATGCAATTAAACAATTAACATTTATATATTATGTTATTATATTGTATATGTCATATATATATATATGCACACATATTTTTGACACAAATTCCAACAGAAAGAGACTTTAAAACTTTAAAAGAGAACTTTTGGCTAATAGCAAATGATTTCCTTGAAATAAAAGTAGGGATTTTCCCATTTTTTTCAGTAAAAACATTGTACACTAGCCCCACATATTTGAAAATGTGCCAGAATTGTCTCACAATGTTTGTTTTTGGTAAATCCATCATATTACATAATCTTTTTTCAAACATTATATTTATTACTATTTTTTAAATATGTTTATTAAAATACAATTTACATTAAAAAGTGTGAACTAATAGTGAGTTTACAGGTTTATTAATTCTCATGAAGTTGACACACCCAAGAACCAAATAGAAGACAAAAAATAGGATACTAACCACATTTCAGAAGCTCCCCTCAGGCCCGCCCCATATAGCAACGCTTCTTTTTTTGAGGTAACCACTTTCCTGGAAATTAGGTTGTTACTAAACATTATTTCAAGTGGACTCTTACAGCATGTGTCCTTTTATGTTGGACTTCAAAATTATGATTTTGATATAAAAATACCTAGTGTCGCAGGTGCCTTTTTTTCCTTTTTAATTTCTATATCTATTATATAAATACTACACAGTTTGTCTATTCATTATATTCTTGTGAAAAATTATGTTACCAAATTGGGATCATTTCACAGAATGTTGCTAGGGAAATTTTTTGAACATATTTTCTGGTACACAAGTATAGATATATCCCTTGTTTTTGTATTTACGAGTGAAATTGTTTAGTTTGAAGAATTCATATGTTTTTGTTTGGTAAATAACTGCCAAAAACCAAACAAAGTCATTATAACACCAGCTTCAAGTTTGTAGTACTATCTGTTGTTTGATATCTTGTATCATTTTTGGAAATTCAGTATTTTTCTGCAAATATTTTCTTGTCCCATTGTCTTTCTTTCTTCCCTTTGTTATACTAATTACATTTTTTTACCCCCCCATATGTGTCTTTATCTTTTTCTGTATTTTCAAAATGTTGATCTCTCAGTGCTTCAGTCTGCTTTTTTTCATTGATCTATCTTTCAGATCTTAAGTCCTTATTTGGGCTGTTTATAGTACACTCAAACCAATTTACCAAGCTCTTAATTCTAGATAGTATGTTTTTCTTATTTTAAGTTTATTTATTTATTTTGAGAGAGACAGAGAGAGCGTGAACAGAGAGGGGTAGAAAGAGAGAGAGAGAATCCCAACCAGGATCCGTGCTGTCAGTGCAGAGCCGGACTTGGGGCTCAAGCTAACAAATTGTGAGATCATGATGTGCGTTGAAATCAAGAGTCATATGCTCGACAAAATGAGCCACCTAGGTACCCAAATAAAGTATGGTTTTCTAGTGCTAGAGTTACTTTTCTATGCTACTTTTCTAGCACTACTCTAGTGCTAGAGTTTATTTTCTATGAATTCTGAATTCCTGCTGAAATTCTCTATGTTTTGATATATTTTCTTATATACACGTATATTAATTACAGTTATTTTAAAACCCATGCTTGATATCTCTAATATTTTTTTCTGTAGTTCCTATTTTCTGATTTTTCAATTAATTTTCAGTCAGTTTTTCTTGTATCCTGGTATTCTTGGGGTTGGTTGTTTGCTTTGTTTTTGTCTTTGTTTTTAAGTTTGTATTTAAATTCCAGTTAGTTAATATACAGTGTAATATTAGTTTCAGATACACAGTACGGTGATTCAACACTTCCATACAACACCCAGAACTCATCACAGCAAGTGCACTCCTTAATCCCCTTCACCTATTTTACCCATTCCCCCACCCACCTCCCCTCTGGTAACCACCGGTGTGTTCTTTATAGGTAAGAATCTGTTTCTTGGATAACTTCTCTCTCTTTTTTCCCTTTGGTCATTTGTTTCATTTCTTAAATTCCACATATGAGTGAAATCATATGGTATTTGTCTTTCACTGACTTATTTCACTTATCATAATACTCTCCAGCTTTATCCATGTCATTGCAAATGGCAAGATTTCATTCTGAGTAATATTCCATTGTGTGTGTGTGTGTATATATATATACATATATATGCACACACATATATGTATATACCCACATATATGTGTATATATATGTGTATGTGTATATATATATATACATATATATACACATATATATACACACACACATACCAAATTTTCTTTATCCATCCATAAGTCATTGAGATGTTTCTATAATTTGGCTATTATAGATAATGCTGCTGTTAACATTGGGGTTCATGTATCACTTTGAATTACTGGTTTTTTTTATTCTTTGAGTAAATATCCTCTTGCACTATTGGTGGGAATGCAAACTGGTACAGCCGCTCTAGAAAAGAGTTTGATGATTCCTCAAAAAGTTAAAAATAGAACTACCATATGTCTCAGCAATTACATTACTAGGTGTTTGTGGTGTTGGTTCTTTTTTCTTTTAATGCCAGACATTGCATGTGAAAAAATGTATAGGTTATTTGTGGGTCTAAATATGTTATTTCTCTGTTCATTTGCTCCTAAGAGATTAAGGGAGGATTACTTTAATCCTATGTTTTGAGGCTAGGTTTTGGTCTTCAAGAGAGTAATTCTACTTTCTATTCAGTGATTGTCTTTGAGCACATTTCTTCAGGGATCCCAACTGAAATCCCAGGGTCTATTCCATAGCTCACCACCTTTCCAATATCCCCATAAGTCTGCTAAATGCTTTTCTCAGCTTCTAGTCTTTCTTCTGCTGTTAAGACTAAGGACATATCATCATGATGGAATCAGAAGTAGTGCTGGTTGAAGTTTCAGATCTGGTTGCAACTTGTAATTAGGCAAATAACTGTGAAGTAAGACCAATTTCCAATACCAAGCTTCTTTCTTTTTGCTTCTTGTCTCTCTAAGCTTTGACTTCTCTAAGATATTTTTGGGTAACTTGATAGTTTATTGCTGTTTTTAAATGGATTTTTAAAATGGTGTTTTAATCACTTGCTTAGCTTTTGTCAGCAGGAGAGCTGGTATGATATAACTGGATCTGCCACAGTCAAAAGCAAAAATCTAATATATATCTTCTTCACATGAACCATGCTATAACCACACATGTATTATTCAATAAGAACAGCGATGGTGTGGGAGGTATAATGTATAATTTTTGGTTGAATTTATGAACATGTTTTTTATCAGTTCAATAAAACATGTTAAACATAAGACTTGACATTAAAAGCACAAATGTATTATTCACATATATGGACCTTTTAATGTTCCTAATATGTTTGGGCTTTGTTTCTAAAGACTTATTTAGACAAATTATTATAAAACTACTTGAGACTGTAATCTGAACATGTAAAAGTCATACATTATTTTCATAGAGTGGTCTTAATTGGGTATACAAATGTAGCCATATTAAACTATTAATTTTTAAATGGAAATACACAAATATTCTGTATAATTTCAAGTTATCTTTTGTATGACTATATTTGCCCCTTAGTTAAAGATGAATTGACTGAATAATTATATAATCAAGTAATTTATTTTTCATTGGTTTTAGAAATAAAAATTTGGTAAATTAGAAACAATTATTAAAATAGTGCATCATTATTTGGTGATCGTACTCAACCATGAATATGGAGAATTATATAGATTTTTAATCATAAAATCTGGCTTAATTTTGAAGGTGTCTTAAAGTTTTTAATTTACTTTACCACTGACTCAAAAACCTATAACAACTATTTTTGTCACAACTTGAGAACAAGTTAATATTTTTGGTGAAAGCATAATACAATTATGGATTTTCAGAATATTCTTCCAATTAATCATGAAATAAATAAAACAAGCCAATTAATTAGAATTAAATTATTTATATGCATGTGTACTCATGTTCACTTGAGCACCTATCTTCTCCATTTTCTACTTGCATTGGTAAAAATGGAATAACATAATATTTGCATTCATTTGCTATTGAATCAAATAAAGTATGCTATATTGATTAAACACTTCAGTCAGTTCTGCCTTGTATATGCTCTCATATCCCATCCATCCCTAGAAAACCTGATATTGCTAGAGACTTTCTTCTGATGGCCTTTTAGTAGCTCACTAACTTTTATTCAAAGTATATTTACTAAGCAGCTACAATATGCCTCTCCTTCTTAGACTGACTGAAGAAACACACCCCTGTGCTCAACAGGAACTCTGGAACTGCATGCCAAATCACAAAGAATGACCTCCCTTATCTTTCTAGTCTGATATTTTCATTCACATCCCAGGTCAAGTCTCTGTGCCAGTAGCCTGGCTAGTTTCTTAATGAGTAATGAAAAGATCCTGACTGATCGGGATCTGTCCCTAGAATCTGGATCCCATCCACCATCTGGATCAACAAACTGTCCTTGCTTTAACTCCTATAAGCTTTCATACAAATTCATAGCCAGCTGAGTACCAGCTTCTTGTTAATCTGTGAGAGTTCTCTACCCATTTTTTTAAGACAAATCACTACTATGCTTTGCTCCTTCTTCAGTACTTTTACTGACATTTGCCTGAATCATAACCAGAAATTGCCCATCTCACTTGAGAATGTCCTCCGGACTGGATCTTCTCAATAACCAGGATTTGGACACTGGCTTGTTCCATGGCTTGTCTATGGCTGTAATTTGTTATAAATTAGCTGTCATGTTCTGTCAAGAATTCAGACACAACAGATCTCACATAAGCAATCCTTTACTGTGACATAGAATTGACCTATCTTTTGTCTCCTCTGTAAAGAAAACAATGATTTTAACTCCAGGGACAAGTTCATTACTTTAAATTAACAGTCAAATACTACTTTATCAAGCTTAAATATAATATAAACACTTAATACCTAAAATACAAGGAAAATAGAAACCAAGAACAAATAAACATTAATTTAATCATTCCATAAAATACTGATGAAGCTATCAACAAGACTCTTGTATATTTATAGATGTTACTGTTACCAAAAAAAAAAAAAATTGATTGTTAGCAATCACCAAAATTTTGTCTGTAATACCAGTTCCATATTAAAAATATGTGACTTAGGACAGTTAATCCATTTACTCAAATCACAGCTTCAGGCAGGATATGAATGAAAGAGTAAGGAAAGAAGAGTATACACATTGAGTCTACATTGGTAATCAAGAACAGAAAAGATTTTTCAATCAGATCACCTTCACCTACAAAATATGAGACTGTATAAAAATTATTCACTTTATCTTCCCCCCAAGAACTCTATGAGGAAAAAAAAATGGGTTTACAACAGTTAGAAAAAACTCTTGTAACACTTATTTCCACTGGAAATTTTGATGCCAAAATTCAGTTCACCTAACTTTTTAATGTGATCGTTATGACCATTCCGACCTTGAGGAAGTAAATTAAGAAAACTAAGCTTTCTGAATTTTTATTGCCAAGTAAAATAAGATACATATGTTCTCAGCCTACATGTGAATATTACCCTATCACTACATCTAGATGTGTTTAGGATGAAATGAAACTAAATAATTAGCCAAACAAAGTATAAGAGTTCAGAATCATAGATGGGGTTAAAATGGAGAAAATCTTAGGAATGAATCAGGGATAGAGTGAAGACCAGGGTGGGGATCAGGGATAGGGTGAAGTTCAGAATAAGTGCTTGTAGAACTCTATTTTTTGGTATAAAAATAGCCTCTAAATATTATGATGTGGTATGCACAAACCATTGCAATATAATTTTGTTGTACAATCAATGATACTTCATATCCTCTGTCATCATAAACATAAAGAGATTTCTAATAAGAAACACGCTAAGAATTTATTTTCCAATAAAATATAAACATAAAGATTTCTCTGTAAGTAATATATCTAAATCAGTAACTATATATAGAAATACCAATGTTTAGGTAAGATGACCTAGTGGAAGTCTCAGTAGAGCAAAATGAGAAGGTGACTTAACTTAAAGCTTAATTGTCATTGATTTCATATTCTTTAGAGAAAGACTGTGTTAACAGAAAGGATGTTTAAAGGGAGTCAGAGAAAGTGTATTCAAAAGGCTGGACTATGACCATGTGACTTAACATCTATCTAGTCTGGGAAAAGGTCCACATGGCCCAAAAAGGAGACAGCTGCCTCAGGCTAACCCAGTTTGATGACATCAGCCACTGCAATTATAAAACTAATTATCCTTGTACTGATTCTGTACCCATCAAACTAACTCCTGTTTAAAATTTGGCTTCTCGAACAAGATTTTCCTACAGAGAATGGATGTCCTCTCTAGTCACCATGAATATCACAGTTCTACTGTTCATTACAAATTAGTATCTTATGACTCTGGTTACAGCTAAATCTTTTAAAAATATGATTATCATGGATTAGTTCTCAAGAGGCTACACTATTTGAGCCATATGGACAAATTATGATTCTGTTCCAGGAACATTGAGAAGTAAACATATCCAATGCATCAAGTCAGAATTTTTAAATACATTTTATTCAGGTTTAATATATAGTCATTAAGTGAAGATATCTGAAGCATCCACTTGATGGGTTTGAAAAAATCTATACACCTGTGTATACAACACTCAATAGAATGTTTCTACATCCCAGAAAATGTTCTCATTGTTGAGTTAATCTCTTCCCACAGAGGCAGGCACTGTTTTGATCCTTATCACAATAGATTATTTTTGACTCTTCTAGAATTTTTGTATATATGAAAGCATAGGGCATATATTGCATTTTTCTTGATATTTTCATACAATATAATAGCTGTAACAATAATCTATATTGTTGCATGTATTAGTAATCTCTTTCTCTTGCTTAGTTTATACCACTGCATAAACGTATCAAAATTTGTGTATTCATTGTCCTGTGGATAGGCAAATCTTCCTACTCCAGTTTGGAGCTATTATAAATAAAGATTGTAAAAACTTCTACATATATTTTTGGTTGGGGACATGTATACATTCACTTATTGTCATTATATATCAAGAAGTGGAAGTGACAGGTTATAGGGCAGGTGCATGTTTACATATATAAGAGAATATCAAATGGTTTTCCATTTTATACTTCCACTAACAATGCATAGCATGAGAATTGCCAGTTGCTCCACATCGTCAAAATGCTTAGTTTTTTAATCATTTTTAAAATTTAGTTATAGCAAGAGTGCAGTGATATCTCTTAGTCATTTGTTTGTTTGTCTGTATGTTTGCTTTATTCTCAGGTTAGTTAACATACAGTGTAGTCTTGGCTTCAGGAGTAGAACCTAGTGATTCATCTTTTACATATGACACCCAGTGCTCATCCTAAAAAGTGCCCTCCTTAATGTCCATCACTCATTTAAGTGCCCACCCCCAGCAATCCTCAGTTTGTTTTCCTTATTTAAGAGTCTCTTATGGCTTATCTCCCTCTGTTTTTATCTGATTTTTGCTTCCTTTCTCCTATGTTCATCTGTTAAGCTTTTCAAATTCCACATAGGAGTGAAATCATATATCTTTCTCTGATGAATTTCGCTTAGCATAATACCCTCCAGTTCCATCCACATCATTGCAAGTGGCAAGATTTCATTCTTTTTCATTCCCATCTCTTGTTTTAATCTGCCTTTCCTTAATGAACCATGATGAGCTCCTTTCACATGCTTATTTTCTTTTGTAAAGTATTTGTTCAAGTCTTTTAATTGAGTAGTTGGTGTCTTAAGGAGCTGATTATATAATCAGGATAGAAGTTCTTTGCCAGAAAATTTTACAAACTATTTTTTTCTGGTTGGTGTCTTGCTTTTTTATTTATTTAAGAGTACTTATTAATGAGAGAAGTTTTCTATTTTAATGAAACAATTTATTACATTTTTAAATATATTGTTAGTGCTTTTGCATCCTAAGAAAATTTTGCCTATCCCAGGGTTGTACTGATACATTCATTTGGTTTCTTCTAGAATCTTTTCAGTGTTACTTTTATATTTAGGACTATGATGTATCTTTGATTATTTTTTATGTATGGAAGAAGTTTCATTTTTCTCACTTTCAACATTCAACTGTTCCTGCACCATTATTTGAAAGGACTTTGATTTCTCTTTGAATTGCTTTGCCACCTTTGTTAAAAATCAATTTTCCACAGTTATGTGAGCTTATGTCTAGACTTTATGTGCAGTTCTATTAACCTATTTATATATCCTTATCAACTTTTGTCCTTTGAAGTACTTTTTAAAGCCAGTGGTAGAAATCAACCATCATTTGTTCCCTTTTTAAGTTGTTTTGACTATTTTCAGTCATTTTCTTTCTCATATAAACTTTAGCAGTCATTTTTCTCCAAAATCACTACGTGACGATGATTGTGATTACATACTTAATATGGTTATTATATATATGTTATATATATGGCTATTATTTTCTATTCCAACTCTGTTTTCATCTGAGAATACATTCTGTATTATTTTGACACTTGAAATTTACAGAAACTTGTCTCAAGGTGCCATATTTGCTGCATGTTATACACATGTACTTGAAAAAAATGTGTAGGGACGCCTGGGTGGCTCAGTCGTTAAGCATCTGACTTCGGCTCAGGTCATGATCTCACGGTTTGTGAGTTCGAGTCCCGTGTGGGGCTCTGTGCTGACAGCTCAGAGCCTGGATCCTGCTTCGGATTCTGTGTCTCCCCCTCTCTCTGCCCCTCTCCCCTGCTCATGTTCTGTTTTTCAATACTAAATAAAGGTTAAAAATTAAAAAAAAAAAAACAGTGTGTAGGACACAGTTATTGACTGTGATCTTCTATAAATATCAGTTGGGTAAAGTGGTTTATATTGTTATTTAAATTTCTAAGTCCTTACAGATTGTGTCTATTACTCTTATAAATTACTGAGAGAGATCTGCCAAAATAACTCCTTGTCTTTTTTTGCTTTATGAATTTTTAAATTGTTAGTAAGCAAACATTTATAATTGATCAATATACATCATTATTATTATGAAATTTCTCTTTTCTTCAGAAAATATTCCTGAAAATACAGACAAGTACAACCTGTCTGATATTAATAGAGCCACATTAGCTTTTTTATGGATAATGTTATACTTTCAACCTGCATACTTTGGGGGCGCCTGGGTGGCTTAGTCAGTTGAGCAACTGACTTTGCTCAGGTCATGATCTCAGTTCATGGTTTTGAGACCTGCATCAGGCTCTGTGCTGATAGCTCAGAGCCTGGAGCCTGTTTCAGATTCTGTGTCTCCCTCTCTCTCTGTTCCTCCCCTGCTCATTCTCTGTCTCTGTGTTTCTCAAAAATAAATAAACGTTAAAAAACTAAAAAAAAAGAGTACTTTGTCCTTTTTTTTAATCCCAGTCTGGTAGTCACTGCCTTTAAATCAAAGTGTTTAGTCCACTTAAAATTTATGTAATTATTTATGCAGTTGGATTTAATCTGTCACATATTTATTTGTTTTTCTTAGACCTATTCTTTCTTTCTTTCTTTTTTCTTGATGCTTTTTTTATTAACTCACCAGTTTTTTTTTATTTTATTGCATCCGCTTTTTTTCATTTTAGGGTACTTATTTTTATGTTACTTTTATAGTGTTTAGTGATTATAATATGTACATTTAACACTGTCTAATTCAATTAACATAATACCTACCATTTCATATACGGTCTAGGACTATTCTCACCCTCCTGATTTTTTGCTAATCTTTTCATACATTTACAACCACATATGTTATCAATTCCACAAAACATAGCTATTAGTTTATGGTTTATCTTTTGATAAGATTAAGAAAACAATGTTTTATATTTAATCCCAAATATATCATTTCTAGTGTTCTATTCTTCTTTGTTTAGATACAAGTTTCTGTCTGGTATCATGCCTTCATCCTGAATAACTTCCTTTAATATTTCCTTTAGAGCAGTTTGGTGGTGATACATTTCCTCATATTTCATCTACTTGAAAATGTGTTTGTCTTCATTTTAGAAGAATATCTTTACTATATAATTCTGTGTTGATATTTTCTTTTAGACCTTCAGAGATGTTATTTCATTATTTTGTCCATTTATTCATATAAGATTATTAGTAGTCATATATTGCTATTTGCCTTTTGTGTATTTTTTTCTCTGCTACTTTTTAGTTTTCTTTGTAACTTTTGTTTCCTGTATTTTGACTATAATGTGTGACTAGATGTGGTTTTCCTTGCAATTATTCTATTTGTGATTGCTCTAATTTTTTTCAATTTGTAAATACATTTCTTTTATAAAATTGGAGGATTTCCACATAATATATCTTCAGAAATATTTTTGCTCCCATCTTTCTCCATCTAGGATTCCATTTACACATAGGTCAGACTGCTTAACATAGTTCCATAAGTACCCTCAGTGTTTGTTGAATTTTTTAATTTATTCTTCAGACTAGATTATCTCCATTGATCTGATTTCAATTGACCCAACTTTTTACCTCCAAATCCAGGCAGCAAGAAATCTGCTTCCTATCCTTAAAGACTTCCCTTTTATGTACATTTCTTATGAATGGTAACATAGAATATCTAGTCCTTTGCATCTGATTATTCACTAAAGATAATGTTTATGAAATTACTCATATTGCAACATATACCATTTTGTTCCTTATTCATATTTTTTTCATTCACCAGTTGATGAACATTTGGACTGTTTCAAATTTTTCTTCTTATGCATAATGTTGTTCTGGAACTAAATGTAAAAGTCTTTGTACATAAGTTTCACTTACTATGTGTATATTCATAGGAACTATATTTCTGTGTAATGCAATGAGTTTACGTTTTACTTTTTTATGACAATAACAAACTCTTTTCCAAAGTTACTATGCCATTTTATATTCTAATCCCTAATACATGAAAGTTATAGTTCTTCAGAGGCTTAGCAACACTTGCGATTTTCTGCCTTTTTAAAATTATAGCCATTCTAGTGGTTGTGAAATAGTATCTTAGTGTGGTTTTAAATTTCATTCCCTTAATTACAAAGATTAATTCTCTATTGAGAATCTCCAGACATTCGTTTAGTATGACATTATATTCTTCTAAGTCAGAGTTTCTGAGCAGTATTGCTATATTGTTTTCTTTTCACTGAATCATTATAATTTATTTACTGATGGAAAATTAATAAGAAGCTTCTAGCTATTTTTATGACTTTTTTTACCATCTTTTAAAAAAAACTTATTTAAATCCAAGTCCGTTTACATATAGTGTAATAATGGTTTCAGGAGTAGAATTTAGTGATTCATCACTTACAGATAACACCCAGTGCTCATCGCAACAAGTTCCCTCCTCAATGCCCATGACTCATTTAGCCAATTCTCCCACCCAACACAGTATTACCACTTTGAACCAGATCATGATTTGTCTGGGAAGGACATCTTGTACATTGTTGGATGTATAGAAACATCCTTGGCCTCTAGTTATTAGATGCCAACAGCAGCCCCGCCAGTTGTGACAATCAAAAATACCACAATATATTGCCAAATATCCACCTTGGGAGTCAGGAATTGCCCCAGTTGAGAAGTACTTCTCTAATTCTCTGATAGTAGCTTTAAATTCCAGGGGCGCCTGGGTGGCGCAGTCGGTTAAGCGTCCGACTTCAGCCAGGTCACGATCTCGCGGTCTGGGAGTTCGAGCCCCGCGTCAGGCTCTGGGCTGATGGCTCAGAGCCTGGAGCTTGTTTCCGATTCTGTGTCTCCCTCTCTCTCTGCCCTTCCCCCGTTCATGCTCTGTCTCTCTCTGTCCCAGAAATAAATAAACGTTGAAAAAAGAAATTTTTTTTAATTCCACTTACACTGATTCCAACATCATGGAATAGATTTTCCTGTTTCTTCACATGGACAAGAATTACTATAATTATGTATAATACATTGCAGAGATTCTGGCTTCTGTTATTTTCTTCAGAAAAATATTAATTTTTGTTTACCACTCAATTAAGTTGCTGGTTTAATATCTTGTGAAAATGGAAAATCATTTTTTGTGCTTCATTAAGGTAGGTTATTTTCAATGTTCCCTTATTCCTAGAGTGAATCCCTTAGTTCACAGATCTCCTGTTTGTGCCTAATGTAAGTGTCTTTGGGCTTTCAGCGGAAAACCCTAGGTATTTACTAGTGCCCACACCTTGATAGATCTCAGTACAATGTCTCCCATTTAACAGCTGCTGAAACTTCTGCTTGAGGTTTTCAGCATTCTATCGATTCCTTTCCACTTGCTCCTTGAGATCTCCCCAACACTTGCACAATTCTGTAGCCAAAGATTTGAAGAAACTTTTCTGGACATCCTGAGATTCTCTATCAGTTCTGGTATTCTCCCATGTTTAACTTTTCAGCTTCTCTGGTAGTCCTAAACTATAACCTTTGATGAAACTGATAAAGATCATAGATTTCTTCTTGAGTTGTAGGCATTGTATGTAAAAAGCTAGTATCAATGTAGACCTCAGCAAGAGATACTCTGAACTAGCTTCTATACGCTTTTGTGTCAAATCCCCATCAATTCTTCCTGCTTTTGTCTCTCTCTCTTGCCTTAAAATAACACAAGCATGCATGTGTGTATCTGTGTATATATATATTCTAGAGTTAATAATTATCTGTGATCATGTTAGTTTGATACTGTGTATTCTGATTTCACTTAAATCAGAATTCTCTATGGGTAGCCTTTCATATCTCAGCTTTACAGACAACTGTAGGCTCAGGAAGATTATTAACTTCTTTATGGTCACATATTTGGCAAAGTAATCCTCTCTCCATTTCACCATACCCTTGGCCCTTAAATAACATGTGTTTGAACTGTATGGCTCTATTTACATGCAGATATTTTTTGATATATATAGTACAGCACTGTCCATGTATTTTCTCTTAGGATTCTTTAATAGCATTTTCTGAAGCTTACTTTATTAGAAAAATACAGTATATAATACATATAATATATAAATTATGTGTTCATCACATATGTGATTAATCACATGTGTTAATCACAAGAAGTTATGTTATGTTATTGGTAAGGCTTCCAGTCAACATAGGCTATCAGTAGTTAAGGTTTTGGTGATTCATACAATATAAACAGATTTTTTACTACATGGGTGGTCACTGATTCTAACTTCTGAGAGTTAGCTATACTTTTATTTCCTATTTTTTCTATGTAGTTTTTTTAAAATAAAGTGTTGGAGTTAATAGCACATGATTTATAGCTTACATCATATACATTGTATGTAATAGTCAAACACAGGTGTTCATTGTCAGAGAGGAGTTTAAATATGTATATATTTGGTTAAAATAAATTTAGGAAAAGTAGCTTCCATTCATATTAAAGAAGCTGTATCTTAATTTTAAAGTCAATCCCAAGATGTTAACTCTAAAAGCCTTTCAGCCTTTCAAAATTAGTTGTCCGAATATGTATCAGCCTACTTCTGGATTCTCTACTCGACTCCAATTATTGATTTGTCTGCTTGAGCCAGTACTACACTGTTTTGATTACTGTAGTTAATAATAAATCTTGAAATCATCTGATGAAATAAGTCTGGTTAAAAACATACTAAAGTCAGACTCAAAGAAATAGAAGAATGATGGCTACCAAGGTCTGGGAGTGAGGGAAATCAGGAAATATTGGTCAAAGAGTACAAATTGACACTTAAAGATGAGTAAGTTCAGAGTATCTAATGGACAGATAAGGAAATAAATGGTAATTATGTGATGCGATAGAGGTTTAGCTAATGCTATGGTGGTAATCATTTTACAATATATAAGTGTATCAAATTAACATGTTGTACACCTTAAGCTTAAAAAGGAGAGAAAGAAAGGGAAAAAATAAAGATTTTGTGATGTATTTCTTAGTTTTCAGGATTTCCAACACTTTTTTTAAGTTTATTTATTTATTTGACATAGGGACAGAGTGAGCAGAGGAGACGCAGAGAGAGAGAGGGGGGCAGAGAGAATACCAAGCAAACTCTGTATTGCCAGCACAGAGCCTGACATGGGGCTCGAATGCATGCACGAAGCTGTGAGATCATGACCTGAGCCCAAAACAAGAGTTAGACACTCAACCAACTGAGCCACCCACGTGCCCCTCCAATACTTTAAAATTAAAAAGAAATCCCTCTATTTTCTTTAATTGATAATAAATTAATACTAATATTATCAATTCTCCATGCCTAAGTGTAATTAAATCTTAGCTTTGCAACAAGCAATCCATTTCAAATGAGAAATCTTAAACTAAAAAAATTAACTTGAGCACAAGAGTTAGTAAAAGGAAGAATTAGGAATCAAATTTTGGCAGTGTAAGACACAACTGAGTTCTTAAGTATCTTACTTCTGTTCATAATAAAACAGTTGAAAACTATACAAAAGCATACAAATAAAATAGTAAGTTATTTTAACCTCACTCAGTGAAAATAATTGCTGTTATTTATTTATTTATTTTTAGTGTCCATTCTCTCCATAATCTTTTTTTTTATTTATATACTAATAGTATGATGCTTTTTATAATGATTTGAACTCCCACCAAAAATGAATGACATTCTTGAATGTGATAACAAATTTTGATCTATTCAGTCCAGCAATCTAAATACAATATTATGTAACCAGATTTACTTAACTCAAGACTGTAAAAAAAAAAAAAAAGGGATTTTTCAAAAATATCAGAACCTACATTTGATCATGAAAACAACGTAGTTACTGATGTTTATACTTATGTACAATGAACAATAATATAAAGCATTAGTGATATTCTTTATCAGGTTTCTTCTTACTAAAGCAATTGACATGATGCTCAACTAGCCAAATACACTAAACGGTATCTACTGTTCACAGTCCTTATCATGTGATTTTGTTAAATTGGCATTTATTAAGTAAACTCCTGCTGTGTTGCATAGTGAGACAGGTTCAACAAACGACCACAAAGGAATTGAGATAGAGAAATATATTACTCACTGGGCCTGGAGTTGATGTATAGCATACATTGAGGGGCTGAAGGGGGAGATCAAGGTGGGATGCAAGCAAAGAAAAGGTAGGACCGGGGGCACCTGTGGTTTTTAGGATCTGTGAGTCGATTACTTTGAGGTTCTCTGGGAAACACTAGATTGAGATTGGTCAACTCAAACCAAAAAGTATGGGGTTTTGGTACACTCTCCAGAGGTTTTAAACTAAGAAATTTACCAGGTTAAAGGCCCTGGGAGGCAGGGGAGACAATTTATCACAAGGGATTTGGGGAAGTCATATTAGGAACTTATATTTTCTTGTGACTTGGGTGGCTGCTGTTGAAGGTATGCATTTGCATGAAGGGCTAGTGTCCTTTTAAGGTCCCCGAAGGCCACTTGCCCAAACAAAATGAATGCTTAGCAATATCATGGAGTACCTTAGCTATAGTCCAGACACCTTACCAATGAATTCTCAAATTTTTCTTTTTCATCCAGGGACAGACAATGCTTCCACATTGTTTCTCGGAGCTGAATGGGCATGTCTGAGCTCTCTGCATAGTGACCAGTATTTTCTTGCTTTGAACATTCCTGCTCAGATACAGAGATGCCAGGTAGCAGAGAAGATTCTTTCTGCTTAGACTGTGAACTAAAGTTGGGTTCCTCATTTGCAGGGGTCAGGACTCATCCCTTTTAATTACCTTTCCTCTAGTGAGATGCGTATTACAAAGCAAAACTTTCTGCTCTGGCCTTGAATGTAAAATGTAAATAATTTCTATTTTGCCTGTGTATTGAGAAAATAATATAATATGTAAGGTAATGACATTTATAGCTAAGTATATTATTAATAATGTGATTTCTTATGAACATACTACCTCCTCAGAAACTTTCTTTTCTAAAGCTAGCATTAGTTAGCTATGATAATCACAGTTATCATTTGGATACAATGAGGATATGGTATAAGATTACAAATTAATGGTGGGTAGTTTCACAAAATGGAGCATGCAATATTCCCTTGGTTTTAATTTATAGAATAAAAATGTTAGTGTTTCAGTGTTTTAGGAAAAAAATAAGCATTAACTTATGTATTTGTGCGTGTGTGTATAGGCATACACACACGCACATATACATACATATATATATTACACACACACATATATATATGTATATGTGTGTGTGTGTGTATTTCATTTCAAGTACATATCATGCTTTATCACGCTTTAAAGTCTATTATATTTTTATATTCACCCCTTCCTCTGGGTGGGGAAGCATAGGATACTTCTTGTTCACTACTATTTCTAAACACAGCTACAGGAATAATTTGTTCCCAGGTGATAAAGATAATTGAGATAATAAACTGTCAAATGAAAGCAGTTTATTATCTGTTTTACTTAGTTTATCTTATAGAAATGTAACTATCATTTTAATAAAAAAATCTCTGAAATTTTCATGCCTATTTCTTTAAACACAAAGCAATTTAAATGATCTGAAAGGGATGTCTACTCTGTGTACAAATAACTCCCAAATGCATTAACACAGATCCTGCGTCCTGAATTGTTCTGGATGATTAAGTGTAGGTGTTTCAGTGATCTGTGTTTAAGATGAAATATGTGAAAGATAGATGAATTCTGATTAGAAGAGGTGTTCAGCAGACATTTAGCTTGCATTAATCAGGAAATAAAAGCCCTTAACATATTCTCATTGGGGCTAACTGTATAATTCTAAACTCCTGCCTTCACCTGCATAATTTTTGAACACAGAAAATTTGTAAGCCAAAATATAGTATAGTCTGTTTCCTATAAAATATGTGAGTCTTACCAAAATACTCTTAAATCAATATTTTTAAAATACCAGCTCCAATACCAGTTAAGTATCTTAAAAATGGAAATGGGGAACTATATACTTGGAGGCAGGGCATGAAAATCTGAATGAATCATTTGGGAAAAGTTCCAACATAGCAACTTCTGAAGAGAGCTTTTCTGTCATAATAGTAATGATGAGCTTAATTCCTCTGGGTGTATATAATTCACATAAGGATAGTATTGTAATTTTAGATGAATGAAAGTGTTGTGAAGGGGTGCAAATTGGCTCATGCACACATCTCCACAGCCCATGGGAGAAGAGATGAGCCTGAAGCAAAATCCTTCTTGAGATTATAATTCTCAGCTTATGAAGTGGCTATTTCTTCTAACAGGAAAATACACCTACCAGAAAAATCTTTTGTTAACCTTCTGTTGCAACTTTGCCTCACACTAGCAAACAGCCAGATGCAGTCACTCACACAGCAAGTGCTTATGTTTGAATAGAAATTGAACATTCCCAAAGGGTGAGAATATGGCTATTTGCACCTTCAAAATGGAATTGTAAGCCTGAGGCCAAAAACAAAGCTTTGTAAAATATAAATTTGACACAGTGGACCTCCTCTGACTCTTACAAACTCCTCCCCAATCTTGGAGACACCACCATGTTTTCGTATTTTTCCAGGCCTAATTAACTTCTCCAGTCTCTCTCAAAAGTTTTTCTTTTTGCTTTCCCACTTGATAAATATTGGATTTGTTATATTTAAGCGGCAGGTGGGCATTTTCACTTGGAAGTCTTAGGCTCGTGGGGCCCCTGGGTGGCTCAGTTGGTTAAGCAACTGACTTCGGCTCAGGTAATGATCTCTCGGTTCACAGGTTCAAGCCCCGGGTCGGGCTCTGTGCTGACAGCTCAGAACCTGCAGCCTGCCTCAGATTCTGTGTCTCCCTCTCTCTCTTCCTCTCTCCCACTAGTTCTCTCTCTCTCTCTCAAAAAATAAGTAAAAAACATTAGAAAGAAAAAAATAAAGTCAGGCTCATTAACTAAAGTAAGTCCCACTAAAACCACAATCTTTCAAATGGCTCATCTTTCCAGATTTCACTGTCAGTATCAACTGTACTATATTTTTTCTTGTTACACAAATTCAAAACCTTGGAAATGTGTTTGAATTTCTTTGCTCACTCCTTAATTTAAGATATATCATTAGTTCAGACTCCAAATATTATTTTCATACTGGTAACACTGCTACTATCTCTTCCTTTATATTTTTTATTTCTATATATTTTTATTACTGCTCTTCTAGATAATTTCTCCTGCTTGGATAATTGAACTAGTCTTCTAACAAGGTTTCCAGGCTTTACTAAAACTGTCTCATTGAGCATCACCATCAGAGTGATCTCCCCTGCAGTGTTCTCAACAGGGACTTATCCTTGATCAAAACAAACTAAAAGGCTTCTAGATAACATTCAAATCATGACAGTGTCTACTCCCTGGCCATACACAAATCTCTCTCTCTCTCTCTCTCTTTTTTTTTTTTTTGTCTAACTCCTTTTCCCTGTATGTCCAGATATATGTATTCCTACTATGCAAAACACCTCCCTCAAAGCCTCTCCATTTCCAAAACCCATCTAACCTTTGAAATCCAGCACTATATTCAGCATATATTGATCATCAATCATTCAAATATTGATCCCCTAATGCATTGTCTGCACCAAGGGTCAGTAAATTCCATCCACGGGCTAATTCTAGTCTTCCACCTCTTTCTGTATTTCCTACAACCTAAAAATGATTATAGACTGAGCCCCAGTCTATAACAGTATCTGCAAACTGGGATAGAATATATGGGTTTCTGGGTCCTCTTTAAGATTTAATTTAATTTATGCCTTTATTTCATTATCTGAAAATAATAAATCTTTCTGTATCATCTGTGTAAACTCCTTATAACTGAATATTGCCATGTGGTCTTATTGCTTGTGTTCAGATTCCAGTTTATAGTCAACAAAATTCAGCCTAAGTGACAGTATTATATTTTAAATAATTTTCAAGCATGCTGTATTTGGAATTGGCTATTCAAGCATTAGGAAATATTGCCAGCATTAGATTGGTAAGCCTCTATATTCAAATTCGATCTTCCGATGAGCATCTGAACTTCATAATCATAGCATAGGTCTTTAGATATTTAAGTCAATGGCAATGCCCAATTGGGATTCATATTCACAAATTAAAGTTTTAGGTTCTTTAGTAAGAACTTCTCAAATAGAATTCTGTGGAGCTGCTTTCTTCAAATATATTTTCAAGATCTAGGCTTATTCAAGTTGGAAAACGCTCCCACTCTTCAGACATATATATTGCCCAAAGTTTCTTAGTTCCTGAAATAGCTAGATGTTGTCTACAAGGAGATTACAATGTTAAATTACAATGTTAAATTCAAGTCAGACTCCACAGTAAAGACCTATACCTATACCATTTACCTATTCCATTTACTTATACCTATACCATTCCTGTAACAATTTTATTTGTTTTTGATTGATTTATTCATAGGTAAAGGCAATGGGGAAAAGCAGTTGGTTCTTGAGGTGACACCGTCTACACATTCCCTATTGTAGCCCTTTGAAGGAAACTTTAAGCTGCCCCTTGGCACAGAGCTCATTATTTCCATGGACGTCTTAGGGTGGAGATGGACAGGCAACTTGGGATGGAACAAAGAAATCTCATTATGTTTTTCTTGGATAGTGAACACATTCCTCTGTTTCCCAAATGTAAAATGTAATATCGAGCATGATGATCTGCAATCATCACTGAGTTATTCCATATCCAAATACACATATGTCCTTTTTCCAAATCTAAGGGAAACAAAAGTGAAAACTAGGTTCTAACAGGTTCTTTTAGAAGAACTAGGCTAAGGCTACGAAGACAAAAAAGGAAAGCATGCAAATAATGGATTAAGGTGATAGTACTATAATGTGAGAAAGTGTTTGAAAGGTTCCTTTTCCATCTTCAGATTCACAGGGAAGAATTCTCATTAGTAAATGGAATTAAAAAAAATAAATGTTTCTATGTGAGAAAATAAGAACTATAAATAAGTATTTTGATACTGCTTTTGAAGAATATATAGTTTTATTATGATTATCTAAACTTACCAGCCATAGTGCAATATATACATATCTATACTAGTAAATCTCAAAAGAGGAGGTAGAGTATGTTCTTTAAAAATTTGTTTTTCAAGCAGCAATACTTACAATAATGAGTTTGTTAAAAATGCTGAAATACAGATCCCATCCAAAAGTACTGAAACAGAATTGTATTTTTTGATGAGTTTCTCATGTGATTTTTATATATATTAACATTTCAGAAGCAGTTATTGAAATCACGTAAATCCTAAATAATCTATTTAGCCCCTCTTTTATTGAATTTTATAAAGTAAAACAAAATTTCCATCCCCCAATAAAAGTTTTTGACAGCAATAGCAAGAAAGAGCAATTTGTTATTTAAAGGGATAGAGTTCAATAGGAATAAATGAGAAGTTACTAGGAAGGTTAAATTCCATCAGCAGTCATGTTGTTGCGTTGTTGTTTTTCTTGTTTTGAATATATACTTATACTCTCAATGTAATATTGATTGCTACCTGTTTCAATTTGTATCCATCACAGGTATTAGCTTGGGATAGATAGCATAATTACAGTCAATCCAAATAAACAATGTTAATCAATACCAATTATGTCTTTTCTTTACATACAGAAAATATCTGCATAGCAAGGGTCATCATATTTTTATCAGTTCTATCAGCTAATATCAATTATTAAAGTTATTTAAATGTTGATTATGCAAATATGTTTGGCCTGGTAAATTTCCCAGAAAGTTTAAATATATAGATTCTTATGCAGTTAATCTAATCAGTTGGTGAAGTAAAGGTTATTTCTTAATGTAATTTCACAGCTTTTTTGGGCAATTTTTATGATAAAAACTAATTTTTATTTTGATGACATTTCTACTAATTCATTTTATCTATTAACAAAAACTATTCCGTCTGGAAGCATAAATTTAGTTAAAGGCAGTGAGAATTACTTCAATCACAGTGACATTCAAATACAAATTAAAAGAACATAGTCTCAAGGGATCCCAGAAATTACACCAAAATGAAGAGCATGTCTGATGTAAGCAGTATGAGTCCACAACACTGAAAGTGGTAGGATTGTATATGTAATAAGTAAATTATTTTTAAGAAATACACTGCAATTTATAAATTAAATATTCATTTCAATAGAGTCAACTTGGAAGTCTATAAAATTAAAATGTTAAAATTATTTAAGAATATTTAGAGGACTTCATTTAGAATTATCTTTACAGATAATATATATTATCAATAAAAAATCACAGATGGTGTTCTAATATTCATCTTTTAAAAATGATTTGGGGACGCCTGGGCGGCTCAGTTGGTTGGGTGGCCAACTCTGGATTTGGCTCCGGTCAGGATCTCACGGTTCATGGTTTCAAGCCCCACGTGGGACTCTGTGCTGAAGGAGTGGAGCCTGCTGGGATTCTCTCTCTCCTTTTCGCTCTCTGCCCCTACCTCGCTCTCTCTCTCAAAATAAAAAATAAACTTAAAAAAATTTTTTTAATTAAAAAAGATTTGACTTTTGAAAGGATCTTTGGTATACTACTTGAGATAGCAATTTAAGATTCAGGTTCTTATTGAGCATATTTGTGGCTGAACTTGCTGGGCAACAACTTGAATAAAATAAATTTTCTAAAGAAATAATAAGGTAATACCTCATAGGTCTTATACTCTCCGCATTGCTTTAGTGAAGGAAACATCATGCATTAAGATATTCAAATAGATTGGCCCCCAAATACATGGGAGGTCCCATGGAGGTCAAATAGATTGACCCCCAAATACGTGGGAGATCCACATAATTTTTTTTCTCTCTTCTCGTTTTCCTTCCACTTAGTACCTAGTGCTCACAAGAAAAATATAAGTAACTAGAAATAGAAAATGAATTCAATAACTCTTAAAGCATATGGAAGTCCATTTTTAAAAATCCCTATGGGTTTTCAATAATTTAATTAAAGAGATATGTCAAGTTATTAAAGAAAAGGTAAGAATATGTGAAACTTTCAAGTAAACTAACTTTTTTTCTGTCATGAAGTTTGTTTGCTTTTATTTGGAAGAGAGGGGATTCTCAACACAATAGTCAATAAAACATGGAGTCAAACATTCTGAGAAGTATACCATGCCCTGTCCTTTAACTAGATACAGATCCTACATCAGAACAAGAAAGAGTATACATTTTATAGTACATACACCTCCTCAAATCCCCCACCACACGAAATACGTAAAAAATAAAGAAAACATTTTCTTGTATTTTTGTAGCATTTCTTCCTTGAAAAGAAAATAATTGTTCTATTACTAGAGCAAATCTTTAATGTGTTTCTACGAATACACTACCAAAAATAAAGTAAGTGAAATGAAATATTTGTTCCAGAAAAATATAATTAACTCTCTTTGTCTTGAGATTATTGTGTGTATTTTGATACAGAATGAAGTATTTCCAGTCCTCTATTTTCTCTTTTGAAGAAGAAACAAAACAAAGAAAATATAATACATGTTATAAATATAAACAAAGAAATGTCTAACTCTGCCTGCTGGAGGCAATTTCCCACAAGAGGTCATATTTGATCTAGAAAAATGAAGTGTCATTGTTGTAAGATATGTTTTCCCATACAAAATAACAACAAAATATGTATGGATGTGAATGTATTCCAAGTTATATTATCGTAAAGGAAGAAAGTATTTATCAGCCTCGGCTAAAAAAAATCTAAACAGATAGCTTCCCCCAAGCTTCACCTCTCAGTAATGCACAAACTGAAGGTGGTTTTTCTGCCTGGAGTTATTCTAAAACATTCTCAAAGAAGCTGATCACTCTGACTTCTACTTTCTCCATCTTTTAAATTCATTACAACTGCATGTTTTAAACTGTCAATTTCTATAACAAATGTAACACTTGATTGATACTGATTCATGTTTCTAAAACTGGTATATGCTTGATGAATGTGGAACCATAAATGCTATCTCTATTTGCAAAAATAGGACGAGGCACGAGAAATAATTTACATCAAATATTTTCCCCAAATAATTGCTTTTATTCAAGTCAATGTCAGCGTCCAAATAAGTTACACAGCAGGTTGTTTCTTAAATTGCTTACCCAGCTACAATCTTTCTTTTGCTTCATTTGTAGTTTCTGTAATTGTCACATCTGCAATCCACTTTTTAAAATTGAAAGAATACATTGCAAGGAGAGAAGACATAATACTGGAGTGTATTTGAAATTAAGAACTAACTACTTCAGGTCAGACAGACTATAGAAATTTTATTATGTGTTATAAGCTCTTAGTTAACAGGAGCTTACTCAGAATGTTATCATTCTTTATGCCTATCAAGTTATGAGGCAAATATTGTATGTTTCAAGAAAATAGTCATATATTTGACATCAAGTGTAAAAACACATGTGTGTGCACACACACGAACACACACCCCTATATCAAAATACTCTCAATGGCCCCAACTTTAGTGGAGATATTGGACTTTACCTGCTTCCTGTATTCCTTACATACACTACTTCTGATTTTCTCACTAGTATTCACAACTAGTGTGCTAAATACCTATTGTATTCACAAGTAGTGTGCTAAATATCTATTGCCATAACAAAACTATCAAAAACTTAGCAGCTGAAAACAATACATGTTTATTTTCTCACAGTTCCTATGTGTCAGTTTAGCTGGTACTCCTGCTCAGGTTCTCTTGTAATGAGGCAACCAAGGTACTTGCTGAGGCTATAGTTATCTCAAGGCTCTAGGGAGGAAGCATCCTCTCCTGGGCTCACTCACCTGTTTTTGGCAGGAACCAGTTCCTCACAAGTTGATGGACTAAGGACTTCAGTTCCTTGCCAGTTGATGGCCAGAGGCATCCATCTGTTTCTTTCTTTTTCTTTTTTTCTTTTTTTTTTACATGTGAGTCTCTCCACAAGGCAGCTTACACATGGAAGCAGCTTCATCTAAGCAAGAGTGTGAGAGGGCAGGAGAGGATGAACAAGACAGGAGTCACAATCCTTTGGTAACCTAATCTCAGAAATAACAAGCCAGTCATTTTGCCCTATTCTATTTATCAGACATGGGTCACTAGACCCAACCCACACTCAAGTGGAGGGGATTACACAAAAGCGTAAACACTGGGAGGTGAGCCTTCTTAAAAGGCTGCCTCCTATTTGGTGCATGGAATATAGTCAGCACTTAATAAATATTTCAAAAATAACAATATTTTATTATAAAAAATCTCTGAATACACAAAATAGTTCAAATGATACCAAAATGAAATGGTTTCTATAGTGAAGAATAACTTTGTGTTTCTAAAACCAACTGGACTAATGCTAAATAGCATAATCTTTGCTTTAGTCCCTAAATCCACTGAAGAATTCAATATAAAGTGTCTAATTGTTACAATTCATAACTTGGTTTAGTATAGTGACTTGTCAAGAAGACAGTAAGATATTTACAAAGAAGTCCACTTTATGTATGTAATCATAAATATCCTGGTTCAATATTAATATCACATTTTTATATGAAAATATTAATAATGGTGGTCACTTTAATGCAGCACTTCCTGAGCAAGCAGCTTGGTAGTACCAACAAACTTTGCAATGAATTGAGATATATATTCTCAACATTGAAAGTTGTGTATGTGCACAAATACATATTTGAAGCTGTTTATGCTAACATTCAAACACAGACCTTCCTAAGCAGAAGTGTGGATCTGAAAAAACATATTTATAGGAACTAATAAATTTATTATTGGTTTCTACTTAAGCAGAATTTCCCTCAGCAATTTTTTAAATGCTGCTACCGGTTCCACTGTGTGCTTTTCTCTGATGGTAAGAATTAAAAATTAAGAATATATGTGACATCAGTTGTCCTTAAGGAAGTGAAACTAATAGTCAATCTTGGAGTATTTAGCTAAAATACCTAGAAAACTAATAGCCAAGCTGTTGAAATCACGTTTTGAACCCACCAAAAAATTAGTATGTATCTCCACTTACTATAAAACATTAGGCAGTAATATGGCTAATTTTGAGGAAAAGAAATGTAAATATCAACTGAGGAAGGAGATTAGTTTTAAATGTTCTTCTTTGTCACTAACCAATACAATCCATCAACTTTTTACATGTTTTCTTTGAAATGGAAGAGTGGTCAAATTCAAAAGATAATGTTATCTGTCATTCATATCCCTAAGAAACTTGATGTTTTGTTTCTAATTCTCAAATACATAACTAAGTGCTATTTTCCTGTTTGTGCATTCAAAATACTAGCATGTATCCCCAGGTCCTCCAATTCTTTATTTGCATCCATGAAATTTTGTGATAAAATATAAATTTTGTATTAGAAATGAGACTATATCATCAAATAATAAAAGTTAAAACTAATACCATAAAGACATGATTTAAAAATACAAAAAAATATTTTATAGCTCTTTATATTTATATTTTGCTTTTATTTACACATAACAACCATTTAATATGGATATTATTGGCTCTTATAATGGGTTGGATAATATCCCTCAAAGAGATATGTCTATGTCTTAACCCTTGGTACCTGTGAATGTGACCTTATTTGGAAATATGGTATATGTTTACATAATGAAGGATTCTGAGATGAGATCTTCCGAATTTAGAGTGGGCCTTGAATTCAATGACTGGTGTCCTTACAGAAGGGATGTTTGAGACACACAGAGATACAAAGAGGAAGGCCATGTGAAGACAGAGGCAGAGATGGAGTGATGCATCTATAAGCCAAGAAACGTCAAGAATTGCCTGCAGCCACCAGAAGCTAGGAGGCAAGGTAAGATTATTCCTTAGATCCTTCAAAAGGTGCCATCCCTGCCTATATTTTCATTTCAGATGTGTAGCTTCTAGAACTGTGAAAGAATAAATTTTCTTTGCTTCAATCCATCAGGTTTATGATAACTTGTTATGCACCTTTAGGAAAGCAATATAACCTCATTTAACAGAAACACTTAAACACAGAGATTCTTATTTTCCCAAGATGAAACTAATTAACTGATTTGATGTGGGTATCATTGGCTTTGAGACAATAATGAAATATTCTTTTAATATAAGCTGCATTTCCATTTATCTTGATACACTATAGTTTACTATAGTGTTTGGTCAAGAAGTTACCATTAACTTTAAGTTGACAGGTGATATAAAAGAGGTGGACTCTGAAAATGAGTAAATATCAGGGCCATCTTAAACAATATTTTTACCTATGCTTTCTTTTTAATGCTTTCTTTTTAACTACATGTAGTTAAACTAAGTCTAAAAGAGTTCTATTAGTAAGTAGAATTTTTGACAAATTGAGAATAATGTACCGTAACAGTTTATCTGATTTTCCTTTTACAGAGATCATAAAGTAATGGTGTATTTTGCCACTGATTCTTAAATTTAATGACATTTGCAACTGTCATACAGGCTATGTTAGTTAAACGGAGATGGAAGAGAAGTTTTTGCAAAACAACTTTCCAAGGATTGCTTTTCTCTCATGCAGAGACCTAGAAATGTCACATTGTCACTTGCCAGAACTGACAAAAATGTATGAATCCCAGTGAAAAAGTTTATTCTGAAGCAGACACTAATGTTATACTTAACAAAATGTTATCCTATAGACAGGTAAAATCTATTTTTTTCATTTAAAATGAATATGTTCTTCTAATTTTATGGGTTTTCTTTTTTGTGTTTTATTTGTTTACTTTTTCACTAGAAGTTTTAAGCCTACCAAGACAAAAGTTGTGTACTGGCCCAGGTTATTCTGGGCTGATGCTTTTCAGAGTAGTTGTGACAGACATAACCTAGGATATCTCCTATATTTATACTCTGTATAATCCTGAGCCTTGGTTATAGACTGGATCTGTGATTTGTTTGTAACTAATAAAACATGGGCACTCTCATGATTACATTTATATCTATCTATGTACCTATCTATCCATATATCTGTTTATATTTGTATCTGTATCTATATATCTATCTCTGTGTCATAAATATATACATACATACATACATACATGTATATGCATCTACATTTTCATGCAAGCATGTGCTTCTCTGTAGAAATATGCAAGCATACATTTGTATGCAAGCTTGCCAGGAAGACTTCTCCCACTTCCTGGCACCATAAGCTTCCATCTTGTGAGGGATCTATGGAGAGAGCACTGCATCAAGGAAAAGCAAGCAACTGTGTAGTTCCTGGTCAAAGACCACCAAAAAAGTGGGGACTCAGTTCTTAAACTGTAAGAAGACTAAGCTGCCAACAGTCTGAGATAATTCAGAGATGAATCTTCCTTCAATCAAGCCTCTGATGAGAACGCAGTCTTGGCCAACATCTGCGTGGCAGTCTAACCTTGTCCCATGGAAACCTAGAGAGTAAACATGATTATTTTAAGCTGCTAAATTTGTGGTGATTTAAATTTTTTTTAGTGTTCATTTATTTTTGAGAGAGAGACAGACAGAGCATAAGTGGGGAGTAGCGGAGGAGCAGACAGAGAGGGAGACACAGAATCTGAAGCAGGCTCCAGGCTCTTAGCTGTCAGCACAGAGCCCAACGTGGGACTCGAACTCACCAGCCCAGCAGTGAGATGATGACCTGAGAGAAGTTGGACACTTAACCGACTAAGCCACCCAGGCGCTCCAATTTATGGTGATTTTTATAGAAATTTGCAAAGTAAAACTAACACCAGTAGTCAACTTTTTCAACAATATTGATGATCAATCCATTCTTTTCTTCTTGATCTACATTGCTGATTTTAGTATGAATTAAACATTTTGAACACTAGTATTTTTCTTCTGCTCCATTTGTTTCTATTTTGATCTGTCAACCTATTCTAATGGTGACTTGTTCAGAAATCCTGTACCTTGCTGCTCTAGAATTGGATAATATTTATCTGGTGGTAAGGTTTTTTATTTGTTTTCATTTGATTTGATTTGAAGTGTAATTCATATTCATTCCTGTTAACTGCTAGTTGATATTTCACTTCAGAAACTCATTAGCATAAACATGCATTGTATCAATGAGAAGATTTATTTTGCAATTGTGTTACAAGATAATTTTTTTAATAAAAAGTTTTTAGGTTGGCAGCTGTCTGTAATCAAAGGAGTGATTGTCATATTGAGAAAACTGCCATCATGATAAAAGTTTTGGCCGCATCAAACACAACATATACATGTTCAAGAGTATCTTCTGACTGAATGATGAGATCTCTTTGTCTAATATTTCTACTTTAAAAGCCTATTATTATAAAAATTCTAATGATACTTGGCTTTTATTTCATTTTTTTTAATTCATCAATCTAATTCCCTGGTTAACAGAATCTGGCAGATGTCTCTATTTTATTCTGTTGATTTGGCAGATTTAGCATATTCTTTGTAGAGAAGCCTTTTTTTTTTCCCCACTCAGCTCAGGTTTTCATTTCTTCCTGGCACTTGTCCCAGTCCTTAGGGCTTTGCAACCTTTTGAGAGGTACTCTTGTCCATGCTCTCCTCTTCCTTGGATCTGTCAGGCAAATCCAATCAGGAGTGACACACTTTCACCAGCATCCACTGATGAACAATGTGATGTGGTACAGTGGTTTTTTTGTTTTTCGTTTTTGTGTATTCTGAATGGCACCCATTTACCTGCTTCTATAAAAAGTCTAAACCATTTGTATTAGCTATCAATTTCTCACTTTATATTTTTATTCTTGAATTTTTTAAAAAGCATTTATAATTCAAGTTTCAAGGAAATTTCAATATTTCTACTTTAGAAGACTATTATTGTAGAAATTATAATGATACTTGGCTTTTTTAATTCATTTGTTTTTAATTCGTCCATCTAATTCCTGTTAAGAACTCTTTTCTTACAAAGCACATTATTTACTATAAACTGAATCATGAGGTTTTTGGTCTTTATTAAGACATTTATAAAAAGACAATATTAAATATCAGACATTATTAGTTAGGGAATTATGCAACTGTACTTAATGCAATTCAAACCCAGAAAAAAATATTATATTTAGGTAAAATAAGTTGCATCAGTTTATTATTATATGTGAAGTAGACTTTTTCCCATCAACAACAACCTGAATAGCTGCAGGATTCAGCAGTTGTGTTTAATCAGTACAATTAATCATCATTAGTGTATACTTTAGAGTGATCAATCACATTCAATTTTATGACCAGCGTTGATCACAATACAATGCATTAGTAATCATCCAGAAACTTAAGAAAATAAGCCATTAGCTCCCTTTTGAAGTCACTAGTATTTTTCATTATGAATTTGTATCTGAATATTTTAGACATTTTTTTTACTTTGAATTAATGTTGATTGACGGAAGTAGTTATATTTAAACATGCTATTTTTCTTAAGTTTATTTTTTTATTTTGAGAGAGAGAGGAAGTGAGAGTGAGAATAAGTGGGGAAGGGCTGGGGAGAGACAGAGAGAGAGAATTCCAAGCAGGCTCTTTGCCAACAGCACAGTGCAAGGCCTGACCGATCTCACAAACTGTGAGATCATGACCTGAGCCAGTATCAAGTGTCAGATGCTTAACTGACTGAGCCATCCAGGCACACCTAAGCATGTTATATTTGCAAATTGAAAAATGTCCTATACTAATCTTTGCACTGACTTGTAAGCTCTAACCTTTTTCATCAATTTAACCAAAGTGGTTATACATATATATATGTATATACATATATATATACACATATATACATATATATGTACTCATATATATATTCTCATATATATATTCTAATATATATATATTCAACACCTGTACTTATTTTTTTTAATTATTTTAACGTTTATTTATTTTTGAGACAGAGAGAGACAGAGCATGAACAGGTGAGGGGCAGAGAGAAAGGGACACACAGAATCGGAAACAGGCTCCAGGCTCTGAGCCATCAGCCCAGAGCCCGACGCGGGGATCGAACTCACGGACCGCGAGATCGTGACCTGAGCTGAAGTCGGAGGCTTAACCGACTGCGCCACCCAGGCGCCCCCCAACACCTGTACTTAAATGCCACTTTCTCAGTGAAGCCTTTCTTGATAATTCTCTTTAAAACAACAGTCTCCCATACATTTTTCCCTTATGTTCTTTCCTTGCTCTATTGTACTCCATAACATGAACAACTATCTAATGTACTATACATTTTATTCCTTTATATTTAATATCACTTCTCTCTTTTTCTATCCACTAGCACATGTAAGTATATGATCTTTAGGGTCTAACACATTAAGTTTTAGTCACAGCTCTGCCTGTTACTAACTGTGGAATTTGGGAAAAATTAATAACCTTTCTGTGCCTCAGTGTCTATGGGAGTAATAAGGTTGCCTACTTCGTATAGTTCTTCTGCGGTTTTAATGGGTTTATATTTTTTAAAGTACTTGGCACAAAGCAAACACTATGTAAGTATTAGCTTTAATCTTCATACTGACAAAGTTTCTTTTTTTTTTTTTTTTCCCACTAGTGTATCCCTAGAACCTATTACATTTCTGGCACAGAGCAGACAGTAAAAGGTTTTCTTAAATAATGAGTTTATCCTTAGCTCCCAAAGGTTCTCTGATTTTCTTTTGTGACAAATATCTTACTATGATCTCTGACACTGTCATTTCCTCCAACTCTTCACTTCAAGATGGGGGGAAAGGAGAGGGGAGTAAAGGTGGCAACATTTGCAACCAAATTGAAGGGGATTTTAAGATTGCACTCTTGGGGCGCCTGGGTGGCTTGGTCGGTTGAGTGTCTGACTTCGGCTCAGGTCATGATCTCACAGTCCATGAGTTCGAGCCCCGCGTCGGGCTCTGTGCTGACAGCTCAGAACCTGGAGCCTGTTTCAGATTCTGTGTCTCCCTCTCTCTCTGCCCCTCCCCTGTTCATGCTCTGTCTCTCTCTGTCTCAAAAATAAATAAACGTTAAAAAAAATTGCACTCTATTTTTTCTATTACAGGTTTTTAGTGACCACCTTTGTCATTACTCATGGTTTAAGGTATATAGAATCTGTAACAGAAAAATGAAGCAAACAAAAAATACTGTAATTGTAAAAATAAGACAATCTCTTCTGAAGGCAAATTACAACATACTGTATTAAAAATAGCTTTCTACTTAGACAATGTATAGTGTAAAAATTAAGCTTAGATACACATGTAACTAATGGAAATAAAAGCATCCTGCTTTGTAGTTTACAAGTCATCTGCTTGGGGATTTGTGCTTGATTTACTATTGAATCTTGTAGAGGACATGATAAATAAAATTAGACTTACGGCAAACATCAAACTATTTTCTTTTCATTTATATTTGATAATTGTTTTTTTTACATTTAAATAAATTAAATTCTTCAAATTGTGACAAAAACAAATGTAAACAAATATTTTTAGATCACATTTTATTTGATTTGATTTCATGCATTAGATCTAAAGGTAATGACAAGCTAAAATGTACACAAAACTTCACTAAATCCTAACAATAGCATGAGGTAGGTTTTATAACAACATTTTATAGTTTAAGAAATTGAAAGTGAAAAGGTTAAGTAACTTACCTATTGTAACACAACTAACATGCAAATACAGTTGTATGACACCATAAGGCCCATGTTTTTCTGTTATCTCAAGCCTCATCTTCATTGCTGAACTAAGATCACATAGACTTTCCCACTAATACAGGCCTTTAATTTAAAATTTAAGATTGATTCTTGTATCAATTATACATAACAAATTTTTGCTTCTATCCATAAAGGAAAAACAAAGACAGAACTTCCCATCAGAAACAACTAGAAACTGCACAAAATACATGATACTATTCCTATACATTGGACAACAGTGTGGGACATACAATTCCTCATTTCATTGCCTGGAGACAGTTTCTAGACCATTAATATAAGAGGAAAGATGGAAATGGCCTTCGCATCTTTACATGATTAAATCGAGGACACGGCAATCAGATTTTTCAGAACTGTGTCAGCTAGAAGGGTAGGCCAGAGTTCTGAAGAGGGGGAAGCTATGTTGAAAAAGTATTGGAAATCTGTTTAGGTATTCTTTTTTTTTTTTTTTAATTTTTTTCAATGTTTTTTATTTATTTTTGGGACAGAGAGAGACAGAGCATGAACGGGGGAGGGGCAGAGAGAGAGGGAGACACAGAATCTGAAACAGGCTCCAGGCTCTGAGCCATCAGCCCAGAGCCCGACGCGGGGCTCGAACTCACGGACTGCGAGATCATGACCTGGCTGAAGTTGGACGCTTAACCGACTGCGCCACCCAGGTGCCCCTGTTTAGGTATTCTTGAGTCTTTACTGAGTACTAGGCTGCGCATGACTGGATTAAAATGCTAAAAAGCAGGGCAAAGGATGACAAAGGATGTACATGCATAACAATTCCAGGGGCTTAAAGAGGATAAGTAGATGCTTAAGTTCCAACTCCCCACTCTAGACTCTTTAGTAATAACACATAGCATTCCATGGAGATCCAAGAGAGATAATGCCTAAGGAGTGTGGTTGAGCATTCTATAAATTGAGGTTGAGTATTCCTGCTCTAGCAAAGCTTAAAAACAAGCAGGGATAAAATTAATACAAAAAATAATAATAATTTTAGGCCAAAAAAAAACCCTACCAAAAGAATCACACTATTTAAAGGAAAGCAAAAATTACAATGCTCAGTATCTAATCAAAATTCTACACAAGTCAAACAGCCAGAAATGGCAACACAGAGTTATAATAAAATTCACTTAACAAAAATAGACCCCAAAATTTATAAATTATGTTATTACAAAACAAAAATTCTAAAAAATGTATTGTAACTATAAATATATATTTAACATAAAATAGGAACATAATAGGATAAAAATCAAACATTTTTAAAAGACCCAAAGAAAAAACTTAAATGTAAAAACTTGATTATTTAAAATTAAATTTTTATCGAATGAGACCAAAAGTAGATTAGACATTGTAGAAAAAAAAAAAAAAAGGAAGGATTAATGATCTTGGAAGAAGAGCAATACAACCTATCCAAAATGAAGAAAAGAGAAAAAAGGTAAGAAAAAAAAATGATTGTGAACCTCTAGACCTGTGGAATAAATTGAAACAGGGTGAAATGATATAATTATAGTCTTAGCATAAAATAAAATAAAGAATGTTTAAGAAGTAATGGTTAATAAGATGCAAATTTGATTAAGGAAAAAACAACTATAAACCTACCAATTATAGAAGCTCAAAGAACTACAAACTGGAAACACATATACTGCATCGAGGAATATATAACTACATTTCCAAAAACCAGTACTGTGAAAAACAAGACACATTATATACAGAGAAAAAAAGAGCAATTGATTCTTCTCATAATGAATAATAAAAGCCAAAAGACAATGGTAACTATTTTCAAATAATAAAAGAAGAAAACTTTGTCAATTTAGAATGCTATATCCAGCAATATTCTTTAAAAAATAACAGTGGAATATAAACATTTACAGAAAAAGGGAAGGTAGAGAATTCATTAGAAGTTGATCAGAACTAAAAGAATATTAAAAGAAATTCTTCAGGAATAAAAACTATGCCACATGAATCGGATCTTCCCCGAAGAATAAAAAGTACCAGAAACTATAAATATGTGAATAAACATAAAATATTACTTCTAATTTTTAATTTTTAAAAAGATAATTATAATTTAAACTAAAAATAAAAATAATGCATTGTAAGGTTTATGATGCATGCAGAAATTAATTGTTGAAAAATAATACTATAAAGTATGAAGAGGAATTCTTTTTTAAGAATGTATCTTGTACATGATACGTGAAGAGTATATTATTCCAAGGTAGATTTCAATAAGGTGAATATGTGGATTTTAAACATTAAAGCAACCATTAAAACCAGAAGAGTTATAGCTAATTAATAAATAATGTTGACATTAAAATATATTTATAAAAGCAGAAAAACAAAAAAAATAATAAACAGATGCAACAAATATAAAACAAATTACAAGATGATAGCCTGAAAACAGTGATATTTACATTAAATGTAAATGATCTAAACATGCTCAGTAAAAAGGCAGAGATAAAAGAAACATAAGAGTGACTATAAAACGACACTTTAAAAAACACAGTAAGAGATATAACATAAATAAGAGAATAAAAAAATATAAACTCTGCAAACATTGAATGTAAAAAAGCCAGAAAGGCTATAGTAAAAACAGGAGAAAAAATATTACAAAAGAAACAATATTACTAGAGACAAAGAGGGGCATTTCATAATGACAAAGAAGTGAATTAACTAAGAAGCATTAACAGTCCTTCATACCTACATACACAATTACAGAACTGCAAAATACATAAGGCAAAAACTAGTACTAATGAGAAGAGAAATAGACAAATTCAGACCTATGACTGGAGTTTCCCATGCCCTTCTCAGTAACTTATTAAACAATAGCAACAACCATATAATTTATAAGAAACAGAAAAAATTTTAACAGTATCAACCAAATGGACCTAACTGGCATTTATGGAATACTGTAACCTAACATCACATAATTTTCAAGTATAGGTGGAATATTTAACAAAATAGACCATATCATGTGCCATAAAATAAGTTTCATCAAACTTAAAAGAATTGAAATCATAGACTATGTTCTCTGACAATAGCAAAAATGAATTAGAAATCAATAACAGAAAGATATGAAAATATCCAAACATTTGTGAGTTAAATAAAGCATTTTAAATACCCCATGGGTCCAGCAGAAATCAAGAGGCAAATCAGAACGTAATCTGAATTAAATAAAAATGAAAATCAGCATTAAAAATATGTTCAAAGGGAAATTATGGGTTAAACTGTTTATATCAGAAAAAACTACAAAAAATTAAAATCAATTATCTAAATCAAGAGTTCACAAATTTTTCTATAAACAACGATATGGGAAATAATTTAGACTTTATAGTCTACTGTTGTTCCTACCAGGTCTGCCACTGCAGTGAGAAAGCAACCATACACAATGCATAAATAAATGAGCATGGCTGTATTCTTAAAAAAATGAAACAAACAAAACAAAAACCATTACTTATAGAAATTGTCAATTGAATTCCATAAAATACTCACATGCATAAAATATCATTTTTATTTATTCAAATATTAAAAAGTGTAAAATTTACCCAGCTTTCAGGCTCTACAGAAATAGATGGTAAGCTGAATTTGGCCTGCAGTCCATAGTTTGTGAACTCCTGATCTAAGCTTTGACCTTAGGAAGCTAGACAAAAGAAACAAATTAAACCCAAAGTAAATGGAAGGAATAAAATAATAAACATACAAACAGCATTCAATGGCATTGATGACAGACAAATGGGATAGGAAAAGCAATGAAACCAAAGGCTGGTAATTTGGAAAAAAAAATCAATAAAGTTGATGAACTTCTAGCTCTACTAATAAAGAGAGAACAGGGTAAAGATATATTACTAATATTAGGAATGAAAGAAGAAACAATCTAGAGTCTACAGGTTAATAAGGAAATGCTATAAACAACTTTTTGCCAATAAATATAACATTTTAGGTGAAATAAATATATTCTAGAACACACAAATAATCTACATAGACTTGAAAACTAGAAAATTTCCATAACCCTAGATCTTTCAGGGTATTTTAATTGGTAATTAAAAAATTTCTCACTAAAGGAAACTCCAGACCCAGAGGCTTTCATTGGCAAATATTACTAAACATCTAAGAAAGAAATAGCATGAAACCTATATGAACACATCCAGAAATTAAAAGAAAAAGGGGTCATAATTACCTTAATATCAAAAGTAGGCAAAACTTTCACAGAAAAAATTATAGACAAATATCTCTTACTTGAAAAATCTTTTTACATTTTTGGCAAAGAAACCTAGTAATGTATAAATAGGATAAGGCAGTTTGCACATCTGTGGTTTATCTTGTGAATAAAGTCACCAAGTTAACAAAATAATTGGGAAAAAAAGAAACAAGGCCATTTTCAGAAACACCATTTGACAAAGTGCATGATAAAAACTCTTAGGAATTCAGAAATATAAAAGAACATCAGTGAAGCATCTATCAAAAACCTGAAGCTATGATTATACTTCATGGTGAAAGGCTGAATTCTTCCCCCTGAGATTGGGAACAAGTCAAGATACCTGCTTATATCATGTCTATCAAGATTTTGCTAGAAGATATAACCAATGCATTAAGAATAATAAAATAAAATAAAATGCATACATTTTGAAAAGAAATAAGTTTCACTTTATATTAAAACATCATGAGTATCCTAAGAAATCTACAAGAACTAATTCATGAATTAAGCAAGGTCATACTGTTCAAAGACAAAAGAAAAAAATCAATTGTGTATATTTATATATTAACAATCAATAACTGGAAATCAAAAATAAATCAAAATGCTTAAAATAATATCAACATATTAAATATATAGATATAAATTTAGCAACATATGTATAAAAAAAACCCAAAAACACTGTAGAAAGAAATTAAAGGAGACCCGCAAAATTGAGTGATATATCATATTGTTCATAGACAGGAAGATTCAGTAGTGATAAGATAACAATTCTCCCTAAAATGATTTATATATTTTATACAATCCCAATGAAAATGTAGTGGGATGTTTAGTAAAAATTGATAAGCTGATTCTTAAATTTATATGGAAAACTAATGACCCAGAATAGCTAAAACAATTAAGTAAAAAAGAACAAACATAAAAGACTCACACACTCTGATTTCAAGATATAGCATAAGTGTTCAAGATTTATTTCTTTTTACCATATTGCACTGGTTGTGATTTCCAGAACTATTTGAATGACAGTGGTGATGAAGATATAACATGCTTTGTTTTTGAACTTATAGGCAGAAAATTCAGATTTACATTGTCAAGCAAATTAGCTCTAGCGGTTTTTATTTTTTGTTTGTTTTAAAGATGTCATGTGTCTGTTAGGAAAATGTATTCTGAGATTGCTGAGTCTTTTTATTACAAATGGATGTTGAACTTGTCATATAATTTTTCTGCATATTTTAAGATAATATGGCTTTTATTTTTAGTTTGTTAATATGGTGAATTGTATTGATTTGTTCGTGAGTTTGGATCAGGTTTGTATTCTTGGGGTAAACCTAACTTGTTTGTGAAACATTATTGCTTTTATATTTTACCAATTTCAACATGTTAATATTTTATTGAGAATTTTTATGTCTATAGTCATGGGGTACACTGGTCTATAGTGGTTTTTTTTTTCCTTGTAATGTCTTTCTCTACTTCTAGCAGCATTAGGGTAACTTAGGAGTCATAACATGAATGGGTATTGTTTTCATCTTTTCTATTTTCTGAAAGGGATTTGCAGAATTTGGTTTATTTCTTTCATAAATGTGTGATTGAGTTCACTGTGAACACATCTAAGGCTTGTTTTTTATTGAAGGATTTTTTATTACATATTAAATCTCTTCAATGGACATAGGTCTAATAATATTATTTCCTTTTGAGTAAGATTTGGTAGTTTGTTCTTTTAAGAAATTGACACATTTCATCCAGGTTGTCAAATTGATGGACAAAGAATTATTTGTAGGGTTTCTTTCTTATGGTTTTGGTATCTATACTACACAGTATTGAATACAACTTCATTTCTAAAGTTGATATATGTACACTCTCTTTTTTATTGGCCAATGTAGTTACAGCTTTATAAATTATTTTCAATAATTTCCATAATTTTTAGTTGATATTCGCTATTACTTTTGTTCTCAATTTTATGAATTCTATCCTTCTTTCTTATATAATACCTTTCTCTTGTTTTGAGTTTAATTTCTCATATTTTACTTGTTTATTAAGCAGGATATTTATGATATTGATTTGAGAACAATCTTTTCTTCTTCTTTTCTAGTATAAGTATCTAATACTTTAAACGTCCTTCCATCACAGTTTTAGTTGCATCTCATACATTTTGAAATGTTGTATTTTTATTTCATTCAGTCAAAATATTTGGTAATTTTCCTCAAAACTTCCCATTTTACCATTGAGTTATTTATAAATGTTTTATTTACTTTTCATGATTGGGTTTTTAGATATGTTTCTGTTGTTGATTTTATTTATTTTGAGAAAGGAAAAGAGGAAGAGTTCATGTGCACGTCGGAGAGGGGCAGAGAGAAGAGAGAGAATCCCAAACAGGTTCTGTGCTGTCAGTACAGAGCCTGATGCAGGGCCCAATCCCACAAACTGTGACATCGTGACATGAGCCAAAATCAAAAGTAGGATGATTAACCGAATGATTAACCGACTGATCCACTCAGGTGCCCTAATTTTAAATTTTATTGTATTGTGAATTTTGTATAATTATATATTTTCAGTTCATTGTGGTTTGTTTAATGGCTCAGAATATGGTCTAGTTGAATGTTTCATATACACTTGAGGAAATGTGTATTCTATTATTCTTGAGTAGAGAGCCAATTAGATCAATTTGATTATGTTGTTCAGTTCTTCTATACCATTACTGATTTTCTATGTGTTCTATCATTTAATGAGAGAAGTGTTTAACTCTCCAAATACATTCTCTCATGTAGCTTATTATTTGATACAAAGCAGTGACCTTATTTCTTTATACTTTTGAATATTACACTCACTTTAAAAGCTAGTCTTAAATTATTATCCTTATACTCTATTACAATATAGTTTAAATTATTACTCAAAGAACTAAGTAGGTTATTGTATTATTATTGCATTATTGTTATTATTCTAAATAATCTACATAGATTAACCATATCATTTATGTATCAAATCACTTTCATGTGTTTGTTTCCCTTGTATATTATGATATTTAGACTCAGACATAAATGAATATATTTTCAAGAACAGATAATTATAACATGAGGTTTTCTTTGTTAGTGGATCTACTTTGTTGAAAATCTTATCAATATTTTTCAAAAACTGAAAATCCCTATTTTTTACATAGAAATCAAATATTGAATACAAATTCTATCAATGTTATCAGTCTTGTAGACAAATATCAAGGCTTATAGAATCATGAGATATTTAATTAAATTGACCTCACCATATCGTATTGCATTATGGAAACAAGTAATAATCAATCTCACTTGTAAATCAGAGCAAGGAACATTCACTGTATTCTACCATATCTTTTTAGTTGTATTCCCTTTCATTATAATAGTTTCCTATATTATCCTAAGGAGGAAAATAAAAGCATTATCAAGTGAAGTAAAATAAGTGGCTCAAATGATTTGCTTTTATGGTACATGAAGTTAATTTCTGTCTTCTTGTAAATTATTATTATGTGAACAGTTACAACATTCCCATTTAAGGTATCCAAGTTCAAAATGATTCCATCAGTGACTGTAGGTATATTTTACACCATTTTAAGCTCAGAATTATATTTTACCAAATATTGGGCACTGAAATACAAAAAGGAGATAAAAGTGATATTTGATACATATGCATTCACTTTTGGTTTGAAACAAATAGTCTTATAAAGTAAATCAGTGAAAATCTTGATTCTTTTCTGTTTGTTTATTTGTTTGTTTTTGAGAGAGCACAAGCAGGGGAGGAGCAGAGAGAGGGAGACAGAGGATCCAAAGTGGGCTCTGTGCTGACAGGCTGATAGCAGGGACCCCCCAGGTGGAACTCAAAATCATGAACCATGAGATTGTGACCTGAACCGAAGTCAGAAGCTCAGCGGACTGAGCCACCCAGGTGTCCTGAAAATCTTGATCCTTTTGAGGAAAGCCACAGTTCGATTTTAGGTTATTGGTGGATCTTCCACCCCTCTATTAGCCTTGGAACCCACTCCTATTTAGGGGCTTCATACTGAGAATATTATGGTTTCCCACAGAAAAATAGCTGTTGCTTCTTTTCACAGTTCTTAAAACTTCAATTCCATTCTGGCTTCCAGAATATTCTCCAATCCCATACTGGTTTCCCTACTGAACTCTCTGAGCTTATTTCCTTTCGATTTTTTTACTTGCTCACTTGGCTCTGATCACCCAGGTCTCTTCACTATTCCTTGTTTAGCAGGCCTCTCTTTTAGGGCTTTCACACTTGCACTTCCCAGAACACTAAGACACCCTAAGGACTTCTGTCCTCCTCTCAGATTTCTGCTCAAATATCATCTTATCAGAGAGGCTTTTCTAGACCATTTACCATCCTTATTTTTTTTGTCCAAACACTCTTATCATGACCTAGCATATTATATATGCAGTTCCTATTTATTTTCCATCTTGACTTCCATTAACATTCAATTTCCTTTAGAAAGGAGACTGTCCATTTTGTTTACTTCTATATCCCCAGGGCCTAGAGTTCTACCAACAAGAAGTAGACACTTAAGAAATACTATTTGATATATTTATTGGCTGAATTAATGAGGAGAATATGCCCTGAACTGTATATAAGCTTGCATTGATATTAATTGCCAACACACATCCATCTTGAAGCACTGTATATTTGTGAACTTGTGCAAAACTATACAACTTGCATTTTTCAAGATAACAAAATAAAAGAAGTGCATTCTTACAGCCTTACCCATAATGCTTTTTGTAAACTTTCTAAACACATCAGTAATTATGATAGAAGAACAGTATGAGATTTAGTTAAAGGGAAAGCATGGATTTATTGATGTGTTGTCTCCATGTGAAAATGTGCTACAATTTAAGGACTGCATTTGTTGTGATGAGCACTGGGTGTTGTATGGAAATTTTGAAACACTATATTGTACATCTGAAACTTATATTACACTGTATATTAACTAACTGGAATTTAGGAGTCTCATGCTCTACCGACTGAGCTACCCAGGCGCCTAACTAACTGGAATTTAAATAAAAACTTAAACAATTTTTTTAAATATTTTATGGCTTTACTTGAAGTTTTAAAAATATTCTATATATCTATATTTGATTCAAGTATTTGTGTAACTCCAAGTATCTCTGAAAACCATAAAAATTCACAGAGCACAAGTGGAAAACTCATAAAGTGGAAGAATATACATCTCAAAAGAATATAACTTTCATTAACCAGAATAAAAAAAAAAAGGAAAGAAGCAGGCTGTGGTGAAGGCTATTTTGTACCAATCCTTAAACAAGGGATCACTCTTACAGAATGGGTCTATCCTAAAACAAAAGGCCTGAGGAGAGCCCTTCTGTCATGAGAACAGTCCAAATCCTAATGCCCACTCCTTGATAGAACTGCTTCCAAAACATTGTTGACTCCAAAGAAGATACAACTATTACATTTGAAAACTAAACCTTAGCAAGAAAGAAGGAAAAAAAGAAAGAAAAGGAAAGGAAAGGAAAGGAAAGGAAAGGAAGGAAGGAAGGAAGGAAGGAAGGAAGGAAGGAAGGAAGGAAGGAAGGAAGGAAAGAAGGAAGGAAAGAAGGAAGGAAAGAAGGAAGGAAGAAAAAAGAAAAACACGGTTCAGTGGGTATTTATTGAATGTCTACTTACTATGTACAAAGTTAGGAGTGACAAAAAGGGCTACAAAAATAAATAAATGAGCAATTCATTCAATTAACAATTATTGGCCGAGCTCCTGCTACATCCAGATATTGCTCAAAGCAAAATAAAGAAAAATTCTAGATGCTTAAGGAACTTGAGAGAAGTGGGTAAGTAGGGTTTATTCAAGAGGGAAAAATTGAATACTGTAAGAGTAAATTTATCATAATGTGATGTGAACAGAGGAACAGAAATGAGGGCAAGCAGGAGTTTTGAAGAATGGCTCAGGTACTTTGTGTTGGCTAGATTGAAAATGAGCTGTGTAAGATACTTATGGAGCAGGGGCGGGGCTGGGGGGATTCACACTGCAGAGACTTCAAATGCCAAGTCTGAGAATTTTGTACCGAATTTGCTGGTCATGAAGAGCCAGTGAAGGTTTGTGAATAAGCAAGTAGTCTTAGAAGTCAGAGTGAAACAAAGAATGCACTATTACATGTTGATATTATTTTAAAACATTAACTTGCCTACATTTTGTTTCATTCTCAAAAGCCCTACAGTAGACAGATACATGTCTCTTCATAAGCTACCAGGGGGAAAAAAAAGAAAAAAAATGAACAATAAACTTAGTAGCTTTGACTCCTTTTATCTTATGAAGGTCCCTTTCTTTTGTATGGAAAGCTAGATCTTTTTTGAGTTACTCGTGGTTGATCTCCTTGACCTATTTGCCATTTTGAAAGAAACTGTGATGGGTTTTAAAATATTGTAGGAATATACCCAGATGAGCACAATGCCTGGCCCTTGTACCATGATGAAAAGCAATATTTGGGCATCTAATATTTGTATTCACTTCAACTTGTTTGTTCATTTTTCATTGTCAGTGCCCATAGAGATGAAAGAAATCAGTTCATTATTGATTACTTTTAAATTCAGACAAGCTTGGGGAGGGATGGACTCAGACAGATGCTTGTGCACCATTATGAATGTTACATCCAACCAGCACCTGTTAAAGAACGTTAATGAAAATAGTATTTTGGATGATGTTCTTACAAGTCACTTCATTTAGTCTGTTATTTACTTACATCCATATATGTTAAACTATACTTACTAAAATGGCCTTGCCAAAAAAGTCAAGCAGATAATTTTGACTGACACCATCTCTGTATTTTGCTCACACAAACACATAGAGAGAGATGGTTGAACAGCAGATTTCTTTTGCATGAAGGCCTAACACCTTTGCATATGACTCAACTTACTACCCTAATGTAGTGCTCATTAATCTGTGGAGCTTTCTTGGAAGATAAGAAGCTTTAAAATGAAAATAGTAAATTCTCTAACTTCCCAGCATCTGCCCAGTAATTCATATTTTCTAGACAGATTTGCAGAATTCTTCCCCCAAGTTACCTTTGTGACGCTTGCTTGAGCAGAATAAAATGAGGAAAGGTTTTAAGTTTAAAACATACCTACAAGAAAACTAACTTAAAAAACTTAATCATCTTATACATAATAAAATAATAATTTAATACAAAGAATTCCTAGCAATGCTAATCAACTTCCTGAAAATCAGCAGGCTAAAACAATCATTTGCCCTACATTATCATTCTGGCCTTTTTGCAACTGAGTCCCTGAAAGTAAATGATGTCACTTCCCCTTCACTAAAAAGATCTTTTTGACCATTTCCATGAGACATACATTAAGTTGTTTTGGAAGTCGCTGCTAATAATCTTGCCCTTTAGACCTTGGCTTGCAGAGATAATGAGTCGGAATTTGCTGAACATTTCATCTCTTCTTCAAGTTCCAGCATGGGCAGGGTATTGAATGACCCAGTCTGGTAAAACATAACTGCACTTTCTTTATTCTCATTACACTTAGGAAGCAAAATCTGATTAGCTAACTGACTGGAGAACTGTGTATGGTTAACTGAAATATGACCCATCAATTGAGAAGCTTTAACATTGCGGGACAGACCAGGAAAGGCGGGAAACTTCCAGTTGTTTTTCAGTTGGAAGCTCATTTAACTCTCAATAAGCTGTTTCTAGAAACTAAGTCTAAATTCATTGTATCCCCTTCCTGAAAGGTTTCTCAAAATGTTTCTCTAACTCTAAAATGAGGTAGAATTGAGAGGGAATGGATCCTTAAACTATTATTTTCAGTTACAAATTTAGTTTACTGAAATGTTAATGGCTAAAATACAAATGTCTTATTTTAAGTACTGGCAAATGTTATAAAATCTAATATCTCTTATCCAGATGCTAATCTTGTTATGATTAGTATTTCAATTCAATCAATGCCAATCAAAACATGACTTTGGGAAAATTGAATGGATTTATTCATTCTCGCATTAGTGAGTGCTCCTTTGCTTTCCTGGGCAGTGCCCACCTTTAAACTGAGGAGATGTGTTTGGGGGGGGTGCTGCCTGGGTGGCTCAGTCAGTTGAACATCTGACTTTGGCTCAGGTCATGATCTTATTGTTCATGAATTTGAGCCCTGCACTGGGCTCTCTGCTGTCAGGATGGAGCCCACTTCAGATCTTCTGTCCCCCTCTCTCTCTGTACCTCCCCCACTCATCCTCCCTCTCTCTCAAAAATAAATAAACATTTTAAATTAACATTTTTAAATTGAAGACATAGGAAAACAGGCAATAATTACAACACTGCATTAAGGACCATAACAGAAAAATAAGTACATATGTATTTTTATATAATAGTAATTATAGAGCTCTTCTAGCTCTAATCCTCCTCAGAGATTTGCTTTATGATACTATTTATTTATTTATTTATTTATTTATTTATTTATTTATGAGTGTTAGAATTTTCACAAGTATTCCTGAATTTCACACATTTTACATTTCAATGCAAGCATTCAAAATCCTTCCAAAGGTTTCTTGATGGTCCCATCTTACAAAGAGGGGCCTGCAGCACAAAATACATAGCTTACTTTTGTCCAGGAAAGACTCAGAGTAAGACTATCATACATCTGTCTCCAGCCCTCTCACAGAATGCTAAGACATACCTTGCAGTAGCCATGCCATTTTACATGATTCCACAATCTCAAGTCATACCATAAAAAGATTGGCCTGAGGTTATCCTGAGGCATCTCTGGTTGTGCCTGGTTGTGTAAGCTTAGAGCGTCTGGTCAGTCCATCTGACTGATATCTTCTCTCCTTGGCTGCTTTCCATAAAGGTGGCTCAGTGAATGGGGGCATCGCTTCTTGCTCTGAGGATAGGCACTCATCTCTCTTCTCCAGGTCAGAGGGCTCATGGGGAACATTAACTCATATGTGTCACGGGAGTATCTCCTTTTCTGGAAAAATCTCATAAACTGCCTCACTGCAATAGTCATTCTTCCAAACTCTCCTGGAAATGCCTGCTGTCTAAAGGTCTTCCCTTATGTGTTTAAATCAAAACAAGAGGAGAGCTGTACTACTTTTCAGAAAAGTCCATCTGTCTCTACTCTGACATTCACAAACAAAAGAGCATAGGTATTCTTGCTTCTGTTGCTTGAGATCACCAGCGACAAAGTTTGTCCATGATTTCTATATGTATATAAAGAAATATTATAAAGTAATTACCATATTTTATTATATCTATTTAATGGAATCATATCAGGGCCTGGGCAGGTGAATATTCTTAGGCTCTTCACACAGTTCTCTCCATATGAAGATACTCTCTTCCCACTTCTAATAATTCTTCAGCCCTTGCTTAAATGTACTTTTCTCCAGATTTCTGAGATACACAAAAGTGTATTAAATGTTCTTGCTTTGTGCATCATTACCCTAACCCTCATCTTCCTTTCATTGTACTTATTCTTCTCTGTAAAACCCACAAGGACAGGGATTTTAATTAATTTGTTCATGACTGTAACCACATATTGGGTACTCACCAAATACATTTTGAGTAAATAATAAATAGATCAGTGACTCTATGATAATAGCACTACATTATTCATATATATTAAAATTGTATCAATTTCAAAGATGATAGAATAATATATGAAAATCAAATGTTATAAAGGGGCATAATATATGCAACTTATTCTCAAATGTTTCCAAAAATACTAATAATATGCACATAGAATCAAAAAGCAAACTTAACAGAATTTTATTGATTGGTGAACCTGTGTAATTCTTTTTGCAATATTTTGCTTTTTATGTTATTTTGACATTGATTTGAAATAAGCAATTAAGTTTTTAAAAACTTAAAAAATATTTTTAAAACTCCTACATTACAGTTCCTTTATATCAGCAGCATATTATTTGGGAATACTATTAAGTGCATTTGTGTGTATACCTATAAAAATTTAAACCTCTTCAAAAATGACTTTGAATTATGAGAACATTCCATTCTATATACATGCTAGATAAGAAAAATACAATGCTATTTGTCTTAAAGGAGTTTAGAAAATGCCACCCTAAATACACTGCATTGGTATATTATTTTTAGCTTGAAGACAGGAAAACAGCAAATTCAGGTACAGGCTTTCTATGAACTCCTGGTATCTGTCTAAAGACAGATTCTCCAAAACAAATTCAAATGTCAGCAGTGTGGTTCTGGGGAGTTTCATCAACAAGGAAATGTTGACTCCTATCACAAGACAGGAGCATATAAGTCCACACCACACTCAGACAAACTTTGTCACAAACTATCATAGCTCCCATTTTTCTGCTAAGGGCTCACTCATCTTCCCTAAAAGATCATTCACGTTCCCCTTAGTTCCCTAATTCCCTCTTCCTTTTCCTCTATTCAGATGATAGACAAGACCCCAAATCTCTTTTGCAGATTTCACTTTTGTTTTCCTATGATGTCCCCTGTACATCTTTTCTTCTGTTACTTGGCCTGTTGTCAGTTTATTTCATAGACCCATAGAACCTAGCAGTGAGGAAGAAAAATTTTTCCTCCCCTACAGTTTCATTACATAAATACAATAAAAAAGTAATCAAGATATAAAATTAAAAGTGTTACAAAATAGTAAGAAAAGATGTGATTGTCGTGTATATATTATGTGACTTGTAACGAAGTAATCATTGGAATTCTGACAGTTATGTAATCATTAACAAAATACTTAATTTCTCCATTAATTAAACATATTTATTAAATACTAGCACATAATAAATCCTAGAAATGTTACTTTTTAATTTATACTTCTTAATTATAATCCATTAGTTCTTAGGATAAGTAATACCCACTCAGTGCTGAGAATTACTACATAAAATATGTATTTTTTTACTTAACACAGTCTAATTGGAAATAAATAAAAGTTCAAGTGCAAACCAGAAAAAAATACAGGATTTTCATTAGTCAGTCAAGAAATACAGATATATAAACACATAAAGTAAAAAAACACTACAGATTGATTGTAGGTTGTTTGAGAGTCAAGTGGATTAAAACACTTTAAGTGGATATATTTTTTTTAAAAAGTCTAGATATAAAGCTAGAGATCTGAGACTCTTTCCAGAATAAAAGGAATACTGTGTAGTTTTTTATCTGTGCATTCTATTAACATTAAATTTAATTATGGCCCCTTTTCAGTGTAAAATAAAGATTTTTTTTTTAAAGATGAACTCAATGTTTGAATTTAGGAAACATTTTTTTTTTCATTTTTCAGCATTACAAGATCAAATATGCAATTAAATAAAATAATTCTTTTGAGTAATAATAACTTTGATTAATAAAAGTTTAAAAAGTTGGTATACTTTGGTGGTTAAAACTAATTTAATGACATTTTATCCAGCTATCCTCTAGCTGCCCATCAATATTTGGTGTTATGGGCTGAAATTGGGTTTCCGATAAATTCTAAAGTCCTTATGATTATATTTGGAGGTAGGGGAGACCTTTAAGGAGATTAAGTTAAAATGAATTTATATAGGTAGGTCCTAATCCAACAGGACTCATGTCCTTACAAGAAGAAAAGATTAGTACACAGACACCACAGCCTGGAAGATAATCATATGAGGACACACAAAGAAGGTGGCCATCTGCAAGACAAGGAGAGAGGCCTCAGAAGAAACTGAACCTTCTCATCCCTTGATCTCAGACTTCTAGTTTCCAGAACTGAGAGAAAATAAATTTTTGTTGTGTGGATCACCAACTCTGTAGTATTTTGTTATGGCAGCCTTAGTAAACTATTATATATAGTCACCTAGAATCCTAACTGATAAACATTTACATTAACAAGTGTCCCCCACATCTTTAATACCTCAGAACATGACAACAAGAAGCATTTTACCTTTCAAGCTGTATGCCCTTGGAAAAATTATATGACATAAGTCTCATTCTATCTATTCAATGGGAATAATGATTAAACCCTACCCCTAGAAATGTTGTGAAAAATAAATGAGATGAAACATGTAAATTTTTAGCCTATAGTGTATTGAATAGTAATTGTAGAATACATGTGGTCATTTTTCTTATTAATTATACAAGTTATTTCACAGGACTAGAATAAATTATCCCCTAATCAGATTTAATTACTAAGTGTGAATTCAGAAATAAATTAAAATGGGTTCAATGTCTTTTTATGGTATTTATTTTTGTTTTCTCTAGTATTTTTTGATGTATTTTCTTTTTTTTCTCATTTTTGTCTATGTGAAGTTGAAAAAACCAGTATTAAGAATGCTGTCAAGAATATTGGACTAAATTCTCCATAATAGATAAAATAACTGAGTACTGGATAATATTAATGGATGAGTAAAGAGCATATGTCAGATTTTCTCTCTCTCTTTCTCTCTCTCTCTCTCTCTCCCTCTCAACTCAATGTTTTTTTCTTTCTCTCTTTCTTTCTTTCTCTCTCTCTTTTTCTCTCTTTCTCTTTCTAATTTTAGAACCTCACATACACAGATTTAAGTTAATGGCATAATATCAGCATCATTACATCCAAATCGTCCTCTAATTTACTTTAATCATCATATTTTATTTTTTCTTTATCCTCTTTTTCTCCAGTCCCATTCCTCTCGCCTTCCATTCCTATTTTTTAGTATATTGAATGCATGACTTTACAGTCCTTTCCATTGCCAATTTTCTTATTTAGATGTAAATGTATCCTTGAAACTATATAGAGTGCTCTTTGAAATGTATGTATGTGAAAGAGAGAGACATGCGTTGTCTTCCATTATATGCATATACCACATTTAATTTATCATTTTTCATAGCAAAGGACACCTACGTTGCTTACGGTTCTTGGCTACAACAATCAGAAATGTTCTGAACTTTCTTACTTATATGTTATCTTTGCACCCTTGGAAAGATTATTTATATCCCATACGTGGAAGAAGCTTCCACCTAACTTTCCTTCCTTTCCTTTCCTTTCTCCTTCATTTAGGATCACATTCCAGTTGTGGTCTGATGGTTCTGCTAGCATCCCCTGACTCACTCCATCTTCTCTCACAGGGCTTCCCATTGATACATTCGTAGGTGATTAATACTATCTTGGTGTTTTCTCTCCAGAGAACATGGATTACACAAACTCTGATAAGTACTTCTTTTTCCGTTTTCTTTTTGGATTAGTTTGTTTTAATTTCAAGCATTATTATGTAACTTGTTTTTTAAGTCCTTTCCATTTTTCTCATGAAATTCTTACTCTTTTAATTCATGTTTTACTCTAGTTAATATAGATAAATAACTATAATGATTTCAAATCCTTAGTTGCATGGTTCCAATTTATGGACCACTGATCTCTGGTCTAGTTTTATTGATTGATTCATTGCTTAATAATTATTTTTTCTTATTTTTTGTCTAAGCTCTAGTTTTTTATTAAATGACAAAATCTGTATATAGAAGAATATTAGAACTTAGATAAATATAATTTATGTCTAGCAAAAGATATATCTCTCCTTCTGTCTGGCTATTAGCATAGGAGTTATCTCAGTGCACCACAGACTTCGGATGACTCCATAAGGGGAGGATCTGTGTTCACTGTGCAATTTAATGTGTGGTCTATAATGCTGGGGGTTTTCTCAGTGTCCCTGCTCCACTCTCAGCTTTCGGGAGTATAATAAAACTACACCACATGCCTGATCACTCTCCTCTTCCAGAAGTTAATGGCCACTGCTTTTTAGTGGGCCCAGAGCCCTCAGTGGGATAGGAGTTTTCTTGGTTACCCCATTCTAGTCAGTTTCAATCAGACCCTGTTTACCTGAGATTCTTACTCTCTGCCCTTTTAGAAGTAAAAAAAGTAATATTTTACTTATATTTATAAAAATACATTCTTCCTTGTACTGGTAAAGAGTCCTGAATATGAGCATGTAACCTGTCCCTACCCCAGAAGCAAACAATCTTTGCTTGGAATCAACAAATTATCCTCAACATTATCAGGTTTCTTGCCCTATCTCTTGTATCAATGTGAGAAGGATGGGAAAAGGAGGATCTTCTATGGAGCTTTGGGTAAGAAACATGGGGGAGTTCATAGCTTTTTCATTAGTTCCAGAGGGTTTTTCCTTTTTTCCTTCCCTCAATGTTGTTCTGGGACCACAGAGTAAAAATTTTTCTTCTTTTCCCCCCAAGGAGAAGAGGACTTTTGCTTGGCATGAGAGAAGATTCCAGTACATGAGTATAATTTAGTCCTGTCCTCTAGCATCAGTCAATTATCACCTGCATGCCTGCATGCACAGTTTACTTTGTATCTGTGTTCATGTCTACCACTTCTTCTTCCCACCATCTGCCAATAGTGTAACATCCAATTTGTTCTGTATCTCCTCAAAGTGCTTGTTATCCTTTGAATTAAGATAACATGGCTGCCTTACAATCTCAGCCTTACAAAATGTCCAAACAGTTCAAAATGTTATAATTGTGTAATTTATATGGCTTTTGGTTTTGGTGTGGGAGCAACATCCTTCTCTTGTGGCTTTCTAAGTAGAAGCAGGACTCAAACATTTTTGATATCGCAAACTCTATAAAAGACTGTGCCTCTCAATTTAACTAAAATCATAAAAGCTTATAACGAAAATGAATCTTGGGGGCGCCTGGGTGGCTCAGTAAGTTGAGTGACCGACTCTTGATATTGCCTCAGGTTGCGATCTCACAGTCATAGTATGAGCCCCACTTGGGGCTCAAAGCTGAGCATGGAACCTGCTTGGGATTCTTTCCCTTCTTCTCTCTCTCCCTCCTCTTGGTCTCTCTCTCTCTCTCTCTCTCTCTCTCTCTCTCTCTCTGTCTCAAAATAAATAAGCTTTGAAAAAATGAATCGATTATTTATGCTTTTAAAAATATTTCATTTTAATATTTTACTTCTATTTATAAAGCCAATTCTCAATATTTCTATTTCTCAATCTAAATTGGCACGTAGATTTATTTTAACATAGTTAACACTTTTTGTAATATGAAGTGGGTTAAAGTTTCAAAATATAGGGGCACCTGGCTGGCTCTGTTGGTTGAGTGTCCGACTCGATTTCCGCTCAGGTCATGATCCCAGGGTCATGGGATCGAGCCCCATGTCAGACTCCATGCTGGGCATGGAGCCTGCTTGAGATTCTTCATCTCTGCCTCTACCACTCTCCCCTGCTCGCTCGTTCTCTCTCAAAAAAATTAAAATATAGGGGCACCTGGGTGGCTCAGTTGGGTAAGCATCTGACTTCAGCTTAGGTCATGATCTCATCCAGAGTTTGAGCCCCGCGTTGGGCTCTGTCATCCAAGCCTGGACCATGCTTCAGATTCTGTGTGTGTGTCTCTCTCTCTGTCCCTCCTCCACCATGCTGTTTGTCTGTCTCTCTCAAAAATAAATATTAAAAAAATTAAAATATATATCATAACACCTCCCTTTGTTTTATAAGTGAAAGAGAAGAGGCACAAAAAGATTTAATTAATTTATCTAGGTACAAGTCAGTGGATGGGTACAACCCAATTTGTAGGTCAACTATGTCCAATACTAGTATTTGTGCATACCTTGGAAAATTTGTCAAATTTGGCTCAGGCTGAGTCAAAGTCTGTTTGCAAGAGTAACTTAGAAGCCTCTCAAGAGTGTACTCACACCCAGAGAAGAGAGTGAAACAAACACGTTTGATCTAGTAATAAAAGTTTAGTCATCAAAGATAGGGGACAAGGAGAGTTTAGCATCATGTTTGTAACTCAAATTTATCTTCAGATGCACTTCTTAATGGGGGATGGGTGATTCCTTCAAAATCTTAAGACACCAGTCCAAGCTAGTAGAGATAGTGTATTTTAAAACCCAAACATCGACAACGCCAATATTTTTCAGTTTCTCCTGGTATAAATAAAGGTAGTAGCAATTTCTTTTACAGCTCTATATTGCTATGTATAAAACTTTGTATCATATATAACTGTGATACGATCTTTTTACTTCCATCCAGATTGTCAAAAAATTGTATTAAATAATTAATGGATTAAATAAACTATATCTCCCAGTCATCTGCCTCTGATGAATACAGACCATATTGCTCTAAGACAACTCTCTCTTCATTTAGTTTTTGGATAACATATCCCTTAAGCATAGTGCACTATGATTTGACAACATATTTCAAACATAGCAGTATATGCACACATATATACACTCATGAATTCTTGTTCTTTATGTGCTTATGCCTGCTCTTGTTTCTCTTCCCTCACAATTAACTTGGAATCCAAGTACAAATTATTCACAATCATTAATTTCTGTTCACTCTCATTTCACCCATTCCTATGATTCTTAACAAAGGATTGGAGAAATGGAATGTGTTTGTGGTGAATGAAAGTGACCACAGCTACAAATAAAATCCAGAAGAAACCTATTTCACAAACGCTTTTGTAAGATATTGCAGTATAAGCACTGAAGCTTTTGGTACCCCTGAGGATAAAAACAACACTCAAGCAGAGAGAGGAAAACTGCCAGCTTCTATGAGGTTCACAAGTTGACTTTATCAAACTAAGGCCTTTAAAAAGCACAAACAACACTGGATGTTGAAAGTAGCAATGGTGATACCCAGGGGGAGGAAATGACAGTGATGCCTGACAACAAATAGCATAGTAGGAGGGACAGAAGCCACTAGAATGGTCTCAAATATGGGCACTTAAGGAAGGAGCAGCTATTACTGGAGGTTGCCAATGCATTGAAGATAGATAAAGCTGAATGATAGATAATTTCTGTTCACATCTAAAACATACCTTGGGAATGCCTAGAATTAACTGGGCTGGGGAGACTTTTGAATGTATTGACACTCTTACAAAAGATATGAAGAAATTACGAAGAAATATAAATTCACAAATGGTTAAAATAAGAGATATAATCAGGCATTAACTAAGATATATATATTAGCTATATATATATATATATATATATGTAAATTTTGTTCTCACTATAACTTAATCTTGTTAGTAGTTGTAAGAGTAAGTGGTGTAAAATTTTCACTACCTTTATATTTTTCAGTAGCATTATTCTTTTTAACCTTTCTTTTTTCTCATCATAGCACTTACCCTTATGATAAAAATAATATTACTATTTTTGTAGAAGTAAAAAAATATTAGAGCTGGAAGGGATTTTGAATATCATCTCATGACATCACCTCATATTATAAAAAGATAATTTGAGCTAAGTATGCAATCCAACTCACCCATCTGGTCGTTGAGCAAAAATTAATAATAGAGATTCATACTGTCAAAGTGCTGTGACACTGCACTGTAACCTTTGAAATACTGTACCTTTTTAGAACAGCTATTTTTAACATGAGGAATCAGTTTCAGAATCTAAATTTATATAAAAGATGGGGCACCTGGATGGCTCAGTCAGTTTATCATCTTACTTCAGCTCAGGTCATGATCTCACCGCTCGTCAGTTTGAGCCCCGCGTCAGGCTCTGTGCTGACAGCTCAGAGCCTAGAGCCTGCTTCCAATTTTGTCACTCCCTCTCTCTCTGCCCCTCTCCCACTCATGTTCTGCCTTTTTCTCTCAAAAATAAATAAACGTTAGAAAATTAATTTTATATAAAAGGGAACCATAAAAATTAAAGTTTTCAAAAATAACAAGATACCCCCCAAAAAAGACAAAAAGAAAATCAAAATCCACATCCCTATAGACAGTATTTAAAAAGGGAATGTTTGAGAGTCAATTCCATGACTCCTAAACTCCATTATGCATTTTGAAATATGAAACAATTGTGATGGTGTGCAGAAAAAAAAAAGTTGAACTTGTGAGGCTATTTATTTGGAGATTTGTTGCCATGCTGTACATTTCCTGAGGGAAGAGAGTTGTCAGTATTTCCTTTACTTTAAACTTAGTGTCGGGGCTTTGAGAGAGCCACTCAGAGACTTTGAATGCATTCCTTGCAGATAAGAGGCCAAGAAAAGTGAGAACAGATCCAAGCATGAGAAAAGGAAAGGGGCGGGGGGAGCCACAGTGTGTCCTAAAGCAATAGGCAAGAGGTGATTGTGTTAAGACCAGCCTGAACTCCATAATTCTCTTGGGTCAAATGATGTATGTGTGTTTCCTAGGCACGATTGTTGCCCCATGCAAAAGGGCAAGTGAATCTAGGACTACTTAAACTTCTTTACAAATGGAGCATCAAAGAATCTGAAGGGAATCCAGCATCCTAAAGTGGGGTGAAGATGAACAAGTGAGCCAGCCGCTGAGGTTGATCTTGTGAGTCTGAGGAATAGAAAACATGGCCAAGAGGTAAAAAGTTCTTGCCAATGGGATTGCCCCAAGAATACTCTGGAAGAAATAAGAAAGTAAGCAGTAAAGTCAAAGTTGACCATATTCCAGCTCTAGAGTTTATGAAGACACCCACTCAAGTCAGAAACACCTGATTCCTCTCCACTCACCACTTCTGTCATCCAATTAGAACAGAAACAGAGATTACAGAGTGAAGGAGGAGAAAGAAAGCAATAATAAAATGAAATAACCCAGTGGATAAATAGAAAAATATTTAAACAGACAATTCACACACACACACACACACTCAGACACACACACACACACGCACGCACGCACATGCACACAAACACACACACAGTCATGAAAATTTTTTTCTTAAATGGATTGTGCTTTTGGTGTCATTTTCAAAAAATTTTGAACTAGCCCAAGGCAACAAATTTTATTTTTATATATTTTTTTTCTTCTGGAAGTTTTATGATAGTTTTAAAGTACCTTTAGGCCTATAAATCAATTTGAGCTAACTTTTGTATATGGTAAAAAGTATGGCTCAAGGGGATGTTTGTTTGTTTACTCATATGGGTATCCAATTGTTCCAGCAACATTTTTGGAAATGTCTGTCTTTTCTGTACTGAATTACATTGTAACATGGGGTAAAATCAGTTGATTATGTATTTGTGCCTCTATTTCTTGACTTTCTATTATGTTTAATTGATATATTTATCTATTTGATACCAATATTGTTATGTCTTATTTAATGTCACTTTAATGCCTTGAAGTCAGGTAGTACAAGTTCTACAACTTTGTTGTTTATTTCCAAAGTTGTTTAGCCTATTCTATGTCCTTCGTATTTCCATATGTTTACTGGAATTATCTGGGATAAACTTCTTTAACAAAAAACCCTTCTGGAATTGTGACTGGTATTATGTTGACTCCATGGATCCACCTGGGGAAAACTGACATTTAAAACTTTTTAGGGGCGCCTGAGTGGCTCAGTCGGTTGAACGTCCAAGTTCAGCTCAGGTGATGATCTCCCGGTCCATGAGTTCAAGCCTTGCGTCAGGCTCTGTGCTGACAGCTCGGAGCATGGAGCCTGCTTCAGAGTCTATGTCTCCCTCTCTCTCTGCACCTCCCCCACTCGCACTCTGTCTGTCTCTCTCTCTCTCAAAAATAAACATTAAAAAAAATTAAAACTTTTTAGTCTTCTGATCCAAGAAAATGATTGATCTTTTTGTTTATTTACTTTTTAAGCTCTCTTAGCAATGCTATCAGTTTTAAGAATTTAGAACATTCACATATTATTTGTTCATCCAAAAAATAATATGTATTATTATGTTATTATATATGGTATTTATTATTTTCAATTTCTTTATTGCTGGTATATAGAAATAAACTTAAATTTTATATTGATCTATGTCCTACAATCTTGCTAAAGTCACTTATTGGTTCTAGCTGCTTTTTTGTATATTCTACTATATTTTCTATGTAGACATTTATGTTGTCTGCAAATAAAGACCATTTAACTTGTTCATTTCTAGTCTAGATTCCTTTATTTTATTTTCTTAACTTACTTCACTAGCTAGAATTTCCAAGGGTGAGGAAAGGGTGGAGAAAAAAACAAAAGTTTAATTGAAGTGGTGAAAATGGCATTCTTGCCTCATTTTTTGATCATAAGAGAAATGCATTCAATATCTCACCATTAAGTAAGTTAGCTATAGCTCTTTTGCAGTTGACCTTGATCAGGTAATGAAAGTTCCTTTCTATTTCTGATTTGCTAAGAGTTTTTATCAGACATGTCCATCATATTGTGTCTAGTGATTTTTCTGTATCTGCTGAAATGATCACATGACCTTTTTTTCTGCTTTTAATCTGTTAATAAGATAAATTACAATGAATGATTTTGAAACATTAAACCAAACTTGCACTGATTGAATAAACCCTACATGATCATGTTATCCTTTTTTTAATGGTTATTTATTTATTTTTGAGGGAGAGAGAGTGTGTGTGTGCACAATTGGGGGAAGGGTAGAGAAAAGGGGGAGAGAGAGAATCCCAAGATGGCTCCACACAGTTAGTGCAGAGCCCGACATGGGGCTTGATTTCCTGAACTGTAAGATCATGACCTGGGCTGACAACTGAGTCAGATGCTCAACCAACTGAGCTTCCCAGAAGCCCCTACCCTTTTTACATGTTGTCTGATTTGATGTATTAAGAATTTGTTAAGAATTTCTGGGCTCATGTTCATTAGAAATTACCATCCACACTTTTTATGTTTTTATCTGAATTTTGTCTTCAGAGTAATGTAGGGCTTAAATACTGATTTGAAGGGACACATGCACCCCAATATTTATAGCAGCATTATAAACAATGGTCAAATTATGGAAAGAGTCCAAATGTCCATCAACTGATGAATAGGTAAAGAAGTTTTGGTATATACACACACACACAACGGAATATTATTCAGCCATACAAAGAATGAAATCCTGCCATTTACAATGATGTAAATGGAGTAAGAGTGTATTAGGCTAAGTGAAATAAGTTGGTCACACAAATGCCATATGATTTCACTCATAGATGGAATTTAAGAAACAAATAGATGAACATAAAGAGGAAAAAAGAGAGGCAAACCATTAAACAGACTCTTAACTACAGAGAACAAACTGAAGGCTGTTGGAGGGGAGGGGGCAGGGGGGCAGGGGGATGGGTTAAATGGGTGATGGGGATTAAGGAGGGCACTTGTGATGAGCACTGGCTGTTGTGTGTAACTGATGATTCACTAAATTCTACTCCTGAAACTAATATTACACTATATGTTCACTAGCTGGAATTTAAATAAAAAATCAAAACAAACTATATATAGAATATCATGAAATACAATTTATCCTTTTCAATTTTGAGAGAAATGTTACCTATTTTTCTTACTTAAATATTTGTTAGAATTTCTCAGTAAAACCATTTTCGTCTGGAGATTTTTTGGGAAAGTATTTTTAAACAAATAATTAAATTCATTGCAAAGATACGGGGATATTTACGTAATGCATTTTTTCTCTAATAAACTTTGAAAGTTTGTATTCCTTAAGGATTTAATCATTCCTCTAAATTGTTGTTATAAAGTTGTTAATAATATTCTTATATTACTCTTACCTAGAAAATCTGTAGTGATGCCATCATTCTTATTCCTAATAAGAAAATTTGCATCTTCTCTCTCTTTCAGTTTTCCTTTCTCTTTTTCCTTAATATTTTTTACTCATTTATAAATTATAAATTACCTTAATCTTCACAAAGATTCAACTTTTAGTTTCATTATTTATTTCCTTTCCTATTTTTGGCTTATTCTTCATTGATTTCCATTCTAATCTTTATTACTTCCTTTTCCTACCTACTTTCAGTTTAATGTTCTTTCACAAAAAACCTAACGTAGAAATGAAGTTATTAATTTGTAATTTTCTTTTTTTGTAATACAGGCATTTAATGCTATACATTTCCTTACAAATTTATTTGCATCTCACAAATTTTGAAATATGTTGTAATGATACTTTCATTTGGCACAAAATACTTTCTAATTTGCTCTTTCTCCTTCTTTAAACTCCAGGCTGCCAGTGTAGGACCCAATGCAGGGCTTGACCTCAAAAACTGTGAGATCATGACCAGAGCTGAAATCAAGGGTCAGAAATTAAACCTAATGAGTCACCCAGGTGCCCTAAGTAGTAATTTGATTCCACTGTGATCACAGAAGATATTTTGTATGACTCAAGTCATTTTAAATTTAGTGCCACTTGGGTTTTTAATTTTTTTCATGTTTATTTATTTTTGAGAGAGAAACAGAGTGTAAAGGGGAAGGGGCAGAGAGAGAGGGAGACACAGAATCCAAAGTAGGATCCAGGCTCTGAACTGTCAGCACAGATCTTGATGGAGGGCTCAAACCCACGTACCTAAGATCATGACCTGAGCTGAAGTCCTATGCTTAACTGACTGAGCCACACAGTGCAACTTGTTTTATAGCCAACAGCATCATGTATCTTGGCAAATTTTTAAAAATAAGATTTTGTTAAATTATAGTGTTACTTTATTAAAAGATGAATTTTATGAAGTATATGTTCTGCTGTTTTCATTGGTGTATTCTATATATACCAATTGTGTTAATTTTGTTGATGGTGTTCAAATCTATATGCTTATTGGTTTTGTCAGTTTTTTCTATCAATTATTAAGAGAGGTGTGATAAAGTATTCAACTGTAGGTATGGATTTATCCATTTCTCAAAGTTATATTATCTATTATTTCATTTATTTTGAAAATGTTATTAGGTACATAAACTTTTGGAATCGTTAGTCCTCTTGCTTAACTCTTTCATCATTATGTGCTAACTCTTGTTAACCCTTTTGCTCTAAAATCAACTTTGATATTGATATAGCCATTTCCATCTTTTAAAATTAGTATTAGTATGAAGTATTATTTTATAAACTTTTAATTAACATATTTATGTTTTATATTAAAATAATATTTTTAAATAGGTAGCATATTGTCAAACGTTCATTTGTTTTCTAATCTAAAAACCTCTTTTTTTTTCTAATTTACTGTCAGTATATCTATAGATTCCATGGCCTTTAAGTCTATCATTTTGTTAATTGTTTTTATTTTGTTCTACTTTTTTTTCACTTTTTATATATATCTCCTTTTGGATTGTTTTTATTTAGAATACCATTCTAATTTTTTTGTTGAGTTACTAGATATAATTCCATGTTTCATTATTTTAGTGATAGCTTAAGAATTTATAGTATACATGTACAACTTATCACAGTCAACCTTTAAATACACTGAAGTAACTACAAGTTGTACCGTTTCCCACATACTATAAGAAATATACAATAGTATAGTTTAATTTCTCTCCTAATCATTGTGATATTGATGCCATACTGTTCTACACAAACACACATAATACATATGTATATATGTAAAATTAAAAACCACATATAAGTATATTGTTATTACTTTTGTTTTTAAATAGCCAAATATCTTTTAAGGATATTTAAATAATATAAAATATTTATATATATATTCATATAGTTAACAATTCCAATGACCTTCTTCTGAGTATAAATTTTCATCTGGTAATATTTTTCTTCTACTTGAATAACTTATTTTAAAATTTATAATCCACAAGTGGTGAATTTTTTAAGATTTTGTGTATGCAAAATTTTAATCTTTTTTTTGAAAACTATGTTTTCTTGGTAAAAATGTCTATTGAGTTTTTCATTCCTGATGAGGTTTTGGACTGGTTGGGGGGCTCAGGGCTGACAGCCAATAATTCTTGAAGACTTCTTTGGTGCTAAAAGGTAATTTTATCAAAGCATGGGGACAAGACCTGAGGGCAGAAAGACATGCACTGGGGTTGTGAAGAGTGACTGGGTATATACTATGGAGTTGGGGGTGGTAAAGGCAAGGGGAAGTTTTCAAAGAGATTTGCATATGCTAAAGAAGATTCACAGGTCTAGGTATTGTCAAGATAAGGTTGTTTTTCCCTCTAGCAAAGCATTAACACTAAGACAGTAGGGAGTTTCTGGAGAAATGTTCTATTCTGCCAGCTTCAAGTATTTGTCAATGGGCTGCAGGTTATAAGGAAATTTAATTTTACCTGCCATTTCCTGCTTGCCTTTGTTCTCCATATCACTATGGAAGGGTGATGTTGGGCCTCCAGGAAACTGAATCTACAGGTTTCTGGAGAATATGCTATTGATAAGATTGCCATTTTCTTGTAATTTACTAAGATATTTGTAAACTGATGGGGACTCAGGTCTTGTATACCTGTGATCTCTATCAGTTAACTGTTTGTTTCCTTTCCTTACCTTTGTTCTTGGGCAGCCTGAAGTTCCTGAGGAATATCACATATATCCCACCTTGGGGGAGGGTGCGTGTGTGTGTGTGTGTGTGTGTGTGTGTGTGTGCTAGCTTGTACTTGGCCCTCAACTTGTCTTGTGCTCCCTTATCAATTCCTTCAGTAATTTAAAATGTTACTGTGTTACCTATGGCTTGAATTGTTTTTGATGAGAAATCTACTAACACTTTGTTTTCCCTCGGTATAGGACAAGCTGCCAACATCCTTATGTTTTTTCCTCATATTTATTACCTTTTTTTTTCCCTCTCACTGCTTAAAGACATTCACCTTTTCACTGAGTTTAAGCAATTCTATTACAGTGTGAGTTGATGTAGTTTTCTTCATGTTTCTTGTGCTTGGGTTCTGTGAGCTTTTTGTGTCTGTAGATTTACTATTTTCCCCACATTTGTAAAATTTTGGAATTTTTCTACAATTTTTTTTCTGTCTCCCCCTCTTTCCTTCAAGACACTACATGCATGAATATCTGGCTATTTGAAGTACTAATGCTCTATTCATTTTGATAATCTTTTTTCTCCCCTGAGTGTTTAACTTTGGGCTGGTTTCTATTGCTACAAGTTTGCTAATCTTTTCTTCTACACATCTAATTTGCTATTAATCTCATTAAGTGTACTATTCATCTTAGACATTGTAGTTTTTATTTCTAAGTGATCAGTTTGGGATTTCTTTCTTTCATGTCTCTACTTAGTTTATTTATCTAATATTTCATCTAGCTTTTTGGACATTTGGAAGATACTTATGATATCTGTTTTAATGTTCTTGTTTTTTTTCTTTTTTTTTTTCTCATCTGTGTCAATTCTGGGTGAATTTTAAATGAATTTTTTTTATTTTTATTAAAGCAGTAGTTCCCTGTTTATGTCATGCTTCATAACACTTGTTGGTCTCAGTCCTGGGTTTCCACATTAAGAGCTTCTAAAAACCCTTAGTATCTCCAGAGTGAAAGTGGTAAAAGAGTCTTTTGTATGCTAATTAAATGACTGTGCCTGGGGTCCATAGTTAGCTTCCTGGTAGGGCTGGTTTCCAGAAAAACTAAAATTCAATTAGAGGATTGGAACTTTTAGCTGCCAACCCCTCACCTCCTCCAGGAAGAGGAGAGAGGCTGGAGATTGAGTTAATCACCAATGGCCAACAATTTAATCAACCATGACTAAATAAGGAAATCTCCATAAAACTCCTAAACTACGCAGTTTGGAAAGCTTCTAGGTTGGTGAATGCAACCACACCACACGACAGAGAGATGCAACATTGCAGATAGGGTCATAAACTTTTGTACTTGGGACCCTTCTGGACCTCACCTTATATAGTCTTCATCTGGCTGTTCACTTGTATCCTTTATAATATTTTTATAATAAACCAGTAAACATAAGTAAAATGTTTCCCTGAATTTCATAAATAATTATAGCAAATTATCAAATTGAAGAGTGGGTTGTGGGAACCTCCAATTTGTAACTGGTTGGTTAGTAGTACAGAAGACAGCCTGGGGCTTGCAACTGACATCTGAAGTGGAGGGCAGTTTTGTGGGACTGAGCTCTTAATCTGTAGACTCTGTGCTAACTCAAGGTAGTTACTACAGAATTGAATTGAATTATATGACACCCAGTTGGTGTCTGGACAGTTGGACTATTGGTTGTTGATGCAGAAAAAGCCCACACAATTGATATCAGAAGTGCTGAGAGTGAAACAGTTTGTAGACTTTCATATGATATAGCTAAATTCAATAATGAATAAAAACATCATCATAGAAAGATGGCTTTGCTAATAATATATAGTCAACATGCTGAGTAATCCACAGAAATTAAAATGTGTAACAAAACTGTATTTGTTATTTGAGAGAAAATCTTTCTTAATACATTATATTTTAAGTTCAGAGTGATCCAGACACATCCTTGCATGGGCTTACTGAAGGTTGTCATTTCCGCAGAGCCAATATTCCTGTCTATACTCACAGATAATATTAGAGAAGAACATACAAGAGAAAGAGTAAAAACAGTGGAGTATTCATGAAGAGAAGGAAGGGTCACTCCACAGGAATTGCTCATAAAGCTTGAGATGAAACAATTAGTGGTGCACATCAGTATTATTTCCTCTGCTCCACTTGTTTCTAGATAAACATATGTAGGTAAACTCACCTAATTCTACTTTCTAGAAACCCAACCTGTTTGACAAGGAGTTAACAGCTAATTGGGGACAGGACAGCAACCTCCTCTTGGGCAGTTTAGTAGGTATGAAATGTGTCTCTTTACCCCTTTCTAAGGTATATGCTAATGATATTTTCTGGAAAAAGGAAAGAGAAAATGTGGCAGAACAATCATGTGTGGTGAGGTATGAGGCTTAAATATAATATGAGGTAGAAAATTTAGAATGACTCGACTGAGTCTTAAAGGTAGCAATGAGATTTTTCTAATCAGCAATAACTATTGAAAGGTCACAGTTTCAGACTGAAATACCATGAAAAAGCCTGATTCCACATGGAAAAAAGAGAGATTTTTAATAATTTTTTTAAACATTTTATTTATCTTTGAGACAGGGAGAGACAGAGCATGAACAGGGGAGGGTCAGAGAGAGGGAGACACAGAATCTGAAACAGGCTCCAGGCTCTGAGCTGTCAGCACAGAATCCGACACAGGGCTTGAACTCACGGACCGCGAGATCTTGACCTGGCTGAAGTCGGACGCTTAACCGACTGAGCCACCCCGGCACCCCAAGGAAAAGAGAGGTTTATATAGCTCATGGTGGATATACATTATTACATTTTAAAAATAATTTCTTATTTATTTATAAACAACTGAATTGAAAATCTTTAAATGGGTAGTCTGTATGATGTGTGTATGTGTGTATTTGCATGTGGTTGATATGATTCCAACTGCTAGAAAAACATATCATCAAATCAGTCTTGTGTTCTCCTTTATAGAAATACCATATTCCATATCATGATAATTTATACTCCACAGTCAAAATATATATTTGTTTCAACTCAGTAAACATAATAATAGTATTTATTCACTCTACTAACCATTATGCTTTGCCAGATGTTATACACAGAATATTTAAAAAAAATTATTACAACTAGATTGGTGCCCTTTTACAGGTATCTCTTGGAATCAACAGTTATAAACTATTCAACACCATTAAACACAAATTTGAACAGAATTTTGAATCTAAGAATTTGAAGGCTAAGGTAAACAAGGATGAATTACACATCATACTTTTACTATGAAAAAAATTTTGAATTCTTATTAATAGAATTTCCCAGAGTCTTTGTTATTTCTTAAAAGTGTTGTGAGTTACTGTTTTTATAGCAAAAATAAGTTTGGAGATGCAGATAATGAAGAAGCATAAAATCAATTAACAAATAAAAGATAATAAATGATGGTGGCTATATCAAAATGATATTGCAAGATTTAAGTCTTTCCCTCATTTTGATCAAAAATTTTTTAAAAATCCAAGAAAAAAGGAAAATAATGTTAAGGCTGAGAAAAAAGAAAATTAAGTGCAAAATGAAAATATATTGAAAAAATAATAGTTGAATAACAGATGACATAATCAACAAGAGTCTCAAGAATATGGAAATTATTATATATGTGTGTGTGCGTGTGTGTATGTGTATACAAATTCCACACCTTATATATAAATCTTCCCAATATATTTGATTGTAGGTCTGTTAGTTAGGCAAAAAGTTACCAGTGAATGTGGTATCTTGGACCAAATTATTTCTCTGCTTATAAGATCCAATAAATATATGCACTGGTTAGAATGTCTAAGTTGTTATTTAATTAACAATGATAAATGCACAAAAACCAATAAATGCAAGAATTATGTGATTAGTATTGAGAAGAAACAACTTGAAATAAGGCAGATGATGGCATATGGCAGAGTTAGAGAGTGACATATTTTACATCCAGAGGGATCAAAACAGGGAATATGACTACTTCTGAGATGTGGATAAAATGCAAATGGAACCATTGGACTAAATCCTGGGAGTAAGATAAATAATCTAGAAGCTATAGATGTCAATTTGGATGGTAAAGGTCATTAGAGTGATTTGATCATTGAAAAGAGACAGTAAAGGCAGAATCTGAAATCTACATTCAGATTCTGTGTGATGTTGTTATTCGACTCAGTTAACTTAAATTACTGATATAACTGAATAAGTTATATCATGAGGTATGACTCATCCAAGCACATGCCAGTTAGTAAAGAAATTCAGATTTTTGTTAACTATAAATTAAGAGTTAATGGGATCTGTAAACAACATTTGATCCCAGGAACACAGGTTTCACTTTTGTTAAGGAAGACTAAAGGCTTAAAATGGCATCCTGCCTCACTGGCTAAACAACAAAATGAGAAGACAAGGACTCCGAATTCTAATTTTAAGTAATGATTCATCTCACATTAGGTGAGGCAATTAGCTTTGGTTTTCTTGATTATGAAATGGAACAAATAATACCTAATTACCTTGTGGGAACAGTATAATGATAAGCTCAATATGCATAGTTATAAGTAACCTCAAAACTATAAAGTTCTAGATAACATATATAAGAATATTTTCAAATTCACCAGTAACTTGCAAAATGCGTTGCAAGTTTTATGATACATTGTTGAACTTGTAACATCAAATAATGGGTGAATGTGTGAAAGTTGTCTTCACCTTTCTAGATAAAATTAATACAAGGCAAATTTATTCAAAGAATTTTAAAATAAAATTGTAAAATTTAAGATAGAATGGCATTGGCTCAGGGATAGAAGAATTGACCATTGGAACAGAAAAGACTGCAGAAAAAGACCCACACATATACAACAACTGAATTTGTCAAATAATTACTGTAATGAAGTAAAGAAAGGATGGTCTTCTTAATAATGGTACCAAAAAATTACATATAATATGTAAAAATTGTGACTGGACCCCATATCTACAAGTATAAACTAAAATCAGGCACAATTGGATTACGGACCCAAATGTGAAATGTAAAGCAGTTATGCTTCTTAAGGAAAAAAGACTAATATTTTCATGACTTTGGAAGTAGTCAGAGATTTCTTTGCACATGACAAAATAAATATTAACCTTAAAGGAGAAGATTGGTAATTTGGACCACATTAAAATTAAGAATTTGCATTTGTCAAAATATTCTATTCAGAGAGGAATAAGTAAGCCACAGAGTTGATGAAAATATTTACAAGTTATATTTGATGAAGGATTCACATCTAGAACATATAAAGAACACCTAAAATCAATGAGAAAAAAAAAACATAGAAGAATGGGCAAAGTAATGAATTCTACAGTTCACACACACACACACACACACACACACACACACACACACAAAAGGTTATCTAAAGGATTGCTAATCAGGTAAAAAGTACTCAGTTTCATTGGTTATCAGGTAAATATAAATTGGAACCACAGTGGAATAACTTTCAACAAGATGGCTAAAACTTGAAACTAGTATTGTGAGCTGAATTATGTTCTCCAAAATTCATATGTTGAAGTCTTAATCCCCAGTACCTCAGAATATGACTATTTGGAGATAGGATCTTTAAAGAGGTAGGTATTTAAGTTAAAATGAGGTGATTAGGGTGAGCCCTAATCCAGTGTGACTGGTGTCTTTATAAGAAGAGGAGATTAGGACATAGACACACACAGACAGAGAGACCATGTGAAGACTCAGGAGAAGATGGCCATGTATAAACCAAGGAGAAGAAACCAAAACTTTAAACACCATGATCTCAGACTTCCAGACTCCAATCCTTTGAGAAAATTAATTCTATTGTATAAGCCACGCAGTCTGTTGTATTTTGGTATGATAGGCCTGGAAAACTAATATAATGACAAAACCAACTTTTGGCAAAGTTGTGCAAAAAACTACACCTTCACACAGTTGATAGGAGTATAAGTTGGCACAACCACTCTAGAACACTTTTGGTATTATCTACTAAAGTATAAAGCATATATTATGATCTAACTCTTTCACTCCTGAAATGTAAATATGTTTACAAAGGACATGTATGATAGTATTCATAACAGAGTGAGTCCCTATAATCCAGTCATTGCACTACTAAGTATTTACCCAGAGAATACAAAAATACTGATTCAAAGGGACACTTGCACCCTGATGTTTACAGTAGCATTATCAACAATAGCTAAATTATGGAAAGAGCCCAAATGTCCATTGACCGATGAATGGATAAAGAAAATGTGATATATATTCAATGGATTATTACTCAGCTATAAAAAGGAATGAAATCTTGCCATTTGCAATGATGTGAATGGAGCTACAGAGTATTATGCTAAGCAAAATAAGTTAGAGAAGAACAAATATCAAATGACTACACTCATATGTGGAATTTAATAAACAGATGAATATAGGGGAAAAAGATAGAGGCAAACCGTAAAATAGACTCTTAACTATAGAGAACAAACTGAGGGTTGCTGGAAGGGAGGTGGGAAGGGGATGGGTTAAATGGGTGATGAGGATTAAGGAGAACACTTGTTGAGATGAGCATTGGTGTTATATGTAAATAATGAATTACTAAATTCTATACCTGAAACTAATATTACACTGTATGTTACCTAACTGGAATTTCAATAAAAAGATTTAAAAAAAGAAGAGATAGAAGAAAAAAATAACAGAGTGAATCTTAACAACTCAAATGAGAAACAACCCAAATATTCACCATCAGTAGAAAGGATAAATAGATTGTGTTGTTTTTTACTATGTATCACTTTTGGAGTAATTAGACAAAACAGATGACCATTACATACAAAAAAAAAGGAAGCATGGATAAATCTTATAAACATATTGCTGACCAAATTGCCAGATATGAAAAAGTATACACTACATGGTTTCATTTACTATCAAAATCAAATATAGGGGTGATTAATCTATAATGAAAGAAATCAAGACACTGGTAACCTCTATGGAGGAAGAAAGTAACTGAGAGGTGGATAAGAGGTTATTCTGCATTACCAAAATGTTTCATCTCTTAATTTGGTAATGGTGACATGATTAAATGGATTTTGCAAAAACTAAGTTGGAAATTTATGATTCATAGACATTTCTGTATGTATTTTATTCTTCAGTATATAGTTCACTTAAAATTCAGAGTGAAGCATTTCCAAAAATGTTTTAAGCCATTATAAAGGTTTGTTTGTAGCTTAAAAAATAAAGGACAAACACATCACTCTTCACTAAAAACACCCCAAAGTCCTAGCCTCACATTCAGAAACAAAGCTGAAGACCTTCCTTGGCTTATGCCATTGGGCCTCTACTACCTCTTGACTTGACCTTCTACTGCATTCACCTTTGTTCACACTGGCCTCCTGGACATTCCTCCAACAGCCAAGTTTGTGTTCACTTCAGGGCCTTTGCATAATCTCATGATTTACCTCCTTATTTACAACAGGTCTCTGACCAGACAGTACTTTCTAATGAGGTCTTCCTGACCTCCCTATCTAACACAGTAACATAGTAACACTTCTCCACACATTCTCTCTTCTTTTCCTGCTTCATTCTATGTAATTATTTATCACCATACATAAGATATTCACTATATGCCCCTGGCATACTAACAGATAAGCCCTTAGCGGGCATGGATTTTATCTGCTTTTGTTTTTTTTTGTTTTGTTTTGTTTTCTTTTTTTTTTTTTACTTGACATACTGCCTGATATGTAATAGGCTGTCAGTAAATATTTGCTTGAAGGGAATGAATGAATCAGTTTTTCTTTTATTATAAGATTTCAATATTACCTTGTCACCTATAACTTTTAGTAAATGGAGATTGTCAAATGAGAATAATTTTTAAGTTACCCTAAATTATAAATAAAGATAAGAAGAACCCAAGTTAGCAAGAATTTACTGACATTAATGAAATGTTTTGAATTAACACTTCAGTTTAACAGATCACAATGATCTCAACAATAGTTTAGTAGAAAACCACCAGATCAGAGGAAGAAAAATGTCATTGTTTCATTTCTTCTCAAAGTAGTTCTCTTATTATATAAGTATACATTGCATAATTATACGCTTTTCTCAAAATTTAAATTGTTTAAACAATGTAAATTGGGGTCAATTACTCATACTGAAATTAAATGTAATCAAAGGGCATTATAAAAATGTGGAATAAAGTGATGATTAGTGTTGGCCTTGCTTCTATCATGCAAGTGTTTTGTTGTCCTACATACATGTATATAATATAATATGTATTATAATCTGTATAATTATTCAGTATGATTTAGATACTATTTCTTGGTTATAATCAAGACAAATGTGAAATGTATTACTGGACAGAAGATTACTGTCTCCAATTCTACATATTTTGTCCAAAACAAATCTTGTTCCTTCTGAACCTATACATCTCATCTGTTGCTTTAAAGATATTATGTAGGATGTTTTAGTAACACAGACACAAATTGTATATATGTTTGGAATTAAATTTTCCCTCTTCTAAGAAGTCCTATTAAAATGCTCTAGCCTAACCACTTGCTTCATGAGTTATTGTCCATAGGTATTTCTCATTCATAGTGGCTGATTTGTTTCTTCATTATGAACAAGCACTCAGACTGTCCTTTTTCCCCTTCACCAGAATTGATCCATGACCTGCTTGAAAGCATTTCCATGGAGCTACAGATAAACAAAACAGGTCACCTTCTCCTGATTTATTATTTTTATTAGGATTTGAAATCATTACCATGGAAGAGTACCCACCAAGTTATTTTGTTATATCAAGATCAAGATTTAACTCACTAAGACACTCTTATTTGGTTCCCTACTTGCTAAATTTTTGTCATTTTCATCTATTTTTGCTCTTAAATCTCTGGCTCATAGACTTCTTATCTGATTTTTCTCTGTCCTTTGGGAATTTTTATCAACTTCTCTTACTTCTACAAGAAGTTGCTATTTTTTTTACTATTTTTTGTTACTATTTTTTACATTTTGTTATTGTGGTTGGTCTTTCAGAGTATAAATTGGAAATACTCTGGAAATGTTGGATATGTCTATGTTTTTATGTCAATATTTTGTGAATCACAGTGTACTGAGAAATCAGAAGACCAAGAGTCTGTCATATTAAGCAGCTAGTATTATAAGTTTTGCATATGGCTCCATCCCAGACTGTGATCTTTATATGAACATGATCATCTTGGTCTTGTTCATGATGACGTCTAAGTGACTACCTCAGTGCCTATCACATAAACAGTATTCCATAAATGTTTATAAATGGATTCCATTTGCTTGCTTTTATTTGGCACTCATACAGCACATTCACACTTCAGATATTTTAAGCTATCCATTTGTATATTGATTATTTAAATCTCTCACCAAAATAATTCCAATTGAAATGTGACTTTTGAATGGTCTTTTGGTGGGAGTATGGAGCTTTAAATATTAGGATACCACAATTTTATTTCTCATTAAAATCTATATCTTTTATCCTAAAATATAATTCTTGATAAAATTAGAGAAAAACATCATTTTCTATCCATCATTTCGACCCCTTATACAAGAGAGAAAATAATTCTCAAAGAATTAACAATGGCATTGGAGGAAATTAAGGGCAAAAAGATGAGTTAAAACAAAACTGCATGAGAATTATTTGTTTACATTAACGTGTAAAAACATCATTTGCAAATATAAAAGCTGTGGCTCTGAAAAGAGCAACATCTCTCCTCATTAACCTATAATGAAAAGATGCAAGGACAAAACTTTCAGTAATTTATCAACTAGAACTTCTCCTAAGCTCTTTTAGGAAAATTGACCTAGGCTGCTACCTAGGTTAAAAAAAAAAAAAAAAGATTCAGAATTTCAATACCTTTTAACTGCTCTGAAGTAGATGTATAAATAACATGCACTAGTTTTCTGTTCCTTTAAGAAATGCATTTAAACACAAGAGAAATAAAGAATGAAAGAAAGGGTCTCAGAGGATTTATACAGTACTTTTGCCATTTTCAGTTAATTGAATGACCTCAATAAGAGGGAAAGCATCCATTTTTAAATTTCAGAATCTCTGCACAGTAGATTATATCTGAAAATCAAAATCCAAATGGTCATTTCAACTATCAGGGGAAGGACAATTTCATGGGTAGATTAATTTCATTTTTTGTTTATCTGTTTCATTCATTAAGTTTTTGTCTTTTGCTACTTACTGCTTAATTTTTCAGTTCTAAAGAGAGATTGAATGGAGGAGATGGAGAGAGATGACATATTAAACTATTGGCTAAAATTAAGTTCATTGATGGTCTTTTTGTGTTTTCTGGTTGACAATTAGACTATACAATAAATTATTTTAAAATTAAAGATCTTTATTATAGTCATATGTAAAATGAAAAGATAATAAAAAATAAGAGATAGGAAAAGGTTTCTTTTTATTATTATTGCTTAGTTATAAAACCAAAAAGCAGGCATCCTGAAATCCATGTCTAACTGATAGTTCTAAAAATATGTCTCTCAAGGGGGCCTGTGCTACTGAGTCACAAAAGGTGCCAAGAGCAACAACCAGCTATGGAAAGTTCTAGGTAGTGCCAAGGGGAAAACCTGTCATTAGGTCTATGGAGATGTGGAGTCTGCATGAAGAACACTTGCTAAAATCCAAGGAGATAAAAGAGGAAGGATGAGGTTGACCAACTGAATAAGGACATAAAGCATAGAGAGCTTCGGCATATAAAATTGGTGCAAAGGTTGGTTCAGGAAATGTCCACGAACACAACTTTCTTGGGCGTTAGGGGCCTTAGGGGCCTTTGTATATTTTTTTAAAGAACCAAGTCAGTAAGGATGGATGTTGTTTTATTACTACATGATCAGGTTTGTCATATTTATGTTGCCTTCTGTGTCTACAATGTTTTCTAAATAAGTACTCATCCAATATTTGTTCAGTTTAATTTAATCTAATTTAATTATAGATAGAATCTCCCAGTAGCCATGGATAAAGCCAGGCAAATACATGACTTTCCTGTCTTTTTTACTTTAGAATAACATTGACACTTTACAGGGGAGTAGGTTTGCTTAAATAGCAACACATTTATTTAACCACTCACTTCAATATAAAAATGAAAGTAAACCTTTCCAAATACATTTTTTAAAGGTTGTTACATTTTCTGCTTGTTAATTTTGGCATTTAACTAATTTTTATTAGGTTAAATTTGATTGATAGTGACATAATACTATTTATATATTAAGAAGGAAAATTTAGTTCTAGATAAAATTTTATTAGGCTTAAAGATAATGATTCTGACGCATTACTTGTTTGCTCAGAAACAGAGAATGGTCTTCCATTTTAATATGACATATCTAAGAATAAAGAAAAGATTGGATGCTAGCTTCAATGTCTCTGTAAATTGTAGAGAAAAGACAATTGTATCAAGCTGTATCATAAAAGTGAATCCTGGCACTATGTAAATATTTAGCATGATCTTTCTGCTGGAAAACTTAAAGTATATTATTAATGTATTGTGCCAGTTTTTAAAGTTTTTTTTTAATGTTTTACTGTTTGGGTTGATAACAAGTAGCTGTTACTATACTTGAAATATAAAACATTGCTCTCCCACAAACATACAAATGTTATGGTATGCCTTAATTGTATTCATATTCCTCTTTTACCATAACCTAGGCCAATTCACAAAATGTTGTTATCAAATAGCTGTCACGTAACTAGAGTATTTTATTTTATTTTTAAAAAATTTTTAATGTGTATTTATTCTTGAGAGAGAGACAGACAGAGACTGAGTGTGAGTGGGGGAGGGTCAGAGAGAGAGGGAGACACAGAATCTGAAGCAGGCTCCAGGCTCTGAGCTGTCAACACAGAGCCTGACGCGGGGATTGAAATCATGAACCATGAGATTATGACCTGAGCCGAAGTCTGATGCTTAACTGACTGAGCCACCCCGGTGCCCTAATTACATTTTAATAAAGGGCTAATCTGAGAGGAGGAAGGAAAAAGATGATGGATCCCAAAGCTCAGAAACCACAGGGCTAAAGGAGTGGACCTAGCACAGGGCAGAGACCCAGAACATTTTGTCTGAATGCCTCAAAGACATACCAGATGGGTAGCAGTACTAATTTTCAGGAGTATGGGAACTTCATATAGCCCCATAGCATGTCCTCATCAGTTGACTGCTCTCAAACCAACAGTAGTAGGAAAGATTGGATCTATGTTACCAAAATTCCTTCTCCCCACTTCTATTTATCCATGAAGACACTTTCCAGCAACACATCTCGAGGTATGAGAGAAAAGCATACACCCTGTTCCAAAACATTATATATGAATAATGTGGCTGTTGTTTGAGCCATGTGTGTAAAGTGGAATCCATTTATGCTACCATGCCACAATTAATTACATCAAAATGAAGTGTCTGAAGAAGATAAAGTTACAACTGAATATGAGAACTTCATCCAACTGGTGGGTGACAATCTGTCCCAGTCAACTAAATTATCTTGTGTAGCATGGATGTTGGATGCACACAGATAATGTGGGTCTTTAAGCTCATGCCATATCTCAAATGATTGAGCTCCATTCCTGGCTCTCTCCCTGGCTTCCTTTGCATCTCAGATTTGGATCTGATCTGATTATATTGCCCATATTTCTAAGAAGGAGATGACATCCAAATAGTTAGATCTTCAAAGCCAGCAGTGGCAGGCCAAGTCTTTATCAAGATAGCATCTCATTCTGACTCGTCTGCTTTCCTCTTCCCTTTAAAAGCACATGTGATTACATTAAGCCAGTCTGAATAATCCAAAATAAACTCCTTATTTTAAGGTAGCTGATCAGCAACCTTAATTCCATCTGTCAACTTAATTCCTTTTTTTGTCATATAACACAAGACATTCACAGGTTCTAGGGATTAGGAAGTTGACATCTTGGAGGACCATTATTCCACTGTTATAGAAGGCTATTTATAAGAATTGAGATAATATTTCAGATTCACAAAATAAGTTGCTGTTTGTATGCTACACAGATGATCAACTCCATTCATGCAAAATATCTGGTAAGTCCAGACAGACTAATTCTAGACCTAACCATGCTGTTGTAGATGTGACTTCTAACAATTGTTATACACAGTGGCTCTAGGATTAGATGAAGTTTGAACTTCAGGGAAACGATCTATTGCTTATAATTGGAGAGAGTGGGAGGTCAGGGAATATAGCCTCCTCATTTATATAATAGATAGAAAATATCCCAGCTACAAATTTTATTTATTTTTTATTTTTTAGTGTTTTATTTATTTTTGAGAGAGAGAACGAGAGACAGAGAGAGGAAGCATGACCAGGGGAGGGCAGAGAGAGAGGGAGACACAGAATTCAAAGCAGGCTCTAGGCTCCAAGCTGTCAGCACAGAACTCTTTGTGGGTCTCGAACCCACAAACCGTGGGGTCATGACCTGAGCTGGAGTCCAACGCTTAACTGAATGAGCCACCCTATTTTTCTTCCTTTTGAAAAATTTCAAGGATTAAAATAGTCCCCTCTTGTTTCTAAGACTCAAAAATGATTCTTGCAATAAACTGTTCAAAACACTGTTTAAATTATATAGGATTTCTAACTTTTTAAATCCTAAAAGTGATTCTTGCTGTGGAGTGCCCTGAAACAATGAACCACTGAGCTTAAAAGATTTATAGTCATGTTTGCTATGTGCTGATACCTCTGCTATATTTCATCACCACTTACAGAATCTAAAACAAATAGACACTGTTAACCTCCTTCTTAACTTTTCAACTGTAAAAAAAGATAATGATGACTGGAGCCTAGAATTTCTGCACATTTGAATGTGTTTCAGTTTCTGTGTTGTAAGGCATTCCTTCCCAAGTTGTTTTCACACACACACACACACACACACGCACACACACAACTTTCTTGATATTTACCTTGATACATCAGGCTATAATGATTGATGTAGATATCCATAAAATGTGGTTAATAGTCTTGTATTCTTTTAAGATAGCCAGAGTTTAGTTTTCTTCCAAGAAAATATAAAGCAACTTCAAAATCTCTATTTATTTAGTGAATCTTTGAGGATATATTTCATGTACCCAAAAGGTTTCAATAAGACAGAGAAAAAAATATTTATTTTGTGGGCACTTAGACAACAGTGTATAGTTTTTCTCTATATAAATATTATTGCCAAGAGCTATCCCTCAATACTTCACACTCAGAGTTTGTCTAGTCTTATCCACATGGCATCTCTCAATGTCTTATCTGTTGTTTCAACTGAAATTAAACTCATTTCAGATGAAGATTTTTAACTAAATCAAAATGCTTTGAGTTTACCTTTCTGGAAATTACTGAAATGTCAGGAAACACACCAATGCTAGGGCAGGGGCTTTGAATGCAATAAAGTGCAATGTTTCGGCATGGAAGCCCGGGTCCAGTCACTGACAACAGTGCCGTCATAAGTTTCTCTGAAAGTTCTTAATCCCCATGTTACTGAATACAATAACTATTTGAGTAAAAAGGGTATGTATGAATATAAAAGATTTCTCAACTAAACCAGAATCCTTTGTGATTGACCTCTCGATGCTGTGACTGAACAAATGCACACCTTTGCTTGCTTATTGGTTTACCTTCCCCTTTGGGCTTCTTCCATTCCTTTTAGAGCTATATCTCAGAATCCAAATGATCTTGATTACTACTTGATCTAAAATGGAAGAAGTTAGCAAATACAGAAGGAGACTGATGTGTCAACCAGAGCATTGATTCTAAATAGAATATTATCTTCTTTTAGAAAAATGTTTTTTGAATGTTTTGGGGAATAAGAATTTTTGTCACAATAATCAATAGATGATTCTTCTCACACTGGGCAGGGGTCAGGAATGTTAGGAAATCTAGAATGCACAGAGCAGCAAACGATATACTTTCCTATATCCAGTATAGGTGTTTATACACATTGTTTGTAATCCTCATAAAAACTTGGAGAGGTAAGTGTTATTAACCCTATTTACAATTTGAGAAACTGAGGTTCAAAGAGGATAATTGAGCCTTCCAAAATTCAAACTGAGGTCACTCTGGTCTCCCATCTGATCCACCAGAGCTTCCACTCTGTCACACTCATTTTTCAGGCAAAAATTCTACTTATTCTATGTAAAATCACCTCTTCATTTTCATTTATTTTACGTAGGACTTTTTGTGCTTATTTTTACCAACATAGAAAACTACCACTGATATGCTATCCTTCCATCTTTCTGTAAATAATGCCACATACAGATACAAACTTTTATCTGTGTACCTGTATAATGAATCCATAAATAATTGATGCAAAAAATGCCATATAATGGAAGCAAAATCAATGTATTCTAGTTTTCCAAATGTAGTACTAATGATTTACTATGTAGTAGAATAGGGCACTAACAAATTTTCACATGGATTTCTGCCTTCATTTCCTGGAGCACTAAAATTGTATTGTCTGATCTCCTAAACCTTTAGAGGGTTATCATCTTAGCAGAGATATTCTACAACATTTCAAAAATACATAATTTTACATTCAGGACCATTTTATACCCACCATAAGCGCATACCTTCTTCCAATATTTCTATACAAAAATATATCAAAACTTAATTTCCATCTTTTCTCTCACAATCCAAAATTCTGGATATTTACTGTAATATGACACAGTTATAATAAACATAATTGTTTTCCACATTATAAAATTTAGGCTTCTCAAATACATCAATGGATATGATCTGAAATTATTCAATTTTCTTCCCTTTTGAAAATGACCAAATATCAAAACTTAGAATTTAATGGTATTTTTTTAGGCTGATGTAGTTTGACACAATCAATGAATCACATGAGTACTTTTGTTAGTGGAGAGAGATACAGTACAGAGGTGGAAGAGAAGGTAAATTAGTGACCACTGCTAAAACATTCTAGTCTTTCCTCTCAACTGCATCTAAGAACATGCATCTCTTCCTTCCTTTTCCATCTCTCTTCCCTCCCTCCCACTCTCCCTTCTGTTTTTCTTCCCTCCCTTCTCTTTTTTCGTCCTATTTGATGAGTAGTAATGAAGATGGATGTTCAATGATGATGGCACTCTGCGATTCATGCCCAGGGAGAAAAACATCTTTATTATCTACCTGTGTGCATGAAAATTTCCAGTTGACTTTCTTCTTTGATTCTTTTTCCTGATCTTATGGCAATTTTATTTGCTCTACTGCTGACAAGCCAGTGCCATTTCCACTGGCAGCATTGTAAGTGGTATTTATGCTTGCTCATGAGTGTTTGGAAATGACCTTCATGCCTCGAAAGTTTTCATCTCCTCCAAAATTCTATTTGTGATTAAAGAACTCCCCAAATCTGTATCACCTGCATCTGATGCTATCTGATAATTTGTTTCTGAATTTACCTACTTGTGTTCTGTTCTATTGCATGCAGCTTGAGAGCTAAACAAATGTTTCTTTTCTTTTTGCATGAATATAAACCATAAAATCTAAATGCTGACTAGTGTGGAATGCCAAAGAACAATAGCTGTGTGCTTAATAATTCCATCTGTACTGAGATTCACTCATCCTTGGTTTCATTTCTACCTTCGCGATTGACTTTTTTTTTATTTCTTTTTAACGTTTGTTTATTTTTGAGACAGAGAGAGACAGAGCATGAATGGGGGAGGGTCAGAGAGAGGGAGACACAGAATCTGTAACAGCCTCCAGGCTCTGAGCTGTCAGCACAGAGCCCGACGTGGGGCTCGAACTCACGGACCCTGAGATCATGCCCTGAGCCGAAGTCGGCCGCCTAACCGACTGAGCCACCCAGGCGCCCCGCGATTGACTTTTATTAAGACTTTAAACAATTCACAAAACCTTTGTTAAAAGCTCATTTACTCTTTTTTAATGAAGAAATAGTAAATGATCAACAATTAATCTTCTTTACTGCAATTTAGTGTAATATACAGTGTTCCAGGCATTGCATGATTTTTCGATCATTAGTTTTCTCACAGAACACTATTTAATTTCCTAGAGTGAAACACTGAACGTTCCATGTAAATATCTTCAGAAAGACTAAGGAGCACCTCTTTAGAATAGACAAGAATATGTCTTCTTTCTCATACATACATGTTGCCATGATGCACCTGCTATGCAAAGCCAATGGACCTGCTGTGGGAGAATGTGGAGATAGCAGATAGCAGCAAAAGGGTAAGGATAGATCCCTGCTAATCACCTTATTCTTATTCATCTCTGCCAGTACCTAAAACATGAAATATAGTAGCCAGCATTTACTGAATGATTACAATGTGGTATGTATCATGGTAAGCCTTTGATATATGCTAAGAATTTATTCTCCACAACAATCCTAAGAAGCTAATATTTTATCTGAACTTTATGATTAATAAAATGAGTATAAGAAGTCTCATAAACCGCTTTCCAAGCCCTACTAGATTCTAAACATCTGACTTTAAATCACAACTCAGTCAATTTGATCCCAAAGCCTGTGTGTTAAATAGGCTATGCTGGCTCAACTTCATTAAAACCATGCCTGCATATTTAGTGCTCAGATGTCATCTTTCAAGTACTAGGAAAATTCCTCTTCAGAGCCAAATAGAATTTGGGAATCCCTAAATAAAATATTCAATGACTCACATTAGGCCACTCTCCCTGCTTGTCATAGTTCTAATGCCAGGGTTATCTTCTGGTTCCTTACAACTCAGCACTAATAATAATAATAATAATAATAATAATAATAATAATAATAACAACAACAATAATAATAATAATAATAATAATAATTCTGCATAATGTTTTCATAATGTGAATTTGGATCTCATTTCCAGAACACAGCACCTTGTCTGGAACTTTCTAGAACTACATATAATGCAGTATTATTTCTATCCTTCATTTCCCAGGTCTGTTGTTCCTATATAATGCCATATCCTTCTAATTCCACTAGAACATCTTTCTGGGTCACTGCTTAACTCTAACTTTCTGACTTCCATGAGTCTTCTTGCCTGTATTTCTTCTTATAATTTACAGTTCAGTCCTCTTAGACTTACTTCAACAACCAAATGGATCTTTCAAATTCCTGGATACCTAGCCCTTCCAGTGTTGCTTATTTCTAATAGTTGCTTAAGTTTTTACAAATTTTTATTATTTATATTCCAAAAGATGAGGTAGGTGTTGATGATACAATGGGAAATGAGACAACATGTGTTCCCTTGTGGAACTAATAGTCTAGTGAGGGAGCAAAACAGAACAAAGAAAATGAGAAACTTGGAAATAAGTACAAGTGCTATTAAAACAACTTCCCTTATAGGGAAAGCTGTGAGTTAAATGAGTATCAATTTAATAGTGCGGGTAGGAAAGGCCTTTCTGAGGAAGTAGAATTTAAACTGAAGCAATATATATATATATATATATATATATATATATATATATATCCATCCCACAATACATGTAGGGAGCAAAAGAAAGAATGTTGCAAAATAAGTGTGTGCACAAGGATACTTGGGTAGGAATGAACTCAGAATGTTTAAGGAACTGAAAAGAGGCTGGTGTAGTGTGGGGGTAAGTAGAATTAGATGTTAGAAAGGTAAAGGGAAACCAGATCAAGTATATGCCATGGTTAAAAAAAAGTCAGATTATATTTGTTTTAATCAGAATGTTGACAAAACCTGATTTAGATTTTAAGATTTGCCTAGCTGCTTCATTAAAAATAAATTGGGGGGTGCCTGGGTGGCTCAGTCGGTTGAGCCTCGGGCTTTGGCTCAGGTCATGATCTTGTGGTCTGTGAGTTCAAGCCCCGTGTCGGGCTCTGTGCTGACAGCTTGGAGCCTGGAGCCTATTTCCGATTCTGTGTCCCCTGCCCCACCCCCCCACACCCCTCCCCCCGCTCTCTCTGCCCCGACCCACTCATGCTCTGTCTCTCTCTGTCTCAGAAATAAATGAACATTAAAAAAAATTAAATAAAAAATAAAAAAATAAATTGGATACAAATACGGGATCATTATATACCTGAAACTAATATAATGTTACATATCAATTATACTTCAACTTAAAAACGTAGATTGGGATTGACAAGTATGGACATGAAGACACCAATGGAAACCTGTTTCAGTTCTGTAGGTGATGCAAGTTGTGGCTTGGGCTTGGGTGCTGATGCTAGAGATGGAGACAAGTGGACTGCCTCATATACGTTCGTGTGATAAAAACTGATGAGGCCCAGCTAGGGTAAGGTAGTAAGAGAAAGAGAGATAAATACCAAGATTTCTTCCTTGAGTAACCAGATGCGTAGTTATGTTATTGAATTAAGTGGGAAGAACTGAGGAGATTGGGATGGACTTGGGAAGTAAAATCAGTAATTCATATTTTGACATATTCAGTTTGAGATGTATGGGAAATGTCCCGGTATAAATACCAATTAACATTTTCATATGTAAATCTATGGTTTAGAGGAGAGGTCTGGGTGATAGAAAGTTGAGAAATCCGGCTTATTCCATAGGAACGAATGACAACCTAGGAAAATGTGTACAAAGGGAAGGGAAGAGTACCTGAAATAGAGTTTTGATTCATTCTACCATGCAAGGTAGAATAGAAAAAATTCTGAAGAAGATTCAGATGTGAACAGAGACATAGGAGAAAATCCAAGAACACGTCTCTGAAACTAGACCTTAGCAGACGGATAGGACCAACACTGAATACTGCTAACAGGTGCAGTAAAACTATGTTGTTATTTTCCAGTTCTGAAAGCCTCATCATACCAATATTCTTTGCATCAGTACTTAATTTTTATTTATTTATTTATTTATTTAAAAAAATTTTTTTTTCAACGTTTATTTTTGGGACAGAGAGAGACAGAGCATGAACGGGGGAGGGGCAGAGAGAGAGGGAGACACAGAATCGGAAACAGGCTCCAGACTCTGAGCCATCAGCCCAGAGCCCGATGCGGGGCTCGAACTCACCGATGGCGAGATCGTGACCTGGCTGAAGTCAGACGCTTAACCGACTGTGCCACCCAGGCGCCCCTTTTTATTTTTTAATGTGTATTTATTTTTGAGAGAGAGAGACAGAGACAGAGTGCGAGCGGAGGGGCAGAGAGAGAGGGAGACACAGAATCAAAGCAGGCTCCAGGCTCCGAGCTGTCAGCACAGAGCCTGATGCGGGGCTCAAACTCAGGGACTGCGAGATTATGACCTGAGTGGAAGTTGGACACTCAACTGAATGAGCCACCCAGGCGCCCCTCAGTACTTAATTTTTTTTAAAAAAAATTCAGGAAGTAATCTTAATATTGCCCATACCTCAGAGTAAATCTTCCTGGAGCAGAGGGGTAACTGTGTTAAATACGTGACTACTAAGTACAGTCATTTAATCTAGAAAATGTTCCTAAAATTTGAAGGTAATATTTGAAGGTATATTCTCAATTCTTTTGTTGAGATAATTTCTACATTGTTTTCATTTTTTTAAAAATAAGCAATTAAAGTAGAGTCGTGCTAAAAATGCTTGTTTTGCCTTAAAACACTGATTCTATCATATCAGTTCAGGAACCTATCTAGATCTTGTAGTATTTATTGAAATTTGGTATACGGAACATCCCTAACTAATGATCCTTTTTGGCTATTTGACTTTTCCTTCATGTTTCACAGTCATTGGAAATAATTATTCAAAAGACTTGAGGATTTCTTACTTACTATCTTAGTTTTTACTTGGATTTGCAGCTTGCTTATTTATTGGGCCAGGATTTCTCCCAACTGCAAGATCTGTCCTTTTTATGGCAATAAATACCACTAAATCTGTTACTTGATATTGTATATGATATTTAAGTAGAAGGATCCTTTCAGTAAATACTTAGGAGTGAGTGAGTTAAAAGTGATTAAATACAAGATTTGGTCCTTAGAATTCAAAAATTCCACTTTCAGCTTAACTTTCTACAACAATTTGCATATCATCTCTATGAAACTAGTTACCTCATGTGATCCTGAGAATAAGGAATATTTCCCAATAATAAGCTCAAATGTATTTACACTTGAAAAAAAGGGGGAAAAACAAAGACAGAAAACCTTTTCAGAACTCACTTCCTTTCTTCCAAATGCCCATATGATCAGCTAGCTGTTTGTTCAAAAAAGTTTTTTTCTCCATACTCATCAAGAATGGCTGACACCAAATTCCAGGAAGATTGTAAAGAAACTGTATCACTTACACACTGCTGGTGATAATGTCAAATGGCATAGCTACTCTTGGAAATAGATTGGCTGTTTCTTATAAAACTAGACATGAAAGTATTATATGAGGAAGCAATTTGGCTCTTGAGCATTTCTTCCTGGGGTGGGGGTGGAAAGTAAAATTAATGTTCACGCAAAAACCTGTACACAAATGTTCATAGCAGTTGTATTTGTGATATTCATAAGCTAGAAATGACCCAGTGCTCTTCAATAAGCAAACGGGTAAACAAACTATGTCATATCCATGCCATGGAATACTACTTAGCAATAAAAACAAGTGAATCATTGAAATACACAACACTTTGGATGAATCTCCAGGGAATTACGCTCAGTGAAAAAAGACAATCCTAAAATGTAATATACTATCCAATGTAAGGTATTTAACTTTTTAAAAAGCAACAATAAATATGTTCCTCTCTCCCAACAATGGCACTCTAGGTAAGACATTTAAAAACCAAGTAAAGGCATAATTCTGAATTTAAAAATCTTACCGTGTTGTTCTTATTTTTCTCATTTTGACTTGTCCAATATGAATCCATGTATAGACCTTTGGGGACTGCTGATTTGGAATAATACATTACTTATAAATTTCAACATCCAATTAAATAATTTTGCTAAGTCTAAAAATATCGATGATATAGGTACCAAAATGATCTTAGTCTTGGCTCTATCTATTCACCACGTACAGAGACAGCTGACTCTCTCACAGTCTATTCTACCTCCTACCTTCTCCACCTCCCCTTGTCCTCTCTCTTCTCTGTCCCCTTGTCCTTCTTTTCCTCCTCCTCTTTATCCTCCTCCACCTTCTCTTCTTCCTTCTTCTTCTTCTTCTCTTTTCTCTTCTTCCTCTTCTTCTTCTTCTTCTCCTACCACAAGAAGAGCCCCAGTTTGGGGCTAGACAGAAGACCTCCTGTATAGACAGATGCTGTCATATAAGTAAGTTCTAAGCAATGTGACAGAAATGGAAATAGTGTGCACAATCTCAGGAAATGTCCTTCAAGAGATAGGTTATAACCTCCCATTACCCTATCTTCTTTTCTGCTGAATGGAATGCAGACATCTTGACAGAAGCAAATAAATCATATTAGATAATAAGATAAAAGCCACATGTTTGAGATGAAGGATTTCTAAAGCAGAGTGAGCGTGGGCCCATGATGATCACAGAGTAGCCATTCCAACTCTGAACTTCCTACATTCACGTAAGAAAAAAAAAAACTATCTAGTGTTTAAAATGTTGCCATTATTTACAGAAGAATCTAAAACAAAATACGGTACAAATGCTTTACTTTGAATTTATTCAAAATTAGGAACATTATACCTTAGTTGTGCATTACAAATAAGTCTAGCAAATTATTAATAGCAAACTATGAAGTAGAACCCTCTCTCTTTTCATATGCCTTTATTAAAAAGCTCTCATGTACGCTGCAACTATGAAATTCCCATAACTCTGTTATCATCTATATTCACAATTTAAATATACAGGCATACCTCATTTTATTGATCTTTGCTTTATTGCACTTCAGAGGTATTATGCTTTTTACAGATTAGAATTTCAAGACTTCAGTGGAGGCATAGCTACAGATGTGGTGGAAATGACAAGAGAACCAGAATCAGAAGTGGCCCCTGAAGGTGTGACTGAATTGCTGCAACTCATAATGAAACTCTAATGGACAAGGGGATGAGCAAAGAAAGTGGTTTCTTGAGATAGTACCTACTCCTGGTGAAGATGTTGTGAAGACTGTGGAAATGACAACAAACGACTTAAAATATTACACGAAGTTAGCTGATAGAGCAGCAGCAGGGTTTCAGAGGATTGACTCCAATTTTTAAAAAAGTTCTACTGGGGGTAAAATGCTATCCAGCATTGTCGCATGCTACAGAGAAACCATTCATGAAAGGAAGAAGCAATTGCTAAGACAAATATCAGCGCTGTCTTATTTTAAGAAATTGCCTCAGCCATTCCAACCTTAAGTAAACATCTGATCAGTCAGCAGCCATCAACATTGAGACAAGATCTTCCACCACCAAAAATATTAGGACTCGCTGAAAGCTCAGATGACGGTTAGCGTTTTTTTAGCAGTATTTTTTAACTAAGGTCTATACATTGCTTTTTCAGACGTAATGCTATTGTACACTTACTAGACTACAGTACACTGCAAACATAACTTTTGCATGTACTGGGAATCACAAAACAAGTCATTTGACTTGCTTGATTGCAACATTTGCTTTATTGTGGTGGTTTGCAACCAAACCCACAATATCTCTGAGGTGTAACTGTATAAATTATGGGATTTTTTTTAATCATCTTGAAGGCAAATGAAAGGCAATATGTATAGTAGGAAGAATGTTAGATATGTCTTGCTGTCTATCACATAATCTTCTTTTTCTTCAGTTTTTTTTTCTTCTGTCAGTTCATACAGGGGTAGGAAGGGCATAAAAACTAAACAGACATTCACATCCCAAAAGAGGAGCTCAATTTTTTATAGTAGGACTAAGAATGCTCAGAAATAGGTAACATGCCATAGAACACAGGCAGAGCTCTCAGAGCAGGGCCATGAGGGTTTCCAGGTGGCAGTTTCTTCTGTTTGAGAGAAGCAGTGGAGTTTTAGGGACAGGTGAGCACATTACCCACCGGCAAGTCAGGGGTGATGTGGGCACAATCCTAGCAGAAACAGCTACATTGGCCGCTTGGCAAGGTTTATTCTGAGTAATTTGTGGGTGCTAAGATATCTGTTCATACAATAATGCTAGGAAGAAGATACTCTCCTCATACCATACTTGAAAAAATGAGGAACAAAAGAGGTACAAATAAGGGCTGGAGTTCCAATTAGGCAGTCTAATTCCAGAGTCTACATTCTTAACCATTAAGAATATTGTTTTGGGGGCACGTGGGTGGCTCAGTCAGTTAACCATCCAACTCTTGGTTTCTGCTCAGGTCATAATCTCACTGTGAGTTCGAGTCCAGTGTCAGGCTCTGTGCTCACAGCACAAAGCCTGCTTAGGATTCTCTCTCTCTCTCCCTCTCTCTCTCTCCCCCTCCCCTGCTTTCTCTATCTCTCTCTCTCTGTCTTTCCCTCTCAAAATAAATAAATGAACTTAAATTAAAAAAAAAGAATATTGCTTTTAACCTCAATGAGATACCACTTCACACCCATTAGGATGACCATTATAATATAACAACAATAGCAGCAGCAGCAGCAGCAGAAGGTAACACTTGTTGGTGAGGATGGGGAAATCTGGGACCTTTGTGCATTGCTGGCGGGATGTAAAATGGTGCAGACATTGTGGATAAAAATATGGCAGCTCCACAGGAATTTAAACAGAATTACTATATAATCCAGCAATTCTATTTATGGTTCCATACTCAAAACAATTGCAAATACAGACTCAAATAGATACTGAACACCTTCGTTTGTAGTAGAATTAGTCTCAACATCCAGAAAGTGGGAACAACCTGAGTGTCCATTGAAAGGATGAACAAATGTAGTGTGTGTGTATATATATATATATATATATATATATATATATATGTATATAAACACATATAGTGAAATATTAGTCAGCCTTCAAAATGAAGGAAATTTTGACACATACTATAAAATGGATGAACCTTAAAGACATTATGCAAAGTGAAATAAATCAATCCCCAAAGGACAAATATTATATGATTCCACTTATATAAGGTACATAGAGTAGTCAAATACATAGAGACAGAAAGTAGAATGGTGGTTGCCAAGGCATGAGGGAGTTGGTGGAGGGAGGTGTAGAGTTAGTGTTTAATGGATACAGAGTTTCAGTTAGGGAAAACGAGAAAGGTCTAGAGATAGTAGTGATGTTTTCACAATGTGATATACTGGATGTCACAGAACTGTGCATTTAAAAATGGCTGAAATGGTAAGCCGCCATTAAAAAAAAAAAAAGAATACTGCTTTTCTCTGAATTGCATTGAGTGCTGTCAGAACTAAAAGCTGAAAGACATAAATAATAAGGACCAAGGAAAATAAAGATCGGAGTACCAAGGGGAATGAAAATGTGGGTCATCTGTATTTATGCAGACCACATATATGCGGTTTCTAATTTCATCACTAGGTTATGAAAGAATAATACATAATGAAGGAACAAATAATAAAAAGAATAGTTTGTCCTATTTTTCTGACATGTAGTATATGTTCAGATTTAGAAAAAAAAAACTTTTAAAAGAAAATTCAAAAAGCTAACGAATGGATACAGTCAACAAAGAACAAATGTAAGCTCAGTCTAGAGCATTCATTCTTTTACCGCACAGCATAATGGACATGAAGCAATTCACATATACAAACTCACATATGAAGACCAGTAAGCTGGGAGCTTTCCCCACGTATCACACATAATGTGGCACTTGGACCACATGTGTTTGTGATGATGTCCTGTACTGTAAAGTGTTAAGTAGCTTTCAGGGTCTCTCATTCCTTCCTCAAAATGTGATTTCCACTGATGGAGTCTTGCACTGTATTTCAGAAGATTTACAGACTTTGATTTAATATCAACTAATTTAATTTTAAATGTTACTCAAAGAAAGACCCATCTATGCATCTGCATTTATAAATAAATGTTTCTTTTGATTTTGTGCTTTTATCTAGAGTACGGCTTTTATCTAGAGTACTGAATATATTGATTATAAAAACATGTAAATTTAGAATTGCTTTATATGATTATAATAGAGGAGATCATCAGGCATTTTCATTTTACCCTAGAGCAGTCTGAAACAAAAAGAGAAGCATAGGAAGAAGACATAATGCTTTGAAATGATGTAATTTAATTTTTACTTGCTAATTAGACACACATGATATTTAAAATGCACACAGTGATTAACATGTGCTGGTTACTTTTCTAAGCATTTCACATAAGTATGTTAATCCTCATAATAATCCTATGAGGTAGGTATTATTATTATTTCCATTTTATAGATGAAAAAAAACTGAAATAACATGATCATACCAATTAAGCAGCAAAGCTAATATTTGAATCCAGTAGTCTAGCTCCAGAGTTTGTTTGGCTCACTATAAATCGGGATATATTTAAGACTTACCCCAAGCTCCCTACTAAAATTTCTCTGCCTTAAGGGCACATCAAAGCAAAGCACCTCCTTTGCTGAGCCCATGAAGATGCCCATAATCAGGTTGTCAGTAGGGACAACAGTTTTCTCAGACACTAGAGTTATTAGCAAAATAAGTGGGGCCATAGTCGCGACACTCTGCTGGGTCTCTCCTTAGGCTATCTGATTGGAATATGTACATCTGCCCTTTGCACTGTACTAAAGAGGACTGTTTGACTATGGCGACATGGATTTCTAACATAAGAAATTCTTTTAAAGGGGTGCCTCAGAGTTTCAATCACCAAATATGTTTCACGAAATAGTAGTTGCACAGCTTTTTTTCTCATTTACTATATTTGAATCCTTTAAATGTGTTCAGTGATTACGTTGTTATTTAAGAAGAGGATTCAGATAAAATAATGCAGTGATGTGAATCATATTTTATAAACAAAGTGTACAAGAAATATTATATGTACCTGTTTTAAAAAACATGTTGAACTCAATTACTGAGCTACCCATCTGCCAGTTTGGCGGGAAAACCGACATTAGCCATTACCATAGTCTTGATTGCTCACCTGTAATCCCAGGTTGCCCAAGAATACAGGCAGTTTAAAAGGTTCCAGCTAAAAGTGGGGGATTATTGCTCATGCTCTATCCAGCGCAGTAACTACCCACATCCTCATTGTCCTAGATCATGTGATCTCCTGTGCTAGGCTACAACTCCAAGACTTTTATGCCAAGCTTGGGCCACATGACTTTTTACTTTTCTAATTTAAGGCCCTGGGATTTAGGGTCCTACCATGTAGTCTTACTATCAGTTTTTAATGGGTTAAAGGGGATGTCATGGAGTAAGAAGGCATCCCTGTTTTTCCCAGAGCCTGTGGATTTCAGGAATGTTTCCCAACCTGGGAAATTTTCTCACTTACATCTCTGTTTGAAACTCTCTTTTCTTCTTTAGGACACAATCAACCTTTCTTTAATAACTTTAGGCTTTCACAAAGAGAGAAAGAGAATCTTCTGTTTTTGAACAAGAAACAAGAAATCAGAATGCATCTGGCAACTTGCCTGAAAGAGGAGAAGAGGACACTGCAAGAGTAAAAATTAGATAAAACCTCCATAAGTTATTCTGTCACAAAAATTAAACACGTTTGTTTCCTGTAGCACCTCACAGCGTATTTAACCTCTGCCTTTGGTATCATGAATCTAAACAGCAGATATATTATGTAGTGTTTTCCAAAAACCTTGTCCATGATTTTTTTTTCCTTTTCTTTTCTGAAGAGCATCTTTCAAGAACGAGTTTGGGAAATGTTTCTCATGGAATATGTTCTTACTGTCTGGACCTCTAGGAATCTAAACATTTTGGGTTTCTTAAATCTCACAGTTTCCCACTCCTTGTCTCCCAGAGAGCATAAGAGAAGATAGCTCATTATGTGATGCCTCACAAGGCTTATTTCTATATATTTTTTATACTTAAAAAGGAGATGGAAATACTATAAAGAAAGTTAATGTACACTCTTTTCAACCTTCAGAGATAAAATGACATATTTCCTTCTATGGTCTGCCCTTTCTGAATAGGCCTGTGTGCCTTTTCATGATGAACAAAACGACAGGTGAGAGATGTGCTAGTGAAGATTCTGCCATGTTTCATGTAAGGGATAATAAAAATTGGGTGCAAGCAAGTCTCCTTCTTCTGAATCACTGGATTTGTTGAGAATTAAGAAAAAAGGAAAATAGAAACATTTCTTTTTCCTATACTCCAAGGAAAATAAAACACAAAGAAAAAAAAAGACCAACAAGCAAAGAAGAAACTCGTCAGTATGTAGCAAAAGAAAGTTATCTGCTGTGCATTCTTTGGATTAAGATTTAGTGACGTATTGAAATATCGCATAATTCATTGTCTTAAATACTAAGTCTCCTGTGCTTTGCAACTTTTGTTTGCAAAAGTGTGGCTTTTGTTTCCTTTTACTGACGATATTGTTTCCAAAAAAAAAAGCATAATTATAGGAAGTGCTTATAGTATGACTTTGGTCAGTTAGTAAATTTGAGCAATTAAAAAATAAAAAAAAGAAAGAAAGAGAAAAAAGATCACTTGCCTGTAACATTTTGGTCAGACACTGAATAACCAAAGGGTATGAAAGGCCCTCTGCTAGCTTAATGAAGCATGATGTTGGTCAGATACAGGTCTTACCTTCATGAATCTCGCAGCCCCATTTAAGGCAGACAGACTATAAACATAGAATAAATGATTCTAGAGTATTAAGTGGGATGGAAAAAAAAAACATAGGTAGGTAAAACCAAAGTGGGGTGTCTTAGTTCAAGGAAAAGCTAAAATAAGATTTTGCAAGAAAGGGGGAAGTCAAGGACAGGGAACCCATTCCATACTAACAGTAGAGGAGAAAGCCAAGTCTTACATGTATGTCACAACATATACAGAGCACAATCATTTCTACTTCCACTCAATTTGTTCTGGCAAAAGATTAAATAAAAGTAAGAAAAACTGGCCTTATGCAGTTTGTTTCATGAAACTTCTGCCAACTACCTTTATTTTCTCCTTATCCACAAGTTTTAAGTTTTTCTTTAATTTCAAATGTCAAACACAGGAAAAATAAAACCGTATATTAGGAAAGTGGTTTTTACAAAGGAAAATTAGATATTTGCCATTGCTTGATATCTTACCACTGAATTTTTCCCTTATATCATTCAAATCCATACCTGTAAAGAGCATTTATTTGAACATAGTATGGGGTGGAAGTGATGTGCGAATAATTCAAACAGAAGTTTTGCTTAATGCCAATACTATCAAATGATCTATCTTGGTACTCTAGTTTCCTAGACATCTCTCTGATAGCACCCACATGTTGGTGCCCCAGCGCCCCTCAGTTCCCCAGACAGAGCTCTCCTGGTTGTGCCTATCAAACAATACAGCTATACAGTGTGAAACCGCTCAGGCTTTCCAATGCTTCATCAAACAGCTTTCTAAGCACGTAGTATTTCAAGTGTCTTCATTATTAGCAAGTCTAAGATATTTACCCACTTTCCTTCCTTCCTGGTAGCTACTACTACTGATTCTGGCTTCGGGAATTTAATCTCCCAAATCAAAGTATATGATGCAACAGTCTCTCTCCAGATCAATCTTCCCCATCCCTTCCAGGCTGGCCCAGAAAACGAGCACACAGACTCTGTCATGTATCTTGGTTTCTCTCATCATTTGCCATAATATTTATGATTTTATTAAATCTGTTTATTTTCTGTTTTTCTCATGAAAATGTAAGTTTGTTGAAACTAGGGACCCCATCTGCTTTGCTTACTTCTGAATCTCCAGAGTCTGAAACATAGTAAGTGTTTAATAAATTTCTGTTCAGTAAATTAATGAAGGAAAGGATATTTACATCTCCTTCCTTATCCTAGTGCTTGGTATACTCTACATCTTTCCTAAATGTTTAAGTAAAATTTCAAGTGCAATTACATGATATTGTAAAACAAATAAAAATTAAAAAAAACATTTAAAATGCTCTAAGGTTTGACAAAGTTGTATCAAGTGTGTGTCATTTTTGTTTCTTTTTCTTTTTTTTTCTAAATTCACAACTCAAGTTTCTGTAGACTTCTTTTTATGAAGCTGGAGCACTTTTTTCCTCTTCACTTCACCTTTGGGGACTTCTTTCCTTTTACTCCATTTTCAGAATTTAACTGAAAAGGTACAGTTTGGGTCTTTAAACTTAAGTGTGTCATTAGCATTACTTTGTGTCTTAACTTTGTTTCCCAACTCAGTAGTACACAGATTTGCTCCTCTCCCTATTCTCCCAGGAAAGCAGTGTGAAATCCCTCTTAAGGCTTGCCTTCTCTTTCCTCAGATGATTGCCATTAGGGGCTTCTTGGTGTCACCACCTTGTAGTGAAAGTTCCAAGAGTCCCATGGGTATTTAGAAAATCATCCAGAGGATCTGAGATGCTTGCTCCTAGCAATGTATTGGAGAGAAATAATGGCTCTATCAGTCCCATCTCATCAATATTGAGTCACTGGATTTATTTGTCACATAACAGCCCAAGGCATTATTGCTGTCAGAATAACAGGAAATAAATGTTGCACTGAATTGAATTAACTGGGAAACTTTCCTCGTTACCACTAGTAAATCCCTCTTCTTAAACTGGCTTTGATTTATGTCAGATCCTGGTACCTAAGGTGCCAGTGAGTAAAAACACTCAAATCATTAATTCCATATTGAAACAATATGAATCGTGGCCATAATCTTGACTACAGGAACTGAGACTCATCCAACCAGTTATGTTGGCATATTTTATTGAATTTCCTCATATAAATCAACCTCATAGGATATAGCAAAGTTGACATATTGGTAACAATTTCCTCATCTTTGAGAAAATATAGGAAAGAAATTCTTAATACCAATTTATAGTAGTGAATATAATAATCCTAAAACAATATTAATTAGGTTAATGGTATAGCAGGTTGTCCTCTAAATCAAAAAAAATTCTATTCCAAGAAAACAATATTTGAAGATTTGTAGATATCTTAATATACAGTTGACCCTTGAATATCATGGGTTAGGGGTACCAATCCCCCAGATAGTAAAAAGTCTATGTATAACTTTTGACTTCCCTCAAAACTTAACTATTAATATCCTACTGTTGGGGCACCTGCGTGGTTCAGTCAGTTAAGTGTCCGACTATTGATTTCAGCTCAGGTCATGATCTTATGGTTCATGCGTTTGAACCCCGTGTTGATTTCCATGCTCACAGCATGTTCTTGATGATTGAAGAATTGAATACAGCTTGTTCTTGATGGTTCTTAATACGATATTTTGTGCTAGGACTGAAGGGTGCATTTTCTGTTGGGCACCTACACTACTGGCATAGCTTGTGGTTTAATAAGCAGGAAACCATAGAAAATTAGTTGCCTTTGTGAAAACTTTAGAATTGCTATTTGTTATTGTTTCCCATTATTGACTAAATAACAAAGAATCCTTGACTTATAATTGTAAGAATGTTCAGCACATTGTAATGGGAATGAATTATTTGCTGGTTTGAGATTTTTATATTTCAATTTGAATTCTAGAAAATGTAATGCTGAAAACTGAAATTAGATGTTTAAAAATTAGTGGTAACAAATATTTAGGAATGAAAATTTATATAGTATTTTCTCTATTAATGTTTTAACAAGATTTTAAACTGTTAAATGATACATAAATATTTATATTATACATTTGAATAACTATGTGGATTTAAGAAAATAATTAAAAGAAGTTAATTATTTCTCAAAAATATATGAATACGTAATTAATGATAATTAAGTTAAACACATGTTATTTGTAGACAGTGGAAATGATTGTCACTGTTATGTTATTAAAGTTTATTTTAAAAATTAGGTACATTAAAAAATAAGCCAACATTAAGAAATCAAAATGATATCACATTTCACTAACATTTTAGCTGTATTCTGTATTGTTTAGCAAAATATTTCACTTCTACCTGCAAATATCATTTATATCAATACAGATCTATTATGTTCTTAGAACTGGATTTTCTCTTCCTTGCTCAGATAAATCCCTATACCGTGAGAGAGAACTTCACTTGTGCGAATTGAGGGGTAGTTATAATAGTCACAGTTATGGGCATGGATTGCCCTGTAAAGAAAATTAAAACTCTTGTCTTTCCATACTGTAGTCGTCATCACTGGACCCTCTTTTCTGACTATTATATGATACACTGAAATGCCAAAAAGGTGAGATCCCATCTAAAACCTCATACTTGTGTTGTAAATTGCTTGCTACCCCCAGGAAAATAATGAAAAAATCGGTATGTCTTCCTTACTTAAAAGTTTATGACACTTGTCGTGTTACTGTGATAATTTTCACAGTAAAACCTTATTCTATTAGGTTAGTGGTCTTTGTTCCATTTAATCTACCAAAAAAACAGTAGTTTTCAAATAGTTTTGCTCATGCACCACCTAAAAGAATTTTTAAAAATGATCTACTCTCAACAGGTTTTTGTGTAATCTAAAATTTTACTTTTAAATAATTGCCAGGATAAAATTTCTAGCAATTATGTATTATCTCTATGCTTTAAATACATTTTTGTCAAAGTCTTTGAAGTACATATGTAGCACATTCAACTTACTGAAAATATCTTGCAATTTTCAGTCTTTGTTATACAAAGCAGCCAAATGGGACTATTCTGTCTGAAAATGTGTGTCTTTATTTCAAAATCTGAATTATTGTGTTAGTATGCATTACTGAGGAAACAATCTTTCCTCTTGAATGCTAATTCTAGGATAGATAGACTGTTTATGTATATAAATAGACTGTTGTCCTAAGTTTGGTGTACGTACAAAATTTGGTACACTTTCCAATTTTTTAGAAGCTCTATTTGCTTTTGTTCTCACGGAACTCACCTCAGTGGGAATGTATTCTTAAAACACCCCTTGTTTGGTTCCCTGGAGCTAGTTAGAAAGAACATTCTGCCTATATTGCAGAAAATGGAGGAGAAAGAAGATAAGAGCAAACCTAGAAAAACAGTCAGATGGCTGCTGCAGCACTAATGCAGGTGAAAGGTGTGATGCCCCCAGACTTCAATAAGGCAGTAAAGATGGGGAGAAATGGGCATACTTGAGAGATACATACAAAGAATGGTCAACAGAATATAATGATTTCTTGGATGAGTCAGATTTAGCTCCCAGGGTCCTGGCTTGAGTAGCTGAATGGTTTGTGGTACCATTTACCAAATCAGGAAGTAAGTGATGCAACAGACCCAGTGAGCAGGAAGGAAAGATGGTGAGGTCAGTGTGAAAAATAGTCTTGAAGTCCTCCAGGTGGAGATTTGAGTACTGAGTCCTCCAGAACTGAGCCTCAGATAAACCTCAGAGTAGACAGGTGAATGTTTCCTGTCTTTAAAGTAAGCAGTTTCAGAAATCTATTCGTAATCTTTTCTTGACTTGTTTTAAAGATGGTGACACTGGTACTAAATACTTTCTATGATCTCTCCTCTACCTACTATTCTACATATTTTTTAAAAAGTGTTTAGAAAGAGGGAGAGATATATAGAGAGAGCATGAGCAGGGGAGGGGAAGAAAGGGAAGGAGAGAGAGAATCCCAAGCAAGCTCCACACTGTCAGCACAGAGCCCAACACGGGGCTTGAACTCATGAACCGTGAGATCATGAACTGAGCCAAAATCAAGAGTTGGCCACTAAACCAACTGAGCCACCCAGGTGCCCTCTACTATTCCACATATAGAATATCACTGTCTATTAAACATGGAAAGTAAGGGGCGCCTGGGTGGCTCAGTCTGTTGGGTGTTTGACTTTGGCTCAGGTCATGATCTCACGGTTTGTGGGTTGGAACCCCACCTCCGGCTCTGTGCTGACAGCTCAGAGCCTGGAGCCTGCTTCGGATTCTGTGTCTCCCTCTCTCTCTGCTCTTCCACTTCTCATGCTCTGTCTCTCTCTCTCTCTCTCAAAAATAAATAAACATTAAAAAAAATTTAAAAACATGAAAGTAAAATTCATTCATTTAGTCTTTCATTCTTCTTTAATACACTTTTTGGTAAAAATATAGAGAGAAAATTACACAACCATGTAGATATAATTCAATGAATGTTTACACCAACCACAGCAAGAAATAGAATACTACCAATATTGGGAAAGCCCTGTCATGTCCTCTCCCAATCATTTCCTTCTGTTCAACAAAAGTAACCACACTATTCTATACTGTCGGCTAACTTTATACATTTGCCTGGTTTTTGTTGTTGTTGTTGTTGTTGTTGTTGTTGTTGTTTTAAACTTGACATTGTGGGGACTCATTTGGAACCTCAGATATTGTATGATTATCATTTTAAGCTGAAGACATTTCAGATCTAACAGATGCAGAAAGAAGCCATCTTGGTGTTTCCCTCATCAGAGTAAAAGCAGCAACTTCTGAGAAATGACACTAACATAGATCCCTTTTCTTGAAAAGTTACACAGCCATGAAGATCACAAGATACTTGTACCTGTATAAACAAACACTATCACAAAATTTCTTATCTCCCATTTGTTCTCCTAAAATCCATGTGTCTTTCCTAAAGAAACTTATTCCTTCTTCCCATCGAAGACTATTCTGCCCTTTCCCTTTTCCCTAGTAACTTAGGTATATAAACTCTAACTTCAACCATTTATCTAACTAGCTACATGTTTTGTCTGTCTACATATGAATAATATTCATCTGTCTACATATGAATAATCCTTCCTTCTGTTGATCTGCCTTTCTTCAGTTTAATTCCCAGGCCCTCAGGAACTGAACCTAAGACAGTAGAAAAAAACTTTCCTCCTCAATCATACAAATGACGTTAAATGTTATGTTATTTTTTATGTATGGAATTTTTGCTAAAAATTGTATTTGTATGATTATTTTCATTGTTGAATAGCATTTCTTTGTATGAAATTACAACAATTTATCTATTTTGCTATTAAAAGAATTTGGAGGTGTTTCACTTGTTCATTAATGTATGAATGTGTGATGCACATTTATTGAGTAGCATCAGACATTTAGCATCACACATTGTGCTAAATAAAGATGAAATATAGATAAGACAAATTTATGTCTGCCAAGAGTTATACTCCACTAGAAATAATAAAAGATGAACAAATGTAACCACTACAAGTGTACAAGATTATAGGAACAAGAGACAGTATATTGAAGCAAGTAACATAATTAATTCTGCCCAAAAATGAGATCAAGGGATAGAGGGGCAAGAGACCTTTGATCTATAAGCATGAGCCAGGAGAGGGTACAGAGAACAGCACGTCTAAATAAGATTAGGATAGAAAAAAAATGACAGGTTTAGAAATAATAATTCTAAGTGCATATTACTTTTTAAAAACATAGTTATATGGTTATGTTGCAAAGGAACGGTAGGGCCAAATAATAAAGGTATATGTATTTTGAAATCGAGTTTTTGTTTTTGAAAGGATACTTGTCACTAACAAAGAAATAATGAGACAAGAGAAAAACAAAGGAAACTAATGCAAGACACTCATCAAAAGATGAAGGTGGAAGCAGATGAGAGGTTTTAAGGTGTGAAGAGGATGGGATTTGGCTCTTGATTGACAGAGTACTCTAAGGTAGCTCATCAATGTTTTAGCAAATAATGTTGATCTCAATATCCAGGCTGAGTATAAAATTTTGCAAAAAAAAAATATATATATGAAGTTCATATTTGTGCTTATTGAGGTTGAGCTGGTAGAATTCTCTCCGGTACACAGTTAGTTGTTTATTTAACTGGAAATTTAAATTACCAGTGTTAGTGAATTCTATACCAGAAATGAAATCAAGCAAAAAGTGAGAAAAAATGGTGCGGAAAAAAAAAATTAAAGGTTGGTCCTGGGAAAGGCAAGAATGTAAGGCACAGAGGAAGAAGAACTATATGTATTCCTTTATTTGTGTATTTTTCAGTCTGTTTTGATTTTATTTCACCAATTTCTATTATGAAATATGTAATTTTATATAACAAGAGCCAAGGACAATAATTACCTCTGTAGTATACTTGCACCACACTATATAATACATATGCCACCTATAAATATTCTGTCCATGATAACTAGTCAATTTTTTTTTTCCCTGACATTAGGTGAAGAGGTGTAATCAAACATGTTTCTCAAGTCCTGGAAAAATAGCAATTATAATTTACTGGGAGATTACCACAAGATGTCTCTTTTTTTTTTAAACCTTTATTTACTTGCATTCATCATTCCTACTATTGACAACCATTTCTGTGGAATAGATATACTCAGGATCAGAACTGCTGAGTCACAGAGAAGACCTACACTTAATATGGCTAAATATTGCCACCCTGCTCTCCAGAAGCCCTTAACCAATCCATAGCCCTGTTGGAAGTATTGAAGAAATGGTGAAACCAGGGGCCCTCTTTAAAAAACAAAGAACAAACACAAATATTAAATCAAATAACAAAATGAATATGTATGTAAAACAGGAAAGGAAATTACCACAAATTGCAATCTAAGTTGAGAAATACAAGAATATCATGGCATCGGGGCGCCTGGGTGGCGCAGTCGGTTAAGCGTCTGACTTCAGCCAGGTCATGATCTCGCGGTCCGTGAGTTCGAGCCCCGCGTCGGGCTCTGGGCTGATGGCTCGGAGCCTGGAGCCTGTTTCCAATTCTGTGTCTCCCTCTCTCTCTGCCCCTCCCCCGTTCATGCTCTGTCTCTCTCTGTCTCAAAAATAAATAAACGTTGAAAGAATATCATGGCATCTATGAAAAACTATTACTTAACCACTTAACATACTCATAAAATATACTTTCTCTAGATCTTTTAACATATTACTCCTTAATTTCCTTTCCATATGTGTACAAATTTTAAAACATAATTTTCTGTAGATAATGGAAATATCATTTAACCTTTCTTTCTTAAGTAAAATGATAGTTGAAATGTACAAACTATGAAATCTTTTAGTACTGGTAATGAGTTTTGTTTCTAAAATTCTAATAAATTTGATTTCATGCAACTCTTATCAAAAATGAAAAACATGTATGATATATTTATGATAGTAAACTGAATTATGGAGTACATTTTGCAAGAGAAAACTTTTTTCAATGAGAATAAAATTATTTTTTTATTATTTTACACATTGAATGATTGGAATAATTTTCTATAGGCCTGCTTTTATCTCATGCTTTAAACACATTTTTATTTTTCTTATCATTTATTCATTTTTTGATAGAGACAGTGTATGAGTGAGGGAGGGGCAGAGAGAGAGAGAGAGAGAGAGAGAGAGACAGACAGACAGAATCCGAAGCAAGCTCCAGGCTCTGGACTGACAGCACAGAGCCCGACGTGGGGCTTGAACCCACAGACCCTGAGATCATGACCTGAGCTGGAGTCAGATACTTAACTGACTAAGCCACTCAGGCGCCCCTCATGCCTTAAATATTTGATGCTTCTTCGTATCCTCGCACTTCCAGTGCTTGATGCTATAGGACACACTCACGTTACTATGGTAAAACATCTGGGCCAGCATCTTCATGTGATGCAGGTAGGTGATAGGATATTCCTGGAGCCATTCCTACCTTGGAATAGATAGCAATAACTTAACTATATGTTAAGTTAATTGTTTGGTTGTACAGTCTTTGATCACCTCTTCATAGGACTATAATTTATAAATACCATTTTTATAGAGAATATATTATAAATAAAAAATATTCAACTAACTCCAAAGTAAATGTATCCCCAAATTAAGTTCTACTTCCCTAGATATGAAATATGTCTGCAGCCACTCCAATAGTACTTGACACAAGGCAAGTCAAGTGCGACAGTAATGTCCTACTTACTGACTGTAAATTTTAAATTCAGAAATGCTGTAGTGGAAATTAACCATAGCAAATATAAACAAGACCTGAAAATAACTGTGGTAAGACTATTAAATTTGGTTCACAGCCAACCTAAGAAGCATTGAACATATGATATCGGTAAGGATCCTATTGCAAATCCTATAATAAGTTCAACAATGAAGATACGTTGTTTTTTTGCAGTAATAACGTGTATAATATATGTACATTTTTATGTAGAACAGTATCTTAAAACAAAACAATGTCTTTCTAAATACAGAAGCTTATGAAGAAGATATAGACTGAAATTTATTATGGTGCTCATTATTTGTCTATTGCATCTAACAAATTGCACTGTTTTCCCATTTGAAATAGAAGCTACAGTTGTCATAATATCTGAACATATTTTATGTATTTTAAAAGTCATATAATGTTATTTTAGCACTGATTTTTACTCTCAAAAGTGCCCTGGTTTTGATGATATGCATGATATGAACACATTAGCTGAAGAAAACAAGAAATAAGCAAGCAAAACAAAATACTTGAAAGTGAAATTTGTGGTCTTCATGACGTTCCACTAAAAATTTATGTACCATTATCTTATGGTATTTATTTTTAGTCACTCTCACTTTGCTTCAGATTTCAACGGGTGACTTTGGGGTGAAAGATGCCATTTCTTATCATCTCTAATGCATCCAACCATCCTACACATTGGAACAACAATTTTTAATGGAGGACATTAAATCAGCTTTCCCTTTGGCACTAAGTGTGAACCTCTGCTCCTGTACTAGTCCTCATGAATGCATCAGCCCCTCAGAATGAATGATTGCTCTATTTTTATAGTACATATATATTTCACAACTTACACAGGGAATTTCTGACCTATCTGTTATTTTCTAAATTATAAAATCAGTAATGCAGTTATGAAGATAAACTGGTAATATATCAAAGATCCAAAGAAAATGAGGGTGAACCTATTAAAATTTGAACTATAGCCAAGTGAAGAAATATAACAAACTCCATTTTCATTATTTCTTAGTTGTTTTATGTATATGTAGAGTGTCTCTGGACTGAAAGCTGTAAGTAAAAGAATATTGGGTAGAATACAGGCAAAATTTACCTTCCAAAAGGAACAAATCTAGACAAGTAAATCTTAGAACTGTTGCAAGGCTAAAGAAATCAGAAAACTTGTGTGAACAATAGTTTTCTGAGTTGAATTTGACATCCAAAGTTACTTAATGGTAGGGAACATAGAAAGATGGTAGAGAACGAAGATAAAACATAGAATGTAGGTGATAAAAATTGTATATAACAGACTCAGCTAAAATATTTGACCTAGTGTTGAAAATCTCTATTGAAATTCAAGTTGACTTCAATGACTCCTCCCTGTGCACAAATCTCTTTTGTGCTGAGAGCCTCTGGCCTCATAGGCAAACCCTTAGCGTACTTATACCTGCTGGGCTTTTTATTGACCATTGCAAACAACAGTCCCCCCATCTCTGAATAATGAGAATGCCAGTTTGATACCATTAGCTAGGGAAAAACAAAACAAAACAAAGCAACTGTTTAAAATATAGCAGCAGCTTGAAGAGTGAGAATGTAATGTAAATAAATTACAAATCCTTCAGTTTTCTTTATGCATGGGCAGTTAGTCCTGGTATAGCTGGAAATTTCTGTGTTAGTAATTTAGCAGAGTATCTTGAGAATGATGTATTTTATTATGGAAGGATTACAGCATTTCTTCTTCAGAGATTAAACAGTGAATTGTAGCTCTGAGTGACAGTACATTCAAATGCATTAACAGTTTTAAATTTTTTATGTTACTTAGAGGGACCCACTCGTGTGTATGTGTGTGTGCAAAATAAATGCTAAAGTAGACCCTGACCAGAATAGGTTTTAAATAGCTTTTATCATATGAAAATGACAGAAATTTTGAGAGAATGATTTAATTATTTTCAGAGGCAGGTAAGACTGTGAATAGTTTACTGACAAATTATGTAGGAGGTTTAATTTCCTTCCTCTGGCATTGTGGAGTCACATAGATATACTTATTCAGTGCACCACCTGGTATCTAGGGGGAAGGGATGTAACTTTTCAAAATGCATCTAGTAGACAAAGAGTTTCAAATAGAAAAAGGGAGTCAGATTGAAATCAGGGTTCTGTGCAACTGAAATATGGACTCAACTACAACTATCGTAAGATCTTACACTTGGAATTGGTGTTAAGAATTCACCTTGTTTAGTCAATTAAAATTTAATCTCAAGATGAGCTATTGTCAGTATTGCCAATTTGTTCATCAATGGCATGTTGATATTATTCTCTCCTTAAAAAAAACATGAAAAATATAAAGAAATTCATCATTAAAAAGCAAAGCTAGATATTAGCATGTGGTAAAGCAAAAATCCCCAATTCCCTGCATTAGTTGTAATAACTAAACACTGAAAATCATAAGCAAAATAATATTAATGAGAATGTTATGGAAGACATGAAATGGCAGTTATTGTCCTAGATTTACTTCCCTTCTTAGCCAAATTTGTTGACACTTTCTTGACTTCCTCTCTTCCCATATCCTTTTAATCAATGTCTATTTTTCTCTGTTTCCATCACTTGATTAAAACAACTCTTGTCCAAGTTGCCAGTGATAATACATATTATAAAATCTAAAGAACACATTTTTATCTTTATCCTGTTGACCACTTTCTCCATCTTTACACATGCTCTTATCCTGGCTTCTATGATGAGGACTATCCTAGTCTTCTGCCTCTGCCTGTGCTAAATGTTTGAATTATTTAGAGATCAATCAGGGGTTTTATTCTACAACTCTGCTCTGTCCCTGTAGTGTTCCTCAATATTTCAACAGCATTAAATAGCATCTATATGCTTATATTTCCCAAATTTACATTTTCAACCAAAATTATGTCAGCAGTAAACTCATATATTCAAGTATTTTCTTGTTATACCCTGTTGAAGTTTCACTTGGGAATCTCAAATATGCCTTAGTAGAACTCTAACTCTGTTTTCCACTCTGTTTTTTTCTCTGAAACTTCTGCCTCCCCTAGACTTCTCCAAATCAGCAAATATCACCATAATTAACAACACTTCTCAAGCCATAAACCTGAAATTCATCCTTATTTCTCTATCCTTTACCTGCCCCCCCATAGCTAACCAAACAGTGTGGAATATAGCCCCCACATATACAGATCTTAAATCCATCCATTTATCTCTACCTTGCCATCATGGTAAGCAGGTGATCATTAGTTCTTATTAGCCAGCAAAACAACTTTCTAACCAATCTCAGCATTTATATTTTGACTTTCCTTAACTAATTGTGCACATAGAAGCCAGTGCAATATTTTTACCTTGAATTAGACCTTGCTTAAATCCTTCTAAATGCATCTCCTTGGAGTAGAATGCAACGATGATATCTTGGCATGTCCTATATCATCCTTTCTGATTTGATGCTACGAATCTCTCCTTCATACCTCTCTGCCTTTCACTGCTTTTCTAAAATGCCAAGTTCTCTCTTAGTTCAGGGTCTGTGCACATGTCAGTTCTTTTTCGTTTCATTTGCCATGCTTTTTTTTCCTTCTCTTAACATGTTTGCCAATTAATTAATTTTGTTAGTTTGTTAAAACTGAATGGAAATGGGCATTTTTCTGAGGTTTACTGACTATTACAATGACCTTGAAACTGCCACCCTATTTTATTTTAAGTGATGTTGGGCAGCTATGTCAAGACCAAAAACAAATTTATCTAGACTCTAGGTTGAGAATTATTATGAACATCATAACCTTGAAAGATGGAGATGAATATAATAAACAAAAAGACATCAGTGATTCGGTGTTTCTACTCTGTATAAAGATAAATGTACAAAGAAAAAACCACAGAAGTCATAGTTAACTTTTTGAAAAGGTTGCTGTCTGGCAGAGTTATAGAAAACTGCTTACCATTGATCTATTTTCTTAGGAGAGAAAGAAGAAAAAGAAGACAGCAAAATTGGCTTTCATAAAGCCTTATATTCATTTGTTCTCTTCCTTATCTCCCCTCTATCCTTCTCTCTGTCCATCTCTTAAATTGAGGACAAAATATACTCATTAGCAATTTAAAGTGTTCACTAAGTTTCAAAGAAAAAAAGAGTTATTTTTAAGTTATAATTAGCAAAAGTGACTGCCTACCAGTGACAACGGTGACCTCTTTGACCACAGAATGATTCACACCCATTGTACCTACAACGTTGTTCCAACTGAGCTGTTCTGTGGAAGGAGCTCCTTTCGTGTGTGGTGAGTCACATTTCAACTATGTTTCATGATGTCAGTCAAGTATTACCTTTCCAGCAACGTTCTTACAGACCATTCCAGTCTCTATGTGGACTGCTTTTGAATTATGCTGCTCTGTCTACCAATATGGCCATCTGATCACCTCTCGCCTTATCAGTTAGTAAAGTAACTTATGAGTAGATTCGTCTTCTTCAGTGGCATTCTAAATTCATAGAGGGCAGTAGTAAAGTGTTTTTTTTTGTTTATTTAATATCTCTTCTAATGTTACCTAGTCCTAAGGATTTGTTTTATAATAAAAATATGATTAATGCAGCACATGATTATTGAGCTCTGCCTAGAGAACATAATGTCCCATTGTACACTGGGAATCCTGTATTCATATATATTAAGAACTTAATATATGTCAAGTTGTTCTTTGTGTTTTACACTTAAAAAACTAATTTTCACTGTAAAACTATGACACAGACAACATTCTTACCACACACCCCAATTTACAGATTAAGGAGCTGACACAAAGTCATACTAAATAAGTTGCTCAAGGTTATAGAGCTTGTAAATAAATGGGGCCAAGATTTGAATCCAGGGAGTCTCACTCCAGGTATGTTATTAACTCCTTAACTCATTACACTTACAATCTTGTGATGAACACAACTAAATGAGTAGTTACAAAGCAACATGAATACTTTAAGTGTAGAGACAGTACACTAAAGGAGTACAAAGGAGGGGCGCCTGGGTGGCGCAGTCGGTTAAGCGTCCGACTTCAGCCAGGTCACGATCTCGCGGTCCGTGAGTTCGAGCCCCGCGTCAGGCTCTGGGCTGATGGCTCAGAGCCTGGAGCCTGTTTCTGATTCTGTGTCTCCCTCTCTCGCTGCCCCTCCCCCGTTCATGCTCTGTCTCTCTCTGTCCGAAAAATAAATAAACGTTGAAAAAAAAAAATTAAAAAAAAAAAAATTCAAAGGAAAACATTTATGTAGATCTATGGGCCCAAAGTCTATGCACTCTGTATATAGAAGTGCATGTGTGTGTGTGTGTGTGTGTGTGTGTGTGTGTAGTATGAGAGAGAAGTTGAATTTATACACACACACACACACACATATTATGTAATTTATATACATATAAATTACATAAACACATACACACACACAGCATTAGTCCTTGCAGGTAGTTTTGATCTTCAATTTGTTTCTAGCTTTTGCATAATAACAGTTCTGCATTTAGGCTATTTAAAAATGCCTTAACAAGGGGCGCCTGGATGGCTCAGTCAGTTTAGCATCTGATTTCAGCTCAGGTCATGATCTCAAGGTTCATGAGTTCAAGCCCTGCATCAGGCTCTGTGCAGACAGGTCAGAGCCTGGAGCCTGCTTCAGCTTCTGTGTCTGTCTTTCTCTTTCAAAAACAAATAAACATTAAAAAGGGCTTAATAATAAAAAGAATCACTGCCTTGTCACCAGTAAAATCTTACTGCTTACATTTTCCAATGGAATTCCTGGGAAAAACATTAAATTTGGATTATTTTATAAAGCAAAACATGTTTTCTTAAATTACAACAAGATACAATTTCTTCTAAAACGGAGATCACAATTTTCTTACAAAATCATATGAAAATATATTGCTTACATGCAAATATTTGTCTTCTGAATTAATAACCCTATCTATAGTATTTACCAGAAATACCACAAAGTTGTGCAAATCATATTAATCTTTTAGTGTCTTCCCAAAGTGGCACTCTGGATATGTAACAATTACACTTGATCTTTCACGTTTAAAAGTTCCTACAGTGCTTCCAAGATTTTGGCATACATGTCATCTGTGAGAAGACCCAAAATTTCACACTCAACTTCTCTCAGCATTCTTTGAACCCAACAAATAAATTACCAAGAGGTTATTTTCATTATCCATTCACTGTTTGTGTATTTAAACACAGACAATATAAATGTAATTCTACCATCAGGGAATCCAGATTCTAGTGGAGAAGAAATTCTTTGGTTTTGCTAATCCTTTTCAGGTTAAAAATCAGTACAAAGTCTGAACCTCAGTGTCTTCCAAAATGCACCAGGGAAGAAAAGCCTGATGTGTACAGAGGGACACTGATGTGAAGGATGAGCCACAGATAGACTATAAAAACAATGCTCTGAGCATGGCTGCTGCATTGCACAACTCCAGAAGGCACAGTCACATTGTCTCCTATAGAAATAATGCTCCCTGAGTTGTGCAGTTCACAGCATGCTTAACCACCCCTGGCAGCCCTAACTAAAATTTCACTTTATGCTCCAAATAACAATCCCAAAGAGTTAATTTGGAAACATGAAATCATCAAACAAACAAAGGCTATTCCTCTTAGCTTCAGAAGCAGACTTTTCAAGATAATAGAGAAAGCATATCATTATGAAATTCAACATTTACATTACAGACCATTAATGATTACTTTAAGAGACTGTTTTTAAGTAACTATGCCTACTGGGGAACATGGAACCAAACTTCTGTGAATGATTTCATCTTGCTCTCCAATAAAGCTTTTAATTATGGATACTTTTTAAAGTGCGCTACATTAATTAGCCATTTGCTCAGCAGGCTGCTTCCCAGGGCTCCTTCCAGTTCCTCTGACTCTGTGGCAGGACCTGGCAGTCGCTACAGCAAGAGTAAAAGTTCAGATGTTTGAAAACAGAATTCAATGATCTTTTGCCAACATGAAGAAGATAGATATGAGCATAAGGAAAAGAATGCATTGCTCTGCAAAACACTGCTTCATTTCTCAAACACAGAGGGAGGGCAGAGAGGAATAAATTGCATTGGGCAGCTTCTCAGGCTTAAAATAGAGGTTTACAAGGCAGTTCTATTGTTTTTTTTGGTACCATACATCATTACTTTAATATTATTTGGATAGGAAACTGATTTAACTCAATTACCTTTAACTGAATTCAGGACATTTTAGTCACGCAAACAGGAAAGGAAGAGTAGAGTAGCATGAGAGTTATTAGGATTGAGGCAGAGAAGAAATGTTCCACCCACCCAGCTGCCCACTAGTACCATTACTTTTCCCATCCATAATTACATTCTATCTACAATTTTATTCTCTTCCCAGAGACACATAATCTGACTTCAGAAGTCATCTTTCTAAAGCGATGACATATTGAGAAAGCCTCACAACTTCAAGTGCCCTGTTAAAAATGCTGGACCTTTCTTCCCAAAACTGTTCCCTCTTGAGTGATTTCAATCCCCAATTTAGGAGCTTGAAAGTCTTGGTTTGGAAATATATTCAGTGGTGCCCTTATTACATTGCAAAACCATGAATTTGGTATAGGAAATCTGGCTTAAAAACAAAACAAAACAAAACAAAATGTGGAAAATCCTGGAACCCTGGAAGGCAGGGCTATTGCAAGGGCCACATTTGACGTCAATTGGCTGTACTTGGTAAAGGGAAGTTCAGCATCTGCCTTGTGCAGTTTCTGGAAGCCATCCCCACTAATGTCAACTTCTCTCTTTTGTATCCACCATATGCTCCCTACACAAAATAGGGTAATATTTATAACAAGGGCATGATCCAGCCACTTTATCCAATATATAAGACCTACATTTCCTGGATTTGTACTGTATAGTTATCCTAGGTTATTCACTTATTTATAACATTGGCTAATTGGGCCTTGAGCCTTGAATATGAGAAGCACTGGTTCAGATATGACCTATAGAATTCTGTGGGGATGAATGGGCATAGGTCAGAAGGGAGGTCTTGGTAGAAGTTTAGGGTTTAAATTATATATATATATATTAGGGTTTAAATTATACATATTAAATATTATAAATATTAAATATAAATTATATATAATTATAAATTACAAATATATATTTAATTTAATTTAATATATATTTAATTAAATTAAAGTATATATATTTATATATATTAGGGATGAATGGGCATAGGTCAGAAGGGATGTCTTGGTAGAAGTTTAGGGTTTAAATTACATATATATATATATATATGAACTATTAAAGGAGGTGAGAGAAAAAAATATGTATCAAATACATTCCCTCTTGCCAAATCATTTCAATTTGTGCCATATGTTAACAATGATGACGGCTTTTCTGGAAAAAGCTTGCTCTGTTTGAGATCGTCTCAATATTTTAAGGGTATATTTCTGAAGCTGACCTTGTGTAAATGACCTTGCTCAGAGATAGAGAGAAGGCAAATGGACTGTGGTTCCATGGATGCCCCCTCCAACGTAGCTCTGGTGCTCCAATGTTCCTAGCGAGAGAAGAATTGAGCTGAACCCACTGGATGCACTTTCCCTGGTGTAGCACCCAAGCTCTTGGACATGGACTAATATTTCTATTCAACAATTCCACATTGCTTCACCGTAACCTGTTCTTTTATCCACCCAATCTCTGCACTAGGCCTGAGCATAGGTAATAATAGGAAAATTCCTAGAATGTGAAAAATGGCACATAGTTTATAAAAGGCTTATTACATAAGATCATTTGCCTTTATCCTGCAACAAATATGTTAAGGAAGAATTATTAACTCCATTTTTTAAATGAGGAAACTGAGACTCAAAAAGGCTGAAGGTTTGCTCAGGTTCATACAACAAATACATCCAGAATGGATGCTCAAATGGAAGCATTAGATTTCTAAATGCACTGTTCATTTAACTCACTGCATACCTCTATACTTAAATGAAACTTGAATGGATTCCACATTATTCTAAAGAATTCTTAAAATTTCCTAGTGACCCAAAAGAAAAGAGAGAATAGATATGCCAAAAAGTTAGCATATGACTTCCATATTTCTGTGGAGAGCTCTCTTCTCATTTGATAGGAACACTGAGACACTGGAGAAGAGTCATAATTCCCTGGAATCAAAGACTAAAATTAGACTAATTTGTTTTTACTGCACCGAAATATATCTTATTAACAAAGGGGTGATGAGCTGTGGTTGTATGTACGGTGATGACACACAATCACACAAATATTGTGACACACAAAACCAACTCACTGTTGTCAGAGTATGCGGGGAAGTGAGGGTGAAGCTTACTGATAATGTGGTTTGGTTTCTCAGAAATAGATTTCTCTATTTTCTGAGTTTCTTAATGTTTTTGACTCTGTGGGTTATTTTAAAAATTATCTAACTACAGTTTTAACGTGTCTATTAATTACTATTTTGCCTTAAAATAGATTAGAAAGATGTTAGTAGATATCTTGAGTTCTTACATGATCATCATAAGCAAAAGATTGTCCTTTATAATGTTTCTTCTTTGCATAAAAAGAATTTGTCTCAATTACTCATTTTACTCTACTCTCATTTTATTTTTTAAAAGTTTATTAATTTGAGAGAGAGAGAGATAGAGACAGCGCTAGCATGAGCAGGGGGAGGGGCAGAGAGAGAGAGAGAAAGAAAGAGAGAATCCCAGCCAGGTTCCACGCTGACAGTGTGAGGCTCAAAATCATGAATACTGAGATCATGACCTGAGCCGAAACCAAGAGTCAGACACTTAAACAGCTGAGCCACCAAGATGCCCTTACCCTACTCTCATTTTAGATTCCAATGCGTTGGAAGTGGATTTTAATAAATTTAAGTTAGCATCCCTTTGTTCTCTCCCATGTCTTGTTTTATCTCTTCTCTAATTTCTTTTTGGATGTTGTTTTATAACCATCTTCCCTTTTTCCAAAAACTTTCCCTAAGTTTGCAAAAAAATTCAATCTTAAAAATACAAAACACACAAAAGAGAAATTTAACCCAGGGGCACCTGGGTGGCTGAGTGGGTTAAGTGTCTGACATTGGCTCAGGTCATGATCTCATGGTTTCTGAGTTTGATCCCCACAATGGGCTCTCTGATGTCACCACAGAACCCACTTCAGAAACTCTGTCCCCTTCTCTCTGCCTCTTCCTTGCTGGTTCTGTCTCTCTCTCTCTCTCTGTCAAAATAAATAATAAACTTTTAAATAAATAAATAAATAAATAAATAAATAAATAAATAAATAAAATTTAAAAAAAGAGAAATTTAACCTAAATGTCATTTTCTTCACTGCTTTACCTCTCAAATTATCCCTCTTAACTTTCCCTCTCCTTTTATTAGCAAATATATTGAGGGGCGCCTGGGTGGCTCAGTTGGTTGAGTGTCTGACTTCGGCTCAGGTCATGATCTCACAGTTTGTGAGTTTGAGCCCCATGTTGGGCTCTGTGCTGACAGCTGAGAGCCCAGAGCCTGCTTCAGATTCTGTGTCTCCCTCTCTCACTGCCCCTCACCTGTTTGCTCTCTCGCTCTTTCTCTCTTTCAAAAATAAATAAAACATTGGAAAAATATATTGAAAATGTGGTTTCCATTTTTTCCTCAGTGTTTTGCCTCCCATCACAACTGTGGGTGACACTGATGCCTATAGAATCTGATGTTCATGGATAACCTTTTAATTAGTGCTGATTTCTCTTCTTTCTATAGGCTTTCTTTGTGATCTCATCAACTATTCACTAGGACAGTAGCTCCTCAATCTATATCATCAGTGCTCACTTCTCTTCTGCCCATTTCTTTCTTTTTTTTTTTAATTTAATTTTATTTTTTTAATTTATGTCCAAATTAGTTAGCATATAGTGAAACAATGATTTCATGAGTAGAGTCCTTAATGCCCCTTACCCATTTAGCCCATTCCCCCTCCCACAACCCCTCCAGCAACCCTCAGTTTGTTCTCCATATTTATGAGTCTCTTCAGTTTTGTCCCCCTCCCTGTTTTTATATTAATTTTGTTTCCCTTCTCTTATGTTCATCTGTTTTGTCTCTTAAAGTACTCATATGAGTGAAGTCATATGATTTTTGTCTTTCTCTGACTGACTAATTTCACTTAGCATAATACCCTCCAGTTCCATCCATGTAGTTGCAAATGGCAAGATTTCATTCTTTTTGATTGCCAGGTAATACTCCATTATATATATATATACCACATTTTCTTTATCCATTCATCTATTGATGGACATTTGGGGTCTTTCCATACTTTAGCTATTGTTAATAGTGCTGCTATAAACATGGGGGTGCATGTGTCCCTTTGAACAGCACACCTGTATCCCTTGGATACATACATAGTAGTGCAATTGCTGAGTCATAGGATAGTTCTATTTTTAATTTTTTGAAGAACCTCCATACTATTTTCCAGAGTGGCTGTACCAGTTTGCATTCCCACCAGCAGTGCAAAAGAGATCCTCTCTCTCCACATCCTCGCCAACATCTGTTGTTGCCTGAGTTGTTAATGTTAGCCATTCTGACAGGTGTGAGGTGGTATCTCATTGTGATTTTGATTTGTATTTCCCTGATGATGAGTGATGTGGAGCGTTTTTCATGTGTCAGTTGGCCATCTGGATGTCTGCTTTGGAGAAGTGTCTATTCATGTCCTTTGCCCATTTCTTCACTGGATTATTTGTTTTTTTGGGTGTTGAGTTTGATAAGTTCTTTATAGAGTTTGGATACTCACCCTTTATCTGATATGTCATTGGCAAATATCTTCTCCCATTCTGTCAGTTGCCTTTTAGTTTTGGTGATTGTTTCCTTCACTGTGCACAAGATTTTTATTTTGATGAGGTCCCAGTAGTTCATTTTTGCTTTTGTTTCCCTTGTCTCCGGAACGTGTTGAGTAAGAAGTTGCTGCGGCCAAGATCAAAGAGGTTTTTGCCAGCTTTCTCCTTGAGGATTCTGATGGCTTCCTGTCTTACATTGAGGTCTTTCATCCATTTTGAGTTTATTCTTGTGTATGGGGTAAGAAAGTGGTCCAGGTTCATTCTTCTGCATGTTGCTGTCCAGTTTTCCCAGCAGCACTTGCTGAAGAGACTATTTTTATTCCTTTGGGTATTCTTTCCTGCTTTGTCAAAGGTTAGTTGGCCATACGTTTGTGGGTCCATTTCTGGGTTCTCTATTCTGTTCCATTAATCTGGGTGTTTTGGTTTTTTTGTGCCAGTACCATACTGTCTTGATGATTACAGCTTTGTAGTATAGCTTGAAGTCTGGGATTGCGATGCCTCCTGCTTTGGTTTTCTTTTTCAAGATTGCTTTGGCTATTTGGTGTCTTTTCTGGTTCCATGCAAATTTTAGGATTATTTGTTCTAGCTCTGTGAAAAATGCTGGTGTTATTTTGATAGGGATTGCATCGAATATGTAGATTGCTTTGGGTAGTATTGACGTTTAAACAATATTTGTTTTTCTTATCCAGGAGCATGGAATCTTTTTCCATTTTTGTGTGTCTTCTTCAACTTCTTTCATAAGCTTTCTATAGTTTTCAGTGTATAGATTTTTCACTTCTTTGGTTAGATTTATTCCTAGGTATTTTATGGGTTGTTTTTTTTTTTGTGCAACTGTAAATGGGATTGATTCCTCGATTTCTCTTTCTGTTGCTTCATTGTTGGTGTATAGGAATGCAACTGATTTCTGTCTGTTGATTTTATATCCTGTGACTTTGCTGAATTCATGAATCAGTTCTAGCAGTTTTTGGGTGGAATCTTTTGGGTTTTCCATATAGAGTATCGTGTCATCTGCGAAGAGTGAAAATTTGACCTCTTCCTGGCTGATGTGGATGCCTTTCATTTCTTTGTGTTGTCTGATTGCAGAAGCTAAGACTTCCAATACTATGTTGAATAACAGTGGCGAGAGCAGATATCCCTGTCTTGTTCCTGACCTTAGGGGGAAAGCTCTCAGTTTTTCCCCATTGCAGATGATATTAGCGTTGGGTTGTTCATATATGGCTTTTATGATCTCGAGGTATGCTCCTTCTATTCCTACTTTCTTGAGGGTTTTTATCAAAAACGGATGTTGTATTTTGTCAAATGCTTTCTCTGCATCTATTGAGAGGATCATATGGTTCCTGTCCTTTCTTTTATTGATGTGATGAATCACGTTAATTGTTTTGCAGATATTGAACCAGCCCTACATCCCAGGTATAAATCCCACTCGGTCATGGTGCATAATTCTTTTTAATGTATTGTTGGACCCAGTTGGCTAATATCTTGTTGAGGGTTTTTGCATCCATGGTCCTCAGGAAAATTGGTCTATAGTTCTCCTTTTTAGTGGGGTCTTTGTCTGGTTTTGGAATCAAGGTAATGCTGGCTTCACAGAAAGAGTTTGGAAATTTTCCTTCCATTTCTATTTTTTGGAATAGTTTCAAGAGAATAGGTGTTAACTCTTCCTTAAATGTTTGGAAGAATTCCCCTGGAAAGCCATCTGGCCCTAGACTCTTGTTTTTTTGCCAGATTTTTGATTACTAATTTGGTTTCCTTACTGGTTATGGGTCTGTTCAAATTTTCTATTTCTTCCTGTTTCAGTTTTGGTAGTGTATATGTTTCTAGGAATTTGTCCATTTCTTCCAGATTACCCATTTTATTGGCACATAATTGCTCATAATATTCTCTTATTATTTTTTTATTTCTGTTGTGTTGGTTGTGATCTCTCATCTTTCATTTTTGATTTTATTTATTTGGGTCCTTTCCTTTTTCTTCTTGATCAAACTGGCTAGTGTTTTATCAATTTTTTTAATTCTTTCAAAGAACCAGATTATGGTTTCATTGATCTGTTCTACTGTGTTGTTGTTGTTTTTGTTGTTGTTGTTGTTGTTGTTTGGTTTCGATAGCATTAATTTCTGCTCTAATCTTTGTTATTTCCTGTCTTCTGCTGGTTTTGGGTTTTATTTGCTGTTCTTTTTCCAGATCCTTAAGGTGTAAGGTTAGGTTGTATATCTGAGATCTTTCTTCCTTCTTTAGGAAGGCCTGGATTGCTATACACTCTCGTCTTATGACCACCTTTGTTGTGTCCCAGAGGTTTTGGGTTGTGGTGTTATTATTTTCATTGACTTCCATATACTTTTTAATCTCCTCTTTAACTGCTTGGTTAGCCCATTCATTCTTTAGTAGAATGTTCTTCAGTCTCCAAGTATTTGTCACCTTTCCAATTTTTTTTTCTTGTGCTTGATTTCGAGTTTCATAGCGTTGTGGTCTGAAAATATGCACACTGTGATCTCGATCTTTTTGTACTTACTTAGGGCTGATTTGTGTCCCAGTATATGATCTATTCTGGAGAAGGTTCCATGTACACTGGAAAATAATGTATATTCTGCTGCTTTAGGATGAAATGTTCTGAATATATCTGTTAAGTCCATCTGGTCCAGTGTGTCATTCAAAGCCATTGTTTCCTTGCTGGTTTTTTGATTAGATGATGTGTCCATTGCTGTGAGTGGGGTGTTGAAGTCTCCTACTATTATGATATTACTGTTGATGAGTGTCTTTATGTTTGTGAATAATTGATTTATATATTTGGGTGCGTCCACATTTGGCACATAAATTTTTACAATTGTTAGGTCTTCTTGGTCTATAGACCCCTTTGTTATGATATAATGCCCTTCTGCATCTCTTGATACAGTCTTTATTTTATTGTCCGATATAAGTATGGCTACTCTGGCTTTCTTTCATTGACCATAGCATGATAGATGGTCCTCCATCCCCTTATTTTCTTTTTTTTTAATTTTTAATTTTTTATTATATGAAATTTATTGTCAAATTAGTTCCCATACAACACCCAGTGCTCATCCCAAAAGATGCCCTCTTCAATGCCCATCACCTACCCTCCCCTCCCTCCCACCCCCCATCAACCCTCAGTTTGTTCTCAGTTTTTAAGAGTCTCTTATGCTTTGGCTCTCTCTCCCACTCTAACCTCTTTTTTTTCTTTTTTTTTCTTTTTTTTCCTTCCCTTCCTCCATGGGTTTCTGTTAAGTTTCTCAGGATCCACATAAGAGTGAAAACATATGGTATCTGTCTTTCTCTGTATGGCTTATTTCACTTAGCATAACACTTTCCAGTTCCATCCACGTTGCTACAAAGGGCCATATTTCATTCTTTCTCATTGCCACGTAGTACTCCATTGTGTATATAAACCACAATTTCTTTATCCATTCATCAGTTGATGGACATTTAGGCTTTTCATCCCCTTATTTTCAATCTGAAGGTGTCTTTTAGGTCTAAAGTGGGTCTCTTGTAAACAGCATATAGATGGATCTTGTTTTCTTATCCATTCTGTTACCCTATGTCTTTTGTTTGGTGCATTGAGTCCAATGACGTTTAGAGTGAATAGTGAAAGATATGAATTTATTGCCATTATGATGTTTGTAGAGTTAGGGTTTCTGGTGATGTTCTCTGGTCCTTTCTAATATTTTGTTGCTTTTGGTACATATATATATACATTTTTTTTTCTTTCATCTTTTTTCCCCTCAGAAAGTCCCCCTTAAAATTTCTTGCAGGGTTGGTTTAGTGGTCACAAGCTCCTTTAATTTTTGTTGTCTGGGAAGCTTTTTATCTCTCCTTGTATTTTGAATGACAGCCTTTCTAGATAAAGAATTCTTGGCTGCATAGTTTTCTGATTCAGCACACTGAATATATCCTGCCACTCCCTTCTGGACTACCAAGTTTCTGTGGATAGGTCTGCTGCAAACCTGATCTGTCTTCCCTTGTAGGTTAAGAACTTTTTTTTCCTTTGCTGCTTTCATGATTCTTTCCTTGCCTGAGTATTTTGTGAATTGGACTATGATATGCCTTTTGATGGTCGGTTTTTGTTGAATCTAATGGGGGTCCTCTGTGCTTCCTGGATTTTGATGTCCGTGTCTTTCCCCAGGTTAGGAAAGTTTTTGGCTATGATTTGCTCGCATAACCCTTCTACACTTATTTCTCTCTCTTCCTCTTCTGGGACCCCTATGATTGTGATGTTGTTCCTTTTTAATGAGTCACTGATTTCTCTAATTCTTAAATCGTGCTCTTTTGTGTTAATCTCCCTCTTTTTTTCTGCTTCATTATTCTCTATAAGTTTGTCCTCTATATAGCTGATTCTCTGTTCTGCCTCGTCCATCCTTGTCGCCGCTGCATCCATCCATGATTGCAGCTCAGTTATAGCATTTGTAATTTCATTCTGGCTATTTTTACTTCTTTTATCTCTGCATAAAGGGATTTTAATCTACTTTTAACTCCAGCTAATATTCTTATTATTGTGATTCTAAATTCTGGTTCAGACATCTTGCTTGTATCTGTGTTGGTTAAATCCCTGGCTGTTGTTTCTTCATGCTCTTTCTTTTGGGGTGAATTCCTTCCTTTTGTCATTTTGAATGGAGAAAAGGAATTAATGAGGTAGAAAAATTGAAATAAAAACAAATTAAAATTAAAAAATATTGAAATTAAAAATTAAACACACACACACACAAATAGAATACATCTATATGTTTTGATCTGGGTGTTGAAAGTGGTTTGACAGATTCAAGAAAATAAAGGGGGGGAAGGAAATCATTTGAGAAATTGAAAATAATGAATACACTGAAGTAGACTAAAATGAGATGATGGGGGTAAAACATATTTGAAACAATATACACAAAAGTAAAGAATGTAGTAGAAAAAATTAAAAAAATATATTTTTAATAAAAATTAAAAATAAATATGATTTTTTTCATTTTTTGTATTTAAGAAAAAGAAATGAAAAATAGAAAAAAGATAAAAAAAGAAAAAAATCGTTTGAAAATTTGTAAAAGTGAATACACTGTAGTAGACTAAAATAAAATGATGGAAGTAAAATAGAACTTGAAAAAACATAACAGCAAAAAATATAGTAATAAAAATTAAATAAAAATGTTTTTTTTTTAATTTTTTTTTCAATGTTTATTTATTTTTGGGACAGAGAGAGACAGAGCATGAACGGGCGAGGGGCAGAGAGAGAGGGAGACACAGAATCGGAAACAGGCTCCAGGCTCCGAGCCATCAGCCCAGAGCCCGACGCGGGGCTCGAACTCACGGACCGCGAGATCGTGACCTGGCTGAAGTCGGCCGCTTAACCGACTGCGCCACCCAGGCGCCCCAATAAAAATGTTTTTAATAGAAATTGAAAGTAAAAACGAAATTTTTCTCTTTCTGCATTCAAGAGAAGGAAAAGAAATGAAAAAGAGAAAAAAAAGAAAAAAAGGAAATTGAGAATTTGAAAAGATGAGTACACTGAAGTAGACTAAAATAAAATGACAGAAGTAAAGTAGAATTTGAAAAAATTTACACAAAAGTAAAAAGTATAGTAATAAAAATTATAGAACAATATTTTTAATAAAAATTGAAAATAAAAATGAATTTTTCTCTTTCTGTATTCAAGAAAAAGAAAAGAATTGTAAAAGAGAAAAAGGAAAAAGAAAAAAAAAGAAAGAAAATTGAATAGATGAATCTGCTAACAGATTGAAGTAGGACTGAAATTTCATCTAGAAGTCAGTCTATGTAGCTCTTTATAGTCCATAAATTAAGCTGGCAGTGAGACTTGTGTTCTTGAAGAGCATAGTTGGCCCAGTTGGGCAGGGCTCAGTGTAACAGCTCTGCTCTCCACTAGGTGGTGCTTTTAGCCTACTGGGGTGGATTGTGGTGGGGCTCCTAGGTACGAATGCGCATGCGCGGGAGTGGTGAAAATGCCTCCAGCCCAGCTACCCAGTCTGTTCTTGATCAGCAATTGTGCACCTGTTCTCTGTCTTCAGCTCTCGTCCTCTCCCTGCTTTTTCACTCTCCGGGACCAGGCCTCAGGCAGTACCTGTTTCCCGAACTTTGTCTCAGATGCGGCTGTTTTCCCCGGCCCCCTTACTTCCGAAGGACTGCGGCTTTGACCCGCTCCGCCCCTCTGTGGGAGGGTCTCACTGAGCAATGGCCGAATGAGCAATGGCCGAATGTCTGATGCACCCAGGAACGCTTTCTGGACCCTGCTGCTGCCGGTGCCCCGAGACCGCGGCCAGGTGCCAGCCCGCCCCAGAAAAAGTTCGCAAGATAGTGTAGCAGCAGCATTTCAGGGATTATGGAAAATCAGAACACACACCTGGCACCAGGCTTCACCCTTAACGACCTTGTCCCAGCACCAGCGAATGTGGCCGTTTTCTGGGGTCTGCTGGGACCAGGTGGCTTCAACAGTCTCTACCAAATGTCCTTCTAGCAGTGGAACCTCTTTTCCACATGTGGCCCGAGAACCTCCCGGACCCCACTCTGTTCCTGGGGATTCACCTTTCCCACCAGAGCACCGCCAGGTATTGAGCTGTGGGGTTGCAGCCTTTGAGCTCCCCTTGTTTACAGTCTTAATGGAACTTAAACCCTCTCCTTTCTCCCCTTTTAGTTTAGTCCCTGCAGCTGTTTTCAATTTTCCACTTTCTCTCCAGCTGCTTTTGGAGAGGGTTGGTTTTCCCATATTCTCCTCCCCTCCCCAGTCTCCGTCCTCTCTCCACGCAAAAGCAGTTCCCAACCTGTTGGGGCTTCTTGCTCCCCAACTTCAGCTCTCCGCGCCGTGTACCTGCTGAATTCCTCTTCTACCCATTTCTTTCTCATATTTCCTGATCATTGATTTACCTCTAAAGTATTTCTTAAGATCCCGCCTCATCTCAACCTTTCCTAAAACCCACCAACATTTCTTACTTGAAAAGCAACAATCACTTACTTAGTATCTGTTTCCACCTCTCTTTCTTCTATTACAAAGATAGAAGCAATCCTTCTAACATGTAAATATAAGTATAAAACTCTTATAGAAATCCCCAATAATACCTGAAAAAGTAAATAATTTAAAATATAAAGATGTTTGTGTGATAATATTAAATAAAACAGAGTAAAAATACTGTATGCAGTGCTACAATAGCTAGATGAGTACCTTGCATGCATTTGGCAGTCACACACAAATTTCTACATAGTTGTGTATTACTGTGGAGGATACCAAAATATATTTTAATGTTAAATTTTTCTATCAATTTTTAGGTGTAACTTTAAAATTAAATAATAAAGGGGTGCCTGGGTGACTTAGTCGGTTAAGCATCGGCTTCGGTTCAGGTCATGATCTCGCAGTTCCTGAGTTTGAGCCCCGCATCAGGCTCTGTGCTGACTGCTCAGAGCCTGGAACCTGCTTCAGATTCTGTGTCTCCATCTTTCTATGTCCTTCCCCTGCTCACACTGTCTCTCAAAAACAAATGTTAAAAAAATTTTAATTAAATAATAAAAAATATGTATTCAATAGCTAAATTGCCTAAACTACTTGGCCTAACTGCTTCAACACAACACAGAAAATTTATTCAAAGCCATACTCAACTTAATTTTTCCAAGAAAAACAAACAAAAAAATAACTTCATCAAGGTATACAATGCTATTCAATCTTTTAAAAATATATCCTGTTAATTTCTCTTCCTATACTTGGCACATGAAACCCATTTTTCAATGCTTGCCTTTTATTTCTGTCCTAGATTCTACCAAAATTTTCTAGGCACTGAGGTTTTTTTATCATCTATGTTTCTAATGCTCTTTTCAGCCATAAAAAAGAAGGAAATCCTGTCATTTGTGACAACACGGCCAGTCTTTGAGGGCATTGTACTAATGAAATAACTCAGACAGAGAACGACAAATACTGTATAATGTCACTTATATATGGAATCTAAAAACAAAACAGACTCATAGATACAGAGAAGAGATTGGTGGTTGCCAGAGATGAGATATGTGGTAGGGGAGCAGTGAGAGATATGGTGAAGGTAGACAAAAGGTACAAACTACCAATTATAAGATAAATAAGTCCTGGGAATGTAATGTACAGCATGGTGATTATAGTTAACAAGACTGTATTGTGTATTTGAAATTTGCTGAGAAAGTCTTAAGAGTTTCCATCATAGGAGGTTCCTCAAAAAATTAAAAATAAAAATACCAGCTCTTGCAGCAACTCCATTGCTGTGTATTTACCCAAAGGAAATAAAAAAAAAACACTAATTCAAAACCATATATGCATCTCTATGTTTACTGCAGCATAATTTACAATAGCCAAGATGCGGAAGTAATCCAAGTGTCCTTCAATATATGAATGGATAAAGAAGATGTGGTGTATATGTACAATGGACTATTACTCAGCCATTAAAAAATGATGAGATCTTGCCATTTGTAGCAGCATGAATGGACCTAGAAGGTATTTTACTAAGTGAAATAAGTCAGATAGAAAAAGACAAATACCATATGATTTCACTTTATACATGGACTCCAAAAAGTAAAACAAATGAACAAGTGAAAAATCAGAAACAGACCCATAAATATGGAGAACTGTTGGTTGCCACAGAGGTGTTGGAGGGATGGGAAAACTGGGTGAAGGGGAATAGTCTTCCAGCTACAGGATGAATAAGTCACAAGGCGGAAAGGAATAGCCTAGGGAATATAGTCAATATTATTATTATAGCATTGTACAGTGACAGATGGCAGCTACACTTGTGGTGATCACAGCATAATGTATAAACTTGTTGAATCACTAAGTTATACACCTGAAACTAATGTAACATGTGTGAAGTACAATTCAATAAAAATCTTTAAAATTTAAAAAATGATAAAGGAAAAAATGTTCATCACATGAAAAAAATATAACCATGCCAGGTGACAGATATTGACTACAAATATTTTGATAATCATGTCACAATATATACATATATCAAAATATTATGTTGTTGTTCATCTTGAATTAATACACTGTTATATGTCAATTTTATCTCAGTAGTACTAGAAAAAGTAAAAACAAGTCTTTGGCATATGGGGCCCATCACTGGACCATGACATCCTTGAAACAAAGAACCTTTACTTTTCATTTTTGAATCTCTCTTTTAACCCAAAAAACTCCTCAGAATGCTTATTTTCCCTCCACAAAATCTTTCATCCCTCTTACCCCTAAACTCAGTTGAGAGCATAGCATAGTACCTGGTTTAGAGCTGGAGCTGGAGCCTTCTGCTGAAATGTTATAGTCCTTGAGATTTATAATAGCCATAAGTTGGAAGAGAAATAACATCATCTAAATAAACTAACTAAGTAACTAACTAATCAACTAACTAAGTAACTAAAGCAAGCAAACAGAACCCAAGTAAAGTTGGGGCCTCTAGACCAGCCTAGTGTGGAAAAGCTAACCTTAGATAATATTTTCATTTCTAATTATGGAATAGTTACTGAATCTCAGAAAGGCATCAGAGAACTACAGTAAAGACACATGAAAGCTAAGAATCCAATTAATAAACCAGCCTTGTCAAGCTATAATGAAGAATATGGATTTCCTTGGTGAAGGGCTATTCTGGGTCTTCTGTAAATTTCTAAAGTGCTTAATATAGTGGCTGCCTCTTCATATGTGCTCAATGAATATTGTGTATTATTATAATTACTATTGGATCTTTGGGGGTATATCATCCACTGCTTCCTCTATACATATGGCATAATTTTGAATCATTGTTCTGGGTTGCTTGATTTCCAATCCAGATAGCCTCCCCTCAAATTTCAATATGAGCTAGCATCCTGTAACTGAAACTCATCCTACCTATCTCATCTTAACTTGAAAGTTAATGGGAAAAGTTCCCTTTTTGAAAGATAATTCTTTTCATTTATTTTTATTTTATTTTTTAGAGAAAGAGTGCACATGTACAAGCTGGAGAGAGGCACAGTGAGAGAGAGAGAGAGAGAGAGAGAGAGAGAGAGAGAGAGAGAGAGAATCTTAAGCATCCTCCATGTTGAGAGTGCAGCCTAACATGGGTCTTGATCCCACAACACTGGGATCATGACCTGAGCCAAAATCAAGACTCAGAATCTCAACTGACTGAGCTATTCAGACAACCCTAAAAGATAGCTCTTGAGCTCATGGCCCATTTTATTCAAAATCTTCATCTAGATCTTGAAAATTATTATTAATCTCCTTAAAGTTTATGTGTCATGGTAACCAGACCACAAGGTAAAGTTATAAAATTTGATAACTGCACTCTATGTTTATTATAAGAGCTCTTCTTTAAGAAACAAAAACACAAGTTGCTGAGTGTTTGATAAAGGTTCAGTAAAAGTTAAAAGCAGAAAACTCATAAGAAACAACATTAATGCAGCATATTTTCAAAATATAAGAGAACTAGATCTGGTCTGGAAATCTGTTATAAATGTATTATTCAAAAACCTATTTGCTTAATGACCAACTTGGTTCCAAATACTGGCAAGTTCTACATAGCATGGATTTTCTTTTTTAATGGAAAATTAATGAAACAAGGAATGATGGGATTCTGCTAGATTTCTTAGTTTTCCAAACAATATGGTCTTAGGCTTCAATTCCATTCTATGAAAGAAAGGGAAGTTTCCAACTCTTAACCAAGGATGAGAAGAGGTTTTTTTTTTTTTTTTCCCACATATTCTGTATGGGACTTCATGAAGAAAGCATTTAAATGACAATAAATCAACCACACTAATGCATAAGAAATTGGATTTCAAGTTTATGTTAATTGAAAAGACAGGAAGCACTTACTAGAAGTCTTGCTTTGAACTTGGCCACAACTTCAGTAGTTTTAATTATTTTTCATTGTTAGGTTATTAACTCAAGGTACATTTGAAATATTACTTAATTTCCTTCAACATTAAGTCATAGTTTGTCCTTTGCTTCTTATTATTCATAGAGAAAAAGAACACATGTGAGTATGAATGCAAAGCACGGGAATGAAGAAGACACAAAAGAACTAAATAGGGACCTAGGATCATAATAACAGATTTAGGTTGGGTATATTGGGCCCTTATTATCTAAATCATTTTTCATTTGGCAGTATTTGACTTAACAAGAGCATTTTTACATCCTCTTTGTCTTTGAGTTTTCCCTGCCAGAAAATATTGCAACTATAAGCCACATTCCTTGGAGGCTCAGACCAAATCATGAGAACTTAGTTTAATGACAGGCTTTCCTTTTTGTGTGTGATGTAATTATGCCTTAAGTATTTCTGTACAGTTGTATCTTAGTGTCTCCATCTATAAAGGAAGGCAGATGCACTCTGTCACATACTTACAAGTACACAGAATCAATAAAACATGTTTAGATCTCTATAAACTTAGATACCATTATGATTTTTGAGCACTTCCCTTCTTATGGAATCTCTCAACAAGTGATAAGTTATTGCCATTCCAATCCACACACTCATATAGCCACACTCTTTTCATCTCCCCACTTTCTCTTTACTTGTCCCTTGCAAGCACTGTGTTAACAGCGCTTTTATTTTCATGTAGTTTGTCCACACTAACCCTTACTCTCTTCATTCCTCTGTATTGTGTTACTTCAGCATCATTATTATCATCATATGTGGAGTGCCAACTATGTAAACGGCATTTCCAAATGACAGAATAAAGTGGGTTTGAGGGAAATCCACTTCTCCCCCACAAGTTCAGAAGCATGAAAGAAGAGAATTTAATCACGAGTGACAGAAAACCCTCTTAAAAATGAGCCTGTTTTTAAAAAATGAAAATGTAACATGGTAGACCACCCATTTCTATGGCCAAATATTAATACAATATTAATAAAATATTAATAGAAATATCTCATCCTCCTGCCTCCTCGCTACACCCAGATAAATAGGCCTATTCCTATTTGAGAGGCACATGCAACACACCTTCTAAATAACAGAAGTTATATCTGCTCATATATTCCAGAGTCCCTACAAGGGGGAAGGGCATTTCTCATTTAATCGCATTGCTCTCCCCAGTTCACAATTACTACGTGACATAGCCTTTAAAAGCTGGATATAAAGTGCATTACTTTAACAAACTTCATTCCTTTAGGTAGAACAGCAAAAGAACTGCAAGGCAGTTTATTTCTGTCTCCTTACTATATGTCTCCCAAACATTAAAACTGAGTTTTCATGAGCAATGCCTGGTCTTCATACCTATATCACATGTACTCAGGAGATTTCTTCTACATCATCCATTCAAAGAGTACATTGTGGGATATCAAGATATTTTAATTTGATCCGTTGACTCCCTGATATTTTTAGATATTCTTGTCCTTTTCCCCACTTATCATAAGTACCATAGAGTTTGGTTCTTTCTTCCCTTTTTATACTATTACTATATTCTATCTTCCCTTCTTTTCATGGAGCTTCTCATCCAGCTAGATCCTCCTAAATGCACTAATTCAAACACAGTAAGAGGAAGGAAACCTAAGGTAAATCCACACAAGGACACAATACATGCTGGGGAGGATGATAAAAATAAATAAATAAATAAAAATAAAAATAAAAATAAATTGATCACTGTGCTTTAAAAGTGCCAAGGTCATGAAAGACAAGGGAAGACTGAAGGACTGTTACAGATAGGAGAGACTAAGGAGAAATAACAGGTACATGATCCTTGATAGGATTTTGGAACACAAAAAAGGACATCAGTGGGAAAAATGATGAAAGTCAAATAAAGTCAATGCATTAAAAGTTACTACTTTTGTGCCCATGTTAATTTACTGTTCTTACCACTGTCCTGTGGTTATGTAAGGTGTCAACATTACGGAAAATGAGTGAGGACAAGAAATAGAAGAAAATTGTTTCAACTTTTTTTTTTTTTGCAATTTTTCTGTATGTTTAACATCAGTTCAAAATTTCAAAAAATAATAAATAAAATTTAAAAAATGGAAAGCCTATGCAAAAACAAAGGCCATGCTCCAAAATTTTGATTGAACCCGACTTTCAAGGAAAATGGAGAATTGGAAAGTAAAATGATTAGATTAATGTATGGGAAATTTGTTTCCAAAACAACCAAGTTTCATTTGTTAGCAAAACCACCTCATAAATCATCTAACAAGTTCTGGAGAAGCAACATAATAAAGGGCCAGGGCTACAGAGCAGAAAGCAGGGAAACATGGTTCTTCACTATTTTCTTCAACACTCCCAGCCACTGAGGAAAGAAAGAAAGCTTAAGTAAACAGCAAACTATCTACAGCCATCTGTGAGTGAGTATTTTCCCCCTAAGCCCCCATTGAGTTTGTTCTTTTTAAAAGTAAAAATGTACACTTGCTCACTGTGACACAGTATCTCTCACTTGGAGAAACTGAAACTCTTACCAATGTTAACATTTATGGAGATTACAAAAATACCCCACTTTTAGAATCCCAGTTATGATACAAGGTAAAAAAAAATAAAACAAAACAAAACTTCCAGTAATTCACAAAAATTCTGTGCAGTGATGACATAAAAACAATAGAAAAATTTGAGATACTCATTGGGAGTGATAAAATACAAGTATCCTTAGCAAAGTTTTAGTTGTTAATAGGATATTAAATTTGGTTAGTGTAACAGATTTAAAAGTGTTTCAATACATTTTATACTATAATGTATTGAATACAATAATGGTATTTATACCATAGTGGCATGCACATAAAATATCAATATATCCACTGTATTTATAAGAAAAAGGTGAAAATTCACAAGGTTTATTAATGGTATAATCTACACATGGCAGAAACTGATATTTGATATAAGCCAAAGGCTTCAGCTCCAAGGGGATGGTAAACTGAATGTAAGGGAAGAGGTTGATGTACAAATCTTAGCTGGTTTCCATTTAGGACTGCAGGCCTGATATGGTCACATCTTCTAGGTTTTCAAGAGGAATTTGAAATTTTATCAAATAAAATTTGATCAACCAAAAATTTAGTGTCTTGTTTCTTCTGATTCAGCTGGTAATGACATTTCTCAAAAAATACATTTCTAGATATAATACTACATTAATTTCCTCATCACTTCTCACTTGAAGACTAACGAGTGAGATAAAAGTGTGGCTATCTTATTACACCTATTGTGAAATTCAGAAGAACATTCTATACCATGTAAATATTATGTGATATTCCTTAATATTTAAGGATTGCATAAGTTCATTTTTTAAAAATAAAGCACCATACCAAACTTTGTGGGTCAACAAAACACCTGTGGCCCCCACATTTTGACATGTGAGGTATACATTATGCAAAAATTCTTAAGGATTTTTTTAAGAAGAAGAGAGAGGAAGAGAAGGAGGAGGAGGAGGAAGAAAAAGTGAAATGCTTAATCCTTCAAGTGTATCATCAGTTTGTTGCCAGGATCAAGTGAGAGAATGCATATGGAATAAATAATAAAATAAGTTACTGCATGAAGGTAAGAAATTCTAATTGTATTTATATTTTATGAAAAAATAATGCTTGTCTTGAAACTTTTCTCTCAGCCATTCTTAAAGTATCCTAGTATAGTATCCCAGGTATGCAGAGTAAAAGGCTATACACAGGCTCCAAACACAGAGGTGAGTTAGCTTCTGTGATTTGTGCCTCTTTGCCTCCAAAGACAAAAATATGAGGAGGGATGCCTGAGTGGCTCAGTTGGTTAAGCATCGGACTCTTGGTTTCAGCTCAAGTCATGATCTCACAGTTTCATGAGTTCAAGCCCCACATCAAGCTCTGTGCTGACAGCACAGAGCCTGCTTGGGATTCTCTCTCTCCCTCTCTCTCTCTGCCCCTACCCTGCTGTCTTGCTCTCTCTTCTCTCTCTCTCTCAAAATAAATACATAAACTTAAAAAAAATATGAGGAAATAAAATTACTAATATTAATATTAAAAATATTGTTCTGTATTAAAAACAAGTATAATAAAGTAAATAAAATTGCATACTTCAATTTAATCTTCAAATCATAGCTAATAAATTAATGCATATAATATTTTGCCCAACAAACTGCATATTTTCCTATGAGATAATGAATAACTGTATCATTGATATCACTTTCCAGATATAATAGAAATACCAGAAAACTAGTGGAGAAAATTAAGCAAATGTATGTGTGTCATTGCATTTCTGTACATGGCAAGGATAAAACAAACAAGGGCTTATTTTGTAGAGATAAATGTGGATATATGGCTCTGAGACAAAACCACAACCTCTCACAGTTCAGGGTCTCTGGTGACGAATTTCCCCCACTTCAGCCCTTCTAAGAAAGGAAAACTTCGAATGGGTTTTAACCCCCACTTGTTTTAGAAATTTCCACCCAGGCTTCAGAGCCAGACTGACTAGATGCTAAGTTCTGCCATTTATTGTAAGATCAAACAATCTATTTAACTTTCTGAGCCTCAGTTTCTAGATACGTAAATAGTATTGAAAGTACTTACCTCTTAGATGATGAATTGCTAAAACTGACTCTATTAAAAGGAATATTTTTAGATTTTACACTCTCAAGGAACATAGCTGTTTTTCAAACAAAAAAAGGAAATTCTACTCTGCATTGCCTGCTGCTATATGTTATTTTGACATATAAGGAATATACCCTGTGTGGGTTCTGACAGTATTGAAGAGAGATTTATTACTCTCTTGACTATAATTCCAGAAGGAGCCCTATTCCATAATACATTATATATATATATATATAAATTATATACTACAAATTAAATATTAATTATATATTTAACTCTCAATATCCCAGTGTGCAATTTTTTCAACAATTGCTGTTATCCAAAAATATTCTCTGTTAACAAATTGGATTCTATTTTAGATATTCATAGTAATACTCATTAGCAAGAATAATACTTGGGAATCTGACTATGTCAGGTACTGAGCTAAGCATATTACACACATTATGGCATTAGTGAAGTATGAAGAGAGGAAATTTGGAGTGAGTGACCTGAGTTCAAATCTTGACTCTTCTTCTTCCTGGCTGACTAACAAAGAGGAAATTCTATAACCTCTCTGAGTCTCAGTTTGCATATCTGTATTATGGATCTGATGTACAAGGTTGTTATAGGGATTAACTCAGTTAATTAGAGCTTGAGATCAGTGTTTGGCACAAAGTAGACACAGAATTGGTGATAACTATTATTATTATTGTCATTGTTATTGTTATATATTTTAATTGAGAACTTGTTCACTTTCAGGATCACTGTAGTAGGCATAGTGGAAAATTTTGCAGTGAATTTCAATCCCAGATCCCAAATTCTTTTTTTAAGTTTTTATTTAAATTCTAGTTAGTTAGCATATAGTGTAATATTGGTTTCAGAAGTAGAATTTAGTGATTCATCACTTACATATACACTCAGTGTTCATCACAAGTGGCCTCCTCAATATCTATCACCCATTTAGCCCATCCCTTGCCCACCTCCCCTCTAACAACCCTCAGTTTATTTTCTGTAGTTAAGGGTCTCCTATGGTTTGCCTCCCTCTCTTTTTTTAATTTCCCTTCCCCTATGTTCATCAGTTTTGTTTCTTAAATTACACATATAAGTAAAATCATATGGTATTTTTCTTTATCTGACTGACTTATTTTGCTTAGCATAATACACTCTAGCTCCATCCAGGCCATTGCGAATGGCAAGATTCATTCTTTTTGATGGCTTAGTAATATTCCATGTAAATATATACATATATGTATACATATGTGGAATACATATATACACAACACATCACATCTTCTTTATCCATTCATCAGCTGATGGATGTTTGGGCTCTTTCCATAATTTGGCTATTGTTGATAGTACTGCTACCAATATCAGGGTGTATGTGCCCCTCTGAATCAGTTTTTTTGTATCCTTTGGGTAAATACCTAGTAGTGAAATGGCTGGGTCATATAGTAGTTCTATTTTAAACTTTTTGAGGAAACTCCATACTGTTTTCCAGGGTGTCTGTACCAGTTTGTATCCCCACCAACAGTGTATGAGGGTTCCCCTTTCTCTGCGTCTTCACCAACATCTATTGTTTCCCATGTTGCCAGATCACAAATTCTAATATCTGTTATCACTTTGATTGAATCACATTACATCACTAAGCCTCAATTTGCTCTTCTGTAAAATATGAATAGCAACATCTGACTAATGGGCCTAATATTACCATCAAACAGAGTAACATAAGAAAAGTTCTTCACAAAGTATAAAGCCTTTACAGAAATATAAGTATCTTCTTACCTAAACAGAAAAAATAAGACTCGATTGTATCTTGCCTTTTTTTCATAACATCTTCCCCAGTGTCCACTCTCCACCCCCACCCAATGGAAAGCTTCAAAACTACAAACTCCAAATCAGAATGGTTCTTTTATGTTTGAAGACACAATGCACCTAACAAGAAATATTGAAAGCAGCTGCTCTCTATAATTTGCAACAAGTTCTTCTATGTGCAAAATTAAAAATAAAATAAAATAAAATAAAATAAAATAAAATAAAATAAAATAAAATAAAATAAAAAAAGAGAGAGATTCTCAAATTTATAGGGGTTAAAAATGACAGCATTTTTTCACTCTTGAGAATGTTTTTTTTATGTATTTTTTGTCAAGCCTTTCTTTCCTGCCACTCTTTGCCTACTAGGGAATCTGAAAATGACAAAATGAATTGTTGAGTATCAAACACACATTAATTAAAAGCCTTAGACCCAGTCATCCTTTTTCTCTAGCAGCAAGTTTTCTGATTGATACATGTACTTGTGGTTTCACTCTTATATTCTGTTGATAAAATGTCATTTTTCCTTACAATTTAATGATTATGACACCAGGTAGGAATGTTTCAGGCTAACACATCGTTCTCAAAGAGAACCACTCAGCGTAGGTGTTTCCCACAGTAGGCAGAAGGATTTTTTCAGTAATAAGGTAAGATTTTTACCAATCAAGTAGAGATTTCTGAAAACAACTAGATACTTGGGATAGAAAATAATTTTAATGAATATGTAAAGCGGATTATTTTTTTCCAGCAACTCTGGAAACCATATAGTGGTGTTCCAATTTTTAAAAAGCTTAGTCACTAAGTTAATAGTGGAAGTTCATCAGATATGACTAACAAAATTTTTTCTTATCTTCCCAGTATAGAAGAGAAAAATTTGACAATAATTCAGAATTTATATTAAACTCTTTTCAATGGAGACCTGGATGATGTATTTGGTTACATAATCCTTCTAAATCTTTTCTCACTGTGTGTTAATGAAAGTAGAAAAGACCGGTCTTTCTTTGGACATTCTGAACTCGCAAAAGCGTGAAATTTCTATGAAGTTTTCTGTTTCATTTCTAAAGTTCATCTGAACTTTGCATTATGTTCCTTAATATAGGTGGATCTCTTTTAAAATAAAAAATATCAAATAAAAATTTTTGATTAATGAAAATTAATGTGTACCAGGAAGGTGTCATGTTTATCATGTTTCAAGACACTATTCTCAAATTCTAATGTCCATACAAATCTCCTAGTAACATTGTTAAAGACAGAGATTCAAACTCAGTTGTCCTGAGGAGCGCCGAAGATTCTGTATTTCTGAAGGCTTCCATAGAAGAAAGAAGTTGCTGGTTCCAGACTATATTCCAAGTAGCAAAATTTTAAGGGACAATTAAAAACCAATCCAGAGGAGTCCCATGTAGACTCATGAGGGAGATATGAAATTCTTAAGTCATACAGTAAAAATCAGGTTATGTATAGGAATAGTTATTTCTGAATTGTAAACAAAATGTGAAAATTTCTCACTTTAATTAAACTCTAGCTACTTATCTAATTTCAATTACTCAAAAGTTAATTGGTGTCTATCAGTTTACACATATTCTTTAGATTTTAATTTAGTGTTATATTGTACTGAATATGTTCCTTTGTACCGTTTCTGACTACCTTATCACTTTGATGAAGCCAGTTCTGACACTCTGGCCTTAGGAAGGTTCAAGAAATAGTATAGGATAGGGTCAGAATTTTAATCCACTCTGACTCGAGAACCTGGTCACATACCCTTAGAAGATATATATACATACATACATACATACATACATACATACATACATACATTTTTTGGCCATAAACTCTGAAATCTTAAGTTGCAAATGTATTGCAAATGGAAAAAGTTAATACAGTAATATAGTATTTTAAATATAATTATTTTCTTGAATTAATGTTAAAGCCCCTTGACAGCATACTTCTTTATAACATAAGTATCTTTTTTTTTTAATTTTTTTTTCTTTTTTCTTTTTTTTTTTTTAATTTTTTTTAACGTTTTTTTATTTATTTTTGGGACAGAGAGAGACAGAGCATGAACGGGGTAGGGGCACAGAGAGAGGGAGACACAGAATCGGAAACAGGCTCCAGGCTCCGAGCCATCAGCCCAGAGCCGGACGCGGGGCTCGAACTCACGGACCGGGAGATCGTGACCTGGCTGAAGTCGGACGCTCAACCGACTGCGCCACCCAGGCGCCCCCATAAGTATCTAATGTACTAAAAACACATTGAGCTGAATACATTTTATTTTAGGTGTGTTATAAAACAAAACAACAGAATTCCATAATCTATAACACAAATAATGGATAATATCCAGTCTCTAATATTCAGTCTCAGAAACCTGAATTGTTGTTAATCCTTTTTTTTTAAGTTTATTTCTTTGTTTTGAGAGGGAGAAAGAGAGAGAGCGCGCGCGTGCACACAAGCGAGTGGGGGAGGGGCAGAGAGAGAGGGAAAGAGAGAAACCCAAGCCAAGCTGGTGAACTGTGAGATCATAACCTGTGGCAAAATCAAGAGCTGGACACTAAATCAGCTGAGCCACCCAGGATCCCCAGTGGTTGTTAATCTAATACAAAATTCTGGGTAACCATTTTATGCAAAAAATAAGGCTCTGAATTCACACTGAAATCACTTGTTAAGCCATTCTAGAAGAACTCTACCATTTTGAATAGTTTCAAATACACATGTTGCATTTTCCTGATCTGGGCAATAGAAGTTTATTTATAATCTCTCTTTACCACGTTATTTATCTTTTTCACAGCAACTTTAAAATCGGTGCTTTGCAGGGAGGGGTATTGAGTTTTCTCAAAGTCCAATTATTTTTTTAAGTTTATTTATTTATTTTGAGAGAGGGAGAGAGAGTCCCAAGCAGGCTCCACACTGTCAGCATGGAGCCCAACACAGGGCTCAAACTCAGGAACTATGAGATCCTGACTTGAGCGGAAATCAAGAGTCAGATGCTTAACAGACTGAGCCATCCAGGCACCCCATCTAAAATTCCAACTATGTTTTTAGTATTGGTAAAACACTTGGGAAGTGTGAGAAAATCATCTCACATGGCTACACTTTTCTCAAAACCTTTAAATAGCTTCTGAAAGCTCAGTTTGTGCAATTATATCACTGACAGCTAAGGAAGGGAGAAGTTCAAAGAGTGGCTCAATCAAACCACTAAACCAGACAAGTGGAAAATTGCATTTTGTTGCCTTGTGCTAGGTAAGCTATTACCTGAATATGTATGCACATATTTATTTCTATGTTTATCAATCTGAAGTTCTTGACTTCTCTTTTACCGTTTCTATAGCCCTTATTTAAACAAGTTGGTATTTTGGTTTCATTTCTTTAATCCCTAGATGGCATTTCTCACAGAATGAGATTTCTCTCATCTTATTTTAATGTTTAGTGTTTATGAAGGGGGTCCACTTGTGAACCCAAATGTATTAGTTATACTCCAAAGTAAAGTTCTGTATAAGCCCTCTGAAAGTACTGGTACTAAACTAGGTAACACTAATTCAAATAAACACAGGCTGATGTGCATACAGTCGGATAGCAATGTGCAATGGATGATTCAATTTTTGATTATTTATGTGTCTTCACGCACAACTGGTGTGTGCTGTAGTATAACCTGTGACCCACAGGTCCCTGAACTGATTTGGGAGATCCATAAAGTAGCTGAAATTGGGTGAAACTTGTGTATGTATATATGTTCATGTGTATATTTCTTGAAAGAGATGCTATTGCTTTCAGGAACTTCTCAAGGGTGTTTTAAATCCCCAGAAAAGATTAAGAATCACTGTCTTAAACCAAGAAATATCTGGCTTGTCACTTACATGTGTGCTTTAGCAGGCTAACAGAAAGCATGAATGATGCAAGCTAAGACAAGATACAGAAGTGTGTATCAAATATTGCCAGAAATCCTAAAGATCTTCAAGGGAGCAGAAAATACTAGCATTTGTTAAACTACTACTATGAGTCAGACACTGTATTGCATGCTTTTCATACTCATTAAATCTTGACTACAATTCTGTGAGATGATAAAGGATTCTTCTCTACTCCATTTCACAGCTGAAAAATTTGAGGGTCAGAAAAATTAAATACTGAGCAATTAGACCTCAACATTTATTGATGCAATTATCTGTGCTAGCCACTATTTCATGCATTATTTCACTTAATCCTCACAACAACTATACAAGAAAAATGTTACCCTTATTTAGTAGATGCATAAATTAAAATTTAGAAATTTATGTTGCTTACTAAAACTACATAATTAAGGAAGGGCAGAATCAAGATAAAATCAAACAACACATGAAATAAATTGTGTCCATAATTATTATTTTATAACAAATACGATTCAAAAATTCACACTAATTTTAGTAAAGCACAACTGCTAAGTAGGTAATAATGATAATTCACAATTATATCCTATCAAAATGATTTTATATCTTAAAAGGGATTAACAGTTGGCAAGAATGAATGTTTTAAAAGACCTATAAGAATTAGGCTAAACTCTTAAGATGAGAGATGACTTCAAGATTCTTACATGGTTAGAATTTTTGAATTGAAGGGAAAGAACCTTAATACAATCCAGCCCAGCCACTTTCTTATGCCGAATCTTCTCTATCTCCATCAAGCTAGCATCCAGCTCTTGCTTAAGATTCTCAATGGGTAGGAATCTATCTCTCGAAGAGCCCATCGTAAGATTTTTAGTTTTTACCATGGGGAAAATTACATAGGGAATAAATAATGCCCTGAACTGGAATATAATTCCACTAGGTTGGGCATCCCAAGCCTATACTCATTCAGAGAAGGCAGATGCTCTCTTCCTGCTTTCACTCCTCTTGAGCATCCATTGTCTCTTACTTAGGTTTAGGATATCCCTTTGTTTCAAGATTGTTTTCACTCACCGAAAACATGGGTGCAAAATGTCAAAGATCTATATTCGGTGTTGTTGACTACCAGAAGCAAGGTGATTCCTTCTGTGATTTTCTTCTATCATATGTGATTTTTAAGAGCCTTTGTTTTTTTTGTTTTTTTTTTTTTTTTGGTGTCCTTGATATTATGTGTACACAGTACTTCTTTTATTCAAACATTTATTAAATAGGCACTCTATTGAGTGCAGAAGACATAAAAATACATTTACGGGGGCGCCTGGGTGGCGCAGTCGGTTAAGCGTCCGACTTCAGCCAGGTCACGATCTCGCGGTCCGTGAGTTCGAGCCCCACGTCGGGCTCTGGGCTGATGGCTCAGAGCCTGGAGCCTGTTTCCGATTCTGTGTCTCCCTCTCTCTCTACCCCTCCCCTGTTCATGCTCTGTCTCTCTCTGTCCCAAAAATAAATAAAAACGTTGGAAAAAAAATTTAAAAAAAAAAGTTTAAAAAAAAAATACATTTACGTCCTTCAAAGGGACCACAATTTAGTGGAGGAGACAGACCAGTAGACTATGTCAGTAGAAATAACAACTTCTCTGCAGAGTACAGAAGAATGCCTCATCACATCAGCTATACATTCCCAGAGGAGATGAGTTCTGGAGTGCTTACTGGTGGCTTTGTCCTTCATAACATCATTTTCACTATGCCATGTCAATCTTCTGTATTTGTCCTGAGTTCTATGGCCTTCTTCCAATCTTTGTTTCAAGTCTTCCTGTCCTTTTAAAATCCAAACTTTTCTGAGAGCAAGTTGTGCAGTCAGATGGTTCTCTCTGGGAAGCCAATTCTTCCCTTATTTATCAGAATAACTTGATTGCAGAAATAGAATTTCATTTGTGATAACATTTTCAACTTTAGAAGCTTCATAATATATTGTGATTCATGATTCTTATGTTTGTTTTGTTGACAAAAAAAATAAATTAGAAAACAACACACTTCTCCCTTCCTTCTAACAGCCCTATTCCTTTGTCTAATGTTTTCCTGTGTGATAATTGTCAGGGTCACCCTCAGATAATTGGTACACTGGCATTTAACAAGTGAACAGATCACACGGGGGGAATGTTAGCAATGAATTATGAAGAAACTAAATGCAAATTTCAATAAAAATGTATTACTTTTCCCATTGTGAAAAAAATATGAAGAGTGCAAGATGCCTTCTGATTTTTAATCTTTGTCGTCAAGTTTTCATCATGATTGATCATAGAAGTAATAATCTAGTGATATCTTAAGCTTTCTATTGACTCATTTTTATCTATTTAAACATTGAGTAACCTGATATTCTCCTTTTCTTTCCATATTTGCAGCGTAATATATTTCCATACTATATTAGAAGCTCAAGCTTCTAGACAAATCATGTAGAAGCCTTTTATATCATATAGCTCTGCCTATGATATCTGAAGTCTGCAATAGAAGAGGACCTTATGAAACATATTTAATGAGGAAAAAAGCCCACTAGAATTCTCAACCATCATCTTCTTTCATATGTCACCACAATTTAAGTTTTAGAGAAAAATGTAGCTTTTTGTCCAAATATATAGTATAGTAATCTGTATAGTATAGTAATCTGGCTCCATTTACTTACTTTCTTTCAAATAACTGAAAGAGCTTTCAAGAATATTATCCCATCCCAAAGATGGAAGTATTGGTTTTATGACCACCATTTTGCCTCTTGAAACATGCCTATAACATTCCTGATATTGTTTCTAAACTAAGTGACTGTCTTCCCTTCCATAACAAAAAATGACATAATATTTTGCTTTTATCTCCTTTTACTTCTCATATTTGTTGTTACCCAGTATCATCATATGTCTTTTATAATAGTTCTCAGACTGCATCACCATCATATTGTTAAAATCCTTCCATGGAAACTAATCTCTCTTGGAGTATTAGCTTTCAGCCCTCTGCATTCTCTATTTTGCTTATTATCTATTTTGAGCTATATAATCTAGCAAAGGTCACTAAATGACAAAAAAACTTATTTCTCATAAGCTGATTATATTATATGTATAATAAGTTATCCTATATACTTGTTAAATTTAAAAACATTCTTTAGGTTTGTTTTTCCAACCTCAAAGTACATACAAAATCAAACTGTACCTTTGCTTTGGTCCAGCCCCTTGTGACAACTTATCCTCACTCATAAATGTATTAAACATACATGTTATATGTGAGAAAAAGTAATTTTTTTATCCACCTTCTGCCCTAAGGGAATCTAGCCAAGGTGTGTAGGCTTTACATCCTAAGTAAATTCTGGGGCATGTTATCACCTAAATCAGAAAAGGAAGTTCTCTTCCGAGTTTGAAAACTTATAATTTTTCTAAATCTCATTAGAATGTATTCTGTTTGAGAACAGGCAAAGAAGGGGTGGAAGATGACAAAATAAGCTCCAAAAAGGAAAGCACTAAAGCAAGCAATCTGGTGTCATTAATGTGAGAGCTGTCAGGAGTATAGCTTGTAATAACAGGAACAGATAGTGCTTTTTTCAAAGCCTGAACTTAAAGCTTCAACAGTAAGCTGGGAAATGACATTTACATTGAGATGTAAATTGCAGCCAATGACACTGTTCATTTATGTAAGATGAGTTTATTTTGGTGTTTGGAAATATAAATTGAAATCCTGTGTTTTCTCTTAGAAAGACTTGCTGCATAGAAAGTAAAACTTAAACTTGTCCCTGACACATCAGGAAAATGTAAGGGCCATTTTATTGCTAAAATGTATTAATGTAGCGCAAAGGTAATCCTGTTTAAGAGGAAATCTAAATTAGTAAGATTATTTCTAAGTTCCCTCGGAAAGGCCATTGCTTTTGAGGCAATAGAAAATCTATAAAATAGTAAAGCCTTCCACACAGAAATATGCAGACACTTCTCTGTTATCCCCGAACATTAGGTAAACAGCTTCACAATTGTGTGCCTTAGGGACAAGTGATGCATTTCAAAGAACTAAGAGACTGAAAGATAATTTGAAATGCTATTTTAATTTCAACTCCTACATCCTGGCACATGTTTATTTTTTTTCCATACAAATTCCAAGAGCAGATGATTCTTTAATCCCTGTGGTATGACATCAAAGCAGTCACAACCTTTACCGTAAGAAATTTTCAAAGATTGACGCTATTCCTAACTCATTCCACTTAGTACATTGCCTAAAGTCTTCCAGCGTGGAAACCCAAAACAAGAATTAATTACCGTATCCTGTGCATTGGTATTTGCCCCTTCAATAACTCTCTGCATAATTCTATCATAGCACCCATAACATTGGACAAAAGTTATCCTATCTCTCTCACCTACTGATGATGATGATGATGATGATGATGATGACCTCTGATGGCAGACTGTGTGCTTTTACAGTGCCTAGCTCAGTATCTGGAAGATAGTTGGCATTCTATAGAAGTTGAGTTGCTATGCTGTTTATTATATTGCATATGCTATATTTAAGATAAACATTTTCAAGCATTTCAGATAAAAAGAGGAGTTATTTCTCAAACTTTTTTGCAATTCAGCAACATACTTTACCCACAGCACTGCAATAAATGTTTTGTGGTTATGATAATAATGCAAAATATAGTTTGTGAGTTGCTTTGCCATTATTTTTCAAGACCTGTCAAGTTGTCATGTTATTCTGCCAACAGTACAGTCTTTATGGCTGACTGATATATAAACCATGATTGAGGTAATTTGGGGGGAAGGTAAGTGCTGCTTGGTACAAATCACACTATTTGTGTGATCCCACCACAACCTCCTGCTATAAGCCCTGGTTATGTTGGGATAAAAATGATCAGGGCAACTTGAATAATAAAAGAAGGCAAATATCAGGGTGTCTGGGTGGCTCAGTTAATCATCTGCCTCTTGGTTTCGGATCAGGTCATTATCGCATGGTTTGTGAGTTTGAACCCCACATTGGGCTCTGAGCTGACAGTGTGGAGTCTGCTTGGAATTTCTCTCTCCCTCTCTCTCTGCCCCTTCTCTCTCTCTCTCTCTCTCTCTCTCTCTCTCTCTCTCTCATTCTCTCAAAATAAGTTAATCAACTCTTTTTTTAAAAGGAAGACAAATATTGGGGGGCGCCTGGGTGGCTCAGTCAGTTAAGCGTCCGACTTCAGCTCAGGTCATGATCTCGCGGTCCATGAGTTTGAGCCCCGCGTCGGGCTCTGTGCTGACCGCTCAGAGCTTGGAGCCTGTTTCAGATTCTGTGTCTCCCTCTCTCTCTCTGACCCTCCCCCGTTCATGCTCTGTCTCTCTCTGTCTCAAAAATAAATAAACATTAAAAAAAATTTAAAGAAAGGGAAGACAAATATTAATAATAGCAGCAGTTAAGGAAGAGATAATGTCAAAGCTATTTTCAGAAGTCATATTCTAATTGCTTTAAAAATAGTGGCAAACTCTTATGTGGCAGCTGATCAGAAACCCCTCCAACACTTTTCCCCTTGGGCATCCTGAGAGGCTTTGGCAAATCTTGCACCAGGCTTGCTATAGCTTTGCTGTCCCTTGCTGTAGCAAGGGTATTCCAAAACAACTTGGAATTCTCCCAATTATAACTCCACCATTATCAAGATGATTAGTTCATTCATCCAACTAATATTTTTTACGTCACTTTCATATATCAGACATCTTTCTGGACATAAGACAATTCATTAAAAAGATTTGTTTAACTATGGAGCTTACATCTAGTACAGAGATATACTAAATACATATTCAATAAATATACACTATATTAGATAGTGATAAGGATTATGACAGAAAATAAACAGGCTTAGGTGACCATATAAATTATTGTGCAAAATAAGAAAGAGAAATAAAGGAAGAGTTTTTATAATAATACTAGTAGGCATAAACCAGAACTATCCCATGTAACCAGAGTATGTAGTCTCTGTATTTGAGGGACATGAGAAATAGGAAGGACATAAGGAAATATCTTAATTTCTAGGATCTAGACACCTGAAAATTAGCTAACTAGCCCACATGTATGAGTAGCAGGAACTATTTAGAACATTCTCTCTGTAGAAACTCATTTAATCATTATCATAACATTATGAGGTAGGTGTTATTATTTTTTCTATTTGATGGGTTGGGAAACAAACGCAAATAGATTCAAGAGTGGGATTTTCCTATGAACCTTTCTCTCATTATCCCTTGGTTCTCTTGCCTCCCCTAGATCCCTTTCCCCATTAGCCTGAAGTACCCATGCCTACAATTTCCCTCTCAAGGCCTCTTCATGTGATTGAATAAGACATCCAAACATGGGAAGTTAATATGAAGATACTGAGGGGTGCCTTGGTGGCTCAGTTGGTTAAGCATCCAACTTCGGCTCAGGTCATGATCTCACAGCTCAGGAGTTTGAGCCTCAAGTGAGGCTCTGTGCTGAAAGCTCAGAGCCTGGAGCCTGCTGCAGTTTCTATCTCCATCTCTCTCTGCCCCTCCCCTACTTACGCTCTGTCTCTCTCTCTCTCAAATATAAACATTTAAAAATTAAAAAAATAAAATAAAATGAAGATGCTGAATTTTGACCATAATTACTGTGCATGTGAAGCTGGGGAAATATCCTTTTCAGGGGTCCTCTTTGGTGGTTAAAGTTTTTAGACAGAGTCTCTGATGCTCTGGCCACAAAACTATTTTTTTAAATCCTCATATCTTTCTTCATTCAGATTTGATACATTGCTTTCAATATTGTATGCACTGTTTTTTCATTGTTAAATTGTTTGTGTATGTGTGTGTGTATGTGTGTGCTTCAAGAAATGCTTTCATATTTTGAAAGACTGTGTGCCACCAAGGTAAAGCAAACTGATAAAGAAATATTAAACTAAAAAACAAGAGAGTACAAAGTTTTATTTGCTGTATAAATATCTTTGTGAAAACCATGGATATTAATGGGAACTGGAAGAAAAATAAAAATAAAAATGAAGTAGATTTATTAAAACTGTAGGATTGTGAGTAATTTTTAATGAGTTTTTATTATTATTAGAAGATTGCACAATAAATAGATTTTTTTAAATCACCCAGCACAAGACTTATTCACATCTTAGAGTCACTGGAGAGGTGATTTACAGTTCTTAATTTTCTAGAGACTATGTAAATTACATGGTCCTCTTTTATATTATACTTGGAATGGTTTAAGGTCTTATTTACCAGTTAACCATTTCAAACTTACACAGAATAAATGGGAAAGAGAAAACACAACTGAGTAGAAAAATTGTTAAGGAGTTTTGATGAAATCAGTAACAAGTGTAGACTCTGATGAAGTAGTTTAACAGAAACACTTTTCAAGCAATATTCTATGGTTTGACATCTAGTCCATTCATGCATTTTGAGGGATGTCTGAAGAATTTTCTGGTATCCAGCAGAGGGACAGATAAAAGATACTGAGATAAATAAATGTCCCTGATAGTTTTTCACTGATACAATTTGAAAGTTATTTGTGCCCTACGGCTTAGTTTTATATTAATCACTCTGAAGCTATAATAGCGTTTATAGAACCCTTTAAATTGAAGCTGTCTAAACAAGTAAATATATAGTTTTCAATTGCTGTTTAAATATATTTAAAATTGCCATTATGTAAGTTAATAACATTAATAAATCTGTATTATATTTTATATTATATTAATATTTAGTATATATTTTAAATAACAAGTTCTTTGCAAAAAAAAACACTTTAAAAAAAACAATCAAGGTTAATTATAGGGTTGAAATAAAGTAGTTAAGAAATTTTAAATGTATTATCCTTGCATAGAGACTCTCATTTTTGTCATTCAGTATTTAGAAGAACAGCTCTTTAGCTGTGATGTTTGAGAAAAAAACTGTATGCATATGTTCATTTTTTCTAAATGCTGCCTTATCAATGTTGTATAGGAAACTGAGAAAGTGCTCTTCACCAGTGTCCTATTCTGGAAGGTAATGAATGAAGGCAATACTGACCTGTGAATGGAAAAGTCACTTAAAGATATGTGTACGTGAGTGCTTTGGAAAAGAAATAATATTGGATATACTTACATCTAGACAGTCAATACTATTTGGCTCAAAATGTCCATTAAATTTAAACAAATGTTATGCGAAGCCTTGAGATACAGCTTTAAGGTGTCTTATCTTCCAAATATTACTAAACTTTGTCAGTTTCAGCAAGGCAACTAATGCAACCCTCAGTAAGATGAATAATGATTAAGCTCTCCCTTAGGCCATAGTCTTTGAATAAGTCTTAGGAAGCCAGGAGACAGGAAGAAGCCTCAGCTTGAACCTGATCTTCATCTGGCCAAGAGTGTGAAGGGGCATTCTCTGAAGGGACTTTTTCATTCAGATAATCTTTTGAGATCAATGTATTCTTGACAATTCCCTACTTAGATTAAGAAACCTACCCATACTCTTAGGTTGAGTAACTTAACCATAGTTAATCTCTGGTTCAAAAAAAGAATATTAACACCACATCTACACCCATTTTAAATCTCTTAATCAGTCCTTTCCATGTCCAGAGCCTGGGATTGGAGAATGAAGGGCTAGGGAAGGAGGACATAAAATTGCTTCATTTCTATTCCATTCTTTGTGTGCAGCCTTTTATCTCATTATTAGTTTGATAATGACAACGTTAAAATATATCTCAACCCCAAATCTCAAAAACAGTAATCATTTGGTTGACACTTTTACAAGAATGAAGATTAGCACAAGATAACCATGGGAATGAACTCTGTAGAAACTGGTTATAGTGCCACTGGATGCATGTATGGGAGGAAATGATTTACATGCGCATCACTGTATTATAAGACATTTTTCTATAAAATGAACAGTGATATTTATGGACAATTTGAGCTAAATAGCTAGTAAACAAACAAAATAAAAAGTTCAAGGTAAACAAATACTTTTGATGTAATAAGAGTAAGGGTGTTCCAATGCATTTAACCTAAGTATGTAAGCTTTACTAACAAGAACATTTGCTTAGTCTTTTCTATTAGGTTTTATTGCTACATTGATTGTGAAACCATAATAAAACCTTGTTGAGGCTTTATGACCAAATAAAATGTACTGATAACCGAATCACCTATTACATAATGCATAATGGGTGGTGGCAACCACTTTTTAAAGATCTCAGCAAACTTATTGTTCAATAGCTATTTCCTAAACACTGTGTCAGGCACAACTGGCACCATAAAAGATGTAAATATATTCAACACAATCTATAATATTGACTACATATTACAGAAAAATTCCTAATACATCAAGAAATATAGTTGACACATGATGGTAGAGGAAATAAACAATACAAGAACTCATGATATTTGAGTAGTAAAAACATGTTGAGTGACAAAGAATGCACTTGAGTTAGACAATGAAGGATGAGGATCTGGACAGGTAAAACTAGAAAAGAAAGCAGTCGTCGAGACTCTGTGCAAAGTCCACTGACAGCTGACAGATTGGGAGGAAATTGTTACAAGTTAAAGAAAGACTACTCAGTAACCTTAGCATAATTAAGGAACGTAGGTGAACGAGAAAGACAGGTCTAATATGGCTATTAATAGGCACCAATGGGGAAACTTGAAGCATATGAAGATATATGTTCAACGTCATTATGGAGGCAGAAATGAAATTAAAACAGCAGTGAATAGCCCCTTGCAAACATTATTTAGCAAAAATATTAGAAAATCAGGTAATACCAAATATTGGTGAGAATGTTGGGGACCAAGCATGTTAATCCAGTACTGATGGAAATGTAGACTCATGCAGTTATTTGAGGAATTAATGAAATAGCATTGGCCAGGTCCCATCATGAAGAAATTCACTCCTGGTTTCATCACTCAGAGAAACTAGTACACAAATACCATGAAAGTAAGCAATCTGTTGTTATTGCTGTCATGGTTGTCGCAATTTTCTGACAACAGGGAGTTGAAGGTAATTGAAGTGTCTGAAGATGGAACTTAATACAGGACTGAATGAAGTAAAGTGTGATGGGAAATATCTGAACCATGTGGAATATAATACAACCACTCTGATAAATCTTACATAGATATCATTTAAGTTAAAACAAAAGGGAAGAAAAAAGATAAAATTTCTAGTATAATCCAATTTATGTAAATTTAAGATACTTGCATTTATAAAATAATGTTGTATATAATTTTCAGAAGTACATACATATCCAGAGATATAAAGCAAACACAAGGAGCAGACACCTATAGCGGGAAGAGGGTAAAATGAAGCAGGATTCTGAGGTGAAAGAAAAATAAAACTAAGACAGTAATTTGCGGAAATGAAGATAAAAGATGAAGATGAAGATAAAAAATGGTGCCATAAACTGAGTAGTCATAAGCTCCAACTCCCTGGGCCCCCCGAGGAAAGCCAATTAGTCAGCCTCTATGTTTTCTTGGCGTATAGTTGTACCTCTATGCACAAGGAATCAAATTTCGTTTGACTTTATCTTTTTAACAAGTACTTTTTAAGACATGGCTTAAATCAGCAGGATTATAAAACTAGAACTGTGGTGTTTTTTTCTTAAATATAGATCTCAGAAAAGGGGGAGGGGGAAATGGGCTGAGTTCAGAGCATGCACTGTTTAGGAGGCAAGGGCTCTGGATTAGAAGACGCTAAAGCTTTGTTAATGTCAGAGGAACCCAGATATTGGTGTCACAGGCATGTTTAACTAATTTAGGATATGTATGCTGCCTGATAGCAACAGGACAAAACTGAGGGGAAGAAAATTGCCCACATTCTTCCAGGGTATATGAATGAAACCAGATTGAAACAGTGGGAAGGAATTTGGGGGCAGACAAATCTGTGCCATTCTAGTCTTTTCCACATGTGCATTAAAAGTTAATAACTGAAGACTGTTGACTGCTGACAAAACATTTATCTTTCAACTCTGAGTTGCAAACTGCTGTATTGTGCTTGGTTTAAGAAACAAATGGAGATTTCTAAGGTTCCTCTCACCTGCATGGAGCTGGCATAAGTGAGGGAAAAAAGAGCTTTTATTTTACCTTTACCCATCTTCTTAAAAAAAAATAGAGATCACTAAAAAAGGTATGGAAAAAGATAAAGGGTTATTAAGTGGACGTTATTTTTCCTTCATGCCTCCATATGGTAACTCCTTCATGAAAATCATTCCTCTCTTCTCAACTCCTTTGGCTGAGTCTTGAGAAGAGACATGCAAAGGTCTGACCATTGGAAGTAGCCACCACATGATGGTTGCTCTTAAGCAGGCAGCGTTGTTGCAGACTGGTTGAACCCAAGGAAGATGATGAGGGCTGCAGATCCCAGCTTTGTTAATGTCAGAGGAACCCAGATATTGGTGTCACGGGCATCTTCAACTAATTTAGGATCTGTATGCTGCCTGATCAGTGGTGTGAAAACCCACTGCAAGGTCTTCCTCCAGCTCCTGCTCTGCTCAAATTCACCCCTGTGGCATCTTCTGGGCCATGTCTATTTCCCCCTTTAAGTCCCACGCTTGGCGCTTGGACTATAATTTCATCCTCTACCTCAATCTCCAACATAATCACGCCATTCTTAACATCCTGATTCTACTACAGGCATTAATCTCCCACACATCATTCTATTTCTGTGCTACAAGTCTGCCTTTTGATTCCTCCCTTTAAGCATGCAAGTATTTGAGGACTTGTGAAAATATTAGGTTGATGCTTTCATGAAGGGCATTAATGGCAAAATAAACACAGATGGAACTCCACAGTATGATGTCTTATTTTGTGTGAGAATTGAAGTGGAATATTCTTTCCTTTTCTTCAAATGATTATGGACTATGAATTGTTCTCATCATATGAATAACCAGAACTCACAACACTGCTAGAGTAGGCTTTCATCATATTACTATCAAAAGGTAGTGTCAGGACACTATGAACTCAAAGCATTATGATTATTGACTTTCATGTGAGTTGCTTACAATTTTATACCTAATTACTGTGCTGCACAATAATGATTATGTAGACCATTAAATGTTTCATTAACATTTTATGTCTTTTATTTGATTAGTACAGCAAAATCTACTCATGTGTGCTCCATGTTCAGAGTTTATTAAATGTACAACATAGTTTCCTGCCTATAGGGCTTGATTTCCCCTAGTCTAGACATAAGGAAATTTAAAAGGTACTGTATATAGTCTTTTTTTTTAATTTCCTTTTTTGTTGTTGTTGTTTTATGTGGAGTACAGAGAAGAAACCATCAAAGTTACCAGAAATTTCATGTGAATATAATGCAATAAAAGTTAACTTAAAGCATGTTGAGAAAATGAATAATTTGGGTATTGTGATAAATGAATTGAGTCTTTCGGCATCTCAGCTCTATGTTGGCATATATCATGAGTGCACATGTCCTCATTCTGAGTTATATAGTTCAGTTAGTTTTACTGTGTGCTACTGGGAACTGGTAGCATACATTCATACTGGTGACAATAAATAGAAGCATGTCCTTCTAAACAACATAGTGTAACCTAGGCTTGAGAACTTTATGATAATTCATTCATTCTTTTTAATAAATGTGACAGATAGACTCTATTTTACATATTGGAACATTTCATGTACTTGATAAAATGTTGACTTCATATAATAGATTTATGATAATAAACTCAAATTCAGGGCCCAATTACCAATATTTCTTTTTATTAGAATAACTCCTAAGATTGCCAGATATAAACCGTCTTAAGAGAGTAACTTAAATTGGAATTAAATAATTTGCACTGTTAAATTAACAATTTAGTGGAGATTATATGTGAACTCTCAGCTAGTAAAACCTAGTTCCTGCTCAGCTTTTGAATTTCCTAATGGACTTTAACAACATGGATCTGTAACCCCTGCCCATGCCCCTTATTCTAAATTCCCTTTATATATCAGTTATTTTGTCATTGTGCTTTGCTTTCTTGTTGATATCCTTAGAGTCACTACAATAGTTTTTTAATAGTTGCAAGTCTGCTGTGAACTTTCACCATATTCATTCAATCTCATTTTCACTAATATTTGACTTACATCACAATTTATTCTCAACACTTCCTGCAGTTTAAGATGGTTTTCCCCCATTTTTGATGTGGCTACTAGTAGCAATGAAAGGAGGAAGTATTTAATTTTTTACAATCCTAAGACATCTTATCTTTCTTTACCACTGTCACATATATTATAATGATGTAAATTCCATTTGTTGCAAGAATATGAGAACAGTTTGCAAACAATGAAATACAGCACTTGAAATTTTAAAAGGTAATTGTAAATACAATTACCTTTTAATACACACACACACACACACACACACACACACACACACAGTCCATTTGTCAGGTTTGTCATTCCTAAATAATAATATAAAACCAAACAGGCTGAATTATCCACAGATTATAAAATACAATCACAAGAAGATAAAGGAACAATATAAATCGACTCTCTTTAGAGAACTTAAGTAGTTAGCAGCTCACCATTAATACAGAAAAACAAGGGGGCTGGATCACTGTAATAGTTAAATTTATGTGTCAACTTGGTTAGACCAAGGTAACCAATTGTTTGGTCAAACACTAACCTAGATATTTCTGTAAAGTTGTTTTTTAGGATGTGATTAATATTTACAAGAAGTTGACTTAAAAAAGTATATTACTCTCCATAACATGGGTGGGCTTCATCCTACAAGTGGAAGTGCTTAAAAGACTGAGGTTTCCTGAAGAAGAAGGAATCTTGCCTCAAGATGGCAACATAAAAATTCTCCCTCAGTTTTCAGCCTCTGAACTCAAGACTGCAACATCAACTCTTGCCTGAATCACCAACCAGCCAACTTGCCCTGTTGATTTTGGACTTGCTACCTGTCATGTCTCAGAATGACATGAACTGATTCCTTAAAATCGATCTCTCTCTCTCTCTCTCTCTCTCTCTCTCTCTCTCTCGTGCTTGCATACTCTCTCTCTTCCCACACCCCACCCTATTTTCTATCGGTTCTCTTTAGAATTGTGCCTAACAAAATGGCTACTACAGAATCTTAGAAATTTTATTACAAAAAACAAACAAGAGCCACCCAAATCACAGTCAAAATTTAGATACAAGAAGATCCCTTCAAAAGGTTACCCCTCCCTCATTTGTCATCAAATCATTTTTTGGACAGAGGTTTCAATTAGAACCATCATTAACAAAGGGTCATTAACATAGGTATTGGTAATTTTACCCTGAAAGTTGGTATTAATAGAAGCAATTAATGGAAGAAATCTTGTGATGTTTCATCAACCCATGGTCTATATTTTTCTGAAAATTTCTCTCCCATCCTGCATAGTTAGACCACCTCCTGTCATACTCGCACAGGTTGAAACCCACCTGTAGTCATCACTGACTGGGCCAGAGACAAGCACCTGATTAAGGCTGGATTCACCATATCATTCTTTCTTAGGGCTCTGCAGATAGGTTTCAAAGTCTACATAAGGCTCGGTAAGTCTTCTTGAGAATGGAGAGAAATCTGGTTTCAGAGAAAAAGAAGAAAATAAGAAAACTAATAAAAAAGTAGAGACAATAATCTCAAAAACACAAAGAAAGAAAGAAACGAAAATCCTAAAAATTAGTAATTTCAACTGCAATTAATAATTGTATTTAGTAAAAATAGAATCAATAGCATTGGATGATATATGTAAGTGAGGAATCACTAAATTCTACTCCTGAAACCAATACTACACTAACTAACTTGAATGTAAATAAAATCTTGGAAGAAAAAATAGAATCAATAAAAGCCAGATTCAGTTCCTGAGGGGATTAGAAACATGTCTTTCTTCAGAATCCACGACATATCTCAGTAACTTTATACGAAATTCTTTCCACCTTTTCTTCCTCTTCCTACTTCTTTGTTTGCTTCTTCTTCAAGCTAATTTGAATGGCTTAATCATAAGAACTATGATTAAGATAGAAAACCAGTTTCCTTTTGATAAAATTAACTATGACTTTTATCATTTGTTGTCTTACATTTTTGTTCATAAGTATTTTGAAGAGATAAAAATCAATGCCTCATTTTTAATGCACAGTCACGGCATGAATCATATCATCATTTTCCCTAATAGAATTGAATGTATTACCTAACACAAAAAACGCTTAGATGATGCCAAAATGTAGGTTTTTATTTTTACTGATTGTTTTAATTAAGATCTTAAGAACAGAGTCACAAGTCAAGCTGTGAAATGTCTGGAATGCATTACATCATGAAACAGCTGCAATAGTCGAAAACACACTAACTGAGAAAATGATTCAAAATAATTAGTACAGAAAACTTATTAAGAAAAACATAAAGTGATTAGAACTTAAATTTGATAGCATTTAAGGTAGGAGTTAGATGTGTAGTATTTTGGTAAACATTTCATATCCTATCTTCTGAAGCTCATCCAATTTTAGCCAATGTTATTCAATCCAGAAAGGACCTTTACTATGGGCAATGAAAGAGCTCCACAGGAACAGAACAAGGATGTAAAGAGCTACTGCATGACAATTTAGGAGACCCATACATTATAGAAAGTCAATACCCTTCACAATTATCCAGCTTACCCATCGTTTCAGTTTAATCAAGAACGTGTATAGAGAGGCCACTTGATAGTTACCTAGGCTTCCTCAACATACAGGTTTAGATTAGAAATAATCTCTTCTGACCCTGATACAGGGTTTTCTTTTATGAAAATATTTCAGAATAAAAGAAAAATCTTTGAATCTTTCCCAGAAAATACGTTCTGTCTTAAAAGTAACAAAAGTGTTTGTGATGCATGTTATATGAGAGATAATATTTAAGAAGAGCAAAAATAATAACTATCCATTTTACTACTCCAGAGAAGAAGTGATAGAATGACATTAACATATGCAAAAGCATAGGAATGAATAGTTTTAGCAGTGAATTTGTCATTTCAGATTTGTGTGACAAAATTTTCAATGAGCCAATCAGATCTGAATGTTTCTAAATAATAATTACACTGATGTCAGATACATTTAGTTGATTAGTATATCAAAATCTCTAAAATAATTCACTCACCATTTCATAGGCTGAATCTGTGAAGAAATTCAGATACATTTACTTATAAAGTATCTACTAAAGATGTTCCTTTATGTATGACCTTTGCTACTTGCCTATTTTAAAAATCATTGTATTTGCAGGGTATCTGTCATCTACATTTAAATGAAAATGTGCAGTACAGCACAATTCCACTGAATAACAACTTGTTATTCATTGACATGGCATTGGTTATTTGTTTCTTTGTACCAAGGCAACTATGACATCAAGCATTTCCTGTGTAACTCATAGGAGCTTAGTATTATTTGAGTCTAATATAAATATCATCATAAATCCTAAGTGAAGGAAGTTAGTCTCAAAATCTTGGTCCAATTACAGTAGTCTATGGTTGAATGAAGGGCAATGCTGGGTACAATATGACATCTCCTTTACAGACTTCTCCTATGCACTCACTCCCATCCTCACAGCCCCACAGGTATCCCAGGGAAACCTTCAATTAAAAAGGAAAAGAACTTAAGAGGGTAGTTCACATGACACTTTCTGTGGGATGCAAGGACAAAGAAACAAAAAATCTGAAAAGATTACAGACACAGGAAAAAATGGATTATCTTCAATGCATGGCATTGGCCATGCTTTAGGCAATTCTATACAACAGGGGATGCTAGTGACAGCAGTTATGGTGGCATCAGAGTCTGATAACTGACTTAAGTGTAGATGGTAGCAGTTGGGGTTGAAGTACGTCTATCTTTGCTATAGCAGTTTCCTTTCATTGACATTTCTTGGGGGTACAGCACCGTTTTGGAGCTTGCAGGGTGCTGTATTGCAGCAGCTTTCACCATTTTGATGACAATAATATCCAACATTCATGTGGCTACAGCTATAGGACCAACAAGAGAAGGCAACTCAACAGCCAGCTCTAGTGGGAGGCATGAGGATTCCTTTGTAAGACTTACGGAAAACAGGGCCTTTTGAGTATACTTCAATCTTTAATTAATACACATTGTTTCATCTGCCACAGCCTACACATCAGTTACTCATCACTTTCCCAACCCCCCCCCCATCGCATATGCTCCTATGATGCTCTGTCAGACTCCTTCAATGAGCACATCACACTTTTACTTGTTTAGTACCTGCCTCCTCTCTTAGTTCATAGTTGGCAGGAAACTGTTTACCTGGCTTGTCTTCTTCACTGCTGAATCCCCAGAGCCTGGCATATAATAGGGGCTCAAAACCTGTTTATTGAGTTAATAAAAAGGATATACTGGCTGGGCAAATCCCAATGTCCCTAGAGGTCTTCCATATGCAGCAAACAAGGCCACCTTCAATATAAAAGAATGTTCTATGGCACATAAATAGAGGCTGAGCTCTATCTCCTAATTGGCATAGGAAGCCCTTTGGAAAGTTAAACCATGCTCGCAATCAGAGCTCACACACATGTGCACATAGATGGCTACAATGGTAATGGAGAGGACAATTGCAGAACTACAGTAAATCAGAGGGTCAGGAGACCCAACTTACTCATGGGGTAAAATCATCCTTAACACAAATGTTCCCTTGGCCTTTATGTATGTGGACCCTACATAATGTTAATTATACAAATTTCCCCCAGATACGTTGAAAAGAACACAGGAAGATGTTGACAGAAAAAGTTCACAGTGCTGAGTGAGAAGCTCCTTACCTTTCACAGTTCTTGCAGGAACACACCGGTTATAATATTGTCCACTTCAAGTTTTAAGAGACAGATCTTCATGAGGTCTTTGTGCACCTACCCACCCCCAGCCTACCTCTGTGGCATTAATATTGTTTCCACAATCTGCATAAGAAACCAAGCCCCTTAACTGAGCACATTTTCCCCCAAAGCTCTCTCAAGTGGCTACTTTCTGGTGTTTTAACCCACATTATGGATACTACTGCAACAGAGAAGGTTTTTCCCTTTTTATTTCACAGAAACATAGAAGCAATGGGAAGAGAACTTACATACTGTTCCTAAACCACACCTTCCAATCTACCTGCATCTGTAACCAAGATTCTGATGTTTCTCTTGTCAAAGAGATGAAAACCTCCACTTCTTCCCTCGATTCCAGTATGTCTCACTTATTTGCCCCTCCTCAATCTTCTTGTTCTCAGTAAATCATAAATCCATCCAGCTTCTCAGGCTCATTTTAGTCCTCAATTCCTTGCTCTCGCTTACCCCACAGATCCCAATCCAACAATGAGCCCTGCAAGCTCTGTCACTAAGCTATATCCCCAGGCATTCACTTTTTTCCACTTGCTCTGCCACTGCTCTAGCCCAACCACCATCACCCATTGCAAAGACCTCAATGTGACAGCTTCCTCCCAGGTCTTCCTCATGCTGATCATAACCCCCAGGACTTATTTTTTTCATACAGCAGCTATTTACAGTATTCATCTGAGCACATCAGTTCACTGCTCAAAATCCTCCAATGACCCAAACCCTTCTTATATTCAAATAAAATCTTAACTTTTTCCCATGGCCTACAAAACCCCAGAAAATCTCATCCCTGTTTTTATCTGTATCAAAAATATACAACTCTCCAATCCATGCACTCACATTAAAACCATGGGGTTTTTCATTTTCCTCAAACTCTCATTTCTGCCTCAAGGTCTTTCTTAATCCATTGCCTAAAATATTCTGCCTAAAGACCTTAAAACGAGTCATTTCCCCAGTTCACTGAGGATTTTGCTTCAACGTTAACATATTCAAACTTCAACCAGAGAAACAATATATAACAATAAATTATATATAATATAATATGTTTTATATCATATGTATTGTATGTTATGTATTATATATTATAAGAAAGAAAATTTGTTAGAAAAATGCTTATGTGATTGTGAAGCTGGCTTAGAAAGTCTGAAGTTTATAAGGAAAACCATCAGAAAGGGAAGATCAGACTGTACCTCCACAGATATGAAATTGTTGTCCACAGGCAGAATTGGTCTTGTCTCTCAGGACAGATTGATTTTAATCTTATTTTAAGGCCTCTCAACCAATTAAGTCAGGTCCATCCAGAATAATGACTTAAAGTCAAGTTACTAAAGTAACTTGAAGTTACTTAAAGTTAACTTGCTTAAAGTCAAAGTAAGTAATTACTTAAAGTCGACTGCAACTTTAATTACATCAGCATAATTTCTTCACAAGAGTATCTAGATTACTGTTTGACTGAATAACTGGGAGCAGTAATTTAGTTCAATTAACGTATCAAGAAGCCATCACAGTCATTTGTTCAGAGAGAACTTCCATAAACATCATGGCCATATCAGGACCTTGCCAATCTCTTCATTCTCTAAGTACACCACCTGCTTTATTTCTTTTTTCATAGCATATATCACAAGCTGACAGTATGTATTTGTTTATTTTATGATCCTCCACTAGCTCTAAGAAGTCAGGGACTTTTATTCATAACTCTACAGTTATTTCAGATTCTTTTAATGAATGAATTAAGCAATGGAATGGTTACTGTAAATGCTCTAAGAAAAAGGAGGTCTTCAAGGTATGACATAATTCTCTACTCAAAACTCTGTTCTCATTCCTTGGCAATAAGTATCATTAGACCTTTTATTAAGGACTTGGCAAGGAGAAAATTTAAAGGCGTTTGTTTGAAACATGTTTGAAAGGGACTTGATTTCTAATGTTTGATTGTTTCATTACAATCAGATTTCTGATATCTGTTAACATTTTTTCTCTATAGTTCAAATCTTTATGTACTCTTTCGACCATGAAAGAGTACCTTTTGTAGGTACAGAAATTTACAATGTAGTTTTCAGTTAGAAAGAAAATTAAAAGGAACAGAAAGAAAATTAAAAGGAACAAAAAGAAAGAAAAGAAGGAAGGAAAGAGGGAAGAGAAGAGCCTAAAATTAATTCATGGTCAATTTAATTACTTTGTTTCTCTGTTTTTTTCCCTTCAGTTTCAATAAGCAACATAGAGAAAATCACACTGCTTTTGTAATCATTGTGTCTTTATTTCATACAAGTGCCTTTAAATACACAACAACATTGTTGTTAATAAATTTCACATTATTTAGTTACCCATTAAAAAGAATAGCCTGTGTGGTCTGAAAAGAGTGAGTTGGGGCCCTGAATGCTAATTCAACTGATTTGTAACATATACTGAGATTCTATTATGTGACAGGCACAAAATAGGTAGTGTGAGGGATACAAAAAATGGCCGCTTGCTTGTCTGAATCTCATATTTATTACATGTGTAAATCTTCCTTATTTTTCTCTGAATTTACTAAGCACAAATTCCCTTTGCCATACTTACATTTCTTTTGCAATTAACTATAAATAAATAAATTAATTAATTAATTAAATAATCACAAACCCAGTTAAAGCATGCATCTTTGCATAGGGGCTCTATAAAAAACCATTGTTGATATAGTAGATTAGGTTATAAAACAATTTTGAGTCGCTGGAAAGAAGAAAAGTTGTATATACTGAAAATAAATACTTTTATCAACCAATTCTCTGAGTGGATGAATGGATGAATTATTCCCGGGGAACAGCAAGTTGAGTCCTTTCAAAGGTACAGTCTGTCTCTTTCAGGCCACTCAAGGCCTATTCAGAAAAGGAAGCCACTGTATATAAATGGTACCAAGACAGTCTAGAAATCAAAGAGCCTCCCTACCTCACTCACCAGGAAGGTCTGGCAGATTGAGAATTGTTCCAGAAGAAAGCATATTAGACAACAAACGTCTCCTTGAATCATACCCAATGTAGGATATGGCGGAGGTTAAGAAAAACTCCTTTGTGACCATCAGTACACAAAGATTCACAGCAGAACAATAGTCAGGGTTTTCAAATAAATGATTCTCAGTGGCCTAATATCTTGTGTCAGATTCCTATTACAAGAGAATTTTAAAGCTTTGCATGAATGTCTTCCTAAAGCCTCCAAATTGCTACTCTCTTAGATGGGAGGCTCTCAAAACTTTGACTTTATAACACACTTTAAAATACAGACATTTTCCTCCTAAGCCAAGTTTTCATAATGCAAATTTGGTATGAATTGATCAATTAATGTTGGAAATAATTACTAATTTCTATCATATAAAATGCCATGATAAAATCTGTTCTATTCACTGGTTCATAAGAAAAGACACATGCAAAAACAAAAACAAAAAACAAAAACAGATGCATGAAACAGTCATTCTCTCAGTAAGATTTACATTAATCTGTAACAATTAAAAATAAAGTTATCACTGAAACTTCCTGTGCATCACTGGCTAAACCACATATGAAAGGGGCATTTTGCTTCCATTAAGAAAGGAACACTGACAATTTTAAGCCTTTCATTTTATGTGAGATGCACAAGGAAAAACACAAATAAATACATAAAATAATTCTAGAAACATCAACATAAAATGTATATCAATTTGTTATAGAGGACTTCCCTGATCATCTGAATTATAATAGTCAGTATGTATTGAAAACTTATTAACCTTCCTCCCAGTTAATGCTTTAAGAAAGTAGCATACATTTATATATTAATTCTTTCCATCCTTATTTAACTCTATGAAGCAAATACGATGTTATTACTATTACACAGATGAGAAAATAATATATGACAAAATTAGGCAATTTACCAATATAACAAAGCTTGGAAGTGGGGAAACCAGATCCAGACAGACTTCAGAGGATAAGTTCTTTTTTGTTTATATTTGATGCATATATATTTTTTATCATCAGTTTAACATCATAGGTAATTAACATTTTTTTAAATTTAAATCCAAGTTGGTTAACATATAGTATAATAATGATTTCAGGAATAGAGTTTAGTGATTCATCACTTACATATAACACCCAGTGCTCATCCCAACAAGTGCCCTCCTTAATGCCCATTGCCTATTTAGCCCATCCCCCTACCAAACACCCCTCTGGGAACCCTCAGTTTGTTCTCTGTATTAAAGAGTCTCTTATGGTTTGTCTATCTCCCTCTCTGTTTTTATCTTATTTTTGTTCCTCTTCCCCTATGTTCATCTGTTTTGTTTCTTAAATTCCACATATGAGTGAAATCATAAATTTGTCTTTCTCTGCCTGACTTATTTCACTTAGCATAATACACACTAGTTCCATCCATGTTGTTACAAATGGCAAGATTTTGTTCATTTTGATGACTAATATTCCAGAGTGTTTGTGTGTGTGTGTGTGTGTGTGTGTGTGTGTGTGTGTGTGTACATCTTCTTTATCCCTTTGTCAGTCAATGGACATTTGGGTTCTTTCCATAATTTGGCTATTGTTGATAGCACTGCTATAGACAATGGGATGCATGTGCCCTTTTGAATCAGCATTTTTGATTCTTTACATAAATATCTAGTAGTGCAATTACTGGGTTGTAGGGTAGTTCTATTTTTAATTTTTTGAGGAATTTCCATACTGTTTTCCAGAGTGGCTGCACCAGTTTGCACTCTCACCAGCAGGGCAAGAGGGTTCCCCTTTTTCCACATCCTCACCAACATCAGTTGAGATGTTAATTTTAGCCAATCTGAAAGGTGTGAGTTGTATCTCATTGTTGTTTTGATTTGTATTTCCCTGATGATGAATGATGTTCAGCATCTTTTTTAAGTCTGTTAGGCACCTGGATGTTTTCTTTGGAAGAGTGTCTATTCATGTCTTCTGCCCATTTCTTCACTGGATTATTTGCTTTTTGGGTGTTGAGTTTGATAAGTTTTTTATAGATTCTGGATACTAATCCTTTATCTGGTATGTCATTTGCAACTACCTTCCCCCACCCCATCGGTTGCTTTTTAGTTTTGCTGATTGTTTCCTTTGCTGTGCAGAGGCTTTTTAACTTGATGAGGTCTCAGTAGTTTATTTTTGCTTTTGTTTCCCTTGCCTCTGGAGACATGTCAAGTGAGAAGTTGTGGCCGAGGTCTAAGAAGTTTTTGTCTATTTTCTCCTCTAGAATTTTGATGTTTTCCTATATTTCATTTAGGTCTTTCAGCCGTTTTGAGTCTATTTTTCAGTATGGTATAAGAAAGTGGTCCAGGTTCATTCTTCTGCAAGCCGCTGTCCAGTTTTCCCAACACCATATGCTGAAGAGACTTTTTTCCATTGGATATATTCTTTCCTGCTTTATCAAAGATTAGTTGGCCATATGTTTGTGGGTCCATTTCTGGGTCCTCTATTCAGTTCCATTGATCTATATGTCTATTTTTTCTTTGTTTTTTCTTTGTTTGTTTGTTTGTTTGTTTTATGCCAGTACCATACTGTCTTAGTGATTACCTCTTTGTAATACAGCTTGACATCTGGGATTGTGATGCCACCAGCTTTGGTTTTCTTTTTCAACATTACTTTGGCTATTCAGGGTCTTCTCTGATTCCATACAAATTTTAGGATTGTTCTATCTCTGTGAAGAATGCTGGTGTTATTTTGATAGGGATTGCATTGAATATGTAGATTGTTTGGTGTAGTATTGACATTTTAACAATATTTGTTCTTTCAATCCAGTAGCATGGAATCTTTTCCATTTCTTTGTGTCTTCTTCAATGTCTTTTCTACAGTTTTCAGTGTATCTTTTACCACTTCGGTTAGGTTTATTCCTACGTAGTTTATGGCTTTAGTGAAATTGTAAATGGGATCGATTCCTTGATTTTTCTCTACATTGCTTCATTATTGGTGTATAGAAATGCAACTGATTTCTGTACATTGATTTTATATCTTTGGACTTTGTTGAATTCATGTAGCAGTGTAAAGGATAAGTTCTTAATCACTATATAATATTTATTTTATAAAGTCACTTACATGTCCTCGCTTTTTTCAAAGTCTATTTATTTATTTTGAGAAAGAGAGAGTGTGGAGGGGGAGGGGCAGAGGGAGTGGGAGAGAGAGAATCTCAAGCAGGCTCCACACTGCCAGTGCAGAAGCCAATGCAGGGCTCCAACTCACCAACCACAAGATTATAACCTGAGCCAAAATCAAGAGTTGGACCCCTAATGACAGGCACTCCAGGTGTCCTCATTTTATTAAAAAAAAAAATCTCAGGGGCACCTGGGTGGCTTAGTTGATTGAGTGTTCGACTTTGGCTCAGGTTATCATCTCATGGTTTGTGAGTTTAAGCCCCACATCCTGCTCTGTGCTGACAGCTCAGAGCCTGGAGCCTGGTTTGGATTCGGTGTCTCCCTCTCTCTACCTCTCCCCTATTTGGGCTCTCTTTCTCTCAAAAATAATATATACATTTATTATATATAAATATATATAAAATAAAAATGAATAAATATACATTTAAAAATAAATATACAGGGGCGCCTGGGTGGCGCAGTCGGTTAAGCGTCCGACTTCGGCCAGGTCACGATCTCACAGTCCGTGAGTTTGAGCCCCGCGTCGGGCTCTGGGCTGATGGCTCAGAGCCTGGAGCCTGTTTCCGATTCTGTGTCTCCCTCTCTCTCTGCCCCTCCCCCGTTCATGCTCTGTCTCTCTCTGTCCCAAAAATAAATAAACGTTGAAAAAAAAAAATTTAAAAATAAATAAATAAATAAATAAATATACATTTAAAAGTGTTTTTAAAAATCTCTGCATTCATAATTATCACAATTTATAATTATATTTCTAGTTGTTCTCATTGACTTAGTATCTGTCTGTCCCTATGGTCTCTAAAATTCATGGTACCCTGGACCATGTCTGTATAATGCAGTTTCTGGCACAAAGAAAAATCATCATAAACATATATTAACTACATGAATGAATAAATGAAGAAACCAATGAATTCAGAAAAAAATTACATAAATTTGTTTTCCCTGATATTTCATGATTTTTCAATCAAAATAATTGCAAGCAAAACTTGCTTTCATAACCAATTAACCTAGGACCCTTTGGTCACTTGATGGTCATTTTAAAGGGCACATTTAAAAGGATTTCATGGCACCCACCAATTGCTCACTATATCCAAACTCTGTTTCACTGTCTAAATAAAATTGATGCTACTTTTTAATTACAAGGAAAAGGTCTTCTATGTTCTTCTACATTACATGCATGCTGCTTCTACAGCTATTCAACATGCACTACCCATACCTTTTCCCTCTTACTCCTGGCAGGTAATATCCTGAATTACATTCACAATGATTCAGCTCCCCAGTCCATATGAGAAAAACTGTCATGATAATATTGGACTCAATATGGAAAAAATGTATTTTATAAATTCATCAAAGCTATAAAGAGAAATTGGTGGTGATGTTTAAAAAGTAAAAACCTTAAGAAAGCAAAAACCAGAAATATATGAGAAAAAAGCAAGACCTTGGAAGTATCAAAGGAAAATTTTCCTTATGATCTCCTTAAGCTAGGCAGTGACATTTTTCTTGTTATTACCAATTCCCCAGACCCTCAGTTTTCATATATATATATATATATATATATATATATATATATGTATATATGTATAGATAGATAGATAGATAGATAGATAGATAGATAGATATAGATATATTTTTTAATGTGAGAGTATCCTTTGCCCCTCATTAGACTGCAAACACCGTAATGTTAAAGGAAGGAACTATCCTCTATATATGTAAAGAATGTAAAGAGGCTTAAATGCTGGGATTGTGGTCAGGTTTCATGGGAAGAGCATACAACATCTATCTTGAGGCCTGCACATGCTCAGTGTGTAGGAGAAATAGCATGGTATGCCCAAGCAGCAAGTAGGAAGAGACAGTTCAGTAGGCACAGGAGATTTGGGCTGCAGTGAAGAAGCTGTGTGGGTGACACAAAGAGGAAATGTTGTAGGTGCTCCTGAGATAGAAACATGCCTAAAATAAATTTTAAGAACACTTCTGTATGATTGATTTGCATTCAACTTTTAAGAAAATATTTCAGTTATCTCTGACATCTCTGAGTCTAGGCTTCACTTTCTTTACTCATTGGTGAAGGTACAGAGCTCTGTGTGATCTACACATGGTTCCATTCCTTAGTACTTTGTATAGATCAGGTATCTTAATATGGTTTTTTGACTCAACATTACTTGAAGTAAAGAGGAGTAAGAAAGCTGGGCTGAACTTAAACTAATAAGGTCTTATTTTTTTAGGAAAAACAGAAACATCCATGTAAGATAACATATTGTGGTTTTATTTAGATTATCACATGAAAAAGCTGCATTGAATCCCAAACACTAATGCCCAGCAGATAGATGTTCAGTTAACATACAAAATGAAAGATTATCATTTAAAATAGAATATAGTAATTTATTCAAAACACAATCAACATATAAAGCCAGAAAAATAAGAACTTTCTATTAGCACTCATTAATAACAAAACAGGAGTAAAGGAGTGGAGGCAAATTAGCCCTTGTTTGGACAAAATTCAAATCTACATCACCTAGGTTGGGATAAAAGTCAAATCTACATCACCTAGTTGATATACACCCATAAAAGCAATTTGCCCTTTTCCCCCATGATGCAATAGCTGATGTAACAAAATTGAAAATTATGTATATGTGTGTATATATGTGAGTGTATATGTGTATGTATATGTGTGTGTATATATGTGTGTGTATATGTGTGTATATATACACACACACACATATATATGTATACATACATATACATATGTATACATGTATACATATATATACATATACATATGTATACATGTATACATATATATATACACATATATATAATTTTAGCTATTTGTGTGTTTTGTTGCATTCTACCATGAATTGATATAGTCACAGATTTGTCCCTTTCATTTTGGTGGGATAGAATAGGGTTTACCAAATTACAATAATCATAATGAAGCCATATATGACTTAGTCCCCAGGAAATCTCAATCTGAGACCAGACTTGCCCCTTTAAAGCCTGTGACCTGTTGCAATGTTCCAACATTTGTAGAAAGTTTATCAAATGGAAGCTGATATGCACTGCTGCCAATATCTTCCACCTCCTTGTAAATCAACAAGGCCTGTCGTAGCTGAAAAATGACCCAAACCTATTTATTAGTCAATGTATTGAATTATTCCTTTCTCATTTTTAGAAATTGCTTTAGATCACTTAATTATCCTATAGATCACAAGTTAGCAACCTATGACCCATGAACAGTACCATTTACTTAAGCTTTAAAAATGTGTTTGCAAAACCATTTAGACAGCAAACATCTCAAAAGCAGAGACTCTTATATTCAATTTGTTTATACCTAACACTAATGGAGTACTATGAATATTAAGGGATTCTAAAATGATGTATATGTGTGTGTCCCAAAATTTGAATTAAATTATTTTCCTAGCTGAGGAACTTAGCTTTCAGAGCACAGAAACACAGCTCATGCCTCGTCATTTGTTACATTTGGTCATGACCATTACTGTGTAGTTATTCTGACAACTCAGGAACAAAGAGACTCTAAACTACAGCATCATTAGAAAGAAACGCATCATTCCTAGGGAACAATCTTGAGAATAGGTATGGTTTAGGCAACAGATAAAGAGTATGAATATATGTCAGTGAAGTATGGCAAAGCAGGGCTACCATGTTACACAGTTCTATAGCACAAAAGTCAAATTGAAATTCCGCTGTAGGGAGAACCATTTGCATAGACTAGATGTAAACATCATTCACATTTTACCTCCTAGATTTGTTCAACTCAGCAGCAAAGCCAGATAGGCCACCCTGAATATTTTCTTAAAGCCCAGCCACAGGATTTGCAATTTAGAAATCAAAGCTTGTTTAAGGCCTATGGAGCCAGTTCTTTCTCTGAGTTTGGGATCAGGCCACCTTAACACTGAATCTCAAGAGTCCTGAAGGTCACTAGCTTTCTGTGCTTTGCTTTTGCTGATCCAGCACTTAGAATTTTCATTTCCATTTTGAAACCAATAAATCAGCATATCTTGCCAGAGGAGTTTTAACCTCTTAAGATGCAATCAAATTGCTCAGTCAGAATGACTCCTGAAAATTGATCTGCACGTTGCTAAGAATGGAAAAGAACTTTCATGTTTCTAAGGAATATATATTGCTGATTTATAGAATAATGCTAGCTGGATCGTGCAGGACTAAGTAATGCTATTGTAATTAGAAAGATCTGAAATTATCCATACCAAATAGAGCAGAAAGTTGTCTATCAGTGATATTGTCCCATTGTATGTGGTTAGATAAACAATGTAATCAATGTGTTTGCTGATACACTGTTTTGTAATTACCTTCATGTCATTCTGAAATGTTACTGTCTTTGATCATTGTTAAGAACCATACAAACAAAATGCACCTTTAATTTCTGAAGTACTTCCCTTGGTGCTTTATATAACATACCAAAGTTACTTTTGGTTTGTATGGTGTTTGGGGGGAAAGAAGGTACATAATTTTATTATTTTTATCCTGATTTTTATAGTTTGATCCAACAAAGTATCAATGGATAATAGTTTCCAAAATTAGGTCTTTGAATAAAACAATTTGTATTTAACATATTAATTTTCTCATTCAATGTGTGATGCAGAGCAGTAATATTACCAATATATTGCTTCTTAGTTTTTTTCTTTTTCTTTTTTAATATATGAAATTTATTGTCAAATTGGTTTCCATACAACACCCAGTGCTCATCCCAAAAGGTGCCCTCCGCAATTCCCATCACCCACCCTCTCCTCCCTCCCACCCCCCATCAACCCTCAGTTTGTTCTCAGTTTTTAACAGTCTCTTATGCTTTGGCTCTCTTTTTCAACCCAATCCTATCCTATTTCTTTGGTCATGGCTGGCCCAGCCTCACAAGGGAATCCTAAAAAGATCATTCATCTCCCAGCTAGAACAGTGGGAGGGAGTTGAGAAATGACCACCTCTGTTGAGACCCTACATCTCCCTTTAATGAAGCAATATCTATCTAATTAATCTAATCAGGCTATTACAGAGATTAGCAAGATAACACATCCCAAGTGTCCCGTGTTATTTAGAGAAAGGTTTTATGTATATAGAAGAAACAGCATAATTTTATCTATGTATTATTCCCTCAGCCCTTAAACTGACTGGTTTTCAGCTTCAGTGCTCAGAATCAAGTGAGCCTAAAGTCAATGTAAGACTCAGATAAAAGAACAAGTGAATTGGCAACCACTAAAATCACTAAGTAATGTCTGAAACATATGAACATGAACAATCAGTCTGCTATCAGGAATCTCAAAATGACATTTTTTTTCTTGCAGAGTTTAGTACTAATTTCTCACCTCTTCAACTGCTGGGTGTCATATAAAATGTAATCTGTGCGTGTTTTTACTAAACTAGCAAGGCAGTTGGTATTGTTTCTCTCTTTCTATAGAAAGGAATGCCAACCTCCCCCATTACAAGTAGGGTAATCAGGTAAGTACAATAGAACAATCTTTGCCTCTGAAGTTTTGCATTGTTATGAACAGAAAATAATAACATGGTTTTTGTTACTGTTGTTATCACCCAACTCATGTTCTGTTTAAAGGCAATTATTGCTAAAATATAAATGGGTAAAGGGAATAGAATAATGAAAGGAGTCATTAAAAGAAGGTTGAAAGAAAGTCTAGTTAAGACAGCTGCAATGCATTAAATTGTAGTTTAATTATTTCAAACTTTTCCTCAGAATACTTAAGGGAGAATTGCAGGAATATTGGAGAGGAAAGGCCAAGCTGTACTAGGCATTCTGAAGGAAAATATAATAAGATTCTCTACCTTTGTTATTTTTCCATGTGTTTTCTGTGTTTGCAGCCCACATAGGAAGGAGGGAAAGAATGGGTACTGCTCCCATCCCTATACCCTAGTTCTTGGTTGCAAAGGCCTCAAAAACAAGCTGTCACTTTGAGCCTGCTCTGTAATTATGGCATGGGCCTTTTATGGAAGAACACATGAAAAAGTCTAAAGAATAATCTTCTAATATCACTTTGCCCAGAAGTGTTTTCATCCCATCATTAACTATGCAAATTCCTTCTTGGTCCCTCAAGAACTGCAGAAGTTAAAGCTGGAATTAGGAGAAACTTCACTCTTGTTCACATTTAGGAAATTTTGAAAGAACCTATATATAAAAAGACAAATATCAGCATTGGGTCAGAAGGCCTACTCTGGTTCTCGTAAGTTGATTGTTAAATGTTCTGGCATTTTATGAGATAGTTATTACACCACTGGTGGCTTTAAACTGAGCTTGGTAGAAATATTTACACCATGGAAATGGATAAACAACACATCAGCCCCCCAGTTGTCCAGCATCCCAGTGAAGCAGGAAAGCTGAAGAGGCTCTATTTCAGAAAGGCTACATCTCTGCTGTTTTTCTGATAGGCCCAATTTACTCATGTTCCATATTTTTCCACTAAATAAGCCAAAGAAGCTATGTTCCCACTTTAAGAGAGAAACAAGAAAGGTAATAATTCTCTGAGTTTTTTCCTAGGCCCAAACATCTGATAACACCTAGGAAGACTCATATTCCAAATACATTCCAGGACATTAGCTTTAAAAAAACCTTGGCCGATGATTCAATTATTTACGGAATAACACCTATTGTTCACCTGACACTTGCCTTTGATTGGATCCTACCATGGATTCCTGAAGGAACACATACCCTAGATTAATTCCCAATATAACCCCTAACCCCAAGCAATGATGAGACTCATTCTTCTCTCCTTTATGAGTCTCCCAGACACTCCATCTGCTATTCTCTGTCATTCATGCTATTCAATAAACTCCGTTTTCACTTTCTCTAGCTTGCATTTGATTTCTATCTTGTGTGAAGCCAAGAAATCTTGGCCCACAGGACCCTCCCCTAGGTTCTCAGACCCAGTCTGCCTGCATCACCAGCATGCTGGAAGGAGTGGCAACTGGAATAATAGTGACAGCCATGAACCTTATAGACTTTAGTAAAGACATTCCAGTGTAATAGGATTAGTGTAGACGCCTGTTAAATTCTAAGATGATCATCACAGGAACTTTCACAAAGATGATGAAATAGCAGGATGACACAGCAGTACATAATGCAAGGGAAAAAAAAGGCTGTAAGTAGCTCAAAAATGATCTTTAACCACCTGTGACTGGTACCCATCCCAAGACAGGAAACTTTGCCTTTAAATACCACCATACTTGTCTGTTTTAATAAATGCTGTTCAAAATTGTATGTAATTCAACCAAGTTTTCTCTCCACCTACCCCCATCCCCAAACAATTCTTAGTGGTGTGCTACAGCACAAATTTGAAAAAATCTTTTTAGGTGTTGTTAAATCAAAATCAACCTAAATGCTCTATAAGTCACTGCCTCAGGCTTTTGCAGACAGTAGCCTAAATGAGTACCTGAGAAAACTTAGTTTTATATTTAGTCTCATGAGCAGACAGTAGCAAGACAAATAACCAACACAGATTTGATTATACACTGCTTACTACATACCACAAGTATCATCATACTACATGTTCATAAGACCCTGTGAAGTAACTACTGCCATTTTACAGATAAAAAATAAAAACAAAAATAAAAACAAAATGAAAACCTGAGTCACAGGGAGCTTAATTACCTTGCTAATATCTCAAAGCAGTAAATCTGGAATAAGCTATGAGTTCAGAATAAGCTATGGAGCCATTGTGTGGCTCCAAAGGGTAAGAGTTTAACTATTACACCAATGCTCTTCATGAATCATGATTTTTGTGACATTCAGAATTTCTAAGAATGTTTGATTCAGTTGTTCCTTTTACTAGAATGCAATGTGCATTATTTTTTTTTCTTTCTTATGTATAAAGAATGTTAGTTTATATATAAATATTTTGACATTTTCATCAATTTCTACAATTATGGTAGTCACCTGTATAAATGTGAATTTACTCTAATTCAGGTTGATTTAATTAACAGTTAAGAATATACTAGAAACTGGGGCACCTGGGTGGCTCAATTGGTTAAGTTTCTGACTCTTTTTTCTCAGGTCATGATCTCACAGTTCATGAGTTCAAGCCCCAAGTTGGTCTCCACACTGACAATGTGGAGCCTGCTTGGGATTCTCTCTTTCCCTCTCTCTCTGTCAGTCTCTCTCAAAATAAATACATGAACTTAAAAAAATTAAAAAGAAGAATTTACTAGAAACTACACACTCTATTGAGAATTATGGAAAACAGAAAAGCAGTATTAACAGTAACATGATATCTGCATCAGACTTCATTACAATGGAAGTTGAGAGCCAGCACTTACACACCTGAAACATTTGTAGATTGGAACAAGTTAAAATACAATGAAGTGCTTCCTCCAGGAAAGTTCATGGAATAGACCATATTAAATTAATGTGCAATCCATAAAGATTGCTGTAGAAAAAAACACAAGACAAAATAATTAGGCATTAGAAAAATGAATGATAAATAAAACAGCCCTTTGATATAATATGCTATTATAGAGTTATATAAAGGTGAATAAAATACATAATGATGATAATCAAAAGACCTTCCAGGAAAACTTGATACTGAAGAAAAAAGAAAAAAATCTGGAGTAGATAAGGAATGAAGGAAACATAATGCAGAATCTCGAATGATTGAAAAAGAGAGGTGTATGATGTAAGAAGAAAGCAGAGCTGTAACTATGTAACTATGTAACTGAGGATACAAGAGAAAATTTTTAAATTAGAAATTCAAGAGGTGACAGTATTTCTTTCAGTAGGCTAAGGCAACTGGGCCACAAGCACAGAATCTCTCAGCGTAGACAAACAAAAAAACATGATTTATATTCAGTGAAAAAGAATATTGTAGAGTAACACTAACGAAAAAACTATATCTCAACATTAAATTACCTTTGATTATTGCTTGGACTAAATATAACTTTAATTTTAATTAAAATAACAAAATGATTGAATTTAAAGAATTATAAGATCAGTTTCCTAATTTATGTCCATGTGGATGGAATGATTAAAGAGATACTAGGCATTCAGAAGATGAAGAAAGAAATCAGGACCCATGGTGTCATTTTGAGGAAGAAATTAACTCATAAAAGAAATGATGGAATTGAGATATAATGATTTATTTCCCAATAAATAAGGAAATGGATCTGATGCTCTTTGAAAGCCTGGGGCTATACACAAGAGAATATAGCTGGAATGTAATATATGGGAAGAGAAAGTTTAGAGGAATCAAGGAACTTTCATGAGAGGAATGGATGCTTTTTTGACCCTGTAAGGACATTTATTGGCAAATTGATAATAATAACCACTGATGAAATCCTAAAGTCTATTATCAAATTGAATTTTATTTATTTTCAGTCATACATACACAGTGATTAGGCTAATGGCATAACGTATTTGTTAGAGTAAGCAACTCTAACTGTTGCAACAAATAAACCCTGAAATTTCAAAGGCTTATTAGCCAATAAAAATTTATATCTTACACATGCAATCTAACATGGTTCAGTCAACTTTCCTCTCTGTAGTTATACCATCTGTAATACTTGGCTTCCAGAGTCACCACTATAGGGAAAGTATGATCTGGGGATTTATGCAGACTTTTTTTAAATCCAGGCCAAGAAATATTACACATAATAACTGTCCACATCTTACTGGCCAAAACTCAATCTCAGTGACACAACCTAACAGCAAGAAAATACAGACTTTTCCTATGTTCCCAGGATGAGAATAAAGTCAAGTGACAAACAGCATCAGTTCTGTCAATATATATAATATTAAGACACAAGAAACAATACATACATTTATGCCTGGAGCACATTCTGCTTTCACTACTTGTGACTCAAAGGGAAAACCGAGGAATGGGACAAACTGGGACAATTAATCACTAGTGTCTTCGCTATGAATCTAAAAGATCCCATGGGGCACCTGGGTGGCTCAGTGAGTTGAGCATCCTACTCTTGATTTAGGCTCAGGTCATGATCCCAGGGTAGTGGGATCCAACCCTGCATCGGGTTCCACACTGAGCATGGAGCCTACTTGGGATTCTCTCTCTCTCCCTCTGCCTCTCTCCCCTACATGTGTGCTCTCTCTCTCTAAAATAAAAATTAAATAAAAAATTAAAGATACCTGACCAGAGCAGTGTCTGAACAATGGGTGATGAGATAGTCTTTATGAGAGGAGAGTACTATTAACATAAAAAATTGGTCTTATCAAGTATCAGCAGTAAGAGTTTATATATAGTGCCTCTCTTGCTCCCTCTCTCTCTTTATCTCTCTCTCTCTCTGTATATACACTTTCTCTCTGTATATACTTTCTGTAAATCTGTTAGGCTCTGTGTCCCTGTACCATTCTATATGCTAATTTTCCCTCTCTTAAGACTTACCAAGAGGCCATCTGATGTAGAATTACCTGATTATTTCATGGATGAACATACACCATGATAAATAACTGGATATCTTCCTTAGGATTCTTCAAAATATGTCTCCAACCTGCACTCAGTTTTGCTACCTACTGCTTATTTCTTGCATCTAGCCCTCCCATATTCCTCAAATCATTATTATACAAAAATATTTACCTTCAGGACAATGCATTCATAAATCTGAATACTTAGGGCCATCATTTTATCCAGAAACAAAAAAGCCTGATATAATTACCAGATATTTCACCTTTAGAAGGAAGAGAGATAGTAAACAAACATGTAAATGTATTAGTGTGTTTTACTGAGAGAGAAGGAGGGAAGAAGAGAGGGAGGAAGAGAGAGAGGGAAAGAGCTGGCTGGTTTAGAAGATCAGACAACTCTATCCCCACAGTAATTGAATAACAGATGAACATTTTATCCAAACAGGCCAATCTGGGTTATGCCAAGAAATTTTCTGAAACTATCAAGAAAGACATAATCTTTCTCAGTTTGCCAACCCAGGATAATATAAGAAGTAGGTAAATAAGGCTCTTGTTCTATGATACACAGAAAACTTAAGAATGAATTCAACAAAGGTAAATAAAATAGCTGAAAGATGGACAAAAAGAAGAAGGGAGAGGAGACAGAGAGAGAGAAAAAACCTGAATCCTGTATTCTGCCATGATTCAAGCAATTTCTAAACATTTCAGCTACTGAAATAATAAATTCCTACACTATGCTACTTCAGCAATTCACCTAAAGGACTATATATATATATATATATATATATATATATATATATATACACATATATATATGATATATGATAGATATATATGTGATATGATAGATACAATATATTTTAGAATAAAATTTTTAGAGGCACCTGGGTGGCTCAGTTGGTTAAGTGTCTGACTCCCAACTTTGGCTCAGGTCATGATCTCATGGTTTGTGGGGACTGAGCCCCACGTTAGGCTCTGTACTGACAGTGTGGAGTCTGCTTTGGATTCTCTTCCTCCCTCCCTCTCTATGTCCCTGCCCCACTTGCTCTCTCTCTCTCTCTCTCTCTTTCTCTCAAGACAAATAAATACACTTTTAAAAGAAGAATAAAACTTCTAAAGTTTACAAGAGAAATATGTACATAAATACAAATAGTGAAACAGAAAAACAAAATTTTAAAAATCAATATTTAAGGGGTGCCTGGGTGGCTCAGTAGGCTGAGCATAGGACTCTGACTCAGGTCATGATCTTGCCACTCATGGTTTCAAGACCCATGTTGGGCTCTGTGCTGACAGTTCAGAGCCTGGAGCCTGCTTCAGATTCTGTGTCTCCCTGTCTTTCTGCCCCTTCCCTGCTCATACTTTGTGTTTCTCTCAAAAATAAACATTAAATTTTTTTTTAAATAAATAAAAATCAATATTTTAAGAAGTTCCTTGTGTCAGGCAGGACTTAAAATGTCTTTATTTATACAGTCCGTTGTACTTAAAATTTTTCCTATAAATTATTCAATTTAACTTTAGTATAACCATATAATAGTTATTATCATCACACTCTACAAGAAGAAAACTTATGGTTCACAGAAGAAAATGATTTGTTCAAGGTCATGTAATAAGAAATTGAACAATAATTCAAGCCACCTCATTTCCACTGTGGGAATACAAAATGTTCATCTTAGAGTTGAGAAGTGTGAACTCTAAGTTAAACATAATAATAAATGGTCAAGAAAGTTTACTTTCACCTCAGAAAACAATTATAGAGGAGAAGTCATCCTAGTTACCTTGGTCTGAGTTCAATTGGAAGCAGAGCCTGAGAAAAGACTTGACTGCAGGTATTTTATTTGGGAGGTGATCCCAGAGTGCTAGAGTGAAGGAATGGAGAAAAAGAGACAAGGAAGGAAAAACAACAAAGGAAAAATCACTGTGCTTGTCCTCAGTGTGTGCATCTGATACTAAACCCCACTTGGGACCATCTGATAAATCTTCTTGTGCATATGCAAAACTTTAACCTGGGTGATTGGAAGCTACAGCTTTTATCCACCAACTCTCCATTTCTACTGTTTGTCGTGGCCACCCCGCTCCAGGCATGAGCACTCCCAACAGCTCCTTGAGGCCACACCTTCATGTGGGCCAAGAGTGCTTGTCCCTGCTGCCTAGAGAAAGACCTGAGGCAGAGTTGGGAAAACCTCAGCATGCTCACAGCTGCCCTCACAGGTGCAGCAGGAGTCAGAGGCAGGATCCTGGGACCTAGCAAAGGGCACCAACTATGTCTGCTACAGTCATTCCCAAAACGGACTGACATTAAAATCAATGTGTTATCATTGCTCTGAGATCTGATGTGGACCTGGTAACAACAGAGAGAAAGAACAATGGAAAAGTCTGTATCACCTCTCACAGAAAACAGATAACATATTTTTTCTCCTTATTAACTAGAGTTCAGCATCCATCTCTTAAAAACAATGTGCAGTTTCCAAGAGATTTGATTTCTGGCTTGAGTGGTAAATAGAATTATTCATAAAGCAAGAATGAAAATGAGTAAAAAAAAGATAAAATTATTACATTTAGATGTAAATATGTTTCATCACTATATTTAATTAGAAGTTCTAATAAATGTTACCACTACAAATGTCTAATACCTCACAGACTAAATTACCTTTAACATACACAACAGGGGGACAATTTCGTTTGGGCAGTAGACAAAGATAAATATAAATAAGTCTGAAGAGAAATATAAGAACTTACTACATTTTTATAGCAGTACATATTAAAGATAAAATAGTTTAATGTTTAACTTAAAATTTGTACAGAATAAAGTTTAGTTTCAAAAGAAAGTTGCATTGTAGAAACTTATCTTTTTATTTAAAATATTCCATTTTCTTTTATTGTTTTTTTTTAAATTTTTTTTTCAACATTTATTTATTTTTGGGACAGAGAGAGACAGAGCATGAACGGGGGAGGGGCACAGAGAGAGGGAGACACAGAATCGGAAACAGGCTCCAGACTCTGAGCCATCAGCCCAGAGCCCGACGCGGGGCTCAAACTCACGGACCGCGAGATCGTGACCTGGCTGAAGTCGGACGCCCAACCGACTGCGCCACCCAGGTGCCCCTCTTTTATAGTTTTAAAAGCCTTCATAAGCATCAATACTTGTATAATATTTGTAATATTTGCAAAAAAGTCAGGACAAAACAAACAATTAGAGATTCGTATTGGGTAAGCCATTTATTAGTAGTTAGGGCATTTTCTGATTTGATATTAACAATGAAAGTTACTGAAATTTCCATGCCTTCCTGAATTATGCTCCTATTGACTTCAGGCTATAATACTTATTTTAAATGTTAATGTTTATTTTTGACAGAGAGAGAGACAGAGCAGGAGCGGGGGAGGGGCAAAGAGCGAGGGAGACACAGAATCCGAAGCAGGCTCCAGGCTCTGAGCTGTCAGCACAGAGCCAGACACGGGGCTCCAACTCACAGACCACGAGATCATGACCTGAGCTGAAGTTGGACTCTCAACCAACTGAGCCACCCAGGTGCCCCCAGGCGTTAATACTTAAGATCACATAATAACAACTAGAAATTGTGTAAGCACACTTCCTATGATAATTTTACTTGAAATAAGTTAAGCTAAAATGCTACAAATTTTTAATCAAAATGCTTGAAATCATACTGATGCTATGAATGTTTCCTAATAAAATAAAAAGCCTCATACAGAGATTATAACTCTAGAAATAAGAAAATTCAGGAAATTCTCCATATGTTCAAGTATATCTGTATAGGTATTATTCATATATATTTTTAAATGTAAATACATTTTATTGAGGTATAATGGATATTCAATTAAATATACTCATTTTGAATGCACAGTTTGACAAGTTTTGACAAATGCATTCCCATAACTACCACCACAGTCAAGATATAGAACATTTCTATCACCTCAAAAAAGTTCCCTTATATCCTTAGCCAAACTTGCCCTACTATACCACGACGGGCTCCAGGCTATCACTGTAGATTTTTGCCAGTATACATTATCTCCGCCTGTTGAAGAATTGTATACAAACAGAATCATATGTATTGCAATACATTTTGGCTGGCTGATATAAGGTCCCAAACATAGAATAAAAATAGGCTGGGAATGACTGTCCTCCTCACTGAAGAACGAGCTAGAGTATGGAATCTCCCTTTGGGAATGGCTTATCGGAAGCTCTGAGGGAATATAAGTGTCAATAGTGATGGTTGGTTGCTTGTTGCAAGTTTTCACTTCATATCTCTCTCTTCCACTTGGGAAGACTCTGCAGGGAAAAAAAAAGTTTGCTTCTAAATCATTATAGTTTCTACTTCTTTTTTAAGTCTTTGTTCTAAAATCTGCCAAAATCTAGACATTATTCTTTCTGGGATAGACAGTACTTTGATTCATCTATGCACAATGAACAAAACACTTCATAGCATCAACAGGCAAAACTGATCAAAGGGTATCACATTACTATGTATTCCCTGTCAAAACTCAAACAACATCCTAATGTTACCTGCACATATTTCAGTTCTCTGCCTGAAAAGGGGGAACTTCAGTTTTGTCAAGGGATCCTGTACCCTGAGCAATAGTTGCTTGATAATGCTGATTAGAAAGAAGGCAAAAAGGGGCTGAGAGAAGGTGCAACAAGTGGGAAAGCAGTAATCTAAACCTTTTAGGTTTTGCTGGGACAAGGGTTTGGGCCTCCATCTACCTCCCAATCACTCAGTTATATCCTTGCAAATTCCTATTTTGCATTATGTGTGACTATTTTCTCCTTATCTAGTGGGGAGGAATACATACATAAAAAGGGCAAGCCATCTGGGTTTCTACACAAATGAATTTTAAATATGGAATCTGCATATGTTATTTACTCTCCCTCACTGAAAACATGTAAATGTCTTAGGGGAAAGGCTGCAGTTAACTTTCAAATATCTTACTTAAGAGAGATGTTTGTAATGTTAGCATCCTCTATCCCCATAAAAAAAGGAAAAATCATTATGTGATTAGGATTATGGAATTTCAAGACACATTTGGAGACAGTGCCCAAGTTTTCCAATAATTATCTATATGGTCATTGATGCAAGGTGAATATTTTGTCTTAATACTTGAGGAACTCTCCAAAACTTTCCTTTTCTTAGGTTTTATTTTTTAGGGTTGGTTTGTGGTGTTTCTCCAAATTTTTATTTGTCCAGTAATTTAAACCTCCAATTCTTAAGAGAATCTGATGAATTTTGTGACTGTAATTTAGTTTGAAGATCTCTGTCCCTATCCATCTTGACCTTGCCCTTCCTCCTCTGAAAACACCTGCTATTTCCCCTGCTTAGCTCACTTTATTTCCTCTTTTCAATACAACACAAGGGTGGTTGTTAAAGTCCAATGAGCATGTAGTTAGGCACAGGAAAATGTGTAGTAGAAAACAGAAGTAAAATTGGAGTAATTAGCATGCATTAAGAATAAAGGAGTTTAGGGGCCTCTGGGTGGCTCAGTCAGTCAAGCGTCTGACTTCAGCTCAGGTCATGATCTCACAACTGTGAGTTCCAGCCCCACATCGGGCTCTGTGTTGACAGCTTAGAGCCTGGAGCCTGCTTTGGATTCTGTGTCTCCCTCTCTCTCTGCCCCTCCCCTGCTCATGTTCTGTTTCTGTATGTCTCAAAAATGAATAAACATTAAAAACAAAGAATAAAGGAGTGTATGGGGTGCCAGGGTGGTTCAGTCGGTTAAGTGTCCAACTTAAGCTCGGGTCATGATCTCACGGTTTGTGGGTTTGAGCCCACATTGGGCACTGTACTGATAGCTCAGTCTGGAGCCTGCTTTGAATTCTGTCTCCCTCTCTTTCTGCTGCTCCCCCACTCATGCTCTCTCTCTCTCTTTCTCAAAAATGAATAAACATTAAAAAAAGAACAAAGGAGGTTACTCATGGAGATGGAGAAGAAATAATAATGAAAATGAGAGGAAAATAAAAGTGGGAAGAGTCATGTAGCCAAGGGAAAATCACCTTTAAATTTTTTTTAACGTTTATTTATTTTTGAGACAGAGAGAGACAGAGCATGAACGGGGGAGGGTCAGAGAGAGGGAGACACAGAATCTGAAACAGGCTCCAGGCTCTGAGCTGTCAGCACAGAGCCCGACGCGGGGCTGGAACTCACGGACTGCGAGATCATGACCTGGCTGAAGTCGGACGCTTAACCGACTGAGCCACCCAGGTGCCCTGGGAAAATCATCTTTAAGAAATGGTGGCAGTTAATCTCGGTGAGGTATATGGCACCAGAACTTGGTTCCCCATCACTGCAAGGCTAAGGTTTAAATCTATAGATAATGGACTACAGTTGAACCTTTTGAACAAGAAGGGAGTATAAGAAATACAAAGCTTTGTTTAAGAGAGATTAATCTGGAAGGTATTGTAGTGTGCATTTTATACATGCAGACTTCCTTATAATAGCTATCTAATGTACCCTAAAATTCTTCAGCTGAGTGTGTTGTGCATATTTATGTGTGTATAAGTTAACTTTAGTCTATATTTTAAGAACAGTTGGTTAATTTGAATGATCCTAATCAGAGATACCTACTCCAGAACTTGTTGGGCAGCTAGCTAGAGTTCAAATCCCAGAATTAACTATAATATCTTCCATTATCTTTAGCTCCAAATACTGTAGTGGGTTTTTTGACTAATACAAAAGATGTCAGATGTTAGAAATACTTTTTCATTGGTGATATGTGTTATTCAAAGTATCCTGATTTGTCCACTAGATTATACCTTGCAGAATAGCCCCTTAGGCCCAATACTGTTGATTCAACCCTTGGTTCAGACATTTAATGAAGAATTCTATCCCTGTTTCCAACCAGGACAACTAAATTCTACAGCTAGAATATTGTAACATAAGCCTTGAATTAACTTTTCGTGTTCATTCTAACCAGAATGCCTAAAATGATGAGCTACACTTCACTGAATTTATAAGAAAAAAATTAAGACTATTTTTGGCATTTTTCCTCACATATTTTTCCATAAGTAGCAGTAATCTGAAACTTATCTGTATCATATTTACTAGCAGGTAGTAGCATTTTAAGAAAGCTAACTTGTGAATCTCACTTAACTATTAGAAATAACTGATATCTATTTTTAAAATCAAAACCAAACAAACCGAAGAAACCTTGATAATTGTGAATGGCCAAATTGGCTTGCGTCAGCATGCAACTGATTACAGATGTAAGGCCAATTTTGAAAACACATCAATAATATTTATGTGAAGGAAAGATGGTGAACTAGTTATATGTGGGAACAGAAACATTTGGGAAAGACTGATTTCAAAGTCTCTGTAAGTTTTATACAAAAGAAATTTAACCTCAGATCTCATTAAACTTTCCAATTTAAGAAATTAATTTTATTCAGTAATGTCAAACAAAGACATTATATTAAATGCAAAACATATGTATCTCAAATTTTATTTAGTAATTTTGATTAAAATAATAAGAATTAGTAAGAAAGTGGAACTGAAATAATAAAATAATTACACAGGAAAATAATTAGGTCAGAAAAAAGAAAGGTAGAATTTAAGATTTCCAGTGGTTTATCTAGAGACATATTACAGGTCTTCTGGAAGAATATCTAACATTGTGTGGGATGATGGCAAATGTATTGTGTTATAAAAACACAGCTGCACATCCTGTTCTATATAAAATGCTATGGTAGGGCAACAGATTGTACGTAGGTGCAGTGTGTACTCAGTTTGTTTTAATAAAGGACAATTTTATGTTTTGCCATTTCTGGCATAGTTTAGTCCATTCTGAAAATTACTCTCTATCTTCCCCAAGGAACAGGAAGCGAATTTTGGATTGAAATATTTTCTTAAAAAACAAAACAAAACAAACAAACAAAAAAACAGACAATTGTATATTTAGAAAAACAAGAAGGTATAATGTAGCTCACTCTATATACTCCTCACATAATGAGGTTTTTCCCCATAGATTTGCTCCATGGTAAGCAGCATAAAAACTACTTATATGACATGATTCCAATGACATGAAAAACCCCTCTTGCACATGCAAAGCATTTCTAAATTACTTAACATTATTATTATGTTTTGACATGAAGAAATTAGTTGAAGCTATAGTTCAACATATAAAATTTTGCCTGGGCCATAGTAAGCATCAATGAATCATGTTGAATTTAAACATACATATTAGAGCAAGAAGTAGGGTAAAAGATAATTAGCTACTATTTACAAATCAATACAGATTAATTTGTTGCATTAGCAACAGTTTCTTCTTAGGACAACTAGCTTCAAGAAAAGAAAAGCAAGTTGGAGTATGTCTGAACCTTGAACAATTATCTAGGGGTCGAAAACTGGGCAGGTGGAGTAAAGGAACTGCCAAAAAGTTAATGCATATGACCCAAATTTACTAGTACCAAACTTTAAATTATCACAATACTAGAAAACATTGCAAATGCTTACATATCTTTATTTCTTAACTCTTAACTAATAGAAGGAAATAAAATAAAATGCATTACTGGCAACCAACTTCCTTAAGTTCTCCTAATTACTTTCATTATTTTTTAAATGTTTATATATTTATTTTGATAGAGAGAGAGAGCATGAGAAGAGAGGCAGAGAGAGGGAGAGAGAATTCCAAGCAGGCTCTGCCTTGTCAGTGCAGAGTCTGAAGCAGGACTCAATCTCACAAACTGTGAGATCATGAGCTGGAATCAAGAGTCATGCTTAACCAATTGAGCCACTCAGGCACCCTAGTCTTCTTAATTATTTTAAAAATATTCCAATTCTAGTTAGTTATTGAAAGTTAATATAAATTCACTTTTAGCCATTAATTTATATTTATCTTTTACATCTTTATTGATAGGAATATAGTAATTCAGTTCAAAAGTCATAGTTAACTTTTGCAAGTAGGATCTGGCAAGTCAGTTCCTGGATTTTATATAAAGATAAGAAAAACTTTTATATCTGTACTTCTAGGATAAAAACTTTGACAAGATAGACACTCACTCAGTAAAGACAAATATTATAGAGATGGGATCTTTTTTTCCTCCTAACTATAGAGCAAATAGAGGATATATTTCAAAAACAAGGGTATTTAAACAGGCCAGAATACTGTAAATATAAGCAAAAAAAGAATATATGCATATATGTATGTGTATATGTGTTATATATACATATATTATAATTTTAAGATTAATAGCATATTTAAATAATTAAAAACATAAGATACTTCAGTAAAAACAGTGATCTCTGAAAGATGAAAAACATACAAGTTGAGTCCTAAAATTGCTCAGGCTACTGCCTGGGAAAGTTTCTGGGCTGCAGCACAGACTGGAGGAACCTAAAAAGTGCTTAGCGGACTCCCTAAGTTGAGGAATAGAAATGTGGTTAGGAGTCATGGGGCAAAGGAACACACAAGGGAGGTAGACAGAGAGCTCCAGATATCTTCAGAGGATCCCCCTCAAGTATCAGCTGACCACTGATCGGTACAGAAATGCAAAGAAACTACCTGATGCCAAGGAAAGGACTGCCCCAAACAATACAGTAGTAAATTCTCAACCAGGGAAGTTTTGCCCCTGAGGATACATTTGACAATATCTTGAGACGTTGTTGTCATAACCTATGGGGAGGGTGCTACTACCATCAAGTAGATAGGGACTAGGGATGGTGGCTGAACATGCTACAATGCATGGGAGAGCCCCTCACAACAGTGAATTATCCAGTCTAAACTATCAATAGCACCCAGGTTCAGAAATCCCATATTAAAGAAAACAGTATGGACGTCTCACAGAGGGCTAGAACATCCCCATACATCTTCAGTAGAAAACCTCATTCTCCACAGAGCACAAAGTAGAATGGTAAGCAATGGGAAAAATGTACCCAAGATCAAATGCTGGCCAAGTTTCACCTAACAAAACATAAAGCACCCACTAACAAAAAAAGATTAAACAATTTCCAAGTAACTTAACTACATTATAAAACAAATAATATAATATTTTCAAGCATACAAAACATCCTGTACACAATGAGATAAAATGTATCATATCTGGGCCCAAAAGAAATTACCAAGCATTTAAAGAAATACAAATATATGACTCATGAAGAAAACAAAAAAAAAAAAAATCAAATATAGCCCAGAAATGACATAGATGATGGAATTTGCAGTCCAGGCATTAAAACAATTGTTATAACTGAATTCCATATGTCCAAGAAACTAGAAGAAAAACTGAACATATTAAGTAAGCATGAATGATGTAAAACAAAATAAAAAAAAAATTACAAGGAAACAAAAAAATTAAAGGCCCAAACTGAACTTCTAGAAATGAGAATAACAACTTGATATAAAATTTATACTGGAAGGGATTAAAATCAGACCTTATAGGAGAAAAAAGTTGAAGACTTCGTAATAAAACCCACTGGAAATGAAACACACAGAGAAAATTGACTTTAAAAATGAAGAGAACATGAATTAAACTATGGGAAAATTTTAAGAGGCTAAATATTTGTTTAATTGGAGAATCCAAAGGACAGAAGACACTGTGAGAACAGAAAAAAAAATGGAAAAAATAATGGTCAATGTGTTTCAAAATCTGATGAAAAATAAGGGCCCCTGGGTGGCTCAGTCAGTTAAGTGTTTAACTCTTGGTTTTGGCTCAGGTCATGATCTCACAGTTCATGGGATCAGCCCCACACCGCATCTGGCTCCATGCTCTTAGCATGGAGCCTGCTTGGGATTCTCTCTTTCCCTCTCTCTCTGCCCATCCCCCATTCGCACTTGATATTTCTCTCTCTCAAAATAAATAAATAAACTTTAATAAATAAACAAATGCATAAATAAACCCCCATATATCCAAAAATCTCAACAAACCCCAAGCACAAGAAATAAAAAGAAAGTGACACTAAGGCATATCATCACTGAATTGCTTAAAACCAATGATAAAGAGAGAAATTTTAAAAGCAGGCAGAGAAAAATATCCATTTTATACAAAAGAACCAAGATAAGGATGATAGAAGAGTTCCCATCATGAATATAAAATAGAAGGCAGTAGAAAAACACATTTAAAGTACTAAAAGAAAAATATGGTCCACCTAGAATTTTACCCCGAGAACATAACTTTTAAAATTGAGGGTGAAATAAAGGCTATTTCAGACACACAAAAGCTTAAAGAATCTTCCAGAACTATACCACCAGTAACATTAAAGTCATACAAGCATATTAACAATGTTACCAGATGGAAACCTGAATAAGGATTGAAGAATATTTTTAATAGAAACTAAATGGGTTACTGCATTTAAAAAATCTATTTAAGTTTCCTTAACAGAAAATCAACTATTTAAGAAAAAATAGTATCAATGCACAGTGGGGCATGCATTGAAAGTACATATAGATAAAGATGTATACTCTAAATTCTCAAGAACCAATAAAACAACAAGAGTTTATTTTAAAGAGTTTTTTAAAATTTAAAAAATAGTTTACTTTAAATAAGAAAACAATGAGTTTGTGTTAACATCATTCGAGATCAACTGTAATCATAAAAAAATCCTCAATTATTCCGAAAGAAGTCAATAATTTCAAAAAGAAAGAAAAAACATATAAGAAGGATAATGCATAATGAACAAATGGTATTTCCACTAGGAATGGAACATTGGTTAAACATTTGAAAATCAGTCAGTGTAAGTCACCATATTAAAGTAAGTAAGTCACCATATTGTTAAAAAGAATAAAAAAAATATCAAACATCCATTCCAAATTTTAAAAAAAAATCCAAGCAAACTAGGAGCATAAGAGAATTTTCCCAACTGATAAAGAGTATTTACCTCTATAGTTAGTATCATACTTAATGGTAAAAAATTAAATTATTTATCCCTACAACAAAGGACAAACTCTCTCGGGGTGCCTGGGTGGCTCAGATGGTTAATCGTCTGGATTCAGCCCAGGTCATGATCTCAAGATTTGTGAGTTGAGCCCCACATTGGGCTCTGTGCAGGCAGCTCAGAGCCTGGAGCCTGCTTCAGATTCTGTGTCTCCCTCTCTCTCTGCCCCTCCTCCACTCACATTCTGTCTTTCTCTCAAAAATAAATAAACATTAAAACAAGTCTAAAAAAAAAAGAACAAACTCTCTCTACCTTTATTCAAAATTTTATTGGAAATTCTAATCAGTGTAATAAAGCACAAACAAGAAAAGTTTACCATTCAGATTTGATAAAGAGAGGTAAAATGTTTTATTTGCATATAGTATGATAGTCAATGTTAAAAAAAAAAAAAGAGATGGAATAAACAAAAAATCCATTAGTGAGTTTCAGAAGATTGTAGGATACAGGATCAATTTCAAGAGAATTCAATAGAGTTCAATATATTTAATTGTATTTCTAAATATCAGTCACAATTAGAAATCAAAAATAAATAAAACAATCGGATCTACAGTAGCATTAGAAAATATGAAATTCTTGACAATAAATCTGACAAAAGGTGTATAAGGTCTGTGCACTGAAAATACAAAATATTACTGAGAGAAATCAAGAAGATTTAAATAAACTGAGATAGATATTCATGCATCAGAAGAATTGATATTGTTAAGATGCTTATCCTCCGCAATTTAATCTATAGATTCTAAGTTAATTTCAATTGAAATCCCATAATAGTGTTGGATAAGTTGACAAGTTCCTTGTAAAATATATATGGAAGGAAGAAGCACCTAAGAGTACAAAGTTCCTAACATAGCAGCCAAAATAAAAACAAATAAATATTGGGGAAAAAGAATGCTGAAAGACTCTCTGATTTCCAAAATTATTATAATGCTATAAATAGTTACAATCCAGGTAGTGTGGCACTGGCATCACGATACACCAAGTAAATCAATAGAACAGAAGAGAGAGTCTGGAAATAGGTTTCTAAAATATATGAACAACTGGTTTTTGATAAAGGTACAAAAGCAATTCAGTAGAAAAATAATAGTTTTTCCAACAGGAAATGGTGCTGAAAATTGGATAGCCCTAAAAAAAAAAAAGAAAAGAGTTACATTCCTTGTAATAAAAGTACTTCATAAACTTAATGTAAAATCTAAAACTTACAGAAGTAAACATAGAAAAAACTCTCAGTGATCATGATTCAGAAATGACTTCTTAAATATTTCAACACAGCAACAAAAGCATAACTCATAAAAAATTATTGATATGTTGGTCTACATAAATGTAAGAACTGTGTAAAGGATGCTGTGAGAATAATGAAAAGAAGAGCTACAGACTGAGAGAAACATACTTGCAAAGAATGTATCTGATAAAAGATTTGTGTACAGAATGTATAAATAATACTTGTGGCTTAATAATAAAAAAAAGTCCAGGGGCTCCTGGGTGGCTCAGTGGGTTGGGCATCTGGCTACGGCTCAGGTCATGATCTCACAGTTTGTGGGTTTGAGCCCCGCATTGGGCTCTGTGCTGATGGCTCAGAGCCTGGAGCCTGCTTTGGATTCTGTGTCTCCCTCTCTCTCTGCTCCTCCCCCACTCATGCTCTCTCTCTCTCTCTCTCTCCTTCAAAAATAAATAAAAACATTAAAAAAATTTAATAAAAACAAAAAAAGTCCAATTAAAAATACACAGAAGACTTGATGAAAGAAGATACGTGAGTGTATCAAATTAGCATATGAATAGATGTTTAACATTAATAGCCATTAAGGAAATGAAAAATTAAAGCCACAAGGAGATTACTGGCATGACCCAGCCATCAGCCCTAGGTGTTTTCCAGACAAATGAAATATATTTCCACACAAAGATGTGTACATAAATGTCATAACAAGTTATTTATAATATGCTCAAACTGGAAATGACCCAAATATCCATCAACAGGTAAATCAATAAAAAAATTGTTGTATATTACTTCAATGGAAATCTATTCAGCAATAAAATGGAATAAACAATTCATAGAAGCAACAAGATGATTACAAAAAAATTAGCTGAGTGGAAGAAGGCAGAAAAAAAGCAGTACTACTGTATTTTTTCCAAAATTCTAGAAATAAAAGCTAATCTATATGTTAAAAAAGCAGATCAATCATTGCCAGGGGATGAGGAATGTTGGAAAAGTTAGAAAAGGAGATCACAGAGCAGCATGAGGAAATCTGGGGGCAGAATGGTGAATATATTCATTATTTTGATTGTGGTTTTATACACACACGTATTGTACCATTAAAACATGTGAAGTTTAGGGGTGCCTGGGTGGCGCAGTCGGTTAAGCGTCCGACTTCAGCCAGGTCACGATCTCGCGGTCCGGGAGTTCGAGCCCCGCGTTGGGCTCTGGGCTGATGGCTCGGAGCCTGGAGCCTGTTTCCGATTCTGTGTCTCCCTCTCTCTCTGCCCCTCCCCCGTTCATGCTCTGTCTCTCTCTGTCCCAAAAATAAATAAAAACGTTGAAAAAAAAATTAAAAAAAAAAACAAAACATGTGAAGTTTATTGTGTATGGATTACACCTCAATAAAACTGTTGTAAAAAAACATACTTCCAGCTTCAGTGAGATTATTACGTTAACCTGAAGAATTTCCTATGAAAGCATCCTGCTGCATAGCTCATGTTCCCTTCAAACTTACAGAAAAGAACGAATTAAGAATAAAATTATGTGGCAGAAAATCAAAGGATGTAGTTTAAAATAATATTTTTTTTGCTCTTGAAATAAACCGCAAACACTAAACAACAGAACAGTAGTTCCTAGCATATTACTGAGTTCAAAATCACAGGAAATAATATAAGAGAGAAACATTAAATCTAACTGCAAATTGATCGGTGAATAGAAAAGCAAAATCAGGAAATGGTAAATTTCTTAACATGTTGCTTTTCTCTGCTTTTGAAGTGAAGATTGCCTAAGTACAAACTGAAAAAAAAAACATATTTTCTACTGCTGGGAAAACTTAAACATAGTCATTTACAAGTAGCTAAGGAAAGGGTTGGAAAGAAATCAAATGCTTGAACCTATTCAGATGGGTCTCTATAAATAGCAAATCCAAGGTCCTAAAAAGCTCCAAGCATAAATGTCCAGTAGTGAAGGAAACTTCCTAGACCATTAGTCAATTTCTGTGCAACAAAATGAAGATTATTCCTAGGAAACTAATGGAAGACACCCTGGAATTGGTACAAATAAACAACCTAGATGAGTTTATAAAGTACTTATAAAGTGCTAGAAGCCAGGGGCTTGGAGAAAGAGGTCTTACTCACTTGTTTTGTTTTGTTTTTTGTTTTGTTTTGTTTTACCAATGCCAAACACAGATATACTGGTGGTACTCAACAAATCTTGGCTAAACTATGTGGTTTATTTTTATTTTGCAAATCATTACAGAGGGTACTTTTAAGCATATCAAGGTCTTATAATAGGCAATATTGTTATAATAACAATAATTTTTAAAAACTGTCTCTTCTCTGGCAGCATATTTCTGCTTTTCCATAAATGAGAGTAATAAAGTAAATACAGGACAACACAAGAAAAAAACAAATACAATAGAGATATCACCAAGACAACCAGAATAGAGAGGTTCATTATGACAGAGGCTAACCAGTTTACAGTTAAAGCATGACAGAAAAGCAATAGAATCATACATAGAGAGGGCAAATAACCTCCAAATTAATAAATCATTCAGCAAAAAGATTCAAAGAACTTCATAATTTCAAGGTGTTACACTACTGAGAATAGCAATAATTCAGAGGCAAGGGAATAATGCAAGAGTTAAAACTGATTAGATGAGAAGTTGGGAGATCTTGGTAATAAATGGCAGTGGAATTCTTAAAGCACAGGAAATAGCAAAGAAGTGGAGATACAAAATCTGATAGAAGGTTGCCCAGAAGGCAAGGGGATGGAAAGTTTGGGAAAAGAGTAAAGGATGTCAGTCTGGGCACCACTTTTCAGGAATACTGGGGGTGGGGCACACATGTGCATTAGCGGAGGGTTAGAGTTGATCAGGATTCTGAAGTGAGTTTTATTTTTACCATTGAAACATATAAAAGTGAACTGCCTAGGAGCATAAGCAAAGAAAACATGTAAGTAGCCAGAAGCTGGGAGACCAAAATATGGATCATTTCAACACTATCTTCCCTACCTGATGTCAAAGGCAGCCACAAAACAGTTTTTCATTACACACTGTAACAGTTTCGTAGGGCTGTCATAATTACCAAGAACTGGGTGACTTCAAACAAGAGAAATTTATTTTCTCACAGTTCTGGAGTCCTGAAGCACAAAATTAAGTTGTTGGCAGGATGACCCTCCCTCCATAGGCTCCAGGGCAGATTATGTTTCTTGTCACATCCAGTTTCTGGTGACTGCAGGCATTCTCTGGCTTGTGGCCACATCACTCCAATCCTTGCCTCCAGGATCCTATTGCCTTCTCCTTGTCTGTGTCTTCTCTGTGTGTCTGCTTTATTAAGGATACATGTGATTGCATTTAGGGCCCACACAGATTATCCAGGATAATCTCCTTCTCTCAAGCAATACTAAGAAATACTCATTCTTTTGCCATATTACATGTGTGATTCTCATAAATTATGGGAATTAGGACATATCTTTTGGGGAAACTACTTTTCAACCCATTACATACCAGCTTTCTGAAAAAAAATGTATATATATATATATATATATATATATATAAAATACATATATATATAATGCATATGGTGTGTATATATAATATATTTAATATATAATATGTATATATATAATATACAGGGCAAGTAACCATAATTTATGGTTACATAAATGTATAATTTTTGCTGAACTCTTGTATCCCTAGCCAAACTACAGTTTCAATCCACAGAGTGTTGGTTAACATTTTCATTTATATTAATAACGACAGTGAAATAAGACAAATGTGAGAACTTTACTCATTCACTAATGCAGTGAGCAAATTTTTGCTGAACTAACAGATTTTTAATTCTAAAAGGGTTTTAGTATTCCTCAAATATTTTTATGCTCGTCACAATGTAACAGCTACAGACAGCATATACTGGGAAGTTTAATCTGCATTATTAACATTTTCTCCATCACTTTCTTAAGTCCAGGCAATCAACAAAACAATAAATCAAGTCCTGATTTGTAGCATTTTTACTGATTTTCAATTTAAATATTTAAATCTTGGGTGTAAATTCTCCTACTGTGACCAAATTCAAACTAATAATTTGAAATCACTAAAAGTTAAATTGGGAAGAGATATTCAGTAGAACATAATTATACATTATTTCCACCATTTAGATACCACAAAGTAAATAACCTCGAGTATACATAATAGTACAGTACACTAAAATAATTAAGAAGTTATAAACTTTCATATTTGTTCTTTCAATATAGTTTTTAAATTTTAAGTTTACATAATTTAATTTTCAATAATGGCCATATTTAACAACTGGTTTGCAATAGTCCTGAAAATTTAAGTTGTCTCCTACAAATTATTATGAGCTGGTTTCAACATACTGCAGTGTAACATGATCAGGAAGAATCAGAAGAAACATTTTCAAATCTTTAGATCAGTTACACTGAAATTAATCAAAGGTTAGCACTTTTAGTCAGAGCAAATGCATTTGAAAGTCTTCATTCAGTCTTTGCCAGGACTGTTGATACAACTCCCATTCAGGGCTGGCTCCAAAGAAAAACACTAAGCTCTGTATTAAAGGTCCCAATAACTCAACTATAATAAGCAGAACAAGAAGCCAACTTTCCTCCTCTACATTTTGAAAAGTTTCAGCTGTGCCTGCTGATGAGTCTCCAGGTGAATTTCCTAAGAGAGAGCTTTACGGATGAATTCTAATTATACCTAATTCCATATTCACCAACAAATTCACAGTTTTATTGTGTGGCATTAGGCAAGTCACTTCCTTTTCCCGGCAGTTTCTTAATCTACAAAATGTGGATGTCCTACCTCACAAGGGTGTAGTAACGTATAGCAAATTAAAAAATATTACATATCCAAAATGCAACTGCACCATTAAAAACAGTAATTAAGAAAATTAGTAGGAAACTATGACAACTCCTTTGGAGCCAAGCCATTAATTTTTAAATAAGGAAAAAAGAAACATAAAGGAACAGCCTCATCATGATCTTTTATAACCTCTCTTTGGGGAAGAAGGAATCATGCAACAGTTATTCTCTCACAGAGGAAAACAGAGAGAGGCATGTGACCCCAGCCTGTTTCTATTATGCTAGCATCTGCAATCATTAGGTTCAAGTGGCATTTAAAAAAAGTATTTTCTGCAAAAGAGTCCCAAGGAAACAATAATTATCTTTTAATGGGATTCACAGTGGCACAATAAATATCACTGCTCTTCCCCACCTGAGTTCTAAACCAATTGAGAAAGGCAGATGGGCACCAAAATGTCTTCTTTATTACTGATTATGGGGAATGTGGCTTTTATTGGAGAATAAGTGGGCTTTCTTAGAAAGAACACCACAATAAAACAGACTTACCCACCATGACAAAGGAAAAAGGGATCACTACATACTTCTGTCTGAGAACGAGGCCCTTGATAACTTAGAGCATGGGGGATTTAGATAGGATATATACTTCCTGAAAGGAGAGACAGAGAGAGAGAGAGAAAGAGAGAGAGAGAGAGAGAGACCCCTCACACCCAGCTTATCCTCCTAAATTCACCCATTATGTAAGTCCCTCCTCTTCACTGGGGATAAATGGATGATGAGGCACAGAAAGTCCCAGAATGTCATGCTAAAGGAACTTCCCTCTACAGCAAGGAAACTTCAAGAGTAGAGAAAGCCCATCCTTCCCCACCCTATCCCACAATCACTCAGAATTATTGGTGTAAGAAAACAGAGAGAAGTAGGAGTTGTACATGAGGTATCACCTTGGGATCAAGGAAGAGGATATTTCCCTTTAGTTCACCTCTAATCAATGCCACACTCAGTACAATGTACTCAGAGAAGTTGAGCAACTTAAGGAAGGTCACCCAGCCAGCAGTGGTGTATAACTAGACTACATGATCTTTCAATGCAGAAATTATACCTTAATAACTATTTAATAAAAGTAGCTTAATAACACCTTGGCACATTGTAAATATTTGTGGAAGGAAAAGGAAGGAAGGAAGGAAGGAAGGAAGGAAGGAAGGAAGGAAGGAAGGAAGGATAGGAGAGAGGAAGGAAGGAAAGAAACTTAAATTGAGGTCTGAATGGGTCCTCTTACCAATCTATGTTTCCTAGTTGTATATTATAGCTGGGTTTTAATGACTTCTGAAATCTTATTACTCAGGAAGGAGGTACTCTTGAATGATCATATTCTTATTCTTAAGAAGAATAATTCTCTCTTAGGGCATGTGTTCAGTGTTCCAACTAGCTCAGATATTGTATTGGCTGCATGCTGAGATGATATATAATCTCATGGGTCCTCAAACCAGACTGAGGAAAAAAAAATGAATTGCACCTAATACATAATGGTGTTTATAATCATACTTAAGATCAGCATGTTCTGCCATAAATAACAGTGTAACTACAAGCTTGTATTAGCATATTTTAGGCATCCTTTTTCAACATGATATGCACGGCTAGGGTTGTCATTCTTTTGCTGTTAAAGATTGTTCTTACAACATTGACAAACATTGATATATGGGATTAATCCCTTTAACTCATTTATTCAAGAGATAATTCTCTAGCAAACAATAAATACCATTAAAAAATCACAGGTCAAAAATTCAGATAAGAAGAAAAGTCAGTCATGAAGCTCAAGTTCACATTTTCTGGGATTTGGGAGTTCTACTTGCAAAGAAAAACTAAGCCCTCGCTCGGTATGTACAATGAGCTATTTAAATATTAAAGTGATGTCTTGAAGTGCTTTATATTAGAGGAATGGATACCAAATCACTTCTTAAACTGATATATTCAGTAAATGTGAATTTCTCCTTTTTTGAAGTTTCTCACACAGATGTGCAGCATTTTAGCATCCACTCTGTTCATGACTGGCAGCACTACCTTAGACATGCAATGGGTCTCCAGGTCTCAGTTACACATTTTGTTGGCAAGGATGCTAATCACGAACATGGTTACATGAACACGTAGGCTTGGACCAACTGACTTCTTATCTTTTATAGCCTTAAATATCATGATCTAAGATTAAATGTAAAAAGTTGCAATTTCAGATGAGTGGGCTCCAAAGTAGTTAAGTGGCAAAACTGCTGTTCTCATCCACTGCCCTTTGGCCCCCACAGCAGCTTCCGGAGTGGTGCTACCTCACCCTGATTGGTGTGTCGACTGCTCAGTATTTGCTGCCGTGATAGGAGGGATTATGCCTACATGAGAACTGATCCTCCATGCAGGCAAGCCTGATTAGATGAGGTCCACCTACTTATGGAGATTAATCTACTTTACTAAGAGTCCACTGATTTGAATGTGAATCTCAACTAAAAAGCACCTTCACAACAACATCTAGACTGGTGTTTGATCAAATATCTGGGTATTGTTGACTAGACAAGTTGACAGAAAATTAACCATCATGGCATGTAAAGTGAGATATTCATAGGCTCCAAGGATTAGAACAGAGATGTCTGTTAGGCAAGAGAATATTATTCTGCCTGTCATCTCCTCTATGACACTTCCCATAATCATTCTAGTCCTCACTTATTAAATTGTGCCTTACACTATCAGTGTCTTTGTCCCTGATTATTAAGTAATTCACTCATTACTGCTTTTGCTTTTTATATTTGTTTAATGTTTTATTTATTTTTGAGAGAGAGAGAGAGAGAGAGAATGAAAGAGAGGACAAGTAGAGGAAGGGCAGAGACAAGAGGGAGGCACAGAGTCCAAAGCAGGCTCCAGGCTCAGTGCTGTCAGTGCAGAACCTGATGTGGGGCCCAAACCCATGAACATGAGATCATGTCCTGAGCCAAAGTCAGATGCTTAACCATCTGAGCCACTCAGGTGCCCCTTTTACTGCCTTTTTCAAATCGTTTTAAATGGGCTTTGGTTATTTTAAACTTCCTGATAGAAGACTTTCTGCTTTATCTCGTGTCTTCTCACTCTTTTCCTATCATGTTCACAGTGCAGAATATACAGCAATCAGCATATTTCTTACATATTTCTTTTTAGGCAGACATGGTTTTAGTTTCAAGAAACTACGTTCTATCTTTTTTTTTACCCAAATTGAGTATCAGAAAGATCAGTGAACACCTAAGGTGACATGGAGTAAGAGAAGCATTCAGGATCTCATAGACCCTTAAATGCTTATAAATAATGCTATTTTAATAACCATTAGATAACAGACAAGGACATTGTACATGGGTATATATTTTCCATGATTTACCTTTTTCATAACCACTTTCATACATCATTCTGAAAAAAAACAAACTTGACAAGAGAATATAAAGAATATTCTAAATACTAAAGAATACCATGATTCAATATTATAAGTTTTGTTCCTTTAAATTCTTATAGTTTTGTAGTACTGTTTTTTTTACCATGTGTTAATTTCAAAGTAATGTATTATAACGAAGTCTTGCTGAAGTCCTCTCTATTGTCTGCCAATATTTTAGTGATATCCAACATTAAAAATCAAAAAAACAAAACAAAACAAAACAAAACTTACTAACTATCCATGCCCACTACAGATTCTTTGGTTTCTTTACAGCAGGGTCACTGAAATGTGACTGGTATTAAAGAATTTTCTGGGTCAATATTTAAATACCACTGAGGTTAAGCACCAATTCTTCAGGAATTTGTAGTTGGACTACAAGGTAAAACAAGCAAAACAAAACAAAGCAAAACACACACACACACACACACACACACACACACATACACTTTCTAATTTTCCACAATACAAAAGACAGAATTGATTTTCTAAGTGATCTAGAAGATAAAAGATGATCTCATTTGACTTGAGGACATAGAGCCCTGGTTCAATTAAAAAGTATAAAGTCTTCATACAGACACACTCTGAATTTAAAATCCCATAATATATGGAAGCAAATAATGTTCACATTTGGTATGGATTGCATTGTGTTCCCCCCAATTCATATGTTAAAGCCCTACCCCCAATGTAACTATACCCAGAGATAGGGCCTTTATGGGGTAATTAAGGTTAAATGAGGTCAAAAGGGTGGGGCCATAAACTGATTGGATTGTGGGTTCTAAGAAGAGGGTTTCTCTCCCTTTCTTCCATATTAGGACATAGTAAGAAGACAGCCATTTACAAGCGAAGAAGAGAACTTTCACCAAAATCCAAACCCTGCTAAAAATGTGGTCCTGGACCTTCAAGCTTCCATAACTGAAAAAATAGACTTCTGTTGTTTAAGCCACCTAGTATATAGTATTTTGTTATGGTAGCTCAAACAAGCTATATAGCATTTAATTTATAAAATGGCTTCAGTGAACCTGATAAAATTAATCCCAGTATCTGCACATGTAACTTTCTCCAACAGAAATAAATTTCTAATTAATAAAACAGGAGGGAATATCCACTGCAAAAACATAAATTACACACTGAACTTAAACCTTCAAAAAAAACAACTCAAAATGGATCAGAGACCTACATGTAAAATGCAAAGCTATGAAACTTCTACAAGACAATAGCAGAGAAAAGGTAATCTTTAGTTTAGCAATGATTTCTTAGAAATAACTCCAAAGGCATGATTCGTGAAAGGAAAGATTGATAAATTGGACTTCATTACAATTAAAAACTTCTATGCAAAACATATTGTTCTCAGAATAAAACAATAAGTCATATACTGCAAGAAAAATATTTACTTGTATAAAATGAAGGTCCGTATCCAAACATATATATATGTCTGTGTGTGTATATATATATATATGTATATATATATATACACACACAGACATATATATACATATATATATATATACTTCCAAAAATTAACAGTAAGAAAAAAAATTAAAGTGTGGGTAAAAGATCTGAATAGACACTTCACCAAAGAAAATTAAAAGAAGCAAATAAGCATATACAAATATGTTTAACATCATGTGTCATTAGGGAATCAAAAATTAAAACAACAATGATATATCACTATATACCTATTAGAATGGCTAAAATCTAAACACTGACAAGTGCTGAAGGAAGATATGGAGCAACAAAAACTCTCATTCACTCCTTGTAGGAATGAAAACTCATACCACCACTTTGGAGGACAGTTTGGCAGTTTTTTTACAAAGTTAAACACAGTTTTATCATACAACCCAGCAAGCATACTCCTTAGCATTTGCCAAAATGAGGTGAAAACATATGTCCACACAAAAACCTCTATATAAATATCTACAGCAACTTTGTTCATAAATACCGAAACCTGAAAACAACCAACATGTCCTTCAACAGGTAAATGGATAAACAAACTGTGCTATATCCATTCAATGGAATATTATTCAGTGCTGAAAAAGGAAATGATCTATCAATCCAGAAAAGACATGAAGGAACTTTACATGAAAGAAGCCAGCATGAAAAGGCTGCATACTGTATGGTTCCAACTATATGACATTCTAGAGCAGGCAAAGATAGAGAGGCATTTCAAAAAAATCAGTGGTTACAGTGGTTTGAGGGAAATGAACAGGTAGAGCATAGGGGATTTTTAGGGCAGTGAAGCTATTGAGTATTATGCTAAAATGGTATGATAGTGTAATGGTCATTTGTCAAAACCAAAAGGACAATACAATACGAAGACTGAACCCTAATGTAATATAAACTATGGACTTTATTATTAATAATGATGTATCAACGTTCCTCAGTTGTAACAAGTGTACCACATGTATGTAAGATGTAAATAATAAGGGTAGGAGAGGGAATATGTAGGAACTCCCTGTATTTTCTGTTTAATTTTGTGTAAGCCTAAAATTGCTCCAATAAATAGTCTATTAATTTAAAAAAATAGGCAACATCAATATAGAATGTATAGAAAATAAAAAGGTTTTATTTTATAATGAAAATGCTGAACATAAAAGGTAGCCATTTCTTTTATACCCCTCATATACATATGCATATATTACTAGAAAACACAACACTATGGAATGTCAACCCATAAACTTAATAGAACGAAAACCATGGGGTAGAGAAGAAATAAACGACTATAATTCCATGAGTGAGATCTTTAAAAAGGAATACATTTATACTCTACAACTCGTATACAGCATGAAAATGAATTATTTCAACTCCTAAGAGTAACATAAAAGTAGAATGATGAGAAAATATAACATTTGGATTCTTAACAGAAAAGAAATCCGTATCTTGAGTGATGAACTGAACTACAGTGGACTCAGTGAAAGGTTTTCAGAAATGCAAATTGTACTCTATATAGGCAAAGAGAAACTATTTATTGCCTGCTTTGCTGCATCCTCACACTGGGTGAAAGGGATGTCTTTGTTCTTCACTCATGATGGGACAGAAGGAGGAAGTTTTGTGAGCCACTTGTTCAGAAGTAACTATAAAGTTATAAATGTACCATCCCAAAAGGGAGATGGAGAAAGCACCAACAGAACGTTGTATATTTTGTGAAATTTACTTGTTCATTATTTTTATTTACACTTACAACAATTTTCAGCTCTTTGATTCCCTTGTTCATTTATTCATTCATTCAGACAGTGGCACTCGAGTTCCTACTGTCCATTCTAGACAGTGGCAGTAGAAAAACAGAGATCAAAGTGGACCAGGTCTTTTCTCTCAACGAAGTGAAGTAAATCCTTTAGTAGTTCTTTCAATAATATCCTGCGTATATATGCATCACTGAGAAATGACCACTCTATTGTCTTCTGGCATCTGCTGTTGGAAATGAAATATCTGCTTTCTGTCTGTTAGTTTTGAAAAGGAATTTGTTTATTTCCTCTAGTGACTTCAAAATTTCTGTTTGTCTTCCAGGTTGTATAGTTTGATTTTAACATCTATAAATGGATAGTTGCTTTTATGTGTCCTGTCCAGGATTTTGTGTGTTCCTCCAATCTGGTAAACTCTGTGTCATTGCTTCTTGAAATAATCAATGTGCCTCCACCCTCTTCTTACTTCTCAGATGTTCTAGAGAACTCTTTGGGGTTTCTCATTCTATGTACCATACTTCAACTGCTCCTTCATATTTTCAATTTATTTTCCCTTTCATGCTATATTTCCCAGATCTTTCTTCTAACCCATTTACTCTCCCTCTCTTGGCCTCTACTCTGATTTATCCACTGTTAAATATTTATCTCTAGAAATTCATTTCCTGTTAAGAGTATATGCTTGATATTTTACAGATTCATCTATTCCATTATCATATTTCCTTAAACAGTAAGCAATAATAAAACATGTAAAAGTATGAGAGAAGATTTTGTTATATATGAATAACAGAAGAGAGGATGGCATGAGAGGGAGAAGATGCTGTAACATGAGATCCAGGAGGTAGGTCATAAACAGATTGTGAGGGTTATATAGGTCATTTTAAGGAATTTGGATTTCATTCCAACTATGTGAAACCAGTGCTTTAAGATGAGGCATTTCATTAACATTTCGAAACATGCCTTCTATGAAAATGAGACAGGGGGCAGGGAAATGTGGCAGGAGGCTATTTCAGAGGAGGTAGGAAAGAGATTATAGTGGTTTCAATTAGATCACTGTAATGAAAATAAAGTGAAAATGATCCTTAATATACACTGGTCAGTATTCACAGCTTTATGCATATTATCAATTTTTAAATGTTTATTTTTGAGAGAGAGTGAGGGAGGGGCAGAGAGAGAGAGGGGGACAGAGGATCCAAAGTGGGCTCTGTGCTGACAGCAGAGAGCTCTATGAAGGGCTTGAACTCAAGAACCATGAGATCATGATCTGAGCCGAAGTCAGATGCTTAACTGACTCAGCTCCCCAGGCGCCCCTATGCACATTATCGTTTTTAATCTTCACAACAATCATTAAGTTATCATTAGTCTAATTTTGCAGATGTGCAAAAAGAGGCTTAATCATGCTAGAAAAATGCTAAATTCACACTGCTGCAGAGCATAAGCCATTTCTGACTGAAGTCTCATAGTTTAGGAACTCTGATAAGAGAGAAAATTCAAGAACCAACAGACAAGGTGGATTCAGACTGTGATGTGTGCTGTGAAGAAAACACAGCAGGATAATCAAGACAGACTAGTGTTTGGGGTGGCAATATTTAGCAAACTGAGCTACGAAATGACAGTAAGTCAGGCACAAGTAAATCTGATGGGAGAAGGCTTTTGATGAGGATTTAAAATTAAAATTTTTGCAAAACTTTCAGCATAATATTCTTGGTACTATGAATGTTTGGCTCCAACTAAGAGAACCTCTTTTAATGTTTTTATTTCTCTCCATCTGTAGTGAGCAACACCTTGGTCCCTTCTGCCAATTTCATGTGTTATCCCTGTGCTTAATGACAAGTCCCTCAAAATGAAGAGGGCCTCTTATCTTGGGAGCAGCACAGGAAGTCGGTACGTGTATATTGTGAAAGGAATAAGGGAATTGTTATAGGAGACCAGATCCCAATCTACAGTCATATGTGGTGAAGAATTTCTGGAAAGATAACATTAAATGACAGGTGCCTGCCATGGAAAAGGGGGTAGAAAACAAAGTCCCAAAATGAGGCCTTGCCTATTAACAATATTTATTAATGAATGAATGCTCCTTAAAGAATTAACTTCCCTCCTAAAAAGGTATCCACATTTTAAGTTATCCACTTAGGCGTTTATGTTCACTGGACAAATCAACCTGCTTCTAAGAAAAATAATTAGTATGTCTAAATTACATAACTTTAATTGTTCTCTTAAAAGTCATTGCTTTGGGAATTGGACAGCATTAGAAGAGGCAGAGTTAGTAATGAAAGTGTGACCTGATGCAAATCTCAGTGTATTTTAAATTTCAGAAAAGGTACATAATTATGGAAGTACTATATGAACATATAGGTACAAGCACACACACACACACACACACACTCAGGATGTTTCTCTCTGGCAATCTTTTATTGACTGATAACAGTCAAACTGTGAATTTTCTGGCCTACTCTTATGGAAATACTAACGACACTGAAAAATCACTACTTGAGTTGATAGATGACAGGACTCGGAAACAGTGTTCATGTACTTGACTGCTGTGGCTGCAATCATTTTCAGTCAGTGATAAAGCACAAGTCTATATCTGGGACTGTCTTATTCAATGTTCACCAGCTATAAAACCAAAGACAATGTTCTCCCTCATCAATAGCTCTGCAGAAAGAAAAAGAAACTGTCTGGATAAGGGGAATGGAGGCTGTGCTGCAAACCAAAGCCCTGGCGCTGTGCCCAGAACTCTATGTGCATATAAAAAACTGCACTTACTCTTTTTCATGTGCAAGATGAGGAAGAGTAAGAATAATCCAACCATGCAGTATCAGTAGTTCACATTCTGGATCGGAACACCTGTTTCAAGTCCCTAGTGTGCTTCTTGTTAGTCAGACATGCTCAGACACGTGATAGAATCACACAAAGTCTCAGCTTCCTCCTCAGCAAATGGGTTTAAATAATTGAATGCCCCTCCCCACATAGATGTTTTGTGGATAAGAGATGTTTTGACGATAAAATCAGAATTTGAAGGCTTCACAAATGTATATGATCAATAGCAACAATTTTCAAAAGTACTTCCTTAATATGAAACATAGAATAAGTAATCGAATTATCATCCTGTAATGGGAAACTTACTGCTTATTGATATGGGTACCAGACTCTTGACTAAAATTATTTATTGGGCCATGCCCAATATACATGACTATTTTCATGGTGTTTGATTTTCTTTCAATCCAGGACCTCATAAACACTCAGTTATAGCTGAAGCCACATTGTAGAATAAACTACACACTGTTTACTAGGCAACTATTAACTCGAATGTAAATATATATTTCAACAAGCCGCAAATAGTATTTAATTTGGCACTTATATTGATTTTCTGTTTCCCCTTTCTTAAATTAGCAGGACCTTTTAGCCAGAAATCTCTGTACATCTCTCTCCTGGTTACATTTATATCCCCATCTTTCATTTTGATTTCTGTGTTGTCCCAAATAACTCTGCTATGTATTCAATGCAGAGTTAGAACTTATAATACGAATTCCTGGGATTCTTTAGACACTGCTTCTTCAATAACTGCTCTGTGCAGTGCTAGAATTTAAGATAATTTTTCTCTTCTTCAGTGTTTTCTCTTTAAAATGCTGCCTACAGATGTTTATCCCTTATTACACAAGATACAACCCAGGAAATGACTAGTCCCTTTATATGCAAGGTACTGCATTTCTGCACAGTATCTCTTGGATCAGAATTCAAGACTATAATCTTGACTCTGTGTCAACATGAGAATGGGAGGGATTTTTATTACCTTGGCTTTTTGCCAAAATCAAAGCTATTTGCTGGATGAGCAAAACACCTAAGTAGTTAATGTGCTACCTAGAAATAAAAATCCTCACTCATTAGATAGGAAGAACTCATCAGTTTGCATAACCCTTAGAGTAGCGCTAATGTGCCCCAATGTTTTTCCTAAGAGTCACTAAAAGTTTAAACATTACATTGTTTACTACCTACTTTCACTTTTTGTTTAGGTTTTACTTTCACATATATTATAAACACTGGGTCTTCATAATCACTCTGTGTGGAAAGCTGGGCAAGTGTATCTCTATGAGGACACCAAGGCCTGGGGGATGTTTTGGAGATGGCTCTGCTGGTGACTGGGAGGAGCCAAGATGAGGACCAGACTGTGAATCCACATCCAGAATGTGTTTCCCATGTTACCATGCCTTTGCCATGTGTAATATTTTTTTAAAGCCTATCTATTTGTTTTGAGAGGGGGGAAAGGGACAGAGAGACAGAGGGAGGGAGAGAATCCCAAGCAGCTCTGCATGGCCACTGCAAACCCTGACATGGGGCTCGATCTCACAAACTTTGAGATCATGACATGATCTAGGATCAAGAGTCAGATGCTTAATTGACTGACCCCCCCCACCTCAAGTCACATGTAATCTTTATTGAACACCAGACACTTCATGATTCTTTGTTTTAATGCAGCAAAATAAAGCTCACCATGGGAGAAATTCATCTTACAGTTCTATTTTACTCTTTTTTTGTTATTAACCCAAGTTCTAAATGCCACTTAAAGCCTTTGGGCTATACTAAGTCTACTATATCTGCTACTGCTGTTCCTACCTAGCAATGAATAGAAATAATATGGGCAAAACACAATATTTACTTCTCTAAAAAAAGATGACTCATCATAATGGCACCTGATATAAATTGGGGGCACTTTAATACAATTAAAAAGGCATGGTCTTTATGGGCAGGAAGGCATAAGTTCAAATTGACCCTGCCAGTTGTTTGTTGCTTGATTCTGGCAAGCCATTTACCTTCCCTAACCTTTAGCTTCTTCTTCTATAAAACGAGGAGTATGACTTCTACTTCACAAGATTGTTTTGACTATAGTAGAGTATATAATGTGTGTAAAAGAGTGCATGAGTCACATTTAACATCTGATAAATATTAAACGTTATGAAAATTACTTGATTATATGATTCCATAAATGTGAGGTACAGAGAAACACAAAAGCTTCCCTGATGTCACAAAATGAGCCATTTCAAGGGCTGGAAAAAGAATCCACACATCATTGCAAATAATGCCAGCAACCAAGTGTCCTATTTCTAGAAAAGTTTTAGTAATGTATTCTCAGTATTATACAGAATTAAAGCCCAGGAATACATGGAAGACATGTTCTGCAGAGATAGATACTACACTGGTGATAAATAAATGGCAGAAAGATTACATTCTACCTTCTATCATAATTGAAAATATAAACTAAAGATAATCTACATAATTCTAGTATCTAACTATGTACTCACTCTCTCTAAACCTCGCTTAACTCATCAACAAATAAGGGTATTAGACTAATAAATATTTTCCGGTGTAGTCATGCCGTTATCTCATGACTGTAAAAGGAAAACAAATTCTAGGGTAATAAGGCAATATTTTGAATTTGGTAGGAGACTTGGGACTCAAAAGCATTTTGTCAAGATTGTGAAAATCAATTAAGTAGAGCTACAGATTCCCATATCTGTAAAGGAAATAAAGTCATTGCTGCTAACTTTAATATTTGATGTATTGATAAATCCTCTTACTCTTGAACATGAATACTGTGTGCTAGGCAGACAGAAATTAGGAAATTATGAGTCAACTAATTTACCTTCTTTGTTTTAAAGCCAACTGTAAGTTCCTATTTTTAAATGCATTACCTACTGCAGAAAGTATCCTACCCAGAAGGGCAGACTTTGGACTCTACCATGGGAGAAGCATTTTGGCTCCCCCCCTACATGAAAACAAGTAGAGAATTCTTTTCTCATTTCTTGGATTCAAAGACTTTACTGTTATTTTCTGAGAAGAAACATTAGAGAAACTGTACTATAAGCTTAATATCATGTCAGTCTCTATGGGTAGTCAAGTTTTCTTCCCCTAAGGTCATGTAAAATTCTTAGAACATATATACCATATCTTAGATTAAATTTAGTTAATCACTTAACAATGGGGGGGATACCATCAGTATTCCTTTAAAATGGGAAAATTTTAGGGGCGCCTGGGTGGCTCAGTTGGTCAAGCATCTGACTTCAGCTCAGGTCATGATCTCGCAGCTCATGAGTTCAAGCCCCACATCCGACTCTGTGCTAAAAAGCTCAGAGCCTGGAGCCTGCTTCCGATTCTCTCTTTCTCTCTCTCTGCCCCTCCTCTGCTCATACTCTCTGTCTCTCAAAAAATGAATAAATGTCAAAAGAAAATTTAAAAAATAAATAAATATGGGAAAATTTTATTTCCACACTTTTGCATAAAGTACATTCTCAAGTTTAACTTAATGCCATGTAATTGTTATGATGATATAACATAGAATGGAATTCAGGCCTATAACACATCACAGAGGAGCCTTAACCAGCACTAGATGTCTGTTTAATCACATTTCTGCAATACTTACTCTTGGAATTGAAACAGTCCCAGTAGGAAGACTACTGCCTGGAAAGGTTTGATTTAACATTTGACTTTTTTTTTCCTTTATTTTGTTAATAATTCCACCTCAAGCTTTTAGCCCGTCTTGGGTTGAATTTGTCCTAATTTAATTGCTATAACCTTTGGGTTTGGCATAAGTGAAGAATCAAATCTTTGTCTCATAGTTGGCTTTGTGGAAACCTCCATGACTGTTTACAGGAACCCTCTGAGCCATGACTGATATGGGGACCACACAATCTATACTATACCCATCCTGCCCTAGCTGACCCCTTTCTCCACTCCCATCATCCCCTACGCATACACCACTAGCTGTCTAGTTACTCACACAGTCTCTTGAACAGGGATTTAAAGGGCTTCACTCCACTTCTGCAATCACTTCTGTGTGGCCCACTTTTTCTTCGTGGACAAGTCTTATAGTACTTTTTGGTGGAAAGAAGCACCCACCACAATGCTGCTAATATCATTGGTTTTCTTAAGCAGGGTCAGGCATATCTTCTGAGTTCCCAAGATGGGCATACTCTGTGGGTGGTCCCGTTGGGATTTCTCTGATTTTCTGTGGGTTATAGGACAGACTCCCCAAATGCTTAAATAAAATAGAGGATGCCTAGCCAAATCTGAGTTTCAAATAAGTAACCATGCAATATTTTAGATAAAAAAAAAGAACCACTCATTGTTTCTCTGAATTTCAAATTTTATTGAGCCTCCTGTATTTTATCTGATTGCTTTATCGACTCTTCCCTCATTGTTGAGTAGGACTTAACAGCACCTCTCCCCAGCGTCTCCTTTCCAATTCTCCTTTCAATTGCCCCTCTTAGTCAACCTATATCCCTAACAAGTAAATACAGTTCTTAGATATTTCTCTGACTGATGCATTATGGTATATTTCACAACTCATTAAGTATCAGAAATCTACCTTATGTCAGTGCCTAAACTTTAAGTTTAGATTTGTGTGTTATAAATGTGATATAATGTATCATTATGAGATATTTTAAAAATCCTCTAAAATTTTTCATATTTTTAATGCCTTATAGATTTAACTTTATGTATTTTAAAACCACAGAGCATGACCATTTACTTCGATGATAGCCTTTGACTGTAATAATAACTTTATATATTTATATTTATATTTCATTTTTATTTCTATTTTTATATTTATGTATTAAACTTTAACTTATAGAGTTTGCAATTTACAAAATAATTATATATTTTAAATGTTTATTTTTGAGACAGGGAGAGACAGAGCACGAGCATGTGTGTGCAAGCAGGGGAGGAGCAGAGAGAAAGGGGGACAAATGATCCCAACCAGGCTCCATGCTGACAGCAGAGAGCCCAATGTGGGGCTGAAACTCATGAACCATGAGATCATGACCTGAGCCAAAGTCAGATGTTTAACTGACTGACCCACCCAGGGACCCCATTAATAATTATACTTTTTAATCTAATGTGTCAATTCTTCTAGGAACTGCAACAGCAACCCCATTCTTCCTGGAATTTCTCCCCTTATCTCAACCATGATCTTCTAGGACTCTGTTCTTCAGTGCCTTTGACTGTCCCAGGATGTGTGTCTGATCCAAGTTAAGCCAAATAGAATTGTCCACTGGTAACTTATATCAAATCTGAGAGAAATCAGTTACACTAAACTTTCTCATATAAAATTCAGAATCCATAATTGATCAAATTTCTCACTTTCTGGAGCTAACTGGATTTCAGTAATGATTATGGAGGCATCCGAGGCTCTGTTCTAATTATTTCTATGGTCTAACCGCCGCTTTTGATCTACTCACACATGAAATGTCTAATCTTTCCTTGTTTTTTAGACTGATAAATTCCTTTTTTTTTTTTCGTCTAACCTACTTGGAGTCAGGATTCCCTTACTTTATAATCAATAGATTGCTGAAATATTGCAATTCAATTCATTATTTTAATATTGTGCCCAACAAAATTCTATCAAGGTCTTATAAAATGCTGTACATTAGGGAAGATGATAGGTTTAAAATAGATCAACTAAAATAAGTGAATTGGTCCTACTTTACAAATAAAGTTTGAAAAGGGAGAAACAAATAAAAGAGCATCAGAACAGTCATGGTTAATACTTGAACACACAAATATTCCACCCCACACACATTCCATTCCATATGTATCAGATATATATGGTATATAAAACCATATACCCAATGGGAGGTTATACCTGAGTGGAAGTATATTTATTGAAGATAGGGAGAGAAGAACTAAGAGTACAGGTTCTAAGAATTCTCAAACAGAGCATCAAATATTCTCAGTGACATATTTTTGAACATATTTTACACAAGGAATTAAAATTAAAATAAAGATTCCTGCATAGATGAACATTGAGAAATGGCATTGTTCGAAGCTTCCCCCCCAAAAAACCCCACACCCGAACAATGGCAAGCAGATAATTAGAAAGGTACAATTACCTATTTTATCTTCATTTTAACATTATATCTAGAGTTGGCTCTGAGAAATATTTCAGGCAAATGGTTTGGTTTTGTACTCTGCCCTTTTCAGAGCTTTCTCCGATTCCATTAATGTTCCTCCAATAGCTTCCCAGTGCTCTCATCCTGTCCTATTTTCTGTGGCACAGACACTGGACCCATTATTTCTGTACCAATCCTAAATTTAAGTCTAAAGCCCCACCCTGCATTATCACTCACAATAGTGAACACACCATTTTATAAGCAGGTCTGAATTAAGCAAATCACCTTTATTAATCTTCAACTGAAGTGTCTTTTGTTTTTGGTGGATAACACACTGAGAATATAAAAATTTGTCCATTTTACCGCACTTCTTATTTCTATTATTTCTATTATTTTATGCACATTTTCTAAACAGTGGAAGAATTGTTGCCTCTCTCAGATATATTATTTTGCAATAAGCTTCACATAATTTTATGGCCATGCAATGAATCTTTGAAAGGGTTTTAAAATTAACTTAGAAAATTTTACATAATTTATTAATATTTATCAAGCTGGTGTTATATACCTACAATCATTTCAGAGATTGTGCAATCATAAAAATGCAAAGCATGATCTGAGATGATATAAAAATGCATACATTGTAAATAATCAAAATGTGATAGAAAGTTGAAAATATTCCAATTGGGGAAAAAAAGTGCAAAATACCTGTATTCTCAGGAAACTAACGTGTAGCTATATTGGAATGATATTTTTCTTTGGTGTTCATACTTTAAAATTCAAGAAAAATATAGCAATAAAAAATATGGAGCACTCTGAGAAGAACTTTGCCTCTGAAAGAACAATAGAGGGAAAAGAGGGGATGGGTAATGATATATTCATTAGAACAGAAGGAAAATAAAACAAAACAGCCTGTGAAACACAAGGAGGGAATCAGATTCTCCAGTGGGGGTAAACTTGAATATTTGGTCAACATCACTCTATGTGACATGTGAAAGTCACACAACTGGTGATGGGGGACACTGCAGCTAAAGTATTCTTTTATTATTATTATTGCACTTTTTCTACAGAAGACAATGGTCTTCATAAGAATGTAGTTTTTGAAAGCATAAGATTTCAATAAAAATAAGAGAGCTAAGGTGAGAGGCAGAGGTATCCTGAGAGAGTAAGCATTAGGAGCTCCTCTTTTAGTTAAGTAATTAACCCAGCATCAGGTTTACACTGAGACTACTTCAAAACCAATAAATAAATAAACAAATAAATAAATAGAGCAAGCAAGCAAGCAAGGAGCAGAGGAGGGCTATTACTGTACATTGCACTTAATTTCTCACATTACACCTGAAAAGGAGAATCCAAGATTATTTTATTTGTAATAAAATAGTAATTTTATAGTAATAGTAATTTTACTTTTCTTTAAAAAAAAAAGAAAAAAGAAGTTGAAAAGATAAGAGTTGTCTATCTGCACATTTTGCTTTCTGAAAAATTTTCCACTTATATTTCTCTTATTTATATAGCTAATAAAAACATCAGTGCTCTGATTTCTACTTTAAGGTTAAAAAATGGTTTTACAATAGGCGAAGCGAGTATATGTATGTCTTTCAAATATTTCTCCTTTAAGGAGCCACTTCATCTCTGTATGTGGCTGGACCTGGGCCCTGTACTCAGACTTTCCCTGCCTATATCTCATTCCCACCTTTATTACCTACTCCAGCAAATGGTGATCATGTGATCCACAATGGCCAATGAGTTGGGCTGCCTTGTGCAGTTTGTGGTGTCTAAAGATGTCTGGCCAAGGGAATAAGTGGGGCCTGAAATCTAGCCATGCTTTTCTCCCCAAGCTGTGTACCTTGGCATGGGGTGTACAGACCCAGAGAAAGGTCACCTTTTTCTAATTCTCATAAAGGCTCCATCTGCTTGCCAAGCTGTTCACCTGCAGGGCTGCCTCTACCTAGTGGGGAAATTATTTGCTCATTTGTACAAAGGCTATGGAGCCATATGGACTAGCAGAGGTCCTGCCAAAGAGAGAACTCCACATCCTTTGCCTCAGTGATTGTTTCATGGATGGACTTGAGCTCAAATCTGGTCGATTAGAGTTCTCCCCTGGACTTTTGTATGACAGTTAGCTTAAAATATTGCATGTAATGGCAAGAGTTGCTAAGCCAAAAGAATGATCACAGTCATATCCCTCACTACATGGAGAGTCTATTTTAAGTATTAAGCAAATACAAAGCAAGAAGGAGAGCTGAGAGATGGAAAAAGAGAGAACAAGTTCTGGTTTGAACCTCTGGTTCCAGCCCTCACTGGAATATCTACTAGCATCTCCCAGTAAGAGTAGGCAACGGATTCTACTAAATTCACTTGGTGCAAGTTGTGTTTCTGTCATATTCACATGAAAAAGGTCTGATACACACCTGTGGTATAGTGATTAGTTCCATTGTTGCTATTAGCTAGAAAGGATGTTTTGCATAGTGGAATGCTGCTAATGGTTCCCTGATAGCAGGGCTATGGGTCACTATGCAATAATAAGCATCTGTTGCTTTGCAGTTTGAACCTGTATATAAAGGCTGATGCTTTCAGAGTAAATGATGGATTATAGTGCGACGAAGATGGTCAGGAAAGGACCTCCGAAGATAGATGAGTGCTTTTGCCTAATCCCAATGTAATGGAGTTGGATTGGCAAAAAAGTGAAATGGAACATTTCAGTTTGAAGAAATATCATGAAAAAGTCACAAAGAACAAGTTAGAGACATATGATTTTTAAGTTCTGTGAAAGATGAAATGAAATGCAGTCAGTTATGTCAAAGATTTTTAAAATGGAACCGGGAGGACATTAAGGGGATGTGCTTGATGAACACCCTCATGGTTAGAACCATGAATTTTTGAACTGGGCCAAAAGGCAAATATTCTAAGGACTTGACTCAGCCCAAACACCTGCAACTTGGCTACAGTGGGAGAATTTGCTTAGTGACAGCCTTAGCAACCAATCACATTCAGTCAAGATTAGTTTTCTATCCTTAATACCAGTCAAATTCTTTGTGAACGCATATACCAGCATTTCCTTTTGCCTTTAAAAACCCTTGACTTTTACTCCCTGTTGGGGAGGTAACAATATTTGGGTTGCTGCCCAAATCTGTGTTCCCCAAACTGTAATCTTAAGGCTCCAAATAAATGCTTTTTGTTTTATTTTAGCTCTGACTTTCTCAGCTGACAGTTCCAAATGAATGAATTTACTAGCTCAATACTGAAAATCTGCATGGGTAATCTGGAATCAGAATCATCTTGATTCATATTTACATATGATTGATAGGGCTCGCACTTTCTCACGATGTCTCTCTCTCTCTCTCTCTCTCTCTCTCTCTCTCTCTCTCTCTCTCGTACAAGGAACAATACCCTTTCTGTTATTCTATCAAAAGATTTAGGAGTAGTTATAACCAACACAGCTTAGGTCATGGGTCCAAACTTCACTGGATCTGACTGACCAGAAAAGTATGAAATTCTGATGAGTATCACCCAGAGATGAAGGCTGAGGCAGTACCATCTCAACAAACACATTGATAGGTGGTTGCCCAAGGAAGTGGGCAGAGCCATGACTAGAAACAGGAAAATAGGTGATGGATAGGTAAATATCCAATGTCCAAAGAAGACAGTAATTGACTAGCTAGATGATAAAGGAGTGATAGCATAAAAAATAATGTTGGATAAATTAGGGGAACAGGTTCAAAAAACTATGGAGTGGTGCTAAGTGTGAGGTATTTGAACATCAGTGTATTACACATACAAACGGAGTTTACATATAGCAATCTGTTTAGCATTGGATGAATATCTGTGAAAAGTTATACTATTCTGAACAGGGAGCTCATATAATTTATATTCCAAGCTGGGACACTTTTGAGAGTAAAGGATAATAGTCTTAATGACTATATCAGAATAGGAGGCTTATACTGGCTTTTCCCCAGAAAACTGGGGCAAATGGTCACTCTTCTGAGCAAAGTGGTCAGAAAGAATAGGCCACACTCATGTTCCACATGTAGTAATATTTGACTCTGTTATCATAGCCAGAATCAATTCCAAGAATCTGTGACTAACCTTACGGCAGTCACCTATAACTGAACATAAGAGAGACCAGGTTATTGGCAGGAAAATCTGTGCCAGAATGGAATACTTGATCAGATGGTAATCTACAAAGCCAACTGGATCCTCTCCCTTGAGAAATTTCAGATGCAAAATACACAGAGTAAGACTAGTCAGGATTAAGCAGAATTTAAAATAAACTCACAGATAATGCAGTGTATTAATTGGTGTAGGCTACAGTTCTATAAAAGATAGAACCAAATATATGTGTCTCAACCAACAAAAGTTATATCTCATTCTTGTGACTGTGAAAAGCAAGTGTTCCCAGTCATTGGGAAGCTCCCTTTACACAATGATTCTGAGAGCAGGACTTCCCCAGTTTATGGCTCCCTTGTCCCCAAGTTGTAGATTACCATTTACCCAGCCAGCAGGATGGATTGATAAGACACTGGAGGAACCATAAAGTTTTTCTTAAAAGTCTTAGCCAGAAATGGCTCACATCATTTCCTTTCACTTTCCATGGATGAGGATTAATCACAGGAGATATTTAGAAACAAGGAGGGAAACAGGGTCCTGGAAAAAGGTACTGTGCTTGGGACACCTGTATATCAAGTGAGGGACTTTTGGAAGACTACTAGTCTTCTTTGTCCAGTAAGGAGAACCTCAGCAAACAACCTGAGAGGTGGAGAGATGGACAGTTGTGAGTGGGTTAGAATTGGACATTTGCTTAAGCAGCAAAGACAAAGAAATGGTGACCTAGGCTTCTCAGTCCAGCCTCTATAAATTGGTGTTTGAAAGATATTCTCCTAGCCTCTTTGCTTAAATTCATATGTGCTTATATGCATTAATCTGGGAGAAATTACGCAAGAATTTTATGACTTGACCACGCTTAGGAACTACCACTTTCAACTCCACAAGTAACACTGTCTACTTTTGTGGCTTCAATTACACTTTTCATGGTGATGACTTCCCCACTTATTTCTCCAGGACAGACCTCTCTCTTGAGCTCTAACCCAGCATACTTAGTAGTACACAGCAGCTCCACTATATCTTATATCCCAAACAACTCAGCATTCCACACTGAATCCATCACTTATTCTCCTCCAGCCTTCTCCTCTTGTATTTTTTGCATCTCAGTAAATAGCACTGCCATTCATGTGGATGCTCAGATGGGAAACTTGGGAATCACTCCTGAATCCTCTCTCTTTCTCACTCCTCACAAAATTGATCACGACTGGAGCTTACCTCCTTCCATACAACTCTAGGCTCACTGCAGGTTTGATAGCCCAAGTCATTCTCCTTCACCCAGATTTTCACAGGAACCTTCTTGCTATTCCTCCTGCCACCAGTCTTGCCCCTTTATTTATTCCTCACACATCTTCCAGTGTGATCACTCTATAATAGATTTATAACTAGGTCACATGTCTCGCTTAAAATACATTTTTGCCATTGCTTCCAGAATAACTCTCATTTTCCACCATGTGGCCTGCAAATCCCTTTTATCAGTCAGGTTAGGAAACCAGAATCCACACAAGTTCATTCAAAAGAGTTAAGTGAATACAATAAACAATTACAAAGCACTACAAAAAAAATGAAAAGAAACGGAAGGGATGCTGAGACAAGTAGAAATTGGCAACAGTGGGAAGTCACTACTACTCCAGGAGCTGTGAACAAACGGTAAGTAGTGTTACCAGAATTTAGAATCAGATTCCCTGAAAAAGCCAGAACTCCTGCAGGAACTTGTCTGACAGGAGCTGGGACCAAGGGGGAGGAGGATCTGTTGGGGGCTTGAATCATGAGAAGATGCAGCCTTTTCAGAGAAAAAGAGGAAAAAACACCTTTGCTCCTCTTCTCCTACCCTGTACTCTAGTGCCTTCTATCACTTAGGTTATCTGAAAGCCAACAGGGCAAGGAAGCCCGAATGATGTACGTTTCAGAACACAAGAAGGTTAGGAAGTGAGTGTGCGCAGACTTCATATTCTGGCCCTGCTTATCTTTTTAGCCCCAGCTCTTTACACTGTTCTGTCTCTTATATGTTCTTACTTTACCCCAGCAACCTCATTTCAGTTCCTCAGCATATGCTCTTTGCTCTCTCTGTGTGTGTAAACCCCAAATTAGGGGGGCCATAACTGAGGGAGGCCACACTTTTGCCCTCTCTCACTTGCCTGAATATCCCCCTAACAGAGCTTTGGGTTTTAGCATACGAGGTTTTAAAAACCTTTAAATCCCCATTGCAGCATGATTAACAAAAATAAAAACAATAAAAAATAGATTATAGTTCCCAATTTGCTTGTTTGTATCTTGAGCCAGTTTATAAATTCTATGAGAGTAGGGAAGGGACCCAGTACTTAGTGGTCACCATGACACATAGGAGTTGCTCAAAAAGTATCAAATGAGTGTGTGAATCAACAATTGAAAGCATGTGAGTCAGGGAAGGGCAGTGGCTAAACGGGAGTAGGGCAGGTCTCTGCTCAGGTCAACCACAAGAATTGCAGTTAGGGCCTCATTGTTCTTAGATTTTGAAAGATAAACTACATTGTTCCCATTTCCCATGATACCCAAATGTGTAATTGCTACCTTAGGACTTTAGGGCTGCCTATTTCACCACTACCCTTAACATAAATCGCTTACTCATTCATTGAGGCAGTACACATCACACTACATGAAATATATGAAGAAGGACACAAGAAGCCAGGAGCTTGGCTAATAGACTATAGTAGAAATCTAGGTATGAGTTTATAGGAGGAGTAAGTTATATGTTAGAGAAAAAAAGAATTAGGATATTTTTTAAATTGAAAAATAGCTTAATTTGGAAATAATTCTGCAAGGAGTAATCAGAAAATACAATCTTTACCTGGGAAATTATTAGAAAAATTTATTAAAATCTGATTTAGATACCTCTTTTTTTAAGTTTATTTGTTTGTTTTTTTTGGGGGGGGGGGGAGAGAGAGAGAGAGAGAGAGAGAGAGAGAGAGAGAGCAAGAGAGCAGGGAAGGGGCAGAGAGAGGGGGAGAAAGAGAATCCCAAACAGGCTCTGTGCTGATGGCACAGGGCTTCATCTCAAGAACCATGAAATCATGACCTGAGCAGAAATCAAGAGTTGGATGCTTAACCAACCAAGTCACCCAGGTGCCCCAGATACCTCTTTTAATAATAAAGGCACACTTCTCATTTGAACATGGACTCATTTGTGGGAAAACATCAAAAAAGTCAGCTAAATAAAAACTAATATCACAGTCTTGGAAAAAAGTACATAGTTCACAGATAATTATTTTAAATACAATGTATACCCCAAACTACAAATAAAAGACAGTATGGTTTGGGCTTTAATTATTTAATTATTATTTCCTCAGGCACAATGAAGGTGGGTGGTATCTCTGTCCTCATCAATCTCTATTGTTTACTTCTGCGTACCGTTTCTGCTTCTGGGAACTGAGACAACTATCCTATGGACTGCTTTTATAACTCTGTTGGAAGGACCACGTTTTATTATGACAGTTCATTTGCTGGCAGTTTTCTTCATTTGAGTTCATAGGTAATCTCTTCCTTAGCCACATAGATTTGTCATTGCCTAATCCTGTTACATAGATTTGTCAGGACGAAACTCTTCCGGGCTTCTAGTGTGACTGGGTAGTACGTGAATGTGCTGTGCCAGTAATCTTGTCTTCTGTGTTGCACGGGATTTCAACTGCTCCTCTCTGTCAGCAGAACATCTCCTGGAGTAGTCCATGAAGAACGTTTCTTGATATACAATGCCTTTTTCCAATGGTTTCCTGTCTCTATACCACAGTTATTAGTCTGAGCTGCGAGAGATAAAATGTCCTGCTCCGTAATAAAACGGTCTCACTAGGTCTTTGCTTACTATAAATTGATTCCATATATTTTCAATATTAAATAAAGAAGCAAAATAAAATTGAAGTGGGATCTGCTTACGAAAGATTACAGAACTCAGTCACACACAAAAAAAAAAACCACATAGGTATAAGAATGTCTTATATGTTCTCTAAAAAACACTACTTGAACAAATTCACCACTAAATCTGGCCCTATTAAAAAGGATATTCAAAATCAATAGCATATATGCATTAAAATATAAACTTAGTGATTTTCTTCTTACTCAAATACAAGATAAACAGTTATGTTACATACAAAATATCTCAACAGTTGGAAACTGGCTTTATAAAAAATAAAATAGGCCCTCAAACAAGAGAAAATAACCTAGAAGTAGAGTTCAGCTGGCATCATTTCCCAGGAAAGAAATATTGTATCTCAGATATCTTGTCACCCAATTGTCTACCCAGATGCCCACAAAGTAATTATGCAGCCAAGAAAACCAATAACAAATAAAAATATAACCACAAGAGTTCATAGCTGGAGTTCCCAGTCAAAAGGATTTCTATTAAGGAAGCTGATTTTATGATGCTCTGTGATGAGAGAAAATACATTTTCCAAACACAGCCATGGCAATGTCACCTAGACATTTTGGCTAGATAGAACTCAGAAACGATTTTTATCTAATGGAGATAAGTATCCTTATCTCATATGGTTGTTGTGAGATTAAATAAGAAACAGAACATACAATACCTGTTGTGGGTTAAATTGTATCCCCTGAAATTCATACTGAAGTCCTAACACCCAATACCTCATAATGTGATCTTACTTGGTAACAAGAGTTCTTGCAGATGTTAACCAGTTAAAAAAAGATGAGGCCCTACTGGAATAGGGTGGACCCCTAATCCAATATGATTGATGTCCTTAAAAAAAAAGGCAGACAAAGACAGAATGTGTCTTTATCTTCTACAAGCCAAGGAAAACCAAAGATTGCCAGTAAACTATGAGAAGCTAGGAGATAAGCATGGAACCAACGGGCCCTCACAGCCCTCAGCAGGTACCAACCCTGCAGCACCTTAATCTTGGACTTCTAACCTCCAGAACTGTGAGACAATATACACATTTCCATCGTTTAAGCCTCCCACTCCATGGTATTATGTTACAGCAGCACTGGCAAACAAATACAGTACCCAAGAGTGACTAGCACCTAGTGGAGATTCAGCTGATGCCAGTGCCTCAAGTGACATTCTCACATGAGCACATTCATGTAAATAAAGGGATGTAGTACTGCATTTAGTGCCACAGTAAAAATATAATAACAGCTTTGAGAGCTAGAATTTCAAACCTCTACCCTAGTTTCCTAGAGGACAGAGGAGAGCAAGACAGAAATCTGAGACCCAAGGGAACTGAGATATTTAGCAGGGGCCCCAGCACAGCACTAATCAATACAGGAATTCAGCAGTTCATCAAATTGACAAGAAAGGACCTTTGGTCACAAGGAAGAATGAAAATGTTGGTATAGGAACCAAGGTAAAATTAGCTATTCAGCATTTATAGCATATTCACCTCATGCTCATTCATTTTGGTAGGTGCAGAGGGCGTAAGAGTAAACGGTTCCTGGCTTTCCTACCTAAGAGCTAACAGTCTATCTGGGGAAGAAGTCATAACAGTGTCAGTAAAAAATTTTCATAGGGGTATGAAGTAGAAATGATTGGAAATAAGTAATTCTGAATACACTGAGGATTTAGGTATGGCCGGAAATTCTGTGTGTGTGTGTGTGTGTGTGTGTGTGTGTGTGTGTGTATGTGTGTGTGCTGTTCCCAACTGTCAACATGAAGTTGTCCTGAAAATTAGAACATTTTCGGGAGCTCCTTACATCTTCTTTGGCTAGAGCAACTTCATTATTTGGGCTAAATCGTTATCATTAGGACTGAGTAAAATCAGTGAATGCCTGAATAATTAAATCATTACAACATGCCTTCTCCAGAGTTTTCTATGTGCCTGACACTTAAGGCATAAAGTGTTTTTCAGGCTGACTTATTTGTTTCTGCTATCCACCAGCACCTTTATTATAAGCGCAAACATTATTTACCCAGGCCTACTTAAAATATGACTATTTTTGCTTCTCAGTGGACTTTCTTAAACATTCTACAAAGATATCCTTCAAGGCTGAATTCAAATATCCTCTTCCTGTGGTCCATATCGTAGACATTAGCTGCATTTAATTTGCAGCTCTACATTAGAATTTGTCATATTATATTATGGTTAGTTAGTTCTAATCCTTTTATTTAAACTTTGTATATGATGAGGGGAAACAATTTACATTTGCATTTCTAAATGTGTTACCTCTTTTTCAGTTTTTTTTTAATGTTTATTTTTGAGAGAGAGAGAGAGAGGGAGGGAGGGAGGGAGGGAGGGAGGGAGGGGAAGAGAAAGAGAGGGAGACACAGAACTCTAAACAAGCTCCAGGCTCTGAGATGTCAGCACAGAGCCTGACACGGGGCTTGAACCTGGGAACAGGGAGATCATGACCTAGGCCTAAGAGAGACACTTAACCAACCGAGCCACCCAGGTGCTCCTAAATATGTTATCTCTTTAAGAGTGATAGAAAAGTGGTATTTTAAAGCTCTGAAATATATGGATATATCTATATCTTGGTACAATCTTCCATTTGTTTAAACATTAGTATAATCTGAATCAATTTAATATAAGATGTTCCCAAATTCAATGTAGGAAAAATGTGACAAAGAAGCACCTGGGTGGCTCAGTTGGTTAAGTGTCCAGCATCAGCTCAGGTCATGATCTCACAGTCTGTGTGTTTGAGCCCCACATCAGGCTCTGTGGAACCTGCTTCAGATTCTGTGTCTCCCTCTCTCTCTTCCCTTCCCCTGCTCATGCTCTGTCTCTGTCGTTGTCACTCAAAAATAAACATTATTTTTTTTTAAAGAAAGAATGTAACAAAACATCTTGGGTAATTCTGTTTGTGTTACTGCGTATTGTAAAAGCTGTGTCACAGCTAAAACTAAATAGTTTCCAAAGTTAAATTATTGTGATTTACTTGCTAGTTGGCACTGAGAGTTGACCTCTCCCTGTGCAGTGTTTTGTTCTAAACTTGTATAAATAATAATCGTGTAATATGTCACTCTTCTACCTTGTAACAATTGCTCCAATCTACATCATAAAGAACCACTAGAAAAAAATTCTTTATATGTAGTATACATATATTATATATACCAATATATATATTTAATGTATAATACAATTATACTTTTAAAATATATTATAGTCCAATATACTGCTTTGTGTGAAGGGCCCACGTCGTGAAGTACATCCTTTTATTGTTTGGAAATGATATTAGAATAAGACAAAATCAAGGCAGCCAAGGGCTGTATCAGGAGAAATCACCAAGCAGCTGCCCAGAAAGGCAGGCTACCTGCCTGCGCTTGGTAGGAAATGGAACTGCATGTTGACATGGCATAAATGAACAAGTCTAGCAGACTACACAGTTCAGAGGTTCTGCACACAAGTGAAGGTGGGGTGGTGGGCTTGGCAACAAGTTTGAGGCTGGAAGTTCAGGGACAGAACTCTGGTTCTGGGCCATGTGATGAGAACCTGAGATATGCTGCAGGTGGTGACAAAATGACTCCAGCTGTGGAGACTTGGGGGAGGGGGGGCTCGTAGGGGCAGGCGGATGATATCATGGACCAGGAAACAAGGGCAAAGACTCAGACTCCACAAGGACTAGATACAAAGAGCACAAGATATAGTCTAGATCCTCCCTAGAGGCCAGGATCCAGGTGGGAAAGCTGGCAACATGTTCGGAACAATATACAACAAGGCAACATGATGGCAAAGGTGATGACAAAAGAGTCTAATATGGCATCAACAGAATAGGTATCAGCAAAAACACCTGCTTAGAAGAGGTGCAAGGTTGCCAAAGACAAGGCCGTTTATGATGAAACGTGTACATATCTAGAAAGACGGGAGTAACATATAGTTTGTAAGTTGAATTTGAATGATGGAATTTTGGTAAGCATCTGAAAAGTTTTAGCTAATTTAATATAACCATGATTCATGTATGTAAGGGTACTACTACCCCTTTAATTATAGCTAACATGTCATTTACATTTTATAGTAAAAAAAAGATGATGGTGCCGGGAAAGCAGATGTCATACCTAAGTGTCTCAAAAAATCATTCTCTTTTTGGGCTAAATTCAGCTACTAAAACTTTATAGTCAAGCACTAAAATGTCCGAGGAAACAAAAGTTACTGGGCAAAGATCCTGGCAGATAATACTGGAAGAATAAGAAGGCAAATGATCCCTCTGAGTCTAAAGTAAGATAGAACCATGAATATAGATTTAGAACTACCCTTGAGTCTTTAGGAAAACCAGAGAATCTGTACATATTTGAAATAATAAGCACATGTTTGATTTAAAAAAAAGAAGATGTAAACAGTTTAAGCTGATTAAAAGATTTTTATCCAATATTAGTTTATCGTAGGGGAGTGGTTCTCAAAGTGTTCCTGGAGCCAGACGAACCAAGATCCCCTAGGAAATGTATCAGAAATGCATATTTTTGGGACCTACCCAGATCTACTGAATAAGAAACTCTTAGAGTGGGAGCAGGATTCTGTGTTTTAACGAGACCTCCAGGTATAGAATTGCCAGATACAGCAAATGAAAGTATGGTATGCACAGTTAAGTTGAATTTCAGATAAATAATGAATAATTCTTTAGTATGTTCCATGCAATATTTGGTATATACACTTCTACTAAAAACACACATTGTTTATCTGAAATTAAAATTTAATAGGGCATCCTGTATTATGTGAACCATAATAAGGTGACTCTAAAGCAAATTAAAATTTGAGAATTTCAGGGTAAAATTAACAACATTTAAAAAATATATTATCTCTTATGTCCATAGAATAGATAATGCTGGAAGCATTAATAATCTGGTGCATCTGTCTCGTAGCATGTTGAATTTGGTTCTAAAATATTTTGGTTTGGCCCAATATATCTGGTTTTGTTTTTTGTGTTTTGATGTTTGAATTAATTACAATATTTAAAATGTGAAATATCACATAAAATGATGCTCTGAATCACATATCAGGACGGCAACAAATGGGACAATAGGCAAGTAGGGTCCAATGTTTCACAATCTCCACGCCCCCTATTGTGTCTCTCCCATGAATTTGGGTTTTGCCTGTCATTTATATCTTCAATTTCCCTATGTCATCGTAAATATATAAATTTTCAACTGCTTCTTTACAGGTGTCCTTCCAGGGGCGCCTGGATGGCACGGTGGTTTAAGCCTCTGACTCCTGCTCAGGTCATGATCTCTCTATTTCTGAGTTTGAGCCCCACGTTAGGCTTTGCACTGACAGCTCAGAGTCTGGAGCCTGCTTCAGATTCTGTGTCTCCCTCTCTCTCTGCCCCTCCCCCACTCACACTCTGTCTCTCTCTCTCTCTCTCAAAAATAAATAAACATTAAAAAAACTTTTAAGGGGCATCTGTATGGCTCAGTCGGTTAAGCATCCAATTTTGGCTCAGGTCATGATCTCATGGTTCACAGGTTTGAGCCCTGCATCCAGCTCTGTGCTGACAACTCAGATCCTGGAGCCTTCTTCAGATTCTGTTTCTCCCTCTCTCTCTCTCTGCTCCTCCCCCATTTATTCTCTCTTTGTCTCTCTCTCTCTCTCTCTCTCTCTCTGTGTCTCTCTCTCAAAATTAACAAAATATTTTTTAAATTTTTAAATTATACAAAAATAAAGGTTTCCCTCCACATGTGGACCTTTTTCAATATGAAATATTAAAAGATCTCACAAGGGAAATGTGTATTATGTCATTGGCTACATCTCCCAGAAAATAAGTTATTAGAATTAGAAATCAAGGTTGTGATAGAGTCCAGCAGAGAACAACAAAACTTGAATTACATATGGGTCATTTAAAAATATATATATTAGGCTTCTTTTATTAGTTTATTAAAATTGAAACTATTATGATTGATTATCTTAGTGAAAATGCATATTCAAAATTTGGTATGTTCTGGTGATGAAAAGAATATAAATATAAAAATTAACAATCATTTTTAAGGGCTAAAATGTTAACATTGGAGAATATTTAGGAACCAAAACAGAGGGCGTTTTCTGACACTTCATACCAGAACTAAATTTTGGGGGCGCCTGGGTGGCTCAGTCGGTTAGGCCTCCGACTTCGGCTCAGGTCATGATCTCGCGGTCCGTGAGTTGGAGCCCCGCGTCAGGCTCTGTGTTGACAGCTCAGAGCCTGGAGCCTGTTTCAGATTCTGTGTCTCCCTCTCTCTCTGACCCTCCCCCGTTCACGCTGTCTCTCCCTGTCTCAAAAATAAATAAACGTTAAAAAATATTAAAAATAAATAAATAAATAAATAAATAAATAAATAAATAAATAAAACTAAATTTTGGGTCATATCTTGAATCTAGGCCATGTACATGCACCATAAGAACTGTGATTGGCTAATCATTCTTCTCTACCAGCTTGAACCGGTAAATGAGAAGAATACGTAAATGAGTAGAATCAGTGGCTACTGCATTGTTGAATGCAGAAATGTTATGGTTGTTGAAGTCATACCGTTTAGTCATAGCATGCTTGATTTAGTTATTTATTCATAAATATTGTATGTATTTATTTTGAGAGAGAGAGAGCACACGAGTTGGGGAGGGGCAGAGAGGGGGAGGGAGAATCCCAAGCTGGCTCTGTGCTATCAGCGTAGAGCCTTACAGGGAGCTCGATCCCACAATCCATGAGATCATGACCTGAGCTGAAATTACGAGTTGGACATTTAACTGACTGAGGCAGCCAGGTGCTCCAATGCTTGATTTACTTTAAGTAATGAAGAAGTGCTGAAGAAAACTCACCCACTTTGTACTTAATCCAACTTTGTGCCTTCACTATTTGAATTGTGCAAAGTCACTTTCAATTCAAACTTTTTCTGCAATGTCCCTTTTACTATCTCAAGAGCTTTCCCAGAATAAATCTTTCCCTTTCCAGGCAAGGCTTGGAGAACATGTGCAATGCTTTTGTGACATATGGGCCTGTCTACAGTAATTAATTCCTACTTTGTCTGACCTAATTGCTCCATGTTGGCAACTCTTGTTATTTTATTAAAGGCAACATTGTTAAATATGAGCAGAATATTGCCAAAATAGTGATTTATTTTTTGAAAGCTGCACACATTTTATAATTCCTCTATGTTATCAATTATTAAATTCTTTATGTTCACTAAAGGCTTCCTAGCCTGTGATCTCAAATGCTATTACATGCTCTAATTTAATTTATCTTTTTAATTATATCGATGATTAGTTGTGTGCTCAGTCTATTGTGGAGGCAGAAACTATGTCTAATTTTCTTTTCCCATGCTATAATATTATATATATAATATATATATATTCTATTTTATTTGCACTCTTTAGGAAAGTAGAAAACTCAGACATTTCCTCTTTTATGCAAAGTAGATCAGTGTTCCCCTGGGCTTGGCTGATGAGGAAGGGCATTTTGTCCACCTTGAACTCCGCACTTCAAGTTGGTAGCTGCATCTCAGATCCATCTGGACTTTTTTCTCTATGCACCTGCATCTCCAACTAGTCCAAACTCCAGAGCAGCAACTTATAATAAAACTTGGTTTGAGATACAGGAAAAAAAAACAATTCAGGAATTTACAAAGCCTGGTAGTTGTAGCTCTGTTACAGTTTGCAACAGAGGGGGAAAAAAAAAACCCTGAGAGAATAAATTTTATTTATCACTCTCCAGATTTGGGAAACCTTAGGGAAATTCCCTAAGTCTCACATGGTGTGTTACAGGATACTCTAATTCTGCATGCCTAATTCTAATGCTGTCCCCAATGCATCAAAATATATTGGTTATTTATTTGTTAATAGTTAGTTATAAATTCACACTGTTTTCATTTCTGAGTTCTAGTATACTAAGCTTTTGAAAATTTACATGGAATTTGTATGGCCTTCAGAAGAACTTTTCATCTAAAGCAGTTAATTACTTTATACAGGACCTCTCAGTTTACACATCATCATCATCATCATCACCATCATCATCATCATCATCTCAGCAAAAAAACAGGTGCAGCAGCGGTAATATAAAATATAGTAGTCTCTCTTCTCTACCTCCCTCCTCCCCTAACATCCTAAAACTGGAAGAGAAAAATACTTTTTAAAACATATTCACTCAAATTTGAATATTCTGTAAGTCTTGATGCCATTTGAATTTCTCACCCATTGAAAGCAATGGGACCTGATTTTTCAGGGAAAGACAAATGAGTGCTAGAACAAAGTAGTTCTATCTCAGCTTTCACTGACTAGATTTTGTAGGAAGACAATATAGGCTCTATAAGCAGGCTTTGTTAAGGGATGGAGGGTGGGGGATTCTAAATCCTTTTAGCCTGGAGGATTTAGATCATAATTTTGAGTATGGGAAAAATGCACTTCCACTTAGGTTGTAATGTCTCTGCCTTAGGGATTGAAGGACAGGAACCACAGGAAGGAAAAGCACAAAGCCTTTGTGTGGCCAGCCTTTCCGGTCCTGAAATACATGAAGGATGGAGGGGAGAAGGAAAACAAAGGAAAATAAGTACGTCAGCTACTCGGACACTTGTTCCTGGCACCCCCACTTTACTCTCTCATCTCAAGCATGTGGGGATAGGGAGGGGGCCTTTAGAAACATCCAGATAGCTCTGCTAGAACAGGACTTAGAGGCATACACTTCGGGGGGGGGGGGCGGAGGAGGGGCCCCAGTGGGGTCTGTTAGAGAAGGAGGAGGAGCAGACTGTAAGCTCCTATCAGAAGACCTGCATATGGCCACTGTCGGGCTGTTATGGGTGATTGTGCAGCATTATTTGCATAAGGAGGATGAGAGAAGGGAAGCAAGCAGTGAGACAGTTACTCAGGAGAGGAGATATTTTTATAAAGATATATGTCAACGTCACGAGGCCCACCTTAAGCTCTAGGAGTTCAGGAGGTCATCTCCAAGACTATCCTGGAACTAGCTTCTGAGGCTTGTCCACAGTGAAGTAACAGCAGCTCAACATTATGAAGAGGAAGGGCCAGGGTTCAGTCTTTCCTGTCCATTTACTTTGTTTGTGATGAGGCCAGGTCTCAAACATGGACAGACACAGGAGCGAGCTCAATCTGTTCACCTAAGCTTCATATATGATGTTCTCAGGGGCCACATGGGCCTGAGCTGTGGCTGGCTGCTGCAGAGGTGGAGGCGACACAGGTGGTGTTACCAGAGATGGGCTGTCCTTACTCCTGCCTGCACGGCCGCGGAACTAGAGCTCGACAAAGACTGCGCGAGAGAAAAAGAATTCTGGGAATGGGAGTCCAGGGTGCCACGGCCTCAATGGGGCTGGAGCAGAGTCCCCACCCCCACCTCCAGGTGGCAGCCGACTTGGGTGGCTACGCTGTCCCCAGAGAACTCAGATACTCCGGTGACTGGCGTGATCGGCCAGTGAGGCTCAGCAGGCGAGGCTTGGGGAGCTCTGGTGACTGGAAGGTTCAGATGGCCTCAGGGGAGCCATGAAGTTGTCTTGCCCCGGGGCTAATTCCCAGTTTCAATGTGGCACGAGTTTGAGGTCCTTCTCATCTTCTTACCAGCTTCGTCAGGACTACCTGTCTTTGTCGTAACGCACACTCTGGCTCTGCCCAACAGGGAGAGCCTGGCGTGGCTAGCGAGGTGGGCGGTACTCAGGCGGGGCGCGCCATCCGGGACATTCTGGGAGCCAGCAAGGGTTCCGGCACGCCAGGCGGGGCTGGTGCCAGAGAGCCAGGAGGCTGAGCCCAGTGCCTCCCTGGGAGCTGCTTCTGCAGCTGCTGGTCGTTCGGTTGCAGCTCCGGCACAGTGCACACCAGCGGGCGAGCAAGTTTGGCACAGCACCTCCAGGAGACACTGCTCCACACCTGGACAACCCCTGCCGTCTTGCAGCGTGTGCCCCACACTCCTCAGCGCAGGCGGCTCAGCACGTGGAGCCTGTGCGCACCTCTTCTGAGTAGGGCAGGCTCCGTGGCCCAGCAGGCGTCGCTGTCGTCTGAGACAGGGACTAGCAGGGGAGAGGAACTGCGAGGATGCATAGATGTAAGTGTATTCATATATGTTTTCATTTATATACACATATACAGACGTATAGACGCATATATTAAAATCTTCTTTTGGGCCGCAGTCAGAATGCAGACATGCATACGTATATATGTTATGTGTGTGAAGTTGACACGTTACGTTAGGTGTACAACATAGTGATTCAACAAGTTTATACATTATACTATGTTCACCTCAACTGTAGCCGCATATATATGTTGTAAAGCTTACAAGTGTTGCCTCATGCTGTCTCATGTCCGGTCATAAGGTCATACGTCTCTGGAAGTTTCTGAAGCATTCATAGCCTGCTGGTAGGGGTTTAAATTGGCAAAATCACTTTGGAAAACAGTTTGTAATAGTTACTGAAGTTGAAAAGGTGTGTGTCCCTGTCCCAAGCAGTAAGTGTACCAGATTATAATTCAAAGAATATTTCTAGCAGTGGTGTTTATAATAATCCAACACTGGAAAAACATTGCCCTTCAAAAGTTAAAATTAAGTTTGACATGTTCATGTGACAGAATATACTACAATTTACTATAAAGCTATATTTGGTATGTTCACACAATGGTATATAATTCAGTAAAAAAAAAACAACAAAACTAGAGCTATGTGCTTTGTAGGGATTAATTTTTTTAATATAATTTATTGTCAAATTGACCAACATACAGTGTGTAGAGTGTGCTCTTGGTTTTTGGGGTAGATTCCTGTGGTTCATCGCTTACATACAACAACACCCAGTGCTCATCGCAACAAGTGCCCTCTTCAATGCCCATCACCCATTTTCCCCTCTCCCCCACTCCTCCATCCACCCTCACTTTGTTCTCTGTATTTAAGAGTCTGTTATGGTTTGCCTCCCTCCCTCTCTGTTTGTAACTATTTTTTCCCCTTCCCTTCCCCCGTGGTCTTCTGTTAAGTTTCTCAAAATCCACATATGAGTGAAAACATATGATATCTTTCTCTGAATGACTTATTTCATTCAGCATAATACCTTCCAGTTCCATCCATGTTGCTGCTGTATGGATTAATTTTGAAAACATAATATTAAGTGCAAAACACAAGACAGATGTTTACTTAAAATATGATTTATTTGTGTAAATTGCAAAGGGAGAAAAAATCTAAACTGTAAGTTACGTCATTTAGGTATGTATATTTTGGTGTTATATCTGTACAGGAAAACAATAAATTAAGTGCAGTTTTCATGACAGTGGTTACCTCTGAGAGTTGGAAGTAGAGAGTGGTTTGTAGGGGTGCACAGAGACATCAAGAGTGTTAAAATGTTCTTTTTTTTTAAGTTTATTTATTTTGAGAGACAGAGCATGAGCAGGGGAGGAGTAGAGAGAGAGGGAGAGAAGGAGAATCCCAAACATGCTCAGCACTGTTGGGCTTGCTGATGCAGAGCCCGAACTCAGGAACTGTGGATTATGACCTGAGCCTAAACCACGAATCAGATGCTTAACTGACTGAGCCACCCAGGCACCCCACATTTTAATTTTTGACCTGGATGGTGGTTACATTGCTGTTTGCTTTACAACCATTACTCACACAACTTATTTAAGTTTTATACACATTTCTGTAAATTGTTATAGTTAAAAATAAAAACAAAAATAAGTTTTAAGAGCTGAGGAGTTTTTCAGAGTTGGGTCCCCACATCACGGCCAAAGTCTTCTTATAGCAAATGACTCACAGTGGACTGTGCCAAGTGTCAGGACACTCCCCATCAGCAGAAAGAACTAGATGAGACCAGATCTACCAGAGAGAACCGTTAGGCCTTGTCACAACAATGGGGAAAAAAAAGACCATAAACCCTACCAGCCACAGTCCTCAGAGATGCCAGCCACATTTCCCTGGAAGGTCAGTGAGTAGCCAGACCAGCCACACCTTGGCAAAATCCAAAGATTATGTAGAGAATGGCCAATCTGTATATTGTTACTAACTCCCCTTATTACTCTATTACCCTACAAAACACTTAGATTTTACCTTGGAAAGAAGTAGGGTAGAGCTTTGAGTACTTTTAATTAAAAAGGCTAAGCATTTACCTAACAGGAAAGTTTAAATTATTACATCCACATTGGGGTGCCTGGGTGGCTCAATCAGTTAAGCATCTGAATTTGGCTCAGGTCATGATCTCACAGTTCATGGGTTCAAGCCTGGAGTCAGGCTCTGTGCTAGCAGCTAGGAGCCTGGAGCCTGCTTCAGATTCTGTCTCCCTCTCTCTCTGCCCCTCCCCCGCTCATGCTCTATCTCTCTTTCCCTCTCAAAAATAACCATTTAAAAAATTTTAAATTATTACATCTACAATACTTACCCAACTGGACTAAAATTTAGATGTTTTTGCCACTACACTGAAAAGTGTGGAATTGTAAAGAAATTTATATCGGTAGTACACAAACTACATTTTCTTTGAACATCTAAATGTAGTTTGAGTAAATCTTTGGCCTAACAATAAATGGATAGGTTGTTTGTTTGTTTGTTTGTTTGTTTTATTTTGTTTGTTTTTGAGAGAGCATGAGCTCAAGAGGGGAAGGGAGAGAGGGAGAGTCTTTTTATTCTCTTAATGTTCATTTATTTATTTTGAATAAGAGAAAGAGCACAAGGCCGGGAGAGGCAGAGAGAGAGAGAGAGACAGACAGAGAAAATCCCAAGCAGGCTCCATAATGCTAGCGGCGTGGGACTTGATCCCACAAACCATGAGGTCATGGCCTGGGCCAAAATTAAGGGTTGCACATTTAACAAAATTAAGGGTTGCACAGTTAACGACAGAGCCATTCAGGCACCCCAGGAGAAAGATAATCTTAAGCAGGCTTCATGCCCTTTGCAGAACCCAACACAGCGCACAACGCAGAGCCCAGCGCAGGGCTCCATCTCAGGACCACGAGATCATGACCTGAGCCAAAATCAAGAGATGGATGCTTACCCCACTGAGACACCGAGACACCCCAATACATATTATGCATTTGTAAGGAAAATAGTGAGGAAAGAGACAGTCTGCATTGTTTTTAAGTATTTCATTGGAACAACATTGGAATCCAATTTACCCTGTTAATTAATTGCTGTTGCAGATAATTCTCTCGTCTACTTCGATTCTCAAGGTTGTACAGGTCCTAAATTTGTTGTGACAAAAAAGGAGGTCTCGGTTTCTACATATATACTTTGCTTCTTTTATATATGGCCTATATGCAAAACTATACCATTGTAATTAACACTTTAAAGAGAACATAAAAAATGAATATGGACATTTATGGTTAATCAAATCTCTTAAGAACATCATTGGAATTATGAAATAACATAATGAAGCAACTAAAGATACTTACGAATCTTTGAGAAAAAACTCCTTTAATAATTTTAAGAGGTAACTCCATTCTTGGTATGACATTCTGTTGTTCTTTTTAACTCAATATTTATTATAATATTACTAAAAGTGAAAAATAGTACTCTTAACTAGAAGGGAAGATTTCTATGACACACATGCTTACACAACGTAACTATAATATAGTGTGTGGGGCTCATATCAGAACTCCTCTACAACAAGGATCCCATTTAATATGGCTTTATACTTTCCAACCATATAAGATTTTAATCAATATTTGAATGAATTAATGAGTGAATGAACAAATAATGTGAAATCTTGCACATTTTGGAGTTTGTAGTTTAGAATAATATAGTATTTAATTCTAAGAATTTTTTTTAAGGACGCCTGGGTGGCTCAGTTGGTTAAGATCTCTGCTCTCTGCTGTCAGCATAGAGCCTGCTTTGGATCCTCTGTCTCTCTCTGCCCCTCCCCCATCTCTCTTCCTCTCTCTCTCTCTCTCTCTCTCTCTCTCTCTCTCTCTCCCAAATAAACATTTAAAAACATTTAAAAGAAAGATTTTTAATCCCAAATTTTAATAGACTTTTAATGTTTTTATATTTGTTTGTGCTTATACACAGATGCATTTAGTATTTCCTAATAATTCGTCTATAAATTATGCAGTCTAAAGCTTATTAAATCAATGATTAAAAACCTTTCTTTCCCGGGGCACCTGGGTGGCTCAGTTGGTTGAGTATCTGACTTCACCTCAGGTCATGGTCTCATGGTTCATGAGTTCGAGCCCCTCATCGGGCTCTGTGCTGACAGCTCAGGGCCTGGAGCCTGCTTCGGATTCTGTGTCTCCCTCTCTCTCTCTCTGCTCCTCCCCTGCTCACACTCTGTCTCTCTCTCAAAAATAAATAAAGATTAAAAAAAAATAATAATAAAAAAACTTTTCTTTCCCTTTCTAGGGCTGAATCTTATTATAAAATTTTATGCAAGGGCTTCAGACAAATTGTTTTACTTCCTCAGACTTAATACAAAATATATATATATCTGATGACATCAATACTTAAATATTTTCAAATAAGCTAACCATTTTGTCAATTACTCATGTGAGTAAGGGTATAAATTTTGATGTAAAACTTTCTAGAGAAGAGAATGGACAGAGAGGCTAGAAATAGGAATGTGGGTAGGAGTGCGATGAGATTCTGGTTAATAATCAATGGAAAGACAAAGCTAAAGTAAATAGCCTCAGGCTCCTTAATCTCTGGGGAGACACAAAAATACTATTTTGTTGATGGGAGGAGAGGGTCCAAGTATTGAATATGAGTCAAAGTAGCAGAAGGGACCAAGTAGACAGAAGTGATGCAGAGGGGTGGAGATGCAAATATTGAATAGGATCTCTGATTCTGTCCGTGATTACATCTCCTAAGAAGTTTGAAGGGACAAGAGCTCAGTGCTAGCAGTCAGGTTGAGGCAGATTCTGCAGTTGCCATATATACTAAGGGAGAGTCTTCCAGATGTTCTTCTTTGTGTAGAGCCTGCTTTGGAGCCTGTCTCTCTCTCTCTCTGCCCCTCCCCCCATCTCTCTCTCTCTCTCTCTCTCTCTCTCTCTCTCTCTCTCTCTCAAATAAATAAACATTAAGAAAAAATTTAAAACAGTGTGCTATTTTAGTGTGCAGCAAAAGCAAGGTTTCAAGCTAATTTAGCAATCTCTCTCAATATTATTTGTTATATTAGACTTCAAAACTATTATGTTTATCCGTAAGTTAACTGGTAAGCTTCAAAACTACATTAGTACCAACATAAAACCTCAAGGTGATTATTGTATTATTAAACCTTAAACTAGTTTAATAATTTTTCACTCAGTTTCCCTGCAAACCTGAGAGGTATTGATTCAGAGACTCCATAACTCTACACATTCTGAATCAGTTTTAAATTATGTAAGGAGGCATATATTTTGTCAGCATTTCTCCAGACAAAGGAAATGGAAATCAGGTTTGCCTTATTAGGGTGGAGAATTGAAAAAAAGCTATTTTTCACAAATATCAGGTCATTGAAAGGTTTTAAGTTATATACTTTATCAATATGATGAACATAATTGCCTTACTTCTTTTTATGTTAACCCTGTGATTCTCATAATTATTCTGTAACATCTGTAGAACACAGATTCTCATTGGTTGTCCTGCCCCTACTGCAGGCTACTTTAAAAAGAAAATCTTGAGGGGGCGCCTGGGTGGCGCAGTCGGTTGAGCGTCCGACTTCAGCCAGGTCATGATCTCGCGGTCTGTGAGTTCGAGCCCCGTGTCGGGCTCTGGGCTGATGGCTCGGAGCCTGGAGCCTGTTTCCAATTCTGTGTCTCCCTCTCTCTCTGTCCCTCCCCCGTTCATGCTCTGTCTCTCTCTGTCCCAAAAATAAATAAACGGTGAAAAAAAAAAAAGAAAGAAAATCTTGAGCCTTAGAAAAAGTTGATTTATTTTAAATTCTGTTCAATATTACAATATTCATTCCACTTTTCTTACAGTTATTTTCTCAATATCTTTTCCATCCTTTTACTTTCCCCTATTTTATCACTGAATTTAAAGTCAGTCTCTTGTAGATAGCAAATAAGTTGGATCTTGTTTTTTTATTCCAATCTGACAGTCTTTTGGTTGAACTGGTTAATCCACTCATATTTAATATTCTTATTGATAAAGGTGGGTATACATCTGTCATTTTATATTTTGGTTCTATTTTCATGTTTCTACCTCTGTGTTCAATTTTTTTTCTCTATTCCTCCTTTACTGCTTTCTTTTGAATTAAGTGAATATATTTCAGCATAACATTAATATAATAGTATATAATATAATAATAATAATAATTCCTTTAGTGATTGTTTCCTGTATTTTTGAGCAGTTTCTCAGTAGTTGCCATAGGGCTTATTGTATACATCTTAACTTTTCATAACCTACTTCAGATTTATACTAACTTAATTCCACTGAGATATAGATATAGATATATAGGTAATCTATATATAGATCTATATATATCTATATATATAGATCTATATAAAATATATCTATATTTTATATTCTATGTAACTATTCCTTCCCCATTTTTGTGCCATTATATGCATGCAAAATCATATATATTACATATATATAATCACTTTATAAAATTTTATGTCTGTTAAAAAAGCTGAGGAAAGAAAGGAGAGCAAGGGTATACTTTAGAGTATATCCTATTTACCTTCTTATCTGACATTTCTGGTTGTAGTCACCTGTTCCTGTAATGATCTCATGTCATTACCTTACTTCAACACAACTCCACTCCCACCCACCTCCTTTGTGCTGTTGTTGTCAAATACATTGTATTTCTATGTGTTATTGGCTCAATAATACATATATGGTTTTATACACATGCTTTTTAACTTAGTTAAGAAAAAAATATGCATTTATACTGTCTTTTATAATTGTATAATTAACTTTATTGTTGTCTTTTGTTTTTCTCTGTGGATTCCAATTTCTATTTATTTGGCTGTCACCTAAAGGATTTCTTCTAGTACTTCTTGCAAAGTTTGTCTGCTGGTAACAGATTCTTTCAGTTTTTATCTGGTATTGTCTTCTTGTTGACTTCATTTAGAGAGATAGTTTTGTTGGATAGAAGATTCTTGGTTAACAATCTTTTTTTGTTTGTTTTTGAGCATTTCCAATGTCATCCTCTACCTATGACCTCCATTACATCTGATGAGAAGTTAACTAAGTCCTATTGGAGTTGCCTTGTATGTGATAAGTCATTTTTATCTTGCTGTGTTCACATTTTCTTTTTGTTCTTAGCTTTCAGCATTTTTACTTTGATGTATCTGGTATGCTTTTTTTTTTGTATTTATCCTACTTGGAATTAATTTAGCTTCCTGGATGTATAGATTAATGTCTTTTGGCAACTTGTGAAATCCTCAGCTGCATTTCTTTAATACATTAAATTAATTAATACATTAATTAATTAATTAATATATATGGAAATATCTATAGCTATAGCTATATTTGGCTCCTTTCTTTCTTCCTTTCCTCCTGGCATTTAAAATACACATGTGTTGATACATTTAAAGATGCCCCACATTTCTCCAAAGATCTGTTATTTTTCTTCACTCTATTTTCTCTCTGTGTTTGGATTGCATAATCCCTATCAATTTACTTTTGAGTTCATTGATTCCTCCTCCAATTAAAATTTGTTGTTGAGCCCTCTAGTGAAATTTTCATTTGTTATTATAGTTTTCAAATACAGAATTTTCATCTAGATCTTTTAATGATTTCTATATCTTTATTGATACTCTCTATTTGATGAGATACTGTCTTCATGTTTCATACCTTTCTCTATTCCATAAGCATGGTTTCCTTTAGTTCTTTGAACATATTTGTAATGGCTACTTTCAAGGCTTTGTCTGCTAAATCTGAAATCTGGTCTATCTCACAATCTCTGTTACCTGCTCTTTTTCCTATGTCTGGGTCACATGTAGCATATCTCGCTATTTTGTAAAATGCCAGCCATTTTACACACTATCTTACAGGAACTATGGATGGTGATTCCCCAGTCTCTGGGGTTGTTTTTATTGTTTCTGTGCTTGTTTTCTGACTTGACTAGGCTACTTGGTAAAGTCCCATTTCCATTGTAGTGTAAAACCTTTGGTGGCACTCATCTGAAGATGTAACCTTGGGCATGTCTACAGTCACCCTGGAATGACATTGATTTTACCAGGGCTCTCTTGACTGTCTCTTTCTCCAATCTCTCTGTTAACTTATCTGCTTCCTTTAGTCTTATACCTTACTCATTTAGGCTTTATTAGTTACTGGCTGATTTCTCTATTGTTTTCACCACTACTCCGGAGCATAAATTGTTTAGCAGTCTGGTCCAATTAAATTCAGATAGCGGTAGTTTTTGAAGCCGCTTTCTAAAGTTTTTCCTTTCCCCAGGAGGCATCCTTTCAGCTGTCTCTTTCCTTGATTGTCTCTGGAAAATTGGATGGAAAATGGTTTAGCTTGTTGCTCTTAATTAGGAGGAGGTATTGTTTCGGGGAGCACTCTTCATCTTGAACTTTATTTCAAATAAAGACACATGCTTCAGGTAGAGCTTCAGAGTTCTCTTTTCTTATGTATTGCCTCTTCCCCCGGTAAACTCTAAACTCTGAGTTGGGCAGTGTCCTCTGGCTTTCTTGGCTTGCCTCTCCTAAAATGGAATCTCTGCTCTAAGAATGAGCTGGTATGAGGACCATGGGGACCTCAATATTCTGTCTGATGTACATGGGGTGGAGCCTCTGTCCTATGAGTAGGGACTGGGTGGAAAAAACAGCCCAACTGTTAGCAGACACGCACCAGAAATTTAGCCTGTTCAACTTGCACTTGGGGTGGATGAGAAATTCTGATGCTTTCTGGTGATATATGGTATCACTTGATTGGGAACTGAGGAAAGAGGGAACCCTAACCTCCTGTCCACCTACCTGTAGTAGAGTTCTCATCAAGCTGAGTTTGGTGGGTGGAGAGAAGCAGTGAGTTACGGATTAAATGTCATAGTCTTTCACTCTTCTGACTGACAGAAGTAGGAACTACTTTTATTCTTGAGTAAATGTTTTAATTTGTTGTATTCTCTTAGAACCATTTCTGGAGACTTTTTTTTTTTTTTTTTGTAATTTTCATTAGCTTTGCTTATTTCACTGAGGAGTGGGTCAGTAGAGCTCTTCACATTGTTATCCTGGACATGGAGCCCCCTATAAGTTTATTCTTTAAATTTTTATTTTATATTATTCCAAGGGAATATAAGGTAAGATGTGAGATGGACAAATATGCTCAGTTTGTCATCTTGATCTTATCACTTTGACTTTTTTTTAAGAGTTTATCTCTTCTCTCTAGGACTCCGCTGTTCCCAGGTATAAAAAAAAATAATTTGTGTAGTTATATCACTGGCATTTGATACAACCAGGTGCAAAAATTCTATAAGTAAACTTGGTTTCAGATCCAGGCTTCTGTACTTCCTAGTCGTTTGACCTTAACATCACATAGGTTCTTTGAATTTTTGTTTCTCCATCTGTAGTAAAAGGAAAGAACACTTAACATGTGTTGCTACAGTTAGAGATAACATAAAATGTCAATCTAAACATGGCTTTTAGAATCCAGGTCATCACATCATAATTATGGGAAATACAGGAAAGACTGTGGCAAAATGTTATTAGCTTCATTATCTAATGAACTTCAAACTACTTTTCATTTTAAAAAATTATCTATGCATAAAGCAATTATTGCTACATTTAAATTGTTTCAAAACGAATGCAATTCAGATCTATATTTTGATTCCTGGTTAATCTCTACAGTGCCTTGAGTTCTCATTTAAGAGCTCATGACTGGGAAGAAGAATTTTCTTTTTCATATGAACATTCCCAGATATTTTGGTGCTGCATTTGTGTAAGTTTAGACAAAATAGGCAGAATGATTTTAAAATGCTATACCAGAGGGTTTCATTTCAGAAATCATTACTGTTTAATTATACAGTGATGGATTCCTATATTCAGAGAGCTTGATTTAATTTAAAGGTTTGTAACTTTGATGTTTTTCATACTGTTAAGAAATGCCATATTATTACATTAAAATTTTACTGATTCTTACTCCATTCATTTGAAATATCTAAGAATTTACACATAGATTGAGTATAAATTTGTCTTTGCTATCCTTTTTGAAATGAACTTCCTAAAACTTTGTCAAAGCAAAATTTAATAGAGAACCCTGCCTAAAGGAGGTAGTCAATAAATAATTGCTGTATTTAATAAACATGCTCCTGGGTGAGAGAAGCATTTGATAAGCAGATTTGTCATACATTTAGGCAAGTGACAATAAATTACAGATTTCTGAATATTTAGAGTTAAGGAAAGTTCTTCAGGACCTTGTCTGACCATATCTTCTTAATATCAATTTGTGTCTGATAGTTGGAAATAGCCCCATTATTTATGTAATTTTTATATGGTGCATCAATAAACCCTTGCAGATTCTGAAAGGTCCCTTAGTGATGGAAAGTGGTGGCATAGAAAGGTGTTAACTGTAAAGAATTTCAGGGACTCGCCCTGCTTTAACGATTGAACTTTTATTTTTGTTACATATGGACTTCTATATAATGTTGCATTCATTCAAAGAAAAGGTCTTGTGGTCGTTAATGTGTCACTTTGTCTAGGTCTCAGTACCCGTATTTGGTCAAACACCCACCTGGATATTGCTGTGAAAGTATTTTTTAGGTGAGATTAACACCTAAATCAGTAGATTATTATTGTCAATAATGTGTGTGTGCCTTATCCAATCAGTCGAAGGCCTTAAAAGCAGATTGAGAGCTCTGAGGATGAATTTTGCCTTCAGTCTGCCTTTGGACTTGAGCTGCAACATCATCTCTTCTTTGGGTCTCCTGTCTGCTGGCCTGTTCATCAGATTGTGGATTTGCTCGTCTCCACAGTCATGTGAACTGATTCTGTAAAATAAATCTCAATATCTATTTCTGTTTCTATCCACATACAAACACGGATACAGGTATCTCTGCATGTGCACCCATGTAAATACACACACAAACACATACACGTACCTTATTGGTTCTGTTTCTCTACAGAACCCTTGTTGATATAAATCCATTGTTAAATATGTTGATTTGGTTCAATCCTCTGCTTTTCCAATGAGTAAACTAAAGTGCATAGAGTAACAGTCTCAAGATCATACTACCATTTTGTAGATGATTCAGGACAGAAGCTGTGATTTCTCCTATCAATAGAAAATCTTTCTCTAAGCTGTTGCTGATTTTAGCATGCATCAGTATCACCTGGAGCTCTTGTTATAACACAGATTACTAGGGTTCGCTTCTTCCCTGCTAGAATTTCTGATTCACTATGTTCAAGGTAAGACACTGAAATTTGCATTTAATATCCAGTGAGTTTCCATGTGATGCTGACCCTGCTAGTTTAAACACCACACTTGAGAACCGCTACTCTAGATTGCCATGTAAAATGTGGGGAAGCAGTGAAGGAGCTTCAATGCACTAAAAAGAAAGAAATCATTAAATAAATTATTTGATGTTGCCTCTTTCTTAGTTTTTTTACTGGTACCTACTGAAATTCTCATCCATATTCTTGGGCCTCAGTTGTCTTATTAATAAAATAAGGACTTTGGAGCAAATGATAGTTATAATAACTTGTAGGATATTTTAAATACCAGTACTTTCTTGTGAGCATTAAAGAAAATACTTAAGAAAAAAAATTCTGGAGGAATGGTCAAGATGATAGAGCAGTAAGGAAGTTATCTGTTTCCCTCATCCCTGAAATGCAGCTACATCACCACCAAACAATTTTGCACACATAGAAAACTGATCTGAGGATTAACACAACAATCTGCATAACTTGAGCCACAGAACTTGGCAGGTATGTGGGGCAGAGAGGTGAACTGGGGGAGACAGAAGCCATTGATGGTAGGGAGCTGTTTATGTTTGCAGACAGAGGACAGAGACAGGGTGGCAGGGGAAGTACAGGAAAAGCATTCCCCCTGAAAGCAGCTGTAGAGAAAGAGAAAGAGTGGAAATACCCACAGGGGACTGAATAATAAAGGGAGAAAGGAGAAAGGAGAGGGTTAACTACTATTTGGACTCTATAAACAGGGGAGTGCAGGGGCGCCTGGGTGGCTTGGTTGGTTAAGCGTCCGACTTCGGCTCAGGTCATGATCTCATGGTCCGTGAGTTCGAGCCCCGCGTCGGGCTCTGTGCTGACAGCTCAGAGCCTGGAGCTTGTTTCAGATTCTGTGTCTCCCTCTCTTTCTGCTCCTCCCCTGTTCATGCTCTGTCTCTCTCTGTCTCAAAAATAAATAAACGTTAAAAAAATTAAAAAAAAAAAAAAAACAGGGGAGTGCAGAGTGGGAAACTCCGCAGCTTGATACTTGGAGGTGCTCTGGTGGGAAGGGCAAATCTCCAGGAGCAGACAGGGAGATCCAAGGGGTCCTCGGGCCACACTGGGAGAGGAGGTTCCCCTGCTGGGAGGACATTTGGTAGAAGCTGTGTGACCTCTCAACAGGCAAAGGTCTCAGCAGACCCCAGAGAACAGCCACATTTGCTGGTGTTGGAACAAGGGTGCTAGGGTGCAGTAAAGCATGGCACAAGATGCATGTTGTGATTTGCCGTAGTCCCTGAACCACTGCTGCTACAGGATCGTGCGAACTTTTTCAGGGATGAGCTGACATCTGGCTACAGTCTCTGGGCCTCTTCAGTGGCAAGGTCATAAACATGTCCTCCGGGGGGAAAGTCAGCATCCATCCATTGCTTGGTGAGACCCTCCCCCAGAGACTCAGAGCAAGTCCAAACCGCAGGGCCCTCAGAAGTGAGGGGTTTGGAAACACAGCCCCAACTGAGATAAAATTCAGGAGGGAGGTGCCACTTGGCAGACTGACAGCTTAGACATGTACAGTGTAGAAGTGGGGAGTGAATGGAAGCCAGAGACAAAGGAAAGGTGTTTGATTGCCAGTCAGCAAGAGCAGAGTTCTGATACTAAAGACTGGGAAGCTGAGTAATGCCATTTTCACCCCTCCTATGCATGTATACATGCATGTGGAGGTCATACCCATCCACCCCAGTAAGCAAAGCAGTGCCACCTAGTGGAGAACAGACCATTACACCAAGCCTCATCCAACTGCACCAACCAAGCCCTAGAGGATGACAATAGGTCTCTCCCCCTACTTAGTGCTTCATAGTTTGACTTCGAGGGGAAACTGGATGTAATTTCATCCAGTTTCATTCTGTTTACTGGCCCATTTATTGATTTTTTTTCTTATTCTTGGATACAGAAAGAGGAAAATTTTAATTTTCAGTTTTATAAAAATATTTTTCTTTAATTTTTTCGCTACTATATTTTTATATCTTTGTAAATTTTTAAATCTATTTTATGTTCTTCATTTTATTCTATTTCATTGTATACATTTTAAAATTTTTTTAACTTTTTTTTTACTTTTTTTTCTTTTTTTTTACTTTTCTTTCCCAATTTTCTCTTTTTTATCAAGCTTCTTTCAACAACCAGACCAACACAACTAGAATCTAACTTCCTTTATTCAATTTTTTTATGTTGTTTTAATTTTTTAATTTATTTTTTTTAATGTTCTTTCTTCCTCCAAAATGATGAAACAAAGGAATTCACCCCAAAAGAAAGAAAAGGAAATAATGACAGCCAGGGACTTAACACAGATCTAAGCAAGATGTCTGAACCAGAATTTGAAATCACAATTATAAGAATACTAGCTGGGGCTGAAAAAGGCATAGAATCCCTTTCTGTGGGGATAAAAGAAGTAAAATCTAATCAGGACAAAATTAAAAATGCAATAACTGAGCTGCAATCTCAAAAGAATGCCACAGTGGCAAGGATGGATGAAGCAGAGCAACAAATTAGCGATATAGAAGACAAACTTATGCAGAATAATGAAGCAAAATAAATGAGGGAAACTAAGGTTAAAAAAAAACACACCACGATATAAGAATTAGAGAACTCAGTGGCTCATTAAAAAGGAACAACATCCAAATCATAGGGATCCCAGAAGATGAAGAGAGAGAAAAAAGAGGTAGAAGATTTATGTGAGCAAATTATATGAGAAAGCTTTCCTAACCTGGGGGAAAACACAGTCATCAAATACCAGGAAACACAGAGAACTCCCATTAGATTCAACAAACCGACCATCAGCAAGGCATATCATAGTCAAATTCAAAAAATACACAGAGAAGGAAAGAATGATGAAAGCAGCAAGGGGGGAAAAGTCCTTAACCTATAAGGGAATACAGATCAGGTTTGCAGAAGACCTAACAGAAACTTGCCAGGCCAGAAAAGAGGGACAGGATATATTCAATGTGATGAATCAGAAAAATATGCAGCCAAGAATTCTTTATCCAGCAAGGCTGTCATTCAAAATAGAAAGAGAGAGTTTTCCAAATAAAAACTAAAGGAGTTTATGACCACTAAAAGAGCCCTGCAAGAAATTTTAAGGGGGACCCTTTGAGTGGAGAAAAGACAAAACAAAACAAAAAGGACCAAAAGCAACAAAGACTAGAAAGGACCAGAAAACACCACCAGAAACTTTAACTCTACAGGCAACACAATGACAATAAATTCATACCTTTACTACTCACTCTAAATGTCAATGGACTAAACACTCCACTCAAAAGATTTAGGGTAACAGAATGGATAAGAAAATAAAGTCCATCTATATGCTGTTTACAAGAGACCCATTTTAGACCTAAAGACACCTTAAGATTGTAAGTAAGGGGATGAAGAACCATCTATCATGGTATCTAGCTGCCAAAAGAAAGCCAGAGTAGCCATACTTATATCAGACAATCTAGATTTTAAAATAAAGACTGCAACAAATTAAGAAGGGCATTATATCATAATTAAGGGGTATACCCACCAGGAAGATCTAACAATTATAAACATTATGCCCCCTACATATATAAATGGCACCCAAATATGTAAATTTGTTAATCACAAACATAAAGAATCTCATTGAAAATAAAACCTTAATAGTAGAAGATACCCCTAGTAGTAGAGGGTATTAAGTAGTTCAATACCCCACTTAAGAGCAATGGACAGATCATTTAAGCAGAAACTCAAGAAGGAAACAATGACATACCGGACCAGATGGACTTCACAGACATATTCAGAACATTTCATCCTAAAGGAGCAGAACGCACATTCTTCTCAAGTGCACATAGAACATTCTCCAGACTAGATCACATACTGGGACACAAATCATCCTGCAATAAGTACAAAAAGATCCAGATCATCCCATGCATATCTTCAGACCACAACACTATGAAACTCGAAATCAACCACAAGAAAAAAATTGAAAAGACCATGAATACTTGCTGACTAAAGAACATCCTACTAAAGAATGAGTAGGTTAACCAAAAAGTTAGAGGAAATTAAAATGTACATGGAAGGGACACCTGGGTGGCTCAATCAGTTAAACATCTGACTTCAGCTTAGGTCAGGATCTCACAGTTCATGGGTGCAAGCCCCACATCAAACTCTGTGCTGACAGCTCAGCACCTGGAGCCTGCCTCAGATTCTGTGTTTCCCTCTCCCTCTGCCCCTTCCCTGCTTGCTCTCTGTTTGTCTCTCTCTCAAAAATAAACATTAAAAATAAACAAATAAATAAAATGTACATGGAAGCCAATGAAAATGATAACACCATAGCACAAAACTTCTGGGATGCGGCAAAGACAGTCATAAGAGGGAAGTATATAGCAATCCAGGCCTTCCTAAAGAATGAAGAAGGTCTCAGATATACAACCTAACCTTACACTTTGAAGAGCTGGAAAAAGAACAACAAATAAAATCCAAAACCAGCAGAAGGTGGGAAACAATAAATATTAGAGAACAATGCTATCAAAATAAAAACAAAACAAAACAAAACAGTAGAACAGATCAATGAAATCAAGAGCTGGGTCTTTGAAAGAATTAATAATATTGATAACCCCCCTAGCCAGTATGATCAAAAAGTAAAAAAAAAAAGACCCAAATAAATAAAATCAAGAGTTAAAGAGGAGAGATCAAAACCAACACTGCAGAAATACAAACGATAGTAAGAAAATATTATGAGCAATTATATGCCAGTAAATTGGGCAATCTGGAAGAAATATAAAATTCCTAGAAACACATAAACTATGAAAACTGAAACAGGAAGAAAGAGAAAATTTGAACAGACCTATAACCAGTAAAGAAATTCAATTAGTAATCAAAAATCTCCCAGAAAACAAGAGTCCGGGGCCAGATGGCTTTCAGGGGAGTTGTACTGAACATTTAAAGAAGAGTTAACACCTATTCTTTTGAAGCTGTTTCAAAAAATAGAAATGGAAGAAAAACCTTCAGTCTCACTCTACAAGGCCAGCAGTACCTTGATTCCAAAATCAGGCAAAGACCCCTCTAAAAAGTAGAACTACAGATCAATTTTCCTAATGAACATGAATGCAAAAATTCTCAACAAGATACTAGCCAACAATACATTAAAAGAATTACTCACCATGATCACGTGGGATTTATAGCCAAGATGCTCAATATCTGTAAATCAGTCAATGTGATACATCACATTAATAAAAGAAAGGACAAGAACTGCATGATCTTCTCAATAGATGCAGAGAAAGCATTTGACAAAATACAGCATCCTTTCTTGATAAAAACCCTCAAGAAAGTAGGGGTAGAAGGACCATACCACAAGATTATAAAAGCCATTTATGAAAGACCCACTGCTAATATCATCCTGAATGGGAAAAAATTGAGTTTACCCCTAAGGTCAGGAACATGACAGGGATGTCCACTCTCACCACTGTTATTCAACATAGTCTTGCAAGTTCTAGCCTCAGCAGTCAGACAACAGAAAGAAATAAAAGGCATCCAAATCAGCAAGGAGGAAGTCAAACTTTAACTCTTTGCAGATGACATGATACTCTATAGGGAAAACCCAAAAGATTCCACCAAAACACTGCTAGAACTCATACATGAATTTGGCAAAGTTGCAGGATATAAAATCAATGCGCAGAAATTGGTTGCATTTCTATGCCCAATAATGAAGCAGCCAGAAAAAGTAATCAAGGAATCGATCCCATTTACAATTGCACCAAAACCCATAAAATACCCGGGAATAAACCTAACCAAAGAGGTGAACAATGTATACACTGAAAACGATAGAAATCTTATTAAATAAATTGAACACACACACACACACACACACACACACACAAAATAGAAAAATATTCCAAGCTCATGGATTGGAAGAATATTGTTAAAATGTCAATACTACCTAAAGCAATCTACATATTCAATGGAATCCCTATCAAAATAACACCATAATTCTTCACAGAGCTAGAACAAACAATCTTAAAATTTGTATGGAACCAGAAAAGGCCCTAAATAGCCAAAGAAATCCTGAAAACAAAACAAAACAAAACAAAACAAAACAAAACAAAACAAAGCTAAAGTGTCACAATCCCGGACTTCAAGATGTATTATAAAGCTGTAATCATCAACACAGTATTCTACTGGCAAATAAACAGACACTTCAATCAATGGAAGAGAATAAAGAATCCAGAAATGGACCCAAAGATGTATGGCCAACTAGTCTTTGACAAAGCAGGAAAGAATATCCAATGGAATAAAGACAATCTCTTTAGCAAATGGTGTTGGGAAAACCAGACAGCGACATTCAAAAGAATGAACTTGGACCACTTTCTTACACCATACACAAAAATAAACTCCAAATGGATGAAAGACTTAAACGTAAGACAGGAAGTCATCAAAATCCTAGAGGAGAAATTAGGCAAAAACCTCTTTGACCTTGGCTGCAGCAACTTCTTACTCAACACGTCTCTGGATGCAAGGGAAACAAAAGCAAAAATGAACTATTGGGACCTTACCAAGATAAAAAGCTTCTGCACAGCAAAGGAAACAATCAGCAAAACTAAAAGGCAACCATGGAATGGGAGAATCTATTTGCAAATGATATATCAGATAAAGAGTTGGTATCCAAAATCTATAAAGAACGTATCACACTCAACACCCAAATAACAAATAATAACAGTGAAGGAATGGGCAAAAGACATGAATAGATCTCCAAGAAGACATCCAGATGGCCAACAGACACATGAAAAAATGCTTAACATCACTCATCATCAAGGAAATACAAATCAAAACCATAATGAGATACCACCTCACACCAGTCAGAATTGCTAAAATTAACAAGTCAGGTAACAATAGATGTTGGTGAGGATGCAGAGAAAGAGGAACCCTTTTGCTCTGTTGGTGGGAATGCATACTGGTGTAGCCAGTCTGGAAATCAGTATGGAGATTCCTCAAAAAACGAAAATAGAACTACCCTATGACCCAGCAATTGCACTATTAGATATTAATCCAAAGGATACAGTGTGCTATTTTGAAGGGACGCATGCACCCTAATGTTTATAGCAATGCTTTTGACAATAACCAAAGTAGGAAAGAGTCCAAATGTCCATCGATGGATGAATGGATAAAGAAGATGTGGCACGCATACACTCACACACACACACACACACACACACACACACACACACACACACGATGGAGTATTACTTGGCAACCAAAAAGAATGAAGTCTTGTCATTTGCAACAACGTGGATGGAACTAGAGAGTATTATGCTAAGCGAAATTAGAGAAAGACAAATATATGATTGCACTCATATGTGGAATTTATTATACAAAACAGATGAACATAAGGGAAAGGAAGCAAAAAATATATAAAAACAGAGAGGGGGTAAAACTTAAGAGACTCTTAAATATAGAGAACACACTGAAGGCTGATGGAGGGATTGTGGGTAGGGGGATGGGCCAAATGGGCAAGGGACATTGGGAAGACACTTGTTGTGATAATCCCTGGGTGTTATATGTAGAGGATGAATCACTGGATTCTACTTCTGAAATCATTATTGCACTATATGCTAACTAACTCGGATGTAAATTAAAAAAGAAAAAAAAAGAAATTAGAAAATTAAAAAAAAAAACAGGAAAAAAAATTCTGCAGTGATCTCCCTGTAACAGCTGGGAATGATTTCACAGCAGGTAACAGAACTTTGCTGTAGTAACTATAGTTTAAATAAGTTTTGTTTTTTTCACATGAAAAATATCTGAAAGTAGATAACTATCATTTTTGTTTTTATTATTGCTGGTTGGGTTTTCTGGAAGAGAGGCCAAGATATTATTTGGGGTGTCAGATGTTTTGTAGGGATCAATACCTAGTTTGAGTGAGAGGAAGCAGGACTGGGCAAATAAAAACTGTAATGCACACCCAACAGAACCCCAGACATTCTGTCAGGGAGCCCTAGAGTCAACACCATATCAGGGGGTCTTGTGTTGGCCTGAAATGTCTGGGTTTGCCTCAGGGTATAAACCATCTCATTCTGTCATTGGAAGAGTGTGGCCATGGCCAGGTGGCCCTCAGCAGCTGAGTTAGACCCTGAAAAGCTGATGTTTGCAAGCTGTCTGCTGAAACCTCTCAACAGCTAGCAGCCAGTTCTTCCTTAAGGCGGGTTGTGGGCGGTACATTTTATGTTTATCACACATATCAAAACAAATCCTCTGTGATTCTCTTAGCCTTTTTCCTGTTCAGAAAATGGCTCTTGCAGTTGAAAGTACTACATGCTGTTCAACGTACCAAGGAAGAAAAGAAGCAGTATCTATCTCCTTCATCAAGAAATCAAAAGCTTTCCTAGAAACGATTGAGTAGATTTTGCTTCACTTATTGGAAAGTTATCCATGACTAGATCTAGCTAGAAGTTGGAAAGGTGAGTAGTTAGTATATCCTGTCTCTGCACTGGAAAAAATAAAAGGGAAAGGTGGTTGGGAGTGGATGTGACCTTTGTCATTCACTTTACTGATCATCTAAAATGCCTCCCAGTTACTCTGCCAGGGACTCTATTAAATTCCATAAAGAGATGCAAAATCTGTAATATTGTTTCCAATTCTTAAGGAAAAGCCTAAAAGCTAAATCTTAACTTTTCCTTATGTTTTTTTTTCTTTTTTTTTTCCTTACATTTTTCTTGGTCATTGTCATGACACCCAGAATCAGAAGTCTTTGGCATTATTCAGTATAGCAGTAGAAAAAGGTATGTATGGGGAAAAAAAGCATTTACTAAGCTTAGTATTTTAATTTTTCCTTTGGGGTTCAAATAAGTTTTCTTCCATATTCTGGGGAAAATGTATTCAGGCAACTCACAGATGTGGCATGAACTGAAGGGTACAGGGATGCAATTTCCATCAAGGCCATACCAACAGGACTTCTGTCATCTCCTTTTCAAAGCAGTATTATCCTAAAGGATGTGCTATTTCACTGTAAACCAAGGAATTTGTGCTCAAACATGCAGCTGCTAGCTCAAAATTTAACAATAAGAAAGAAATTAGTGGAAAGAAACCCTACCAATCTCAGGAATCCCCCTTGCTCTTTTTTTTTTAATTTTTAATGTTTACTTATTTTTGAGAGAGAGAGAGAGACAGAGCATGAGTGGGGGAGAGGCAGAGAGAGAGGGAGACACAGAATCCGAAGCAGGCTCCAGGCTCCGAGCTGTCAGTAAAGAGTGCGACATGGGGCTTGAACTCATGGGCCGTGAGATCATGACCTGAGTCAAAGTCTGACACTCAACTAACTGAGCCACCCAGGCACACCCCTCCTTGCTCTTAAGTAGGAGACATTACCCCGGCTGTCCCCCACCACTATCCCAGGCATTGTGCTAATATACAAATGAAGATGAGAAATGACCTAGTGAATTACAATAATATGTATCATCAAGCAGATAAATTATAACTAAAAATAAGAGCTATGATTTCACAGTGGTTGAAGTGGATAGGAAGGAGGAGGAATATAATCTCCTTATCTCTGTAGCTTGTCTGATTGAAATTTAACTACTATTCAAACTCACTTTCCAGTAAATTTATTTCTGGGGATAGTAAATTTGACCTAGGACTTGAAACAGTTTTCAAAATATTTAGAGATTATATTGAACAGAATATCAAAATTATAATCTAATATTAAAATTATTATTGTAATAAAATCATGGTTTAACAGCAGTGTATAACTTTTCAAAATAATTCAGATAGCTGTTGTTTATGTTTTTTTCAGAAATTGTTAGAAAAATAAATATTTTGCTGTATTGAGCAAATTATACTGTTTGTAAAATGTAATTCTAAAATTTCAAAATTGAATTGAAACTCTCTTTTCTCAGTTAACAACCAGAATAAACCAATCAATGCACACTTTTCAGTGAACTGCAAATAAGCTAGGGCTTAAAAAGTTGTTATTTTAAGTAAAAACAGTAGAGGACTCTGAAAATGATGAGACCGTCAACTGTAAAAGCTAATTCAATTGAGTATCAGATGTGACACATTTTATGCACATTATCTCATGTATAAGAAAGGCAGGGAAACTATGAATAAAGGAAGCATAACAAGCAAGCTGTTTATAAATAACTTCCCACACAATATTATTTATTGTTTTAAGCCATTCTTTAAGCATTTTTAAAATTATTTTTTAGTTAAAATTCCAAACAGGCAATTTGATCATTTCCAGAAAGATCTCAAACATATATTCTCTTGGTGTTATTTCTTTAGGGATTAGTAGTGTATATCTTGTTTCAATATTGATTGTGGGTTTTCTTTCTTTCTTTTTTTTTTCTGTCATAGAACTTCAGGGGATATATTTTTCAAGAGGCTATATTTCAGATTATATTAAAGCAGAATCTATCTATTTTTGTCATTAAAATTCCAGGAGGTATTTTTCACAGGAATAGAAATATAATTTTTAATGTCCTCCTTAATGCCACTAAAAATAATTACATTATTTTCCTAATTAACTGCTATCTCCAAGGCTCCATGGCCATAGAAATATATTAGTTTTGACTCAGTATTAATTTTATATACATATTTCACCCAGGGTTAATTTTCTAAATAGAGGGTACATATACTCAATATGGAAAATATGTTTTGAATATGATTTTTAAGGAACAATTATAAATTTGGTAATTATTAAGATGGAATCAATTGATTATATCAGTTTACTATAATCAGTATACAGCATTCCCCTACTCTAGGTGATTAGGGAGCAACAAGATGGTTGAACATCCAAACTGCTTATTTTTTCTCTCTTCTAAGTTCCCAAAGGTATATTTTAGATACAGGCATGACATTAGAACCACAAACACATGCAGAACCCAAGATAAGGCTTTATGAAAGGAATTGATGGCAATATAACCAAAGATTTGTAATGAATGTTAAATATTTCTGCAATATGACAGGCAGAATAGTGTTCTAATGAGGAGTACAGACTCAGAATAAGACTCCCTGAGACAAAGCTGGGATCCACTCACCATCTGTGTGTCTGTAGGCAAGTAAGTACCTCCCTTATAAACGTGGAACATTACCATATTGAACTTAATTACTATTACTATACCACTGACTTACAACTTTAATGTAACTATCAAAGGGGCCCATTTTATTAATAAGAGCCCAATTTAAACCCAAGGGGAATTGAGTTCAACTAATAAAGGATAGCTAAATGTTTTAAAGTATGTACAAATAATTTCCAGTTTTTAGACTATTAGTATTAGTCTGCAGTAATTTATGTATTCAACATTTCTTATTTCTATTCTTCAAAATTCTTCCTTTTCTTTTACAACTTTTTCCTCTCTCTTTTACCTTTAATGTGACACAGATGCAGGACAGAATGAAACTACATACTCCTAGAACATTTCCTAGAAATAATCTAAGTCCTGTGAACATTATAAATTAGAAGATTAAGAAAAATAACCTCAACTATAGAAACCAAAGGCTATTCTGTTTTTCTTTCCTTCATATAATAAAAGTCAGAAATATTAGAATTATGTACAAAATGAATGTACAATAAAAGACTGAATGCATCCTTTTTCTTATTTTCCTCTACTCTTTCTATTTGCATCTCTCTTACACATAGTACTTCTATTAAACTAAAAAGATGTTTTGTCAGTTTTTATTTTTCGCCAAGCACTCTCAATTAGCATGTGACACAACTAACAGTGCTGTCAGATGATATTAAAGATAAGCAAGACTCTAAATGGACACAAATTGAGCAATTTAATTATCTGCCACCAGTACGATCAGTGTGCCTCTGTTGTGCTTCTCGTCATAGGAAACAGCTGCCTGACCAATTATTCTTCCCCATTTGTGGAAACTCAAGACCTCATTTTATCACAACATGGTTACTGGACAACTTGAGATAGACTCTTTTTCTAGTTTACTTTATGAGGCAAACCCTCAAGGGATTATTTAATTAATCATGGAAGGATTTAAGTAAAATCAGTTTATTTTAGAAAATGATTTCATGTTGCAGGGTATAGACAGGTACTCAGGTTAGCTGTATAGAAGTATGCTTATCTACTTGCCTTCTTTTACAGCAATGAGAGAAACAAAGATAAATAGGTGTATTAATTGTAAATATCTATGGCTTCAGGAAGGAATGTTATTTTTGTTTTACAGAGATAAAACAATTATTGCATTGAATAAAAATTGGACATGTGTGTGGGTGTAAACATGTACACGTATATTTATAAATATTTATAAAATCACAATATTAAATAATTACAACTTCATTGTGGGACTTAGTTGTAAAAAATGTGGGTCTTTAAGTCCTCTGACTGGCATTGAAATAAATAACATGTTAAAGGAGAAACAATGAGAAAATACTTTTTGATTCTACACTGTAGAAAAACCATGATGTGAGGGTAGAAGAAACTGTACATAATTTTAGATGTTTTATGTTTATTTTAACATATTTTTACCCTAATGGCTGCCATACATAGTTATATAATAAATCTTATTTAGTCTAAATATTTCTGCTGTAAAAGGTAAGTGAACATGAGGGAGGAAGGGAAAAACTTCAAATACCTTAGCTGTACTGTCACCCATAGTAACCTTTCTATTCTGTTACTCAGAGTCTTTTGCATTTAGCAAGAGGTCACTTGACAGAAGTGGGTAAACACTTTCTCTGAGACCCAATTAATTGTTTTGCACAGTGATGAGGTTTAATTATATCTCCTCTTAGTCCCTTTTATCTCTAAACTTTATCATTAAAATATAGAATAAAAATTACCACAGATCCAGAATAGAGACACATGCAGATATTAATACACTTACCTGGAAAGAATCAAAAAGGAGAGAAAGACTGAAATCTGTGTGGATGAGAGACTTTAAGGTATGAATGAAAAAGTTCTTGTTGAATTCTTCTTTTCTTACATCCAAATACATTTCATGGGATTTCAAAATTAACTGGAACCTAAATAATATTCATATGCAATCATTTATGTTATAGATGAAAAAAAAACTCTGACATAGGGAGGATAAATGGATTAAAGTTTTTTCACAGACCTTTTTATTAGTTCACTTATTCACTCATTTATTTTTTTTTTTAATTTTTTTTTCAACGTTTATTTATTTTTGGGACAGAGAGAGACAGAGCATGAATGGGGGAGGGGCAGAGAGAGAGGGAGACACAGAATCGGAAACAGGCTCCAGGCTCTGAGCCATCAGCCCAGAGCCTGACGCGGGGCTCGAACTCATGGACCGCGAGATCGTGACCTGGCTGAAGTCGGACGCTTAACAGACTGTGCCACCCAGGCGCCCCAACTTATTCACTCATTTAAATAAAAATTTACTGAACACTATTGCACAGGACATTATGGAAAGCATTAGAGAACAAATACAAATATGTCACTGTCCCTGCCCTCAGGAATACTATCTGTTCCTAGAAGAAAAAGAGCAAATTCATGTGGAAAATGTCTCTATGGGAAATACTGTTGTGACTTTAAATCATAAAAAAGGAGGGGTGTTCATAATTACAATAAAGTAAAAATGTTCTTTGCTTTAAAATATATATTAACATGAAAGAGAGAACATTATAAGTGTATCATTTTTAGAAAATATAAAAGTAGTTTAAAATGCTCCAACAAAGAACCGTCCAGTCCAAAATGGCTTCCCTAGTGAATTCTCCCTAACATTTAAGGAAAAAAATACCGATTCTGTACAACCTCTTTCAGAAAATAGATAAAGTCATTTGATGAAGTCACTGTTAACCTGATACCAAAACTAGAAATACATTAGAGGAAATAAACACTACAGATAAGTATCTTTCATGAATCTGTCCACAAAAATCCACAACAAAATATTAGCAAATCAAATTCATCAATATATAACAAAGCCAAAATATCATAACCAAGCTGGACTTATCTCAGTAATGCAAGATTGGTTTAACATTCAAAATTCAATGTAATTCCCAATATTCACAAGGTGAAGAAAGAAAACATGATCATTTCAATAGACGTGAAGTGCATTTAACAAAATTCAGCACTATGTATTTTTTTAATGTTTATGTATTTATTTTGAGAGAGAGAAAGTATGAGTGAGGGAGGGGCAGGGAGAGAAAATCCCAAGCAAGCTCCGTGTCATCAGGGCAGAGTCCACCATGGGGCTAGATCTCACAAACAAAGCACGAGATCATGACCTGAGCCAAAACCAAGAGTTGAACACTTAACCAATTGAGCCACCCAGGCACTCCCAGCAGTAAGTAATTTTTAAAATTCAGACACAATAGAAAAGAAGTTCCACAAACTGATAAGGACCATTTATGAGAAACGTACAGCTGCTCTCATACTTAAAGAAGACTATCTGAAACTTTCTCTCTAGGATTAGGAATGAAGCAAAGATGTCTGCCCTCACTATTCCCATTCAACCTTGTATTGGTATTGCAAAAGGAAATGAATGATATAAAATGTATAATGATTGAAAAAAATAAGTAAAAATATTTGTATAATATATGATGTTTATATAGCAAATTTTTAAGGATGCCACCAAACAACTACACTTGACCCTTGAAAAATACAGGGATTTGGGCACTGACACCTACCATAGTCCAAGATCCACATATAACTTCTGACTCCCCAAAACAGCTCATTAAAGCCTAGTATTGACCAAAAGTCTTAGTTATAAACATTTTATTAACATATATATGTTATATACTGTGTTCTTACAATAAAATAGAGAAAAGAAAGTATTATTACAAAAATCATAAAATATATTTACCATACTCTAGCAAAAAAATAATAATAATCATATATAAGTGGACCCACAGAGTTCAAACTCATGTTGTTCCAAGGTCAAATGTATTAAAAATAATAGTTTAATTTCTCAGAGTTGCAGGATACAAGTTAATACATAAAACTCTTTGCATTTATATATTAACAAAAATAATTAGAAAATAAAATAAAGAATATTCCATTTATAATAGGTCCAAAATATAAAATAACTAGTAATCAGTTTAACAAAAGATAAGCAAGGCTATACATTGAAAACTATAACACATTATTGATAAAATGTAAAATCTAAATAAATGGAGATATGTGCAATGTTCATGGATTGGAAGAATAAACCTTGTTAACATGTTTATTTTTTTCTTAAATTGATGTATGGACAATCTCAATCAAAATCCTAGCAGCTTTATCTGTAAAAATCAGTAAGTTGATTCTAAAAGTTATGTGAAAATACAAACAACTCAGAAAACGCAAAGTGATTTATTAAAAAGAACAAAGTTATAGGACATACGTTACCTGATTTTAAGACCTGCTATAAGGATGCCTGGGTGGCTCACTCGGTTAAGCGTCCAACTTGTGACTTCTGCTCAGGTCATGATCTCACAGTTTGTGGGTTCAAGCCCCATGTCAGGCTTGGTGCTGACAGCATGGAGTGGGATTCTGTCTCTCCTTCCGTCTCTCCCCCTCCTCTGCTCATGTGCCTGTGCTCTCTCTCTCAAAATAAAACAATAAGCTTTTTTAAATAAGAAAAAAAAAAAGACTTGCTATGAAACTACAGTAATCAAGACAGCATGGCACTGGTAAAAATAAATAAATAAATAGACATATCAAATGGTCAACAGAACAGAACAGTGAATCCAGAGAAAAACCTGTACAGACATGGTCAGTTGATATTTGTCACAGGTACCAAAGCAATTCATTGGGAGAGAGAAAGTCTTTAAGAAATACAGTCGCAACAACTGGATAATCGTGTGGAAAAGATAAACATGAAACCTTAACATACAGAACACACAAAAATTAACTCAAAATGCATTATATACTTAATTGTATGTGGTAAAAATATAAAACTTAGAGCAGGAAAAATCTTTGAAAACTTGGATTAGGAAATATTATCTTGGATAGAACACAAAAGGCATAAATCACAGAAGAAAAAAATGAAAAATTAGACTTCTTGAAAGTTAACATATTTAGTTTTTCAAGACACCATTAAGAAAACTAAAAGGCAAGCCTTATAATATGAATATAGATATACGTAGCAGCAAGTAATTAGGAAATGATTTACAATAGCACAAAACGTAATATACTTAGGATAACTATGTATTATTAAGAATAATAAAAAAAAAAAGGGGGCGCCTGGGTGGCGCAGTCGGTTAAGCGTCCGACTTCAGCCAGGTCACGATCTCGCGGTCCGGGAGTTCGAGCCCCGCGTCAGGCTCTGGGCTGATGGCTCAGAGCCTGGAGCCTGTTTCTGATTCTGTGTCTCCCTCTCTCTCTGCCCCTCCCCCGTTCATGCTCTGTCTCTCTCTGTCCCAAAAATAAATAAACGTTGAAAAAAAATGTTTAAAAAGAATAATAAAGATAATTTATAATTCATTAATAACAAATAAGCCAATTAAAATGAGCATAAAAATTTGAACATACACTTCACAAAAGAAAATAATTGAATGACCACTAAGCTCATGAAAAGATACTGAACATAAGTTCATAAGGGAAATATAAATCATAATGAGTTACCACTGTACATTCATTAGAATGGCTAAAATAAAATGACAGTACCAAGTATTAGAGTGAATGAGAAACAATAGGAAATCTCTTTTACTACTCTTCAAAATATAAATGTGGAAAAACCACTTTGTAAAACTTTTTGGCAGTTTTTTAAAATGTGAAATATATATCTTCAATACACCACAGTTATTGTACTTCCAAGAATTTACCTAAGAGAAATAAAAGCATACTTCCACCCAGATTTGTACACCAATGTTCATATTAGCTTTATTCACAATAGATGAAAATCCTACACATCACCATGGTATAGATTAAAATAGCATAACAGAGAGGGAAAAGGGCCTTTCTTTGTCTTGTTCTCCATCAGATGGCTGAGCTGTCCTTACCCCTGGGTGTTTGAGAACATTTATTCATGGGGCATGTTTGGAGTCTTAAGTCCTGTCATATGGGTAGCAGGGGAAGGTGATTTTGCTAGTTCAGAGGAGTAGGGTGGCCATTATCTCCAGTGGAAAACATCTCCTGGAACCATAGTGAAACAGTGTCAAATCATGGCCTGAGTGGCATGTTGTAAATAAGGTACAGTGAATAAATACCTGGAGTTGATAAACATGAGCTGAGGTGGGAGAAGCAAAGAACAGAGGTAAGCCCAAGTTGGATCTCATATAGCATGAAGGCATGTGCAATAGACCTGCAGAGAGATTGAGGTCCTCCTCATCAGAGTGGGTAATGATAGAATTAGATTTGGACACTAATGGTAATACAATCAAATTTTTTTGCTCTAGTAGAGTGAGCAGGGAGAGGGAGAGAGGGAGAGTAAAAGAAAATCCCAGGCAGGCTCCATGCTGAGCTCGATTCCATGACCCTAAGATCCATGACCCTAAGACCATGACCTGAGCCAAAATCAAGAGTCAGATGCTCAACTGATTAAGCCACCCAGGCACCCCCCCATGCATATTTTCTGACCACAGTGCTATGAAACTAAAAGTCAACCACAAGAAAAAAATCTGGAAAGACCACAAATACATGGAGGTTAAATAATAAACTACTAAACAATGAATGGGTCAACCAGAAAATCAAAGAAGAAATAAAAGAGTATATGAAAATGAAAACACAACAGTCCAAAACCTTTGCAATGCAACAAAAGAGGTTCTAAGAAGGCAGACTATAACAATAGAGGTCTACCTCAAGAAGCAAAAAAAAAAAAACCCCTCAAATAAATAGCCTAACTTTCCACCTAAAGAACTTAGAAAAAGAACAACACACAGACACTAAAACCAACATAAGGAAGGAAATAATAAAGATTAGAGCAGAAATAAATGATATAGAAACTAAAAAAAAAAAAAAAAGATCAATGAAACCAGGAACAAGTTCTTTGAAAAACTTAATAAAATTGATAAATCTCTAACTAACTTATCAAGGAAAAAAAGAGAGAATTCAAATAAAATCACAAATAGGAGAATATTATGAAAAACTACATGCCAACAAATTGAACAACCTAGAAGAAATAGATAAATCCTTAGAAACATATAAACTACCAAAACTGAAACAGGAGGACATAGAAAATTTTACCAGACCAATAACCAGCAAAGAAATTGAGTCAGTAATGAAAGAACTCCCAACAAACAAAAGTCCAGGACGACATGACTTCACAGGCAAATTCTACCAAACATTTAAAGAAGACTTAATACCTATTTTTCTTAAACTATTCCAAAAAATAAAAAAGGAACACTTCCAAATTTATTCTGTGAGGCCAGCATTACCCTGATACAAACCAGATAAAGATACCACTAAAAAAGAGGCCTACAGGCCAATATCCCTGATGAGATGTAATATCCCTGATGAAATACAGAAATTCTCAGTAAGATACTGGCAAACCAAATTAAACAATACATTAAAATTATTCACCACGATCAAGTGAGGTTTATTCCTGGGTTGCAAGGATGATTAAATATTCATAAATCAATGTGATGCATAACATCAATAAGAGAAAGAACAAGACCATATGATCATTTCAATACACGCAGAAAAAGTATTTGACAAAGTTCAGCATCCATTCATGGTAAAAACCCTCTACAAAATAGATAAAGAGAACATATGTCAATATAATAAAGGCAAACTATGAAAAATCCACAGCTAACATCATTCTCAATGAGGAAAAACTGAGATCTTTTCCCTAAAGTCAGGAACAAGACAAGGATGTCCACTCTCACCCCTTTTTTTCAACATAGTACTGCAATGAAACAACAAAAAGCAATAAAAAGTATCCCAATCGGCAAGGATGAAGTAAAGCTTTCACTATTTGCAGATGACATGATATTTTATATAGAAAATCTGAAAGACTCCACCAAAAAAAACGGCTAGAACTGATAAGCAAATTTAGTAAAGTCTCAGGATACCAAATTGATGTGCAGAAATCTCCTGCATTTTTATACACCAATCATGAAGCAGCAGAAAGTGAAATTCGGGAATCAACCCTGTTTACAATTGCACCCAAAACAATAAGATACCTAGGAATAAACCTAACCAAAGAGATAAAAGAACTCTGCTCTGAAAACTATAAAACACTGGTGAAAGAAATTGAAAATGACACAAAAAAATGGGAAGACATTCTATTCTATGCTCATGGATTGGGAGAACAAATATTGTTAAAATGTCTATACTACACAAAGCAATCCATACATTTAATGCAATCCTCATCAAAATATTAACAGCATATTTTACAGAGCTAGAGCAATCTTAAAATTTGTATGGAAACACAAGACTCCAAATAGCCAAATCAACCTTGAAAAAGAGAGGTAGAGCTGGAGACAGGAAAATACTGGACTAAAGTTATATGACAAAACTGTAGTAATCAAAACAGTAGAGTATTGGCACAAAAATAGACACATCAACTAATAGAAGAGAATAGAAAATTCGGAAATAGACCCACAGTTATATGATCAATTAATCTTTTTTTCTTAAATTTTTTAATGTTTATTTATTTTTGAGATAGACAGAGACAGAATGCGAGTGGGTTAGGGGCAGAGAGAGAGGGAGGCACAGAATCTGAAGCAGGCTCCAGGCTCCGAGCTGTCAGCACAGAGCCCGACACAGGGCTCAAACTCAGGAACTGTGAGATCATGACCTGAGCCAAAGTCAGACGCTGAACTGACTGAGCCACCCAGGCGCCTCTGGGCAATTAATCTTTGACAAAGCAAGAAAGAATATCTAATGGGAAAAGACAATCTCTTCAACAAATGATGTTGGGAAAACTGGACCATTTTCTTATACCAAACACAAAAATAAATTCAAAATGGATTAAAGCCATAAATGAGAGACCTGAAACCATAAAAATCCTAGAAGAGAACATAGGCAGTAACCTCTTTGAAATGGGCTATAGCAGCTTCTTTCAGATATGTCTCCTGAGACAAAGGTAATATAAGCAAAATAAACTATTCAGACTTCATCAAAATAAAAAATCTCCTGGACAAGGAAGGAAACAACAAAAACTAAACAAAAACTAAAAAGCAACATAATGGGAGAAGATATTTACAAATGACATGTCTGATAAAGGACCAGTATCCAAAATATTTTGGACTAAAAAACTTGTAACAGTCAGCATCCCAAAATCAAATAATCCATTAAAAATGGGCAGAATACATGAGCAGACATTTCTTTAAAGAAAACATAGATGACAAACAGACACATGAAAAGATGTTCAACATAACTCATCATCAGGAAAATACAAATTAAAACTACAATGAGGTATCACCTCACACCTGTCAGAATGGCTAAAATCAACAAGACAAGGAAAAGTGTTGGCAAGGGTGTGAAGAAAGCGGAACCCTCTTAGGGTTGAGGAACAGCTCACTGTTGGTGAGCATGCAAACTGGTGGAGCCTTTATGGAAAACAGTATGGAGGTTCCTCAAAAAGTTTAAAATAGAACTATCTTATCATCTAGCAATTGCACTGCTGGATATTTATCCAAAGAATACAAGAACACTAATTCAAAAGGATACATGCATCCCTGTATTTATAGCAGCATTGTCAATGATAGCCAAGATATGAAAGCAGCCTATGTCCATTGATCCATCAATTGATGAATAAAGAAGCAATATATATATATATATATATATATATATATACACACCATGAAATATTATTCAACCATAAAAAAGAATGAATACATTAAACCATAAAAAAGAATGTTGTTTGCAACAACATGAAATGGAGCTGGAGAATATAATGTTAAGCAAAATAAGTCGGCCAGAGAAAGACAAATAGCATATGATTTCACTCATATGTGGAACTTAAGAAACAAAACAAACATGTAAAGGGAAAAAAAATACGAGAGAGAGGGAGAGAAAGCAGGAAACAGACTCTTAATTACAGAGAACAGTCTAATGGTTGCCAGAGGGGATGTGGGTAGAGGAATGATTTAAATAGGAGTTCACTTGTCATGATGGGCACAGGATGATTTACAGAAGTGTTGAATAACTGTATTGTACACCTGAAACCACTATAACATTGTATGTTAACTAACTGGAATTAAAATAAAAACTAAAACAAAAATCACGTTAAAATCTCTTATATAAAATAGTGCTAGAAATAAATAAAAATGAAAAGAAAAAAATAGGGGAGCCTGGGCAGCTCCTGGGGCGCCTGGGTGGCTCAGTCGGTTAAGCGTCCGACTTCGGCCCAAGTCATGATCTCACGGTTTGTGAGTTCAAGCCTTGCATTGGGCTCTGTACTGACAGCTCAGAGCCTGGAGCCTGCTTCGGATTCTGTGTCTTGCTCTCTCTCTGCCCCTTCCCTGCTTATGCTCTGTCTCTCTCTGTCTCAAAAATAAATAAAGCATTAAAATAAATAAATAAATAAATAAATAAATAAATAAATAAATAATGGAAGCCACAGGGAGGGAGAAGATACAATATTCTACAAGTAGCTTTTAATGAGAATATATAAAGAACTACATAAAATTAGGGAAAGACAAGAAAACCAATATTAAAGAATAGGTAAGGGACTTGAAGGGATACTTCACAGAGATGCATATCTAAATGGCTGATAAATTTATGTAAAGATTGTTCTTTTTATTAGTAACTAAGAAACTACAAACTAAAATAACAGTATAATACCACTGCACAGCCATCAGAAAGGCTATAATGAAGAAGGAGGAAAAATATCAAGTTTAGGAAAGGATGTATAGCAATGGGAACTCTTACACATTGCAATGAAATTGATGAAGTCACTTTGGGAAAATATTTGTCAGTATTAATAAAACTTTAACAAATTCATGCTCTATATCCCAACATTCCACCCTTAGGTATAGATATATATTGGCTGAAAGATATATAAGAAAATATTAATAGTACCAATATTTGTAATAGACAAAAGCTGAAAACCACACTCTACAAATGATAAAATGAATACATAAATTATACCAGTTGCACAATGGAATACTGTCTGTATAGAATGAAAATGAACAAACTATAACCCCAGCCAAAGATAGGGATTCATCTCACAAAGGTGGGCGCCTGGGTGACTCATTTGGTTAGGCGGCCAACTTCAGCTCATGTTATGATCTCACAATTCAAGCCCCACGTTGGGCATGTTTACAACTCAGAGCCTGGGCCTGTTTCTGATTCTGTCTCTCTTTGCCCCTCTCCTGCTCATACTCTGTGTCTCTCTGTCTCAAAAATAAATAAAAGCATTTTAAAAATCTCATAAACATAATGTTGAAGAAGATAGACCAGAGTTTCTATTTATAAAAATTTCAAAATCAGTCAAAATTAATGTATAGTGTTACATGGAGCTGTTGTAACAGGGGGTGAATAATGATTGGGAAGGGACTTGATTGGACTCATGGTGGTACAATTTCTAGTTGTAATGTTCTGTTTCTTGTTCTGGGTACTGATTATAAGGGTGTGTTCAGTTCGTAAAAGTTGGTCAATTTGTATGCTTCTGATTTGTGTCTATATGTATCTTGTACTTTAATAAAAAGCTAAAAAATATCCAAATCTTTGAATACAATGTTTTTTTTCTATATATTTCTCTATTATGTGAGTTCAAATGCTTTCATTAATATATATTAAAAAAAGCTTTTTTTAAGTAGCATGTGAGAAGTGTGGCTTAAGTATTTTAAAGGATAAAGTATTATAGCAGCTAGATTCACAAAGCAAAGTTGAAATAAATTATTTTGTTCTTGTTGTAATTGGGAGTAGAGGTTGGTAGGATATAGTCCACTTTAGCTCAGTAAAGGCTAGCCAATGGAGATGAAACCTAAAAGGTATTCATGAATGAACCTCATGAGCATGGCTGAAGGATCAGCCTGTACAAAGACCCTGAGGTAGAAGAAATCTTGGTAGATTTGTCAAGCTAAAAACTACATCTGGCATGTAGTATGAAAAAAGGAGAGTGATATGCAGTGCGATTGGCATTCCAGGCAAGAACCAGATCATGGAAAACCTTGTAGTCATGCTAAGGAGTTTGGGTTTTGTGCTTATGATGGGCAATCATTGGAGAATTTATACAATAGAAACAAGAAGAGCTGGTACATGTTTTTTAAAGGTGATGGTAGATAGCCGTGAGAACAGACTGGAAAGGAGCAAAAGTGGAAGAAGTTGATCTGTTAGAAGGCCACTACAAAAGTGTGTGTGAAAGATGATGGTGTAGGATTAATGAACAACAAATATCTTAGAATGGAAGACATAAGGTTATGCCTACTTCTGTAATACCTATATTTTCATTATTAGCATTCTGACAATTATAATTAATTATCTGACTCATTTATGATCTGAACAATTATAAAGTACAAAGATCCTAAAATGAAAATATTTATCAAGATTGCTCTACTTTAGCAGTGAACACTGAACACATATTTACAAATATTTCTCAAAAAGATAGGCTAGTTCAGTTTTATAACTGTGGGGAGTGTGGAGGAATGCAATAAGCCAGGAGATTTCCACTAGGGCATCCTTCAACATCAATGCCAGTCAGTATATGATCTGTGCTAAGGGCCCCAAGGTTTGAGTCTACTATTCAATCTCTCAAATCTGTGACAAAATAGAAATACCTTTAAAATGGTGACATATCTTTCTAAACTCAAAGGGGTTTCGATATTGTTGGAATAACCTGCAGCTATGTTAAGAAGGTCTATTACTTGGCTCACTAGTGTTTTAGTATACAACCTTGTGGGTTCGGTTTTCTATTTAGAAGACATTTAGCCTTAGATCCCTGCTATGAGAGCAGCAATAGTTGAAATGCTAAACAAACAGTTCTTTACCAAGGCAAGTATATAGTGTAGGCTGATCTCATTTTGTGTACCTGAGAACTATAAAAAAAGTGGATTGCCAGATAGCATAATAGATATACCATAAATATGTGTTGAATTGAATGACCCTCAATTTGTTTGCACTATAATTTCTGAGAGATATTTACAGAATAAAACATCTAACCCAATGCCCAATAAAAAGAACAATGAAATCGTAACTTATTAGTGGCAGTGTGGTGACACAGAAAGAGATGTGAAGCCAATGGTTTGATTCCTGCCTCTTTCACTTTCTAGCTGGGTGACCAGACCAACCATAACAAACTCTCTGAGACTGAATTTTCTCATGCACACAAGAAAAAACACCAATAGCATCCTAAACTCTCAATGCTGTTAGAATGATCAGTTAAGACAATTCATACAAGGAGCACCTGTGGGGCTCAGTCCGTTAAGCAGTTGACTTCGCCTCAGGGCATGATCTCACTGTTTGACTTCAAGTTCCGCATCACTCTATGCTAACGGCTCAGAGCCTGGAGCCTCCTTCAGATTCTGTCTCCCTCTCTCTGCCCTTCCCCTACTAGTGCTCTGTCTCTCAAAACTGTATAAATATTAAAAAAATAATAATAAAAAGACAATTCTTACAAAAAAAATCTGAACTCAGCCACTGCTGTTAATTTTTACTACCAAAAGAAGAATTCTGCTTTGCCTATAGGAAACCTATTTGAACTTGACTTTTCCCTGTAAATCCTAGAGGAAGTGATTGAAATACTTGTCAATTCAATCCACTTAATCTTTTATGAATTTTAAAAAGCATACATTTTAAAATAACATGTAGCTGGCGTGCCTGTGTTGCTCAGTCAATTAATCATCTGACTCTTGATGTTGGGTCAGGCCATCATGATCTCACTATCCATGAGATAGAGCCCTGTGTCAGGCTCTGTGCAGAGCCTGCTTGGGATTTTCTCTCTCCATCTCTCTCTGCTCCTCCCCTGCTCATGCTCGCTAGCTCTCTCTCAAAATAAATAAAACTTAAAAAAAATATAAAAATAAAATAACACATAGCTATGTAGCACTTCAGCAGGGTTCCTCACCGAGTTCATGGATTTTAATACCTCATATGAAGGGTTGATTTTTTTGTCTGTTTTGTTTTGGTTTGGTTTTCAGCAAAGAATGAAATAGCCAGACAGGAGCAGTTCCTTTTTAGGCTCTGATCTGCTTTCTGTGAAGTGTACACTTACCCATTCTACCCTGGACAGAGAGATAAATAAGACAAATGCACGTTTCAGGGTGCTATATTTCACAATACTGAAGAGACGCTTTTACTGTGGAACTTCAGAAAGCTAATGAAATGATTATTTGAGGCCGGAGGGCAGCATTGTCCCTCATTCCTCCTCTTACAATAGAGGGCAGGGGTTCCGCTTTACTCTAGGGAAAAGACAATAGGGAGTGAGCACGTGTAGCTTCTCTCTTCACAACTTAATCTTTAACATTGTATCTAAGGTTATTAATATATGTTGGTACAAGTACTGTATCTGAGGCCTCAAAACAGAGAAACTTGTTCCATCCCCACACTTCTCGTGTAAGTAGGAAGGCAATGACTTTACTTCTTAGGGTTTATATCTATGTTAACTCATTTAATTTTTCCAACAGCCCTATGGAATAGGTCTTTAATCATCTCCATTTTATAGAGGAGGAAACTGAGAGATAGAGATGTTAAGTGACTTTCACACAGTCTCATAGCTAGTAGATACTGAAGGCAGAAACTACACCTTGATCAGGGACCCCACCTTTCTTCACTCATCAAGTGACCTGTTTTGTGAAATGCTTGGATCCTTCAGAAAACTTGCTGATCGATGTACTTGTAAACTACTTTGCAGCCCCAGCTGTACCAATGGATTTGAGGAGGAAGGAAATGTCTCTATTTTTGTCTTACTCTGTAGTCACCTTCTACAATACAGCATTACTAGGAGTTACCTCCCCACCAGGAATAAAACCAATATTGAAATCCTTTTTGGTACCTTGTGTCTCTCCCTTTGTTTGAAAGACCCAGGAGAGGAGGAGTATTTGACAGCGCCCTCCAGTTACCAACAAATTAGATGAGAAGAATGAACTTAATGAGGTAGAAACAGTTTTTTTAGACTTATCTTAAATACACATACACACACACACACACACACACACACACACATAGATCTACATACATATCATAACATGCAGAGAAAATTACAAATAATGTACATTTGTGCATTGATTATAAAGTGACTATTAATTTGATAGTAGTGTATAGGTTTCCATCTGACCTAGGTCTTATTTTTCTTTGTTGTTTTTTGGGGGGATTTTTTGTTTATTTTTATTTAGGTAGTGTTCATTTAATTTATGATAAACTCTAAATTTCTATATACCATCCAGAATGGTCAGAGGAGATTAGTATCTTGAGTTTAAGTTTTGCATACTAAAGAGAATTTGCAGTGTGTGTGTGTGTGTGTGTGCGCACGCGCGCGCATGTGTGTGTAAAATCTAATATATTATATATATAAAAGGCATATATGTTTAAATTCAAACCTTAAATGGAAGCAAGCTAATATTAATCATGTCCATATCATGTCCATATTCTCTACATAACCATAATAGCCAAATAATGTTTACATTGTTATAGCCAGTTTTGTAGATTATGCATTGGAAATTAGGTGTTAAAGATTGACGGTAGGGGCGCCTGGGTGGCGCAGTCGGTTAAGCGTCCGACTTCAGCCAGGTCACGATCTCGCGGTCCGCGAGTTCGAGCCCCGCGTCAGGCTCTGGGCTGATGGCTCAGAGCCTGGAGCCTGTTTCCGATTCTGTGTCTCCCTCTCTCTCTGCCCCTCCCCCGTTCATGCTCTGTCTCTCTCTGTCCCAAAAATAAATAAACGTTGAAAAAAAAAAAGATTGAGGGTAGAACGATTACTTTTTTCCTAAGGAGCATACAGTAATAAATGATGGAGTCTGTATTCCAAGCTTTGTGGACAAAGACTCTGCAACATTACCTTAATGCCCTGGGCTTCATTTTATCTATTATTATTTTTTTAATACTTTAATTTACAGTGACGTTAATTGCCAAACCTTCAAAATGCAAATCTCATCTGGAACATCATATATAGAGTATATTTAGGGTTGATAACTATCTGGAAGGCTTTCATTCACAGCTGAAAGATAATTGTCTTTACAATGGTTTACTGCCTTTTAAGTTTAACCTCCATTTGTTGGGCTGGAATAAATACCCATTTACTTTTAAGAAATACTATTGCCCCAGAGTTTGGTAAAGTAAACACCATATTGCTATTGTGTGTATGTGTTACATAAAGTACCAGACTTCCTGTAGTATAATTGCCCATTCATGTGGCTACCAGTCAATCTCTTTCAAGTCTGATACTCTTCTGGATGAATTGAATGTTGAGCCAGGCATAGAGGGAATCTAGATGTTTAGAAAAATATTTTTGGCCATATTTCTAAAATTATTCAGAAACCGAAGCCATTCTTTTTTATAGAATTGTGGGGGCTAGGGGAGAGGAAAGAAAAGAAAAAAAAAGATGCCCCTTACTTAATGCAAACATCAACTTCAAACTGACAGAGAGCCATTTTTTTAAGTAAAAAGTTTAGGAAGCTAGTAGTTGCCATACAGAACAGAGTCACCAATTAATCCCCCAAATCCATGGGGTGAAAGACTGTCACTCAATTTTTGAGGGGTCCCTTTTGACAATGCTAAAATTTTGGTAAAAGATAGCAGAACAGAATCTAATTGTAAGAAATATCTAGTCTATGTATAATAATTGCAAACCAATTAAAAATGTTAAAAGGCTATGAATGATACTGTGATATATTTATTGCTGCAATGGACATGTCTTCCCTGAACTAAGACCATCACACAATTTCAAATAGGCCACTAAGCACACATTACATGATCACAGTTTTCAGCTTCTTTTGATTTAGGCTGAATTGGAACCAGTGACCTAGAAGCAAAGAGTGTCGTATTCCATTACTAAATGTCTTCGCCAGTCTGTTACCCTGTTTTTTTTTCCTTAATCATTTTTATTAGCAGCATTCCCATTTTTATCATCAATTTGAAAGATCTCAAGAATGTGCCCTGACACAAATTATAGCTATTGTTTACACTACCTTCTTGTAAAGACAGACTATCCCCAAGTGTGAGCTTCACCTTGAATTATGCCAGCCGCCGTCCTATTTCAGCATTTGTTCTTCTTTTATTCTCTGTTATAGTCTCTAAATGGCATTAGATGTGGTTGGAATGACAAGTGCCATTTCAGCTCCATAAGCGAAGGTGAATTCAAGAAGGAGCCACCAGACACCTGTCCATCATAACCTGGGCAAGCTAGCCCCAGGAGTAGAGCTATGTAAATTGTTCCAAAAATGTGCTCACTGCTTTTATTTGATATATATATTCTTTTCATTTTCACTTCACAGCCTCACAGAGCTTTGTAGCATGCGATGTAAAAAAAAATCACCCTTGTTCCTTCATATTTTTTTCAACAGGTTAATGCAAAAATATAATAGAAATTGGAGTTCTTTTTTCTTTTGGCTGTATATATTTTTCTGTAGACTTACATTTCTTGGAATGCCTGGCATGTCTACAGTGATCTGTAAAATAGAATGCCTAGATAGAAAGGGAAGTAGATCAATATCGCTTTAACAGAGAAAGTGCTTCATGAAGACACACTGGTACATAATTAAACATAACAAACATTTCCCAAGGACAGATTTCTCTAACTCAACAAAATCAAACCCCCATTCCCTTGTGCTTTACCCTGATGAGAACTTCATAACTTTGGAGTGCTGGAAAGGGATTTGGAGGCCAAGTATGCTAGCTATTTATAGAAAATGATAGGCTCCCAGCTTAGAGAGAAACCTTAAGCTAAAACAAATATGTTTAGAGGAAATGGTATGGACAGTATAAACACTAAAGAATAGTATATGGAGGCACATGGCTTGCACTAAATCTTAGTTTTTGAGGTTTCTTGTTTTCACAGTTCCTATAGTTGCCATTATTTGCAATTTCCTTATGAAGTTTTATAAAAGACATCTCATAATCAAATCTATAAAGATGAAGATACAAAACAGTGTTTTAGGGAAATTTTTATCAACACATATTTCTTTTTTTAATGTAATTTATTGTCAAATTGGCTTACATACAACCTCCAGTGCTCATCCTAACAAGTGCCCTCCTCAATGCCTATCACCCGCTTTCCTCTCTCCCCCACCCCCATCATATTTCTTACAACTAAAATTATTTGGGAGTGTCATTTATGGGTTTATCAACCCTTATTGTACATTTATTAGGTTGGGTCTTTCAAAAGCAGATGCCAAAGCAAATATTTGGAAACAAGTAGTGTATTTGGAAGGTGATTGTAGGGAACACAGTGAAGGAGTGAAAGAGTGAGAAATAAAAGGGGAACCAATAAAGTTTTATTAGTGAGTGGATTACTGCTGTGGGAAACTGGAGTTCAATCCTGCCGTGGACGCTCTAAGAGATTTTGTAGAATTATTTCACCGAGGGAGGAAAACAACAAGCTGTGTACCCACTACTATTCATTGATTGAGAAGCACTCCTGGTGGCATTAACTCCATCCCAAGCACAGTTCAGGTGCAAAGACTGGACCCAGGAAAAGGGGAGCAGAGAGCTATCGGTATGAATAGAATATGCCACAGTAGAATCTGACTTCAGAAGTGGGCTGAGGGATATAAGAGGAGTTCCCACAGGGTCACTTATAATGCATATGAAAAACCTTAAAGCAAGGGAGAGCAGTACAAAGGAGACCACTATCTAGATAGATTGTATTTTACAAAATTGAGAGTACTCAGCAGTTGCTATAAAAGAGGGTTACAAGCTCTCATTTCCCCAATGTAATTATCTCTATCTATTTACAGTTTTTATGGGTAAGAACTCCTCCCTAAAGAGAAAATTCTCTTTAACACTTTCTTCTTTTCTACATATATTAGAGGCACGATGTTTGTTGTTCACTAAATACCATTGCCAAGCTGTCAAGCTCTATTTTCAAAGTCAGTTCATTTTGTAAAGATATATGCCTTTAGGCTCAGGGGAGGTTTGAAGTGATTTACAACAGCATACACAAGTACAGATATCCAGGGCTTCCATTCCCTATCTTTGGAGTTTAAGAGGCTCCTTGGACCATTGAATAGGTAGGGCTGTTTGTTCTGGAAGTACAGTTCAGATATGGTCAAATAGAGTTTCAGGGCTCATGCTATGTCAGTGCTACTGTGTGAACAATTGGAGATATTCTGAATGCTGTGAAAGGGAAGTCTTTTTTTTTAATAATATTGAAAATAACTGCTAATGTGCTTCCTTAGCACTGGTGATGTGATTTAGATGCTCCCTGGAAGCCAGCGAATGGGTGGTTGTGTTGTGGGTGAAGTATGGATGCCTGCCACTGCAGACTTCAGTCATGTCCACATGACCATCCCTCTTCTGTCTCCTGCAGAATAGCCCAAATCCCTTGCTATTATTCTCTTCATTTTGGACTTTTTATTTCTTGTGGGCCAGAGAAAGGAGGGAGTCTGGCACCAGTGCTCCTCTTTCCACTCTTTTCTTGTGGTTCAAATGTCATCCGTAGAGATTTTAGGGGTCAGACCTTTGGGCCTCACCCAGTACAAATCCAAGACTTGCAAATTCAAGACTTTAACTTCATACCAGTATTTGGAAAATAAAAGCACCAAGAAACATTCTCCTGGGGCTCAGATTCTGCTGTGATCTCCATTATCTGAGACGGGCCATTGGAGCGGCCCAGCTAGCTGAGTGGCAGGTGGGCCCACTAGACACCAAAAGGGAAAATTCGAAATAATATTTCAGAATTTTAACCTCCCATAAAAATCACCTGAAACCTGGAATCGTAAGCAATCTCTATGTACCTTATAGACACTATATAATAATGATAACAGTGCCTAAATAGGCATACATTGAAATGGTTTGGTTGGAAGTTTTAATTACTTTGTGGTTTAGCTAATATGATTTAGATGCCAATTTTATTTTAATGAACCAATAATTTTTTTAAATTTTTTTAACTTTTTTTTTTAATTTTATTTTTGGGACAGAGAGAGACAGAGCATGAATGGGGGAGGGGCAGAGAGAGGGAGACACAGAATCGGAAGCAGGCTCCAGGCTCTGAGCCATCAGCCCAGAGCCCGATGCGGGACTCAAACCCACAGACCGCGAGATCGTGACCTGAGCTGAAGTTGGATGCTTAACCGACTGAGCCACCCAGGCGCCCCAATGAACCAATAATTTTTAAATGTACTTGAAGCAAAAGTCAACACCTGATAAAAAGTGGTGATCCATATTTCACAAGTATATTTTCATTCTTGTGAGTTGAAAATAATATACAGGTTTATAAATTTGTTTCACTGTACTAAGTTATGTACAAAATCTATAACTTCTTTTCTATTAAATTATCTGATCTTCTCAGAATCTCCTCTCCCCGATCCCACACACAGTATGGTAGTACACATGAGCAAAAAAAAACTAAGCTTAGGATAATATATGTTGCTTATCCAAAAATTTAAATGGTATCTTTAGTTGACTCATTCTCGTTTAGATGAACTGTAAAACTTTACAAGTTCTCCACTCTCCCCCCTACCTCCAAGTTCTTTTTGTTTCTTTCTAGGATGTAGTCTGGATGTGAAGGACATGTGGCACCATATGTGACAGGTAGGTCTCTGGAAGTCCTTCAACCAAGGCAGGTTCTCAGGTTCCTCACTGGTGTACACTTAAGTGTGATTGGTCAATGCTGAAAACCAGACTAGTGACAAATGAAGGGCACGGCTGCCCTTCAGCATTCTGCAAGGGTTTGTTGGTATAACATCCAGGATATATATCTCAGAGACTGATTGTAGTCTCTGTCAGTAGGGAATGTCCAGGACTGTGATCCCCCTGGGCTGTGGACCCCTGATATTGATCTATGATCTCCACATGTGTCTGACCCAGGCTGTCTGCTGTACAGCCCACAGCTTCAGTTCACATCGTGTCTTCTCTAGCAAACTCCTTAGTCAAGACCTCCACTCAGACTATTCACTAACTCTCTTCATGCACTATGAGGCATCTTCCTAACTGTGTCTACTCCGAAGAGAACTTGATAACTGCAAGTCCTTTATCCACCCCAAAAGATGTACCACTGAATTTATGGCTTATATGATTTGTATGAGAAGTTTCTATGACATAGTTTATTTCCAGTGTTTGAAAAGGAAGGGAGAAAGTGCTTCTGCTACCAGGAACATCCAGATGTTGGATACAAACAGTTCTGTTCCAACAAAAGGAGTAATGAGCTACCAGAATTTGTTATTCTAGAATTTAAATGCAACAGATTCAAGGAATGGATCTGTCTGGTTTGTTGCTTTACATATCAAGAGCAACATATATGTGCTTGATAAGTATTTGTTGAATGAATGAATGAATGAATGAATGAGTGAATGACAGTAACGTATGATTTGCTCAAATCGCACCTGAATGATATAAGGCTTTTTTTAGAGGTGAAGGAGTTCCCTTGTGTCACAGTGTTCTTTGCTTGAGCCTGGGATGTGCTCCTCATGGGTCATTTCACTAAAACTTTCTTTAAGATGCTGAAGAAGAACCAGAAGTCTTGCTGTGATAGAGTCTTCAACAGAAACTAAAAATGGCACAGACAGTGGTGTTTGTATTGGTCACTGGCATTGGCATCTTCACAGCATTTTGACCTTGGCAGATGTTTACTTCTTGGGACTCTGGCATATTCAGCTACCATGAGATTATCTATAGAATGACTATGGACATTGGCATTTCCATAGGGCATCAGCAATGTGGGTGCAACTATATTGATATGGTTTCCATATCACAGCAGCACTCTTAGTAACCATTGCCAGTGAAGTTGCTGCTTTCATTAGCAGTGTCCCACAGTGTGTGCCTGCAAGTTAGAATAGGAAGAGAGAAAACTGAGAAGTAATGTAAAGACCAGAATAATGGTATGCGGATATTATCAGATGTTTTAAGAGGAATCTGAGGGTTTTTTTTTTCAGAGAAGATGACAGAAGAGCTAGAAAGCAGTTTTATGTTTTATGCTTATAATTGTGATCAAATTTTGTATTTTAAAAATAAGGGATGAAATGACCTAGAAATCCTGGTGTGTGTGTGTGTGTGTGTGTGTGTGTGTGTGTGTGTGTGTATTCAGATATAATTCAGTGACAAAACTGACAGCAAATTCAAGGTTCCAGTCCTATTTTTACTCCTATAAGTTTTGGGAGTCTGTATAATTACTACAGCTTGCAGAAATTCCATTTTCTCATTTTAATTGAAGATATCAATACCTGTCCTGCTTACCTCACATGCTTGCTATAAGGATAAAAAAGATAATGCTTATGAAAATCTTGATGAATTAGAAAATGCTTTACAAGTGCAAGAATTATTGTTTTCCATATTAATTTGGTGAATAACGTATTGAATAAATTGGTTAAAAAGTAACAAAGATTCAATCAAACTAACTTCAGAAAAATGGAATGACATTTTCTGAATACAGCAAGTTCATGGATCTCAAGGGCAAGGCGATAATCAGAGCCAGGCCTCATGTGAATAGGAACTACAAATGGAAACATGAAGGATTAAAGCTCTTCTCCCACTTCTCTGGGGTCACAGGATTTCTCTTAGTGCTCCACTTTCCATGAGTGTATCTCATTCATCTCTCTCTTAACTGTTTTCCTCTGAGGTTTTTCTCCCTCATAACCTCTCATGCACAATGACTCGTATTTGCCACTGCAGTTCTTACTCTACCTTATCCCTCCTTTTTTTTTTCTTTAACTCAAACATATACCTTTCACTGTAACTGTATTATTGCTTCAAATTTCTTAGATAGGGACCTGACTGAACCTGCTCTTTGTGATAAACAAGGCTACATAAATCATGAGTTACCAGTAACTCTGTGTCCATTAGGTCTGATTAAAGCAAAGTTCCTCAGTGGTCCCATTGTCTAAGGCTGGAGCAATGTGGTCAAGATGTTCCCTGCCTACTCGTGGTGGCTAAAGGAGAATCAAGTTATTTGAGAAGAGGTTGGGGTAGAGCAAGCTGTTTACAATGCTGTAAAAAATCCTGTGCTAGTTCAATTTGTGAAGGGTATCTTAGTCTGTCTGGGCGGCTGTAATAAAAGTACCATAGACCAGGTGGCTTAAACAATAAGTATTTCTCAAAGCTCTAGAGACTGGGAGGTACAAGGTGCAGGCAGATTTGGAGTTTGGTGAGGACCAGCTTCCTCATAAATGGTTGTGTGGGTTCTATTTTATAAGGGTACTAATCCCATTCATGAGGGCTCCACCTTCATGACCTGATCACCTCCAAAGGCCCCACCCCCTAATATCATCACATTGGAGGTAAGGACTTCAGCAAGTGAATTTTGGGATGACACAAATAATCAGTCCATAACAAGAGGGCAACAATGGAATTACATGAGACCACTCATTAGTGAGCATAGTTGTTGTATCTGTGGAATAAAAACACAGGCCTTGAAAGGTTAGAAAGAAGAAAGAATGGTTTCATCCACTCCAGAATTTTGCTTGGGTCTGCCTCTGAGTATTATAAATTTCTCCTCAGTATTTCATTATTTGTTTTTTGCTGACAGTAATGAATGGGTACACAGATATATGTAAGTGAAACAAGATTCTATTTAAGTTTTTGTATATTAATAAAGTATTATAGGACTTCGATGTGGCAGCAAATTTCCTTCCTAATTATGTTCTGTTAAAGTGGATCCATATTCCTTGAATACACATATTAATAACCTTTGGAAATTATTAAGCAACCCACACCTTTTCTTAGTGGATAGAGCAAACATTGACACACAAATGACTAAGCATTTACAATGCCACTAAAGTGGCATTTGACAAAAGATGCCGTAAAACTTAAACATGATACTTTCTAACAAACATTTAACATTAGGATTTTTTTCTTATTTTTGTTGTTTTCTCTTCTGCAACATCCTTACCTTTCTTGTCCTTGAGGCACTTTGATTGAAGAGACTTTGCTCCTTGATGCTTTGCACTTCTAAGTAGAGACCAGGTGCCATTGATTACTTTGGGTTGACACATGACACCAATGTTAGTTATCCTTTCTGTCTCTGTGCATGAAGCCCAGATGCATTATGTCATTGTAAAAAAAACTGCATATGAAATCAATAAAGTCAAGGAAAATGGCCATAAAGCAACAATTCTTTAATTTGAAGGAGAGTAAATTGCTTGTGCTACCCAGATAGTTTGGAATTTGTTGCTGTTTCCATAAGAGAGGTTTTCTTTCCAATACCTTCAGGGTTAGAAATTATAGTTAGACACTCTAAGCCTAAAAATCTGGTGCATTAATCTTTATATATGTTATTTTCCATTGCATCTTGCTTTATTTATGGAAATCATTTTGCTAGAGTAATACCATAGGCTATACAATTTGTTTTCACGAGGAATTAGAGTTTTAAAAAAATAGATCAAAATAAAACTAGTGATGAAATACCATTTGAAAAGTACCCTGAAGAAATTACTATTTATTGGTTTTGATAAATGTTGCCCAGATTTTCTTAGAGGGTGGAAGTTTGGCTGCATTTATAAATCATCATTTAACACTCTAGTGACTTTTGAAGTTAACATTTTGGACCATCAGTTCTTTTGTTCTAGTACTTATCTAATGGCTTGTATCCTATATCATTTTTTCCTTATTAAATAACACCCATGAGAGCTTATCATAAAATGGAGCATGTGAAACCTATAGGAAAGATTTTCAAAACTGTATTTTATTCCAAAATCTTCAAAAGAGAAAAAAAAGAAAGCAATAGCCAGTTGAAATTGTGACTATAGAAACACTGTCCATGTAAAAATTTTCAGTACAATAAATGCTTTAGGTCAGTTTCTTGGTAGTGTTTCTAGTACATCTCCAGTTCCCATATATGTATTCTCTAATATGTGGATTGCTCCAATCAACTCAGCTTATGGACTCAGCAATAAGAGTTTTAATTAAACACACTGAGTAATTCTCATGAGTGGAAGAATCTCATCTATATTGACCTAGGACCCAAGTCATAAGCTTTTCTATAAACTGACAATCAATGTTCCTGATACTCTATCTTATTAGTCATAGATAATTATAATCGTAATCATAATATTATTCAATTAATAATAGGTTAAAACTAATTTTGTCTTTAAATTGCTGTTAACTGTATTATCAATTATTTATTAATTTTTAAAAATGAAATAAGCTTTTGAAAGAACGTTATCAGTAGATGCAGGAGTCCAGAGACCCATACACTCAGGAAAAATCCTGGTCATTAAATGAGAAAAAAAAGTAGTAATAATTAAGATTACCAACTCTAATAACTTGCACTGAAAAAAAAAGCTCATAGATTTATAGTTTACTAAACCCTGAATATATTCTAAAGTTTTTACAGTTATCCTTTTGTTTAATCTTTATAATAATTCTATACAGTAGGTATAGATATCTCCATTTCAATTTCTCTTTTTTAACATTTATTTATTTTTGAGAGATAGTGAGAGACAGCATGAGTGGGAAAGGGGCAGAGAGAAAGGGAGACACAGAATCTGAAGCAGGCTCTAGGCTCTGAGCTGTCAGCACAGAGCCTGATCCCGGGCTGAAACCCACGAACCATGAGATAATGACCTGAGCCTAAGTTGGACCCTTAACTAACTGAGCCACCCAGGCACCCCTAGATATAGCCATTTATAGGTAAAGAAACAAAGAAACAGAAATTTAAGTTTTTTCTCCAGGTTATGTGTCTAAGAAGTGATGAATTCAAGATTTAAAGCAAATCCGACTGACATTCAGAGCCCGTGCTTTATCCCCACACTTTTCTCTGGTTAAGGAAAAGCAAGTCTAGCAAGGGTTTTATTTTGATGTATTTATTGTGTGTGTACAATAAAGTTAACTTCCCTGCTAACACTTCATATTTGGTACACAGAATAGACATCTTGTTCTTCAGTAGCACTTGAGTGCCCCTGTTCCCTGTTTCCCCATATCCATTCCATCCTTATCTGCTCTGCTTTGTGTTCCAGTCCAGGGCTGCTTTTCCCTCTGTCTTCTAGTTGGATTTGGAAAACCGAAGGAATCAGTTGGAGGTGAGAATTCTGGAGGAAGGAGTATCTGGGATATTTATTAAAACTCATTCCTTCTTCGTGAAAGACTACTGTTTTGGCAGTAGCTCACTTTCTATGACTGGAGCTCTTGTCCAGTTACATAAGGCCACACCCTCCACCAGTCACTTCAGACCAGGGATAGAAATAGCCTTATCTTATCCCCAGCTCTGAAAAGCATCTTTTATTAAATTCTTTCCAATTATCCCTTTGGGTGTCTATCTCCTTTTGGGATCCTAATTAATATATAATCCTTGAGAGTAAATCAGAGAGCTTCTTCCTAGGGAGTGGTTATTTGATTTAGCTGCTATAGTCATGCTGCAAAGAAAGAACAAATAGAAATCTTGTCTGTATATACAAGAGAGTTCTGGGAAGGATCTAGCAATATAAATCATCAATTTAAGAATATGATTGTAGTCATCATCCCTAGCTAAGAGATGTGATTCATGGAGACTTAGATTTGGCTTAGTAGAGGGTTATCTGAGAGATAGAACTTTTATTAGAGTAAAAGGTACCCATGTTGTAGATCAAGAGGTCCATCCAAGATAATTTGAAGACCGCTAAAAAGGATTAGGTAAGGTGTTTGTATAAATATCCATATTGATGTGAGGCTGTGTTTACCCAAGGCACAATAGTTATAGAACAATACCTTTATATCATATCTGAGCAGTGTGCCCCACAAGAACTATTCTGGATGGAGACAGAGCAGGGGTGGCCAAGAACTCTTGTCAGAAATGCAGCTTCATCTGCTGAAGAGAGAGGACCAAGGTGTATTCTTCTGTGTTTGATCCTGTACTTAATGAGATTTCACATTTTAAACAATAAAGTTGATGACAGAATGTCAATGACACTGAACTAAGAAGTGTAAGTAGCACATCCAAAGAAAACAAGACTGTCCCAAATGACCCTAAAACACATTCTGCAAAAATAACATGAAAACCATTAAGTAGAGCTCAGGACAATATATTTAGCCAGAAGAAAATCAAACTGCACAAATTCAATATGAATAAAACTTTCTTGTAGAAAAAGAAACCAGAAAAAGAGTTAGTAATGAGAACCATCCAGAAAATGATTTTAGAATGATATCCAACACATGATATTAGCTGATGCAATATTTTTAATGCATTGTAGAGTGTCATAAATATAGTTTATAAATTATGTAAAGAGTAGTAAGGATAATATCTTCCCTTCAAGCAATTATAAGCGATTCTATATATTAATTCCTTGGTAAAATGCTGTTGTCTCAGTAATCTATTGTTACAAAACAAACCATCCCAGAATGCAGTAGCTTAAAGTGACAACTCTTTATTTGTTCATGATTCTGTGAATTGGCAGTTGGGTTGGGTTAAGTTGGTGGTACTTCTGTTAGTCTCACCTGAGTCATATACTTAGCTGCAGTTATCTGGTGCCTCTAGTAAGGCAGGCCAGATGGTCCATCCAAAACCCTACACACACACTGGGCATCTGATGCCTTCTTGGTTGGGTGTCTCTTTCCAGTGGTCTCTTGCCCTCAAGGAACCTATCTCAAGCTTCTTTACAGGGTTACAGGATGTTCTAAAAGGGATAGTGAAGGTTCTGAAAGTAATCTTGAGGCCTGGACCCAGAAGTTGCACAGTATCAATTCCACCACATTTTGTTGGCCAAAGAATATCTCAGGGTGAGCTCAGATTCCAAAGGAGTGGAAATAGACTCTACCATTTGATGGAAAAGTACTAGTCACATTGCAAGGAAACATGCACAGATATAGGAATGAGCTGTGGCCATCTTTTGCAATGGACCACAGATATATATAAATCAGATATTTTCCTTATTTTATGCATAATTAAATAGGATTTTTAAGTCAATAAAGTATGAATGGTCCTGAATAATACCCAGTTATAGGACTGAATTTTTGGTCTTTTATATATACAGGTGGACATATATTCAAGACTTTTCTGTTCTCTCATATACAAAGTAAAACAAATCCAAGATTGGTGTTCATTATTTTACATTTATGACCCTACCTACCAGTCTTTCTGCTTTCCAGTTACATGGAAAAAATCCCAACCAAAGACTTTAAATAAAACTATAAATTTAGGTTAAATTATATCAGTTAAGATTATCACATTTTAAAAAATGTGAAAAAAATTTTAAAAATTTCCTAAATATTTGAAGTAATTTAATGATGAGAAATGATGTTTATAAAAGGTAATCTGTAATTGAGACACCCTGAAAAGATAGATTATGTGTCACACTTACAGGCACTTATAATTTAATGACTTCCAACTGGCTGTCGTGTTCTGTGCCCCTAGCAAACGGCATCTCTTGCTCTCCAAATTGTTTCTTCCTCTGCATTCTTTGGATGGCAGTCACTGGAGCCAGAGGCTAACAATGGAAGATGTTCTTCTAACAACAACATCTGCTTGCATTGTAAAATTAGCCATGCATTAGTAGCTTTTGCTTTTAGTTAAACTTTAATTGTGAAGAAATAAGATGCATGCACAGTACTTGTTGACGGATACATTTTCTTCATAGAGGAAAATTGTCAAGATGCTTATATGCATGAGGTTAGATAAAATCAGAGTCATTAAAATTTTCATTTCCATTAATAATATATATTGGAAAGAATTAAAATAGAAATTATAAAATGTTCCCTTTTTTCCACAAAGGGAATTTTTATGAAGAAAATGTGAAATATAAATATTGTTGTTGCTACATGTATCACAGTGGCCCAACAACCAATATGTCTAGCAGGTTCTTGAAACCTAGCACCTTCCCAAGGGATTTCTGTTCTAGCTTCACCATAGAACAGGATACATCTGTGGCTACTCTTGGCATGAGAAAGACAGACTTGTCTGCAAACTTTGATGGTCAAGCTTATTTCTACTTCACCCAGAGAGAAAAAAGTAGAGGGTCTGTGGAGTAGGTTATAGTATCACTAAGACAAAGGAAAACATTGCTCTCAATAACTGATGTCAACCTTTGATACTGCAGAAAGGGATCTAAGAAGGAACAGAGACTAGGCTAGACATGTGGGGTGACTCTTAACCTAGTGATTCTTTTCAGGATGTCTCTGGAGTTGATAGATGTTTTGAGCAGATTTAGTGCCCATTTTATACATAGTGTATAATTTAATTCACTTACCTGGATAGTCCATTTAAAATATTTTTCTTACCATAAATGATCCAGATTATCCTCTTGTATATGTTTAGAATCAAATATATTTCTAAATATAATAATAATTTGTTATGGCAGTTGATCTAGAAAACACAAACTTGATTATTTTTCCTTGCTCTCCATATTTCAGAAGTTGGAAAGTGATTAGTTCAAGTATGTAAAGTTAGAAATTCATTACTAAATTTTTAAATCAAGTTTCTCATATTAACTTTTTTATTTAATATATGAAATACAATAGTTTTGTACAAATTTGTTTTTCTAGAAACTAATTGTATGGCTACTGTTCACTTTATTCTCTAAGAATAAAATATTCCTAGGAAAAATCCCCCAAACTTCCTCTACCCAAATTAGAAAACGTGCCAGACTTGCATCTCTCTTTTATAACACTTGCAAAACTAAATCTTGGAGAACTATGTGCTCAGATATGATTCCACCCCAAACTTCAGTACCTACAGTTTAAACCACTATTCAATACTAACTTTGTTTATATTTCTAATTTCAAAAGTAAGAATAATTTTTCTTGGTAAAAGTTGCTGTTTCATATTAATTGAGTTTTAGATAGAACTGTATGTCAACTCATTTACACATTAGGTTTCTGAATTTATTTTTTCTTTCTGTTGGTATAAAATACTAAAAATAAGTTATGAGGAGTAATTAGGGAAAATACCTTATTCACTTGACTTCTGGAGAGAAACATCCACTTTATGGAATAGGAAGTAGATAAGAAAGGACTGAAAATAAAACATAAAATTATAAAGTAAGGCACCAGCATCAACCTTCTTACTTCTACTAGTTAGACCTTTAGTTTCTGAAGTTTCTTCTGAGAGAAAACTGTGTCTCATGGAAGCTTCAGAAACAACAAAGAAAGACCAAAAGAACATTAAAAAAAATACTATGGTTGAATCAATTTTGGAAAACAGTGCACATTTTATTTCTCATTAGAGATTCAAGCACAAGCTACCACATTAGAGACTCTGAAAAGTTTCTCAGAAAAGAAACCTATCTTACTTTAACTCATCATTTTCTAAATATTTTATCATCACAGAACACCTTTTTCTCATAACAACTATTAATATCCTGAGGCCAAATGTTTCTGCGGACACTTGGGAAATTTTCAGAGACAATGAAAATGTCTTAGCCTTGATGCTTTAAACCTGCTCTTTTACAATAGTTTTGTAGACTCTGATTATTTAGAAGCAAATTTATTTTAAAGTTGTCAAAATTTCATCTCTGAAGTGTAAAAGTATTGACTGAACTTATTATTCATGCAGAACAACCCAAGAGAATAATTTTAACAAGTGCAATTAAGTCAGATGCATGAATTAATTTCAAATAACAAACTATTTTTGGAAAAGGAGCATTTTGAAAAAAAAATGTCAAGGATATTATGATGGTTTAACTAATAATTATCCTGGCTTGATTCTGGAAAAATAATATATGTACAAGGAAATTTAGACTTATAATCATCAAAATATATGTGTGGTTTAGCTATCCTTAGAGTATCTGTGGCTTTTCCTTAGAAATTCTGAAGAAGCTATAGGTAGAATTAAGAATCATAGGTGAACTAACATAATATTGACCTTCATATCCATTTCAGTAGCCTGTTTAATTCAAATCAGTATTTACTGAGTGCCTATTATATGCAATTCCCTATGTAGGCTTTATGTCAGTTGTTTCCTATTCTTGACTCTACATCACCTTATTACATGTTGACATTAGCACTCAGAAGTTATTCTAAGTACAGATGAGAAAGCTAAAATCTACAGAAATTAACTAACTTGTCAAAAGCTTCATAGTTGGTAAGTGGCACAGTCAAAATGTAGACCCAGATGTTCTGCCATCACCTCCAGGGATCTGTCCACATGATTGCATATTCCCTTCATAAGTTTTTTATCATGTGTGAGATCTTGGGGCATTGCTGTTAAAAACGCATGCTCCAGAGAGGCACCTGGGTGGCTCCATCAGTTAAGCTCTGACTTCCACTCTCAGGTCATGACATCGAGGTTCATGAGCTGGAGCCCCGCATAGGGCTCTGTGCTGACATCTCAGCCTTGGAGCCTGCTTCAGATTCTGTGTCTCCCTCTCTCTCTGCTCCTTCCCCACTCATGCTCTGTCTCTCAAATAAATAAATAAATAAATAAATAAATAAACATTAAAACATTAAAACAAAACAAAACAAATAAAAACAATGCTCCAGAGACTAACTGACTGGACTCAGACTCTGTCACTGCCATTTCATTGCATATAGCTTTGGGAACATAGCTTAATTTCTTTGAATTTCTTAATTTCTTTGAAATTTCTTTGAACATAGCTTAATTTCTTAAATTCTTTGAACAATTTCTTTGGGGGAGAGGGGAATCAATTAGTTATTTCTTCTTTGTTTCTATTTTATATTTTTTAATATTTATGAATATTATTCATAAACATTGTTTAAAGATTCATGAAACTCTACAAATGTATTGTCTTATTATACCTTAGAGACTGCTCATTTTGACTTTTAGAATTTATTCTTTTGGTATTTTCTTTCATATTTTTATATAACTCACTATTTTTATTTCTATATTTTAACATTGTAGAAATTGTCATTGGACTGTCATAATGGAAAATTAGGATTTAGCTTTCTGTCATACAGCTATATCTACATCACGTATTCATGCTTCTAATTTCCCAATATATAGAGAGTAATTTTTGGTCTATTCGATATTCAACTTTATATAAACCACTGCTATTCACAGCTGAGTCATATAGTAAGCTATGAAGAACTCTTCCTTTACTGCAAAACTTTTGTTTTCTTCGGAGTTAATGATTACCTCTATTTTTCTGCTTGATTTTCCATATACTTGTCACTAATTTATCCTCCTATTCTTTTCCAGTTGGACAATTCTTTTATTCATATACTAAATTCATTCAGTATTCTATGAATTTTCATATTCCAAAGCCTCCTTTTTTTGAGGGTAGGAAAGGAATACACTTTTTCATCCTCAGTTTTTCTTTGCTGCTGCTTTGTGCTTACACCCATGACTTCCACTTCCAGGTTTACTCCCTTGATTTGAAAATCTGTATCCTCTCATGGCTTTCTAAACAAGTACATTGGAGGTACATATTTGAGACATTACCTATATAAAAATATCTGTACTTTGCCTTCACATTTGAATGATAGTTTAGCTTGTTTAGATTCTAATTTGAAACATACTTTATGCTAAAAAATATTATTATCTTTCAATGTTGCTAAAAAATAGTTCACTAAGAATAAAAAGTTCTTATATCTTTGACTTTTATAATAAGATCCTTTTTTCTCTCTCTGAAAACCTTTTATTGTCTTTGTTCTGAAATTTCACACAAATGTATCTTTTTAAATCTATTTTCATCTAAACATTAGCATTAGATAACTCAATACATAAAATAAATATCTATGAAACCATACTGATATAAACAAATAAAGGTGTTTATGGGTCTTTCAATTAGGAAGTGTACTCAAATTATTTTGTTAATAACTTCTTACTCTGTCTTCCTTCTTGTATGCCTGATATTTTGAAGTCCTTTTCCAATTTTCTTATCCTCTCTCTACTATTTTCTTTTTGATTAACTTTTTATCATATAGGAGAATTCTTCAACTTAATCTATAAACACATTTACTGAGTCTTTCTATTCTCATCATTTTAATTTGCAACAGGTATTTTTTGTTGTTGTTGTTCCATAAGTGCTATTCTTATAGCATTATGCCCTTGTTTCATGGATCAATGTATTTTCTTACCTAAGAATATCATTAGCATTCCTTTTCTTTTTTAAGTTTTTTTTTCGTGTAAATTTACAAAAAGTTTACAATAATAGTCATGTTCTCATATACCCACACTTACTTGCCTCAAATGCTAACATCTTGCATAAACGTTGCACAATAATCAAAGCAAAAACAAAAAATATTAACCTTGATAAAATATTATAAGCAAACTATAGACTTCACATTTTACCAGTTTTTTTTTTTCTCTAATGCCTTTGTCTCTTCCAGGATTTTCAATTGATCATCATGTCTGCTTAGTTTCTTTCAGTCTGTGACAGCTACTTAGTCTATCCTTGTCTTTCATGACCTTACTTTCAAAAAGTATTTATTGACCAATGGGGCATCTGGGTAGCTCAGTTGGTTGAGTGGCTGACTTCAGCTCAGGTCATGATCTTATGGTTCATGAGTTTGAGCCCTGCATCAGGCTCTGTCCTGGCAGCTTGGAGCCTGGATTCTGCTTTGGATTCTCCCTCTCTCTCTGCTCCTCCCCTGCTTGTGCTCTATCTCTCTCTGTCTCTCAAAAATAAATCAATGTTAAATTTTTTTTTAAATACTGATCAATTGTTTTGTAATATTTTATTCAATATGGGTTTGTGTGGTGTTTTCTCATGATTGGATTGAGGTTGTAGATTTTGAAGAAAACTGTCAAGGTAATTTGTGCTTCTCAGTTTACTGTATCAGAGATACATGATGTGGGTATATGTCTTACTACTGATGATGTTTACCTTGATCACTTAGATAGTGTGATGTCTGTGTTTTATCCACTATAAAAGTACTGTTTTCCTTTTTAACCTTTGTAATTAATAATTATTTTAGAGGAGGTTCTTGAGACTGCAATATCCTGTTTCATCTCCTTTGCACCTTCATTTTAGCATCCATTGACATTGGTGCATATTGCTCATAATAATTCTTATTGTTGTGTCTACTTCTGATTTCAATTTTTCACATGCCTTCTACATCTGTTAATTGAATTTATTTTTAAGGAAGGGTTGTGTCTTCTACTTCTTATTAATTATTTATTTATGTAAGCATAGACTCAAGGATATTTTTTTTCTTTTAGTTTAATCCAGTACTATCATTATTTAAGTTCTTGCTTTAATAGTTCTAGCTTTGGTCTTGGCCATTTTTTCATATTGGTTTTGGTGACCTTTCAATGCACATCTATTGTTGAATACTTTCTTAGTTCAGAAATTACACGAAATACACAAAAAGTACAAGATGGTCTAGCCTCATCTTGTGGTTACCCTCTCTCAGACTTGGAATCTCCCACTTTTCTGAGGAGGCCTGGTTTTATTTATTGAATAATAGCATTTAGAAACTATATCTTGGCTCTAAGTTTACCATTTTTTCTAGGACCTCTCAGTGGGTAGACCTTGAATATATATGTATAAACAGTAAAGCATGCACATACATGCACACACAAACATACATTTATATTCTCATGTCCAATTGCATGTGAATATACACACATATACGTATGTATTATATATATATATATATATGCATTAATGTATATTGATAGCTCCCAATTCTAATCCAACACCACCAAGTTCATCTAGCCTTTCTTCTTTCTATATCTGTGACATCATTGTCCAAAACAGAAATCTCTGTACATTATTTACAATATATTCATTTATTTGTTCAGCCATACTATACCTGTAAAATAGTTCAAAAATTCAAAACCATACTCCTTTGATATTCAAATTTGTTAATTAGAATGCATTTGTGCACTATTGTTTTGTTTTGTTTTGTTGTTAGCCTTATAGAGTCCAGTCAAAATGCTATTTTGCAAAGTAATTTATGGTATTAGGTCTCTAGGGCTACCCTAACAAAGTGCCAAAAACTGGATGACTTAAAACAACAAAAATTCCCGCAGAGAATTCCCACAGTTCTCGAGGTTAGAAGTCTGAAGTCAACGTGGCTGAGGTGCCGTGCTCCCTGTGATGGTGCTAGGGGGGAATTCTTTCTGCCTCATCTAGTTTTTGGTATTTGCAAGCAATCTTTGGTGTTCCTTGACTGGTAGATGCATCATTCTGGTTATATGGCCACCTCACAGTGTATCTTCAAATTGTTTTCTCTGTGTGTGTGTGTGTCTGTGTGTCCAAATTCTCCCCTTTAATGAGAACACTAGTCGCTGGATTAGGCCTTACCCTAATGAGCTCATTGTAACCTGATTATTTCTGTAAAGACCCCATTTCAAATAAGGTCACATTCATAGGCTAGAGGCTAAGACTTCAACATATCTTTTTTAGGAGACACAATTCAAGTCCTTTACTATGATGATATTATTCATATGTAATACATTTAGATTCATTTGTTACAGTTTATATTTTCTTATGGATTCTAATTACCTTCTGGTGACTTTTTTAAGTATTTGTACAATAAACTTTATTGCTTGTGATGTGCAGTTATGTGGGTTTTGCAAATGCATATACCACCATAGTTGTGGTACGGAACAATTCTACTGATGGCCAATTTGCCCCCTAGTACCCTTTTGTAGTTCCTGTCAACTCCTGCCACTAACAACTTTTTGAAGTTTTATTTCCCCTATATGTTCTCTTTCTTCCAAGGTTTTATTTTTAATTTTTCTTTGGTTTGGGTTTCTTTTTATTTGTTTTATCTGCTGTCTTTGATATTAAAGGATTTCCCAAAGTGCAGTGACCTTTGGCTATCTGTTCACATTTAAGAGTTGGGAAACCAAATGCTGATTAGAACCTCAGTCTTTGTAATATTGAGTGATGCCAGTAAACTGGGTGGCTTCAGAGTAGGGTGATTCTTTGGGCCATTTACTTAAGAGAACCCGTGGTGTTAGTATATTTTCTTGCAAATTCCTGATGAGAAGGCCTAATCCTATCTGTAACCATAAAATTTCTGGAATCTGGTGGAGATGAATGTGTAAGGAGTCATGGACATATAAGATAGCACTTAAATTATTCCAAAATTTCAGAATGAAAATCCCAATCTCAACTGTACCTGTGATGCCCCCACACCAGAGACTTTCAGTGTAATCTTCTTCAGACAATGCACTTTGTTATGGGTTGAATTGTGTCACCTCAAAATTCATATGTTGAAGTTCTACAGTGTCGGTTCAGCTTATTATATTGGGGTCACCAATTGTGGTTTCAGCTTATCACATTGGGGTCACCAATTGTAAGTTTGGCTTTCAGTTTTGTCCAGCAAAGCCAAGAGTGGCAGAAAGGATTACTCAGGACTCCAAAAGTCAACAGGTGTGAGAGGGAGGCTAAGAGAAGTCTCCCAAGCTGCTCTCAAGCTCCAGTATTTACTAGGCATACATTACAGGAGAAACATTGCAGAATATGTCAGTGGTTATGTGCCAGTAAGAACTCACAGAAAACATGCAAAGAAAGAAAGAAAGAAAGAAAGAAAGAAAGAAAGAAAGAAAGAAAGAAAACCAAAGCATTCCCAAAACTACAAAAGAGCAGATGCCTTAAGCAGGGTGGAGAACAAGATAAGAGATTCCATAGATAATATGGTCTAAGACATTCCTGAGCACAGGCAGGATCCAACCCTATATACATATTAACTAGATACTGGTCCACTATTTTCAGCAGGGCCAGAAAGCAGTGTAATGTGTTCCTTATAATCTCCTTAACCAAGACATAGCTATTGTATTTCCTACACCATAGAATGTGACCTTATTTGGAGATATATGATCTTTACAGAGGTCATCAAGAAAACATGAGGTCATTAGGTTGGGCCCTAATCTTGGTGTAACTGATCTTATAAAAGGAAAATTGGGGGACGCCTGGGTGGCTCAGTTGGTTAAGCATCTGACTTCAGCTCAAATCATGATTTCATGGCTCCTGAGTTCAAGCCCCACCTCGAGCTCTATACTGACAGCTCAGAGCCTGGACCCTGCTTCAGATTCTGTGTCTCCCTCTCTCTCTGCCCCTCCCCCACTCGCACTCTGTTTCTTTCTCTCTCTCAAAAATAAATATAAAAACATTTTTTAAAAAAGGGAATTTTGGACACAGAGAAAAGCACAAGGACAGTGTGAAGGCACAGGGAGAATGTCATAAGAAAATGAAAACAGAGATTGGGGTAATACATCTATAAGCCAAGGAATACCAAAGATTGCTGGCAAACCATGACAAGCTAGGAGAGATCCTTCCCTCTTAGCCATAAGAAGGAACCAATCCTGCAACACCTTGATCTTAGACTTCTAGCCTCCAAAACCATGAGACAATATATTTCTGTGTTTAATCCTCCCTCTTTGTAGTATTTTGTCACTGCAGACCTAGCAAACAAATACAGTTCCTAAGAGTGACTAGCCCATGATGGGGATTCAACTAATGCCAGTGCCTCAATTACATCCTCATGTAAACACAAGAAATAATGGAAGGATGCAGTAGTATATTAAGTGTTGTTGTAAAAGTTTAATAGCAGTTTTGAAGGCTAAAATTCCAAATCTCTCTTCTAGTTTCCCAGAGAAGAAAAGAGAGCAGGGCAAGAGTCTGAGACCCTGGGGACCTGGGATATTTAGAACAGGAACCCTAGCACAGCACTCCTCAATAAAGGCATTTAGTTGCTCATCTGATTGACAAGAAAGACTTCTGGTCACAAGGAAGAATGAAATAAAATTTGTATTGGAATTAGTGTCAAATTAGTCATTCACCATTTATAAAGTACCATATGTTTAATCATTTTGGTAGGTGCAGAGGGCACAAGAATAAATGATTCCTGGCTTTCCTGTTGAAGAGCTTGCAGTCTATCTGGGAGGAAGTCATAAAAATGTCATTAAGAAATCTGCCATAGTGACATAAAATAGAAATGATTAATAATAAGTAAAATAATTCCAGATACACTGATGAATTCGATGTGGCAAGACATTGTATATGTGTATTGTTTCCAATTGTCAGCAATGAAGTTGTACTGAACCATTAGAACACTTTCTGGAACTCCTTACATCTTCTTTGGCTAGAACAACTTCATTGTTTGGGCTAAATTGTGATCATTGGAATTGAATGAAGTTAGTGAATGTCTGCATCAGAAAATCATTACAATATCCCTTCTCCAGAGTTTTCTATGTGCTTTATACCAAAGGCACAAGTGTTTTTGGTGGGTGGTTTATTTGTTTCTGCTATCTACCAGCCATTATCTTTATTATGGGTGCAAATATTATTTACAAAAGTCTAGTTAAAATTTAAATATTGGTTGCTTAGTGACCTTTCATAAAAATTCTACAAAGAGAGATACCCTTTAAGACTGAACTCAAAAATCCTCTTCCTGTGGTCCCTAACATACAGATTGATTGTGTTTAATTACTAAATATATAACAGAATTTGTCACATTATATTATGGTTAGTTATTTCTACTGTTTTTGAATATTGTTCATGGTAAGGGGAAATAATTTATTTTTGCATTTCTAAATTTATTGTTTCTTTAAGAGTCAAATATATTGCTTTTCATTGAGGACCCACATCAAGAAATACATCCTTTGTTGTTGGGAAAACTAATACAAACATCTAGCATTTCCTGAGGGACAATTCCTGCATGGGCGGGGTGGGGGGGGTGCATACAGAACGAACGAAAAGATCATTTAACTCTTTCCCAAGTAGACTTTCCCAAAATTCTCTAGATTATGGTTCCATCTTTACCCTTACTTCCAGAAGTACCTGGTGCTGATTATCCTAATCATTTGGGGGATTGTGTGTGTATTTTTGCTTGTCAAATTTTGCTGCCATGGGATTCTATCTTCTCGGTTCTATTTAATCAGCTATTATTTTCCAACTTCCAGATATATATATTTGAATTTTTTTGGACTTTTAAGTTTATGTCCAAAAGATAAATATCTATTACATTATTTTTGTGGGTTTTGGGGAAGGAATGAAAGCTAATGCCTGAATTCAACCCACCATCTTTAACAAGAAGATAGTGACTTTTATCTTTTTTCTAAACAGAAGCTTAAAGCTTCCCCTGAATTCCTTATCATAGGGAACAAAAATTATTATGTAAAGATCTCAGGCTTTGGAATCAGAAATAAATATGGGCTTGAATATGACTGCATGTGACTCCAACTTTAATGTGGATGACAGATATGGAAACAGACCAAATGATGGGAGATGATTTCAGAGGTTATTGCATGACCTCATGTGGGATAGATTGAGAACCTTGATCAGTGTTGTAAGAGCGAGTTCAAAAGAAATAAAAAATACAAGAAATACATGGGAAGTAATATTTTTAGAATGAGTGATCCAGTAACATTTATGGAATGAGTCAAGCATGGCTTCAGTATTTCTGCTTTGGGAAATTGTAGGACAGCAATGTCACTCTCTAAAGAAACAAAAAGAAAAGAGGATTTAGAGAAGCTTCTGAGTTTAGTTGAAATTGTTTTCATCTTGTATTGAGTCATAAGTATATCCATATATACAGATGTCTGTATACTAGAACAAGAAAAACTAGAGAGCTCTGTTCTAAAGATAGATATTTGAGAGTTTTTAGCATGTAAATTGGCATTTGAAACCATGAATATAGATTTGATCATCCAGTAAGAATAAGAAGGTTGGGAAGAAAAGTGGGGGAAGAATCCTGAGGTCTATCATCAATCAAGGTACATAGTTTCCTCTCTTATTAATGTCCAATTTCCTAACCGAGAAACATGGATCAGGCCATGAAAAGTAATTAATTTCATTATAAGAGTCACTAAGAAGAGCATAGCATTCCCTTTTGGCAAGGACCATGCATAGAGTAATCCTCAAATTCTTTCTTCAGGGTGAAAAGAAAGCAAAATAGCAACACTATTTAACATGTTAATGTTGCCACTAACCTGTTTTCACATTTTCTTAACATTTAATAGTCTCAAGAAAAGTCTTTATAAGGCATGTTCATTACAGACAGTTAGGGAAAACAGAAAAAATTAAAATAAAGCTATAACTTGTAATCCCATCACCGAGAGTAAAAGATTTGAATATTTTGCCATATTTCTTTAGGCTCATATGTGTTACATATTTAATAAAAATGTGATTATATTCCACATTCAGCTTTATGTCTTTACTATCACTTAACATTACATATTGTGAAATGTCTCAGAATTACCTTTAAGTAATACATTTTTTTTCCCCAGAAGAAAATTGGCAAAAGATTCAATACCATTCTGATTTTAATTTGAGAAAAAAAAATCACTTTTGAATGAAGGTCTAGTTTTCCATAATTTGTCTCACCTTTGAAATCCAAGCCATTTGGATATTATCTACATATTTACAATATTTTTTCTGGGCCAATGTTTATAGCACCTCTTATTTTCAGTTTTAAAACTAAGAAGATTCCCATCTGCCTGTTGTTCCTAAGGTACTCACTGAATACCAGCAAATATATTGACTAAAGATTATAGTAATAAATAATAGAGTTATGGACTACCAGCTGCTTTTAACCAACATTCTCACAATTCTTTATAAGCTTGGTACTGATCCTTGCATACATTTGAGAGCACATTGCTCACCTTGTGAGAGGTACATTAACTCTTTCAAGTCCCAAGGGCACCATTTAGTAAATGACTTCTTTAGTGCTCTAAATGTACCTTAGTGCCCTGAAAGAGACACATTAATCTTCAGAACATCCCATGAGTCCATAGGTCAGGAAATGGAATTTTCTTGGTTTTCTCAGCTCAGAACATTATGAAGCTTATATTATTACACAGGCAATTCTCATTGGATTCTATTTTCCTAAGTTCCTAAGCATCACCCAGATGCAAGGCCTTTAAAAGAAAAAAGAATTATTCACACAGAAGACTGTTTCAATTGAATTCCTAGAGTAACTAGAAAGAGAAATCCTGATTCTAATTGCATCATCAGAGTCTTTCTAACCGACTTACTACAGAAATAGCACACTTCAGTCATTCAAGGAAAGTGCAGATACAAAAATGATATGAAAATTTGGAGTCAGCCTTCAATTTTGTACTTAAAACAATTTGCTGATTACTGGACAAAAGAAGGATACTTTATGATTTACAACCGAAGAAGAAAATTCTGATTAATTTTGTCAATTCAGTACAAGTCCCTAAGTTAAAATGGAAGATAATCAGTATGAAAAATGTATAGACTGCTATATTTAAAACTGTGGGGCATTTTTCCTTTAGTTTTTCTTTTTATCTGTGACCAGATTTCTGTGACCACAATGTCAAGGTATTACAACTCTTAGATTTAGGTCACTACTTTTTATTCCTCTTCTGATTTTGTCCACCTACAAAGTAAAGAGCAATATAAAAATGCCATACTTTTTCATATTAATATTGTCCACTTTTTAATTTAGTAAAATTCTATATTGGAGGAGTCTCACCTTCCCAAATGTAATTCTAGAAGAAATGAAAACAGGGGTCCTCAAGGTATATACCTTCTTTGGAATAAGAAAAAGAGTATAAAATTCTTAGCCTAATCACTGGAATATATTTAAGGGTCAATGTTAGCCAAAATTGTTGAAAGTAAAATAAAAACAATCAAATAAAAGAAATTATTGGAATGTATTCCAATCTGTTTAAGATTCTGAAGCTTTCTGAAAACATTCATATTTATTTAACTTTTTTTCTGAATCTGAAAAAACTCAAACATGCAGTTCACCAAGTTCTCTCAATAGAATGCCTAAGGGAAAAGAGATATGAAGAATAGTAGTACTTGGCCTTGAAAATCTGTGCTGTGAGCATAGGTCCTGGGGAAGGATTGGGAAAGTGGTCTGCAGTTTCTTTTGTAATGTGCAAAGGATGATGTCAAATTCAAGTTTATCCCAGGCTGGTAGCCAGAGTCTGATGGGAGAGAAGTTGCCTAGATTCTGCAGAAGTCTCCAGGTCTCCAGACTCCAGGAGTCTCCAGATTCTGCAGGGAGTCAATAGGGTCATCACAGACTCTCCATTCACTTTGTAGAAGAACGACAGCTCTAGCTAAGAGTTTAGAAGACCAGATCCAACACCTGGTAATTAGGGATAGTTAAAAGTTAGTATGTCAAGAAAAAATTTAGGCTGAAGAAGTCTTAATTTCTTTTGAAAAAACCTACAATATAATGAGCACAATGAGATACATGCTATACAGAGAAACTAGTGAAATGAATTGTGATGGAAGGCAGGAAGAAGGTTTCATTCAGAGGACACAGAAATTACAATTTCAAAATTATAAAAACTAGTTCCAGTGCCAATGGGTATACAACCAAAGTGTCTTCTGCTTATCTGCAGAGATTTGCTTCTTACTTTAAATGAGTTGAGACTTCAAAAAATCACCTAAAGAGTATTTCACTGAGGCAATTGTGTCCAAAATTCTCTTATTTGATGTTGCATTTTTAATTGTACATTGTGACAGTAAATTTACTGCTGTGTAGCAGTTATTCCACAAATGTTATTTTAATTTTTGTAACTGCAATATAGCATAATTATCCCCGTTTTATGCAAGAAAACTGAGATTCAAACATGTTTAAGGATAAGTATCTCATTGAGCTGGGATTACTCATTGGTGTGTTTAGCTTCAAGTGGTTTCTATTACACTGCTTTTTGTTCCTTTTTTTAAGTTTTTATTTAAATCCCAGTTAGTTAACATATAGAGCAATATTAGTTTCAGGTGTACTGATTCAGCACTTGTATACAATGTCTAGTACTCATCACGAGTGCACTTCTTAATCCCCATCATTTATTTAATCCATCCCCTACTCACTGCCCCTCTGTTAACTATCAGTTTGTTCTCTGTAGTCTGATTCTTGGTTTGCCTCTCTCATTTTTTCCTTTTGCTCATTTGTTTTGTTTCTTAAATTTCACATATGGGTTAAATCATATGATATTTGTCTTTATCTGACTTATTTTACTTAGCATAACACTCTCTGGCTCCATCCATTTCTTTGCAACTGGCAAAATTTCACTTTTTTGTGGCTGAGTAATATTCCATTGTGTGAATGTTTATATTTATATCTACATGTGCATCTTATATATGTGTGTGTATATGTATGTATATCTTGTGTATATATAAAATATTGGCAAATGACGTGTCCAATAAAGCATTAGTATCCAAAGTATATAAAGAACTTATAAAACTTAACACCCAAAAACAAATAATCCAATTAAAAAATCAGCAGAGGATATGAACAGACATTTTTCCAAAGAAGACAACGGAAACATGAAAAGATGTGCAACATCACTCATTATCAGGGAAACAAATCAAAACTACAATAATATGTCATTTCACACCTGTCAGAATGACTAAAATCAACAACACAAGAAACATGAGGTGTTGGTGAGGATGTGGAAAAAGGAATACTTGTTCACTGTTGGTAGAAATCAAACTTGTGCCACCACTCTGGAAAATGATATGGAGTTCCTCAAAAACTTATAAATAGTACTACCCTATGATCAAGCATTTGTACTACTAGGTATTTACAGAAAGAGTACAAAATACTAATTCAAAGGGATACATGCACCCCTATGTTTTTAACAGCATTATCTACAATAGCCAAATTATGGAAACAGCTCCAGTGTCCATGGACAGATGAACGAATGGATAAAGAAGTGAGATGTGTGTGTGTGTGTGTGTGTGTGTGTGTGTGTGTACACATACATGTAGAATAGGTATTAACTCTTCTTTAAATGTTTGGTAGAATTTGCCTATGAAGCCATATGGTCCTGGAATTTTGTTTTTTGTGAGTTTTATGATTACTGACTCAATTTCTTTTCTGGTTATTAGTCTGGTCAAATTTCTATTTCCTCCTGCTTCTGTTTTAGTAGCTTATATTTTTGTAGGAATTTGTCCATATCTTCCAGGTTGTTCAATTTATTGGCATGTAATTCATAATATTCTCTTATAATCATTTGTATTTTTGTGGTGTTGGTTGTTATTTCTCCTCTCTCATTTGTGATTTTATTTATTTTAGTCCTTTCTCTTTTCTTTTTGGTGAGTCTGGCTAAATATTTCTCAATTTTAATATTTTTTTCAAAGGTCCAGCTCCTGGTTTCATTGATCTGTTCTATTGATTTTTTAAGTTTCTGTATCATTTATTTCTTCTCTAATCTTTATTATTTTCTTCCTTCTGCTGGCTTTACATTTGTTTCTCGTTCTTGTTCTAGCTCCTTTAGGTGGAAGGTTAGGTTGTTTATTTGAGATTTTTCTTGCTCCTTGAGTAAGCCTGCATTGCTGTATACTTCCATCTCAGAACAGCTTTTGCTGCATCCCAAAGATTTTGTACATTGCATTTTCATTTTCATTTGTTTCCATGTATTTTTTAATTTCTTCTTTAATTTCTGCTTGACCCATTTAATATTTAGTAGCATATTGTTTAACCTCCATGTATTTGTGGTCTTTCCAAAATTTTTCTTGTGCTTGGCTTCTGGTTTCATAGCATTGTGATCAGAAAATGTACATGGTGTGGGGTGCCTGGGTGGCTCAGACAGTTAAGCGTCCGACTTTGGCTTATGACTCATGGGTCATGATCTCTCCATCTGTGAATTTGAGGCCCGCGTTGGGTTCTGTGCTGACAGCTCTGAGCCTAAAGCATGCTTCGGATTCTGTCTCTGTCTCTCTCTCTCTCTCTCTCTCTCTCTCTCTGCCCCTCCCCCACTCACACTCTGTCTCTCTTAAATAAATAAATAAACATTTTTAAAAATGTACATGGTATGATTTCAATCTTTTTGTATTTGCTAACCTAATATATGGTCTATTCTGGAGAATGTTCCATGTGCACTTGAAAAAAATATGTATTCTGCTGTCTTGGGATAAAATGTTTAAGTATGTTTGTTAAATCCATCTGGTCTAGTGTGTCATTCAAAGCCATTGCGTCCTTGTCGATATTCTGTTTAGATGACCTGTTCTTTGATGTCAGCGGGGTGTTAAAGTCCCCTGCTGTTACTTGTGTTATTATCAATTAGTTCCTTTATGTTCGTTATTAATTGCGTTAGATATTTAGGTGCTTTCATGTTGGGTGCATAAATATTTACAATTGTTCTATCTTTATGAATATAGAATGTCCTTCTTTGTCTCTTTTCACAGTCTTTGTTTTAAAGTCTAGTTTGTCCAATATAAATATTGCTACTCTGGCTTTCTTTTAACAGCTATTTGCATGATAAGTGTTTCTCCACCCCTCACTTTCAATCTGTAGGTGTCTTTAAGTCTAAAATACGTCTCTTGGAGGCAGTAGATATATGGATCTTTTGGCTTTAACCATTTGACACCCTGTCTTTTTAAAACAAGTTTTTGTTTTAGAGAGAGAGAGAGTGCAAGCAGGGGAGAGGGGCAGAGGTAGACAGAGAATCTTAAGCAGGATCCAGAATCAGCATGGAGCCCCACATGAGGCTCAATCTCATGACCTTGGGATCATGACCTGATTCGAAATCAAGAGTCAGATGCTTAACTAACTGAGCCCCCCTGATGCCCGACCATATGCCTTTTTTTTTAAGTTTATTTATTCTTGAGAGATAGAGAGAGACAGAGCATGAGCAGGGGAAGGGGGGAAGGGCAGAGAGAGAGGAGGAGACATAGAATCTGAAGGAGGCTGCAGGCTCTGAGCTGTCACCACAGAGCCTGACATGGGGCTTGAACTCACGAACCGCTAGATCATGATCTGAGCCGAAGCCAGATGCCCAAGTGACTGAGCCACCCAGGCACCCCGCAACCATATGCCTTTTGATTGGAATATATATTTACATTTGAAGTAATCATTAATAGATATGTATATATTGCCATTGTATTACTTGTTTTGTCATTGCTTCTGGAGATTTTCTCTGATCCTTTCTTGTCTTCATCATGTTTGTCTCTCCTTTGTACTCTAAGAGTCCCCTTTAATATTTCTTGTAGGGCTGGGTTAGTGGTCACAAACTTCCTTAGGTTTTATTTTCTGGGAAATTCTTTATCTCTCCTTCTGTTCTGAGACACTCCCTGAAGTACCAGGCTCTGGGCACTACATGACTCTTTTTCATAAGGCCATTACTTTCAGAAACAAGAGACAGAACTGGCTTTTCTAACACAGAAAAGGAGGCAGAGACTTAGAAAAATGCCAAGAGGGAGGAAATTTATTCTTTTTTCTTCTTTTATTTTATTAATGTTTATTTATTTTTGAGAGAGAGAGAGCACGAGCTGGGGGGGGGGGCAGAGAGAGACAGAGACACAGAATTTGAAGCAGACTCTAGGTTCTGAGCTGTCAGCACAGAGCCCGATGCAGGGTCTGAACCCACAAACCATGAGATCATGACCTGACCGAAGTCGGACACTTAATAAACTGAGCCACCCAGGCATTCCTGAAGGAATTAATTTAATATGCAAGAAAAAGATAAGGCCACAGCCAGAGATGTAAGCAAAATAGATGTAAGTAACATGCCTGATGGAGAATTTAAAGCAACAATCATAAGGATACTCACTGGGCTTCAGAAAAGAATGAAGATATCAGTGAGATCCTTACCACAGAGATAAAAGAGTTAAAAAAGAATCATAGATGGACATCACAATAAAAAAGATTGGAAACAGGCTTGATGCAAAGAATAATAGGCTGAAAGAAGCATACATACAAACTAGTGACCTGGAAGACAAATTAATGGAAAATAATGAGGCTGAACAAAGGAGGAAAAGATGAATTATGCCACATAAGAATAGACTTAGGGAACTCAGTGACTCCATCAGATGTAATAACATTCATATTATAGGAGTTCCAGAAGAAGAAGAGAGAGAAAAAGGAGCAGAAAATATATTTCTCAAAATAATTGCAGAATATTTCCCTTATCTGCAGAAGGAAACAGACATCTAGATCCAGGAGGGAGAGAACTTTCATCAAAATCAACAAAAGTAAGCCAACACCAAGACATATTGCAATTACATTTGCAAAATATAGTGATAAATAAAAAATCATAAAAGCAGCAAGACAAAAGAAGTCCTTCACTTACAAGGAAAAACCCATAAGGCCAGCTGGAGATTTCTCAACAGAAACTTGGCAGACCAGAAAGGAGCGGCATGATATGTTCAAAGTGCTCAGTGGGAAAAATCTGCAGCCAAGAGTACTCTATCCAGCCAGACTACCATGCTCCTTTTCATACCTGGGTTTTGTAATAATTAGGAATATGTCATGCAAAAATGTAAAGGGTTTTTTTATTGGCTCATATGCTTCAAATGACCAGAGATAAGGCAGGCTTGGCTTACTGCAGTGGAGGGTTGAACTCTGTTCTATGGGGCAGCTCTGCCTGTCCTCTTCCCACACTTCATGCTCCACCAGGCTACAAAGTGTCAAGTGTCACATCCAGGCACCATACCATCAGGTAAAAAAGTCACCCAATGAATAAAAGCCCTGCATTTCATTCTGGTTGGACCAACTCATTTCAAGTGCACTGGACAGTCACTGAGGTGGGGAAGTGTGAGTTATGCTAAATGGCTAAAGCCATCTAGTGTTTCTTTCCTGCTGCCAGAGGTAGAAACTAAATAACTTCTTCCTAGTGGCAAAGGAAAGGAATGGATGCTTTGCACAGAAGGAAACCACTAATTTACACTACAAGTTTTAGTAAATGTGGAGTGAATTAAATAGAAAAAAATGATTTGTTTTTAAAACTTTCTGTCAGATAACGATTTTTATTTTGGTAAATACTTTTATTTTTAAGTTGCTAACTCTGTTCCCATTATTATTTAGTATTCTTGTGCCATAAACAAACAAATAAATCAGCATAATAGCAAAGTTTAAATTTTTGCAGTTTGATTTCTTAAAATTTTCCAAATTCTTGAAGTAAAACAAATATGAAAGTTGAAAAATTATAAATATAAGAAAAGTTTTGGGAAATATTCCTGGAAAAGCAGTTTGAAAATTACCTGATAAGTTAAAAATAAATGAATATTATTTTCATGAGTTTGCGGAATGAACTTTGTGGTTAGTACCCTGGTTACTATTCTTGCACAGAGACAATCATCTTAATATAATCATTACTGATGATGCTAAATTGGGACCGAGCTATTCACAGCAGGCAGCACTAACAAATGAGCAGCCTGACACTCTTTAAAGCATAGGAGAAAGAACCAAATGCTATCATTATGGATCCTTTCTCCATTCCCAAAATACAGACAACATGCCCAGGAAAGTATAAGGAAACCTAGAAGCAGTCACACAAATAGCAAATGGAGCATTGTGACAATGAAATATTGCTCAGTACAAGAAAAGAATGGGGTGAATAAATAATTTTCCTTGGCCTATTGCTACCTGACAGAACAGAAGTGAAAGCTGAAGAGCCATCTCTTTTCCTTGTCCTGTGAAACCTACCAGGGCTTAATATAGTTCCAGGAACAGATATTGAGCTCAATAAATATTTGTGGGACTCATAAAGAGTGTGGTGATAAGTACCAATGAGAGCAGTATTAAAAATAGCCACCATTCTCAGATATTTCTTAGTGACTAGAGTATTTATCCTTAAGCAGGTGCTTTCTGTGTTCAAAGTGCCTGGTATTTCAGTTCTGGTATTCTCTCTCCTCAAATTCCCTAAAGGATTTCTTTTTGTCTCTCCATCAGCATATCTCTTATTACTTCATAAATAACGTAGAATCTATCAATGGGAAAAGTGCCTAGCCATCTACTTCTCTAGTTCTTGTCTGTCCTTGAGAGCACCCATGCTTCCAACTCCCAAAGATCTCACTTTCACTTGGACACTTTGCCCCTTCTGAATTGCTTTATCAATTTTCTCTCTTTTCCAGATATTCTAACCCCACCTCTCTCTTACCTTTCACCATAGAAATATACTCAGTTTTCCTCCTTCCATATTTATTTTTAAAAATGAACTTTTTCTGATCTCTCAAATTTTTCAAGTTGAGACTGTCTCCCTCCTTCTCTTAGTCACCAAATTGTGTAAAATAAATTGTCCACCCTTGCTTTCCCCATCTCCTCAATCCCCTCTCACCTAAATCAATTACAATTTGATCTCTATCTTCACCATTCTAATAAAGTGACACAAACCTCATAAGAAATCCTGATTTCCAAATTCAGCTGGACCATTTCCACATGGAGGTGCACATACCCTAAGTGGACAGGAAACAGTGCACATGGCTATATGAACAGAACATCAGATGTTTGTCCTTCTACACGCTTAGCACAAAACTGTGCAGAGAAAACGTCTGTTAAATAGAAGCATGCAAGAATTCCCATATGAAAGTGTGTAGACAAAATGTGCAGTGCTCATAATACATTCTTATTTTTTACATATTCTCCAAGCTTTTACTGCAAATATATGTTGCAAAAAGTACAGCATTTAAATTACAATCTGTTGTGTACTTTCCGTTATACTGCTCTGAATAAATATCTGAAATGCCTTGAGTGCTGAATGCCAAAGATGATTGAAATCCCTCTGAGCCATAAATTTAAAATGTGTTCTCTGTGGTGGTGAAGATTTTGCATTATGTAAAAGATATAATTGGATACTCTATCCTGAAAGAAAGACAGGATAAATATTACAGAACTCTGCATATCTGATTTCCCTCCTTTTAAAAGTAGAAATAAATTGTATCAGCTTACATGAAAGTGGAATATAAAATATAAAATGATACAAGTCAACATCCATTTTGTTTTTTCTCTGATTCAAGTAGCCCCTAATTTAAACATTCAGACCAGCATCTGATTTTTTGTTGTTGCTATTGTTAAATTCAGTCTAGCATCTCACTGAATGAATAAGAATTTCAGTCTGTTGAGTGAGGAATTAGATCTTGAAATTTCAGTCTGCTAAGTCTCTGAGACTCTCACCTGCTACCAATGCCAGATCATAGCAGAGTTATTTTTCAGTAGTTTTCCAAACGGGGTTAGCCAAAGAGATGCGGCTTAAAACCTGTAATTTTCAAGGCTAATAATTTCCCAAACATTTCCCAAGCAGACTAAAGAGAAACAAGCATTTACAAAAATTATGCTTACTCTCTAAAGACCTTTAGAGAGGGAAAAGTCATATTTTCTAAAGGCAAATAATTTCTAAACTAGGAATTCTACATTGCTGGGTAGTTAGCCATCAGGAATTTGTTTACCTGGTTTAATGACTACATATCATCACCTATAAGCAGAGTCCTAAGAAGCATAAGTTGGATAACAGGAGATAAATCAGTACAAGAATTCACTTGTCCCGGTCACTGCTACAGCAGCATGCAAGAGTTAATAGGTTAATAATGGGTACTAGGATGGGCTTGTGGGGTTTAAAGTGGCAATGGAGGAGCAGGTAATACAAGAGCAATGGGTGTCATCCTTGCATAGGGGCATTGCTAATCTTCTCTGTAGCATCCCAGTTTTTCTATATGTGCTGCCAAAGTGAGCATAATACAAGAGGAATGGGAAGTAGATAAAGACATTTTTATACTCATAGTTTTGTCTAGAATCCAGCGCCTAACTGCCAGGTAAATGAAATTGTGTGTGTGCACGTGTGTGTTTTTAGGATAAGAAATAATGTTTAAAAGCATCCATTTCAAGGAATACTGCCAATCAAATGGAAAGATGACTGACGTGTTTGTTCTATTGGCAGATGGTTTAGATGTTGATTGTGTTCGTGTATAAGCTGTTTGGCTTGGGTGTCTGCATACTGCTTTTTGAAGGTGACTAAAAATCTCTGCACCTGCCAAATCTCATATTTAACATTCAACAGTTGGTGCTGGCAGGAATATCATTCAGAGATAAAAATCTCCATTAGTCATGCTATTTTAGGTGGACTATTATCAAAACCTAAGCAAATAGCAACGTGGATTAACTCAAACTTAAATTCAAGTTCTAATTTTGTCTTTTAAGCCTGCTAAGACATTTAGTCTAATACTCAGCACTTAATCAGCTTTACGAAAGCATCATGGTAACATGAGAAAACAGTGGCGTTTACTACATTTTAATTACCATAATGACCTGCAAATGTAGAAACATCAGTCCCCAAAATTTGGGGAGCTGCTTATGTTTCATCATATTAAATAAGCTTTGAAATATATTGCAATAAACTTTTCTGTATTTTTTTTAGTTTCTATGTTATATCATAATTGGGTTATTTATTTTGCTCATACCTTATAGTTAGAGATATCTCATTTGAAAAAATCAAGAAAATGTGCCTTGTAAAAATGTCATGTTGGTAATATCATGCCTCTACCTACTATCATAGGCCATTGATTAAAATGTGATAGCCTCTTTTTTAATTAAAGAAGGAATCAGGTATTACTCATTAAAAGTAGATACTATATTAACACAAATATATATTGTATTTTTAAATGTATAACATTTACACAAAAACTATAATATCTCTTAAAGATTTTTACCTTTTTTGTCATACCAGAAAACAATGTTTAGTGTAATAACAGCAGCTATTTCAGATATTAATAGCTACTATGTACCAAGCATGGCGCTGAGGGTCAGGGATAAAATAATCAAAAACAAAGTATTTTCTGCTTTGGCAAAGTTTAAGGTCTAACCATTAGTTTAAGAAAACTGTAGGGGTACTAAGTGGCTCAGTCAGTTGAGCATCCAACTCTTGATTTCAGCTCAGGTCATGATCCCAGAGTCGTGGAATTGAACCCCGCATTGAGCTCTGCTCTGAGCATGGAACTTGATTAAGATTTTCTCTTTCTTTCTTTCTCCCTCTGCCCCTCTCCCCAGCTCATGCTCTCTCAAGAAAGAAAGAAAGAAAGAAAGAAAGAAAGAAAGAAAGAAAGAAAGAAAGAAAGGAAAAGGAAAGGAAAAGAAAGAAAGAAAGAAAGAAAGAAAGAAAGAAAGAAAGAAACATAAAAAATAAAAAAATATACAATGATGGACGGAAACCTTTCTTTACCACAGCTGGTCTTCAATGTTAACTCTATTGCCGTGCTAGAGAAACAAAAATATCTTAGCATATTGAATTCCATTTTTTAATGATTATATTTTGAAAATAGCAAAACAAAATGTATTGGTTAAAAATACATTTCACTTTTATAATTCTAAAATTCCAGGTTGGTGTACTACTTAATCACTGCCCAAAAAGAAGTGCTAATCAACTTCACTAAAAACAACCTCATTGCTTTTGTTAGATACAAAGCAACACTTGTTTGACTTGTAGCCTAATTTTAAACACATTTTTGACTCATTTATTTACTTCTATATATGATTTGCAACCAATTTATCCTGCAGGCCATGCCTGGAAATTACCATGCTCAAGGTTAAATGGTGTATAGAGGCCATGCTGGGTTTTGTAATTGCTCTGAGTTTTTAAATTATGCACGATATACTTTCTTTTTTTCCAGGCTGAAATTACTGTGGCCAGAATCAAGAGGCCTTTTTAATCTCTGAGTTAAAGCAGACTTCAAACTGCCTGATGAGGAAATTTGGGACCAACTTTTCCCAGTGGATATTTCTGAGTAGAAATGGCATAGCTATCCCCCCCAGATCCTTCTAAGGTTCCTCCTCCTGCCTTAGAAATGCTGATCTGCTCCCAGCCCACATAACAATAAAATGTATGGTTCTGTTCTTCATCAATAACACAAAGTAGTTGTGCCCCCATCACTTGTTAGGGAATCCAACTACAAATTATTGGCATTCAGTACCCATCAAAACTTTAGTTAAGAGAATAATATCTGTGGAAGATTTCCTGAAATGCAATGCAATCCACCTAGAGAAACTATTAAAACCAATCTATGGATAAGGCTGATGAACAGAGAAATGCACACTTAGTTGGCCAAATGTTATTCCCCACAGAAACACCTTTGGAAAGCTGTGCTTTTGCCTTGGCATTGTGCCCCGTGCTTGCACTGAAGGACTGTAACAAACAGTCCCATTAAACTCTTCCATGTAGTTTCTACAACAATTTCTTGAGGACACTGTTCACTATGTCACAGTGTCCTTTTTATGAGGACTCAAAGGAGGAATTTTTCTCTGGACTCTGTGCCAGGAATAATTGGCCTTCTTCTAAGCAACAGGTGGGTTTCCTTTTTTACGGGCATTGGGTAACTTGTTTCCCCCAATGTTGCCCTCTTTTCTTTGTTTCATAACTGAAGAGTCAAGTATGTGGCCTGCCTCAAGCAAATTTTGAAGCCTTCATGGCACTCTTGAAATTCATCTCGTGTTTCCTTCTTCTACTTTCCTTCTTTCTCTTCTCCCTCATTATCTATTGTTTTTTATTTCAGTTTATCTAAATACATAAAAGCTGTCTAAATTCTATTCTGGAAGAAGATGTGATAAATAAGGAAGATTAAAGACATGAGATAAAAGCAGCATGTATTTTCCATTTTTCCATTTGAGTCTTTATGACTGAGAGGCAAGAAGCCAGATTTTACCCCAGGAGCAAAACACAAACAAACACCCCCCACCCTTATCCTGAGCTTCTAATTGTAAAAGTATTCAGTGAATGTAAAGGAAAAAAAAAAAGATTGAGGCTATGAAATTAGTATAGAGATTATGTCTTTTTTCTTCTGGTTGCAAGACCACATAAAGAATTCTCAGAGCTAAGAGGAGTGGGAAAAAAGAAAGAAAAAATAGAGTGAGATGCAAGGCTTATCTCTGCTCACATCCTCAGCTCACAGAGACTAATACCTTTCCTGCTCTGGCCGTCAGCAGCCCCACAGAAGTGATCAAGAGGACCTTATAGAGCAGTAAGAGTAACCATTAACACCTGATACTTGCAGTCCTCAGAAAGGCATAGGGGAACAGACCATTCTTTGGCAGCCAGGCCCAGAAAAATATTCTTAGAGCTTTAGAGGCTGGACATCAAAGGACAATGGTATTGGTGGGGTTAGTGCAAGAGAGTTAGCAGAACAAAGGCCACAGAGGTGCCAACACTGAGAACTATATCCCAGGGCAGTCTACATGGTGAGAAAAAGACTAGTGTGGACTTTGGGAGACAATGAGGCAGGATCACTCCTTTCGAGCTACTTTGCTGGTGGCAGGTAGGTCCCTTGGAGTTTAGAAATGGAAGAAGGATGAGAAACATCAAGAGAGCCCCAAGAAAAGGGAATGAAAATGAGACTGGGTTAAACAGAAAATGAATGACAAATACTTGTGCTGATGAAGGAAACCCATCCAGAACCTAGGTGAATTTGCCATCAGGCTGGTTGGTACAGAAATTATAAAGGAAATTATAAAGGGTGATACTTGGAAGTTACATTTTTCAATTTGTGATCAGAATATGTGTCTGTTAAGTAAATAAGTGCCATTCATATTTGAATGCACATATAATTCTAAAGTAGATTCTCTTCTACCTCTTTTTTTAGAAGTTGTTCTTTCTGACATCAATAATCATACAGTGTAGTATGGGGGCGCCTTGGTGGCTCAGCCAGTTAAGCGTCTGACTTTGGCTCAGATCATGACCTCACAGTTCGTGGGTTTGAGCCCTGTGTTGGACTCTGTGCTGACAGCTCAGAGCCTGGAGACTGCTTCAGATTCTGTGTCTCCCTCTCTCTCTGCCCCTCCCCTGCTCACACTCTGTCTCTCTCTGTCTCTCAAGAGTGAATAAATGTTAAAAAATTTGAAAACATATATATAGTGTAATATGGAGATACCTAAATTACCATTTCCATTTTCTGTTCTTAGGTTCTGAGGAGCAATTCATGAACACCAGACTTCTTTTGGTTCATATGGCACAGCCTTCTCATAATTCTCCTCCTACCAGTCTGGCTGTCCCTTTCCTGTATGTCATAAATTTGTGTGTATGCCATTCAACTTTAAATGTATACTTTATTCAAGCCTTTCTCCTTCTCCTTTGCATTCATTCTCTCAGGAAAAATGAGATACAAATCCTTATTTCCAACCCTATCTCTTTCAAACTCCTGTTCCAAACTCTAAATTGCTACCCGGATATTTCTAGCCACATGTCCCATTTATAGCCTCAAACACAACATCCTGAATCAAATTATCCATTTTCCCTAAAGCCAAATTCCATTGCCATGCCTCTGACTGCTATCAAGTTACTACCATTGCTTCAAGCTCCTGAAAAAAATAGAAGCATTGTCTGTTTTTCTCTCTCACCTACCACGTAAAACAAGTCAAAGACTTTCTTGTGTTTTGGCTTTATGTACAAGTCTCTTCACTCCATTCCCACTGTCATTTCTCCAGTACACGTAAGCCTCCGGTTCCTCCATTTATTTGTTCCCATTTCCCTACCTGGCTGTGGTACAAAGAACATAGATTTTGGTGTTGATATGAACCTGGGTTGGACAACCTTGTCAAATTTTAAACAAATTACTCAAAACTTAGTCATATCATCTGTAAAATGGAGATTAAAAATAGCTGCCTTACAAGTTTGATGTGAGGATAACCTGAAATCATTTATCTGAAGACTTAGCATAGGCCTACTGTACCCACTGAGGAAAATCTATCATCTCAATGTTGAGAGTTACTAAAGAAAATCATTCAGTTCTGTAAATTTGGAGCCGCAAGGGGTGGCTAGATTCCCAATAATAATTCATTATTTTTTTTAACCAGCTTCTTGCCCTTTTACTTTCAGAGCAATTCTGAACCTTCACCATTCTCCATCAGCCATAGTACCTGTTTTTGTTCCATTTAATCTCAAACATGACTTTTGCCTTCAACCTTTCATACACAAGTGAGGCTGCCAGGTATCTCATCTCCCTGCTTTCACACCAGTAACTTTAGCTAACTATGCCCCTTTCTTATTCCCTTGCTTCCAGTTTTAGAAACAAGAGTTTTCCCTCCCTTTGTTCAATGTCAGCCCTTCCCTCTTTTGATCACTTCCCATACTATCAAATTCAGGAATTTGTTCTATTAATAATACCCCTTCTCTGCTATATCCTAAATATCCATATCTACTTACTCTTTTCCTTAATCATTAAACACATTTGAATCTTCTCATCCTTAAATGTCCCTCTCTGATCCTTAAGATCTAATCTTGAGTCACCATCCTGATCCTCTTTTGCTATTCCAAGAAAAATGTTTTTGAAGGAGATTCTTTCTTCACTCTATATACTTATTCAATTCTGTATTTCTTAGCTTAATGGAATCAGACTTGCTTCTCTACCCATCCTTTAACTTAAATTTAGGTGTTCAATTACCTGCCTGTTTTAAAATAGACCCCTCTACTGAATTTACATTTGCCAGTCATCCCTTCTTGAATTCTCTCTTCTTTTCGCTTCCATGACTCTCTCCTACTTCTAGAACTGTCTCTTTATAGGATTTCTTCTTTCTTTCTTTCTTTCTTTCTTTCTTTCTTTCTTTCTTTCTTTCTTTTCCTTCCTTCCTTCCTTCCTTCCTTCCTTCCTTCCTTCCTTCCTTCCTTCCTTCCTTCTTTTCTAGAGCATTTGTAGGGAAAGGGCAGAGGAAGAAAGAAAGAAAGAATCTTAAGCATGCTTCACACCCATCACAGAGCCCAACACAGGGCTCATTCTCACCAAGGGTGAGACCATGCCCTGAGCTGAAATCAAGAGTCGGATGCATAACCAACTGAGCTACCCACGTACCCCACTTCATAGTCTTTCATGTGAACTCAGTCTCCTCTGCTTGGTGCTTAGGTGTTGACCTAAGCTACTGTGGAGTGAAATCTCATGTGTGTTTGTACTTTGAACAATCACTTGTATGCAAACAACTACCAATTACAGATTTATGTTTTCAGTCTTGAGCTACTCTCTGAGCTCCAGCCCTACACATACAATTCTTGACTCAATTACTCAGCTGTACCTCTTTATTTGACTCTTCCATAGGCACATCAACTTCAACATACTCAAAAGAGAACTTAGCATCTTTTCTCAAGGCCTGTTCCTCCTCTTTCATTCCAAAATTCAGTTACTGATACTATCATTGCAATAGTCAGTTGCCCTTGCCAGAAACAAGTTTTTCTCTTTTCACCCCTACATCAAATCAGTGAACTAAGTTACTAAATGATTCTTCAGTTCATAGTGTCTTCTCCATTACTATCATCAGTGATATTATTTGGGCCTTTAACATTTCTCACTTGACCTATGGAAATGCATTCTAAATAGTAGGCATAAGAAAAACTAATATGCATAGTGGCATAGAGTGAACACTAGGAACTATATTGCTTGTGTTCAAATACTAGCTCCAATAACTTACTAGCTCTGCTAGTAAGGAATGTATACACTCTTGCTGTGCTTCATTCTCTCTCCGTCAGGGAGAATGCAGCATCTTTACCCAGTCAGCGGTTACTTGTTTATTCCTCAAAATTCGGTTAAGATGTCACTTGTTTAAGGATCCCTTCCCAGGGATAAACAATCCCTTCTCTGTGATATCTTGATATCCTTTGTAACCTCTACTTAAAATTTATTATTATTTCAATGTATTCTGCTCCAATATGTGTTTATTTAATGAAAATTAGCTTATTTATGATTAAGTAGGGGAATGGTATAATATAATGCAGGAGTCAATATAATGTTTGTTCATTCATAACTTTTCCAAGCCTGTTTTTATTTTGAAAGATCATGAGCAAACATTCTCACAATTACAAACAATGTGTTAGTAATACATCAAAACCCTAAGGAAAAAGCTGAAAATCTTACTTTAGGCAAAAGTTTAGTTGGTTCAAAAATTGCTGCCAGGCGCCTGGATGGCTCATTCAGTTAAGTGTCCAACTTCGGCTCAGGTCATGATCTCACAGTCTGTGGGTTCGAGCCCCATGTCGGGCTCTGTGGTGACAGCTCAGAGCCTGGAGACTGCTTTGGATTCTGTGTCTCCCTCCCTCTCTGTCCCTCCCCTGTTCGCACTCTGTCTCTTGACTCTCTCTCTCTCTCTCTCTCTCTCTCTCTCTCTCTCAAAAATAAATGAACATCATGGTTCCTGGGTGGCTCAGTTGGTTGGGCAACTGACTTCAGCTCGGGTCATGATCTCACAGTTTGTGGGTTCAGGCCCCGCGTCAGGCTCTGTGCTGACAGCTCAGAGCCTGGAGCCTGCTTTGGATTCTGTGTCCCCTCCCTCTTTCTACCCCTCCCCTGCTCATGCTCTGTGTCTCTCTGTCTCTCAATAATAAATAAATGTTAAAAAAAATTTAAAATAAACAAACATTTAAAAAATTTAATGAATAAGTGAATAAATAAATATTGTTACACTTTCCACAATAATCATTAATGTAGGGAATTTGAAAGTAGAGATGACATATCTATGAAGATATTTCTCATGTGTTAAATACTTTGGGTTAGATTTTTAAATTTTGATGCCAACAAATTGGACAACCTGGAAGAAATGGACAAATTCCTGAACACCCACACTCTTCCAAAACTCAATCAGGAGGAAATAGAAAGCTTGAACAGACCCATAACCAGCGAAGAAATTGAATCGGTTATCAAAAATCTCCCAACAAATAAGAGTCCAGGACCAGATGGCTTCCCAGGGGAGTTCTACCAGACTCTGTTTAAGCAGAGATAATACCTATCCTGCTCAAGCTATTCCAAGAAATAGAAAGGGAAGGAAAACTTCCAGACTCATTCTATGAAGCCAGTATTACTTTGATTCCTAAACCAGACAGAGACCCAGTAAAAAAAGAGAACCACAGGCCAATATCCCTGATGAATATGGATGCAAAAATTCTCAATAAGATACTAGCAAATCGAATTCAATGGCATATAAAAAGAATTATTCACCATGATCAAGTGGGATTCATTCCTGGGATGCAGGGCTGGTTCAACATTCGCAAATCAATCAACGTGATACATCACATTAACAAAAAAAGAGAGAAGAACCATATGATCCTGTCAATCGATGCAGAAAAGGCCTTCGACAAAATCCAGCACCCTTTCTTAATAAAAACCCTTGAGAAAGTCGGGATAGAAGGAACATACTTAAAGATCATAAAAGCCATTTATGAAAAGCCCACAGCTAACATCATCCTCAACGGGGAAAAACTGAGAGCTTTTTCCCTGAGATCAGGAACACGACAAGGATGCCCACTCTCACCGCTGCTGTTTAACATAGTGCTGGAAGTTCTAGCATCAGCAATCAGACAACAAAAGGAAATCAAAGGCATCAAAATTGGCAAAGATGAAGTCAAGCTTTCGCTTTTTGCAGATGACATGATATTATACATGGAAAATCCGATAGACTCCACCAAAAGTCTGCTAGAACTGATACAGGAATTCAGCAAAGTTGCAGGATACAAAATCAATGTACAGAAATCAGTTGCATTCTTATACACTAACACTGAAGCAACAGAAAGACAAATAAAGAAACTGATCCCATTCACAATTGCACCAAGAAGCATAAAATACCTAGGAATAAATCTAACCAAAGATGTAAAGGATCTGTATGCTGAAAACTATAGAAAGCTTCTGAAGGAAATTGAAGAAGATTTAAAGAAATGGAAAGACATTCCCTGCTCATGGATTGGAAAAATAAATATTGTCAAAATGTCAATACTACCCAAAGCTATCTACACATTCAATGCAATCCCAATCAAAATTGCACCAGCATTCCTCTCGAAACTAGAACAAGCAATCCTAAAATTCATATGGAACCACAAAAGGCCCCGAATAGCCAAAGGAATTTTGAAGAAGAAGACCAAAGCAGGAGGCATCACAATCCCAGACTTTAGCCTCTACTACAAAGCTGTCATCATCAAGACAGCATGGTATTGGCACCAAAACAGACACATAGACCAATGGAATAGAATAGAAACCCCAGAACTAGACCCACAAACGTATGGCCAACTCATCTTTGACAAAGAAGGAAAGAACATCCAATGGAAAAAAGACAGCCTCTTTAACAAATGGTGCTGGGAGAACTGGACAGCAACATGCAGAAGGTTGAAACTAGACCACTTTCTCACACCATTCACAAAAATAAACTCAAAATGGGTAAAGGACCTGAATGTGAGACAGGAAACCATCAAAACCTTAGAGGAGAAAGCAGGAAAAGACCTCTCTGACCTCAGCCGTAGCAATCTCTTACTCGACACATCCCCAAAGGCAAGGGAATTAAAAGCAAAAGTGAATTACTGGGACCTTATGAAGATAAAAAGCTTCTGCACAGCAAAGGAAACAACCAACAAAACTAAAAGGCAACCAACGGAATGGGAAAAGATATTCGCAAATGACATATCGGACAAAGGGCTAGTATCCAAAATCTATAAAGAGCTCACCAAACTCCACACCCGAAAAACAAATAACCCAGTGAAGAAATGGGCAGAAAACATGAATAGACACTTCTCTAAAGAAGACATCCGGATGGCCAACAGGCACATGAAAAGATGTTCAGCGTCGCTCCTTATCAGGGAAATACAAATCAAAACCACATTCAGGTATCACCTCACGCCAGTCAGAGTGGCCAAAATGAACAAATCAGGAGACTATAGATGCTGGAGAGGATGTAGAGAAACGGGAACCCTCTTGCACTGTTGGTGGGAATGCAAATTGGTGCAGCCGCTCTGGAAAGCAGTGTGGAGGTTCCTCAGAAAATTAAAAATAGACCTACCCTATGACCCAGCAATAGCACTGCTAGGAATTTATCCAAGGGATACAGGAGCACTGATGCATAGGGCCACTTGTACCCCAATGTTCATAGCAGCACTCTCAACAATAGCCAAATTATGGAAAGAGCCTAAATGTCCATCAACTGATGAATGGATAAAGAAATTGTGGTTTATATACACAATGGAATATTACGTGGCAATGAGAAAAAATGAAATATGGCCTTTTGTAGCAATGTGGATGGAACTGGAGAGTGTGATGCTAAGTGAAATAAGCCATACAGAGAAAGACAGATACTGTATGGTTTCACTCTTATGTGGATCCTGAGAAACTTACCAGGAACCCATGGGGGAGGGGAAGGAAAAAAAAAAAAAAGAGGTTAGAATGGGAGAGAGCCAAAGCATAAGAGACTGTTAAAAACTGAGAACAAACTGAGGGTTGATGGGGGGTGGGAGGGAGGAGAGGGTGGGTGATGGGTATTGAGGAGGGCACCTTTTGGGATGAGCACTGGGTGTTGTATGGAAACCAATTTGTCAATAAATTTCAGAAAAAAAAAAGAAAAAAAAAAGTGAAAAATAATAGCTCCACATCGAAAGAATCATGAGAGGTTTTAATCTACTAAGACTAGGGACTCTGATTGACACAAGCATAAGAAAGCTTAATAAAAAATTACACTTAAATCAGGAAGCAGTAGCCCTAAATTTCATAGCCATGCCCTCACTGTTTCTTGGCACCAAATGTCTTTTCTCCCTCTAAAAAAGAGCAATTTCTTAATCATTTGCTATTAATTTCTATGAATTGTCTCTCAAAAATATATAACTGCATTTTAAAACAGTGAGACTTCTGAGTGGTGATGAAAGCTCATACAGTGAACGTTGAAAAGCCAGGCTTCTGATACCAAATGATGCCTGTTGGCATTCTGAATGAAAAATGTCTCTCTCTGTTTTAAATGTCTCCAAACCCTACATACGCACATCCCCTCTCACTGAACACTACCTAATGGGAATCGAATTCACTGTTAATGCTGCTTCAGCAGAATTTCCACACCTTAAATCTTTAGGCCTTTTGTTTTCTGCTTATATAATGTAGAAATCTTAAAATCAATGTTGCTTATCAACATCATAATGTAACTGCAAAAATTCATCTTGCAATATCAACCATATTTTTAAAAGCATAAAATAATACTCTAATTCAGTACTTCACATTCATTATTAAGTAGTTTGCTACCTTATAGATTTTATTTTAAAAATAGACTGTCATTCATAAAAAAGAATGAGATTGTGCCATTTGAGACAACATGGATGGACCTAGAGGATATTATGCTAAGTGAAATAAGTCAGACTGAGAAAGACAAATACCGTATGACTCCACTCATAAATAGAATCTACAAAACAAAACAAAACAAAACAAAAAACCCAAAAAGCAGAATAAGAACTATAAATATAGGGAATAAACCAAGGGGATGAGGCAGGGGGTTGGGCAAAATGGGTGAAGGGGAAAGGGAGCAATAGGTCTCCAGTTATGGAATGGGTAAGTCATGGGAATAAAAAACACAGCCTAAGGAACACGGTCAATGACATTATAATAGCAATGTAATGGGACAGATGGTAGCTATACTTGTGGTGAGCATAGCATGATGTATAAACTTGTCAAACTGCTAAGTTGTACGCCTGAAACTAATGTAACATTGTGTATCAATGACACTCAAATTAAAATATAATAAAAAAATAAAACTAAAAAAAAATTTTGATGTATCTGGTCTGTAATAGGTGAATATTTTCAAAGTCTTTAGAAGGAAGCATAAGTGCAAGAGTTAAACATCAGCAAAATCAACTGGCTTTGCTAATGGATGCAAATGTTAGTGGAGATAAAGCTGTGCTTCTGTTTTTGTTAAGATTGTTATTGCTTTTACTTAGTACCCTGTTTTCAAAGTTACATAGGCTTTGAGTAGTCGGCCCAATCCTATTTTTTTTTCCCTTTAAGCTCTGTTACTTTTAATGTACAGTTTTTGAACACATAAGTATTTTTCAGGAGCATATATATGATTGTAAAAGAAATGCCTATACATTAACATGATGCATCTGTTGGCCCATTAATCTGTAATTTCCTGGAGAGAAAGGACCATCAGAAATTAATGTTTGTACTGTCATTCCATAACTTGGTACCTTTCAGTGAACTGAATGAAACCACAGAAGATGCTGAATAGATGCTACTTCTTTTTTTTTCCCATCTACCGTCCCTTCTTCCATCTCTTCTCCCTTAAATTCAACCAAACACAAGCCTCTGTATATGTAACTTCCCTAACAAAAATACTTCAACTGCTTATACAGTAAAGTCTGGATCTCCTGACTTTAGTATCTAAGGCTGTACTTGCTTTGCTGCCAGCCAGTCACTCCGAATTTACTGTGCCAGTCAGTGAAGTCAGCTCACTGTGCTCTTGCTACACAGTGTGTATTTATCTGCTCCCTTATTTAGCTCATGCGCTTTTCTTACCATCTTCCCCAGAATGGGCTCCCAACTCCACTCTAATTATCAAAGTCCCCAGGTTTACTGTAGTGCCAGCTCAACTCACTCTCCTCTCCTTGAGGCAGCTATTATAATAATAAGTAGTATCCATTTGTCATGAAGTCTCACATACTGGTATTGATCTTTTTATCACATATGGTCTAAACAGTATGACGTCGACCTGAATCTTATGTTTCTTATGGTTCCAAATAGAAACTCATATTTAATATAAATCTATTGATTATTTTTTTTTAAAAAGTAAAACTAAAAGAGCCAGAATAAGTCACATTGGACTGAAGTGAAAACTAGCAAATCAGTGAAGCATACTACTAAGAGATTGTTGCAATAAATGTACATGTGAGGTTTTGTGGAGCTGAACTCTCCTTGTGTCAGTGGGAATGAGAAGGAAGAGAAAGGAATAAAAGGAAAGAAGGGAAATAGAATTAGATTAGAGAATTAAAGAATAAGGATGGGGGTGACTGGATGGCTCAGTTGGTTAAGCATCAGACTTCGGCTCAGATCATGATCTCCGCGTTCGTGGGTTTGAGCCCCATGTCGGTCTCTGTGCTGACAGCTCAGAGCCTGTAGCCTGCTTCGGATTCTGTGTCTCCTTCTTCTCTCTGCCCTTCCCTGCTCTCACTCTGTGTGTCTCTCTCTCTCAGAAAAATAAACATTAAAAAAAATTTAAGAATAAGGATAAATTAAAAAAATGAGTCTAAGTTACAAAGTCCATTTAAGAAGGAAAAATGGTCGCATCACTGAAACAGAGGATGTTAAGATTTATTATAGGAGAAAAAAGTGAATACTTTGGCTTTCTTTTTCTATATTCAGGGTGATGTGCAAGATGATGCAATATGAAAACTGTACCTTGATTAAAATTCGGTGATATCCCTTATCCCTTAATCCTTTGTCTATCTTGCCTCATTATCTGTGAGCTCTTATTAACCGTGGTAGCTGATGCTCACCATCCCAAACCAACAGTTGATAAAAACAAATAAGATACCCTGAAATATTCCATACACATACTGCCCATATAAACATTCCTAGTGGGAGAATCATTTGAATCCAAAATATGCTAAGGGTGCCCATGGGTAATTTAAAATACATTTTAAAATTCCAATATATTAATAGCCTAAACAACAAGTTAGAATGAAACTTTCTAAAAATTTAACTAATGTATGACCACTTGACTCTAAATTATATAATGTAAGGTAAGGAATTATTTTAGTTCACAGCCCCCAGTTATTTGGTTTAAAGATTTTCTCTTTTGTTCTAAAAACTAGAAGTGAAAGGATAAGAGTGTGTGTTATATTCACAAAATAATAAATGTGGAACATCTTCATTTCTTTTAGACTATAAGTATATATTACACTAATTTAGAAAATGACTATTTTACAGAAGTCACTGAAATATTTGCTTATCTTGTTTTATATGTAATCCCCCCAAATGTGTTCATTGTACAACAGAATACCTTAATTTTAATTGAAAATGAAGAAATTAGAATTATTTCAAATCATTACAGAAATCTGGAATGAATGAAACCATCAGATCTGACTGCTCCCAGAGCCTCAATTGGTGTGAGTTGTGATATATGCATTTCTTATTTATGTTTAGAGTGGAAGCTAGAAGATTGGCCCAATATTCCTAGGAATGCATGGAATTCTAAAGTATTTAATTTTTTTTTGTTTGTTTTTAAGTGGAGTGATTGTGCCCTCCTTTAATATTGTGGAATTATCTTAATCACTGTTTTATCCTTACATCTTTATGAACTTTGATCTTAATTTGTTTCTTAGGCTATCTGCTAAGACTTTATTATGGAAGTCTTTCTTAAGGAAAATGTTTTTTCAATAAGTCTTTCAAATCCACAGTTCAAATATAAAGCAATTGAGATTATTCCTCTCAATCAATCCTTGGAAATATTCAAAGAAACAATTATATTTTGTTTTGTTTTGTTTTGTTTTGTTTTAGGCATACTTTGAATTTCATTATGATAATAATGCAAACTGATATTTATTGAGTGGTTAGAGTTGTCAGCCATTGTGCCTGAAGCTTTATAGATATTAGCTCATCAAATCCTTCCAGATTCTATGAAATAGATAATAACATCATCCCTATTTCATAAAGGAACAAACCAAGAGTTCAAAGAGTTATATAACTTGCCAAACATACATATTTAAGTGGTACTTAAATCCATGTGTGTCTTAAACTATAAACCTTATCCTATCTTGTGCAAAAGAAGATAATTATCTTCCCCATCAGTTTTTCAAATGAAGTTTACTTGACTTTATAGTATACCTTTCATATATGTCTTTTCTAATTATAAGCTCTACTCATCTTCATGATGGCGTCTGAAACTACAACCTAAATATAATTTAAAATGTTATTAAGAAAATGCTATTAATCCTAAATATCTTTACGATTACTTAGTAACATACGTTGTTCTGCTTCTCTCAGATCCACAATTTTAATGTCATTAGTCAGAAATATTTCACATCTACAGTCTTGTTGTAACGTGTAGGATACTGTTGAAATAAAGGGAGATTTTTCATTGCTGAGAAAGAGGCCTGAGCGAGAGTCAAGCTGGTCATTTCTCAGCTTACAGGCTGATTAGTTACAAGAGTTCAACTAGAAAGTCATTGCCCAGGGCAGTGTTCAAAGTGGTGGATTCTATGATATAAACTGGCAGAGGGACATTAAAGCAAGTAGCAGAAGAGGGTCCTTTTGGGGAAGAATGTAGTAGAAAACATGAAAAATAAAATTTACTTTGAGAGTCTCTAGGACTTGATGGGGAGGCCACCCATGCAAGTCACCTCCTATTGTAACTGCACAGAAGAGAGCACCCTCCTTGTACATTTGCATCCATTTCATGTTCCTTTTTGTAGAGTAGTGTGATTTAGCACTGGTGCCTGCTGGATAGAAAGAGTCTGATTAATGTGTGGCACTTCATGTTATAGCATATACTCCCATGTAAGTGATGGAAGACCCTCACATAATTGGATCTGAAATGGAATAAAATGATGAAAAATTTAGCATAGCCTTTGTCTTTATATGCTATAGTGGGGACAGCTGAGAGGTCAGGATACTTGGAAACGATGAGGGGAATTTTAGAGTCTCTGCTGGTAAAAATTTGTTTAACACAGTCTCATGATTAAAAGGAATGTGTATCCTGCTGTGGCACCAAGGTACAAGAGAGAGAATAATAAATTGGTGCCATTGACAAGATGTCATTTGTTATCTGCTTTAAAATGTCAGGTCATGTCATTGTGGTGAAATATTTTCTCTCTTGATGTATGTCTTACAAAGCAGGTTCAATGTTTGCCACTATTCTATTTCAATAAAAGAAAACAGCTTTTAATCTGGAAAGCACTGTCACCAGGAGGAAAATAAGGTCATCCGAGACTCTTATTTGGCCATTTCTCCACAATCCTCCATTAGCACTGTATTTCAATAGCCCTGTTGGTCCAAATTCTTTCTTTAATTTATCTTTTGAGGAGTGTAATTATCCATCTGCTCTCTTGGCCAAAGGCAGGGAGAAAAAGAGATTTTAGATATTGCAAGGTTACAAAAAGGCCAAAACCTGGTAACTGCACATCCTTATGTGATATACTTATGAGATTGTTAGATTCTTCACAACTTTTCTCATTCAGGGTTTCAGAGTACAAACATAGAAAGCACAGCTCTCTCACATTATATCAGTTAAAAATAAGTGAAGAGAATTTTAAAAGACAAAAATGAAAAAAATATGAAAGTCGTGTTTGTGGGCTATAATATTGTTACACTGATGTATACTTTCAATCTATGAAACATGAAGTAAAACACAGGGCATTAAAAGACTCAGTAAGTTGTTTTCCATTTTTCAGGTATCTAGATTTTCAGTGTAAACTCATTATAGTGACCTTAGACAGATGTGTTTGTCTTGCACATACTAGACCAAGCTGGTATTTTGAATTGTGGAGCCCTGTTCCACATGAGCTGGATTACACATGAGCTCAATTCCATTGAGCTGGAAGAGCAAAATCCACTTTGGATCGTAGGAAATAAATAACCCAACAAAGGAATAAAAATCTCTGTGCATATATATGCATATGTATATATACAAGTAAAGAGATAACTCCATGAACATATACAACCTCTAGTCGTATTCTGGAACCCAAAAAGTGAAAGGAAATTATTAACCTCAGAAATACCACAAACTTAGCCATTGATGGGAAGGGTATCATTAGCAAATAAACAAAAGGATAAAAACATTCATGAAAGATGACTGATCTCGGGGCGCCTGGGTGGCGCAGTCGGTTAAGCGTCTGACTTCAGCCAGGTCACGATCTCGCCGTCCGTGAGTTCGAGCCCCGCGTCGGGCTCTGGGCTGATGGCTCAGAGCCTGGAGCCTGTTTCCGATTCTGTGTCTCCCTCTCTCTCTGCCCCTCCTCCGTTCATGCTCTGTCTCTCTCTGTCCCAAAAATAAATAAACGTTGAAAAAAAAATTAAAAAAAAAAAAGATGACTGATCTTTAAAGACTTCTGTACACACAAGAAAAACTTCCATATGATAATGAGTATATCTAACTCCCTCAGATAATGCATTTAAATGAATTTCCTATGGTGGTGGCAGCTGCTCCTTCCGTTATAGTTAAAAATATCAAGTGTCTATATTCTTTTTATTTGAAATGTCTATATAGTTAACTAATTTAGGTAAAGATAAAACTGATGAATCCATGCATTAATTCTTTAAACTTATTAGTTTAGTACATAAGAACTATGCATATCTAATTTTAAGAGGAGAAAATGAGATATTTCAGAAAATAATTTACTACAGAAATGTAAACCTTAAAGAGATTGGATTTTGAAAATATAAGGTTGAATGGTCAAATGATCTTTAATGTATCTTTAATGTAGTTTAATGGAAATAATAAATTGTCTCTGAATTCCACAGAAAAAACAGAAGTCCAGCAATGTAAACTATAGAGAAAGATGAAATTTTCACAAACAATACCTGATGCAGCAGGATGATTTATTGAAACATTAACTTGGATTTTGCTCAGATTGCTATATACATTTTCCCTTTCTGATTCCAAGAAGGTGGTCCATGTTATGTTTCCTTCACTTGAGGGCTGAAGAGTAGTCAGTTCCAAAGGAGGTTATTTCTAAGCACAAGGATTTAAGTGCTCTCCTAGGTTTTGTTTATAACAGTTATAGAATTCCATGGAATTGTCTCAAAAGTGAGAGATGTAGAAAGAAAAGGTTACTAAATGAAGAAAGGTTGGGAGAAACTCCTTTCCAAAACTGTAAAAGGAATAGAGGTTTTATGAGGCCCATAGCATCTTGCAAATGACAGGATCTCAGTGGAGAATGGCTTTGTGATACACTTACAGAGGCTGGACATGGGAAACCAAACATCACCACTTTGCAAGTCAACAGTGCTTGAGCTTGGCATCTGCATTATTAAGACTAAGTTGGTTTAGACCCAGAGTACATCAACTATGACCAGAGTAGACTGAAAACCAGAGGACTCTTCCCTGAATGTTCTGCAACCTGTAGGAACCTAAGAAACATTGTTCATTTGTCTATACTTTTTATCAGTATATTCTTGCCTCCCAAACAATCCTCAACAAACTGCAGCTGGGCTCCTGACTTCATCCTCTCATTACCACTGCTTTAGCTAAGTTGGCCAACAAACTCTCTGTTGCTGAAACTAAAAGATATTAAAGGATTCTTTGAATTGCTACTTTTTGGCATGGTCTGTAGATCCTTTTTCTTGAAATTTTCTCTTTCCTTGCATTCTGAGTGTGTGTATGAGTCTTTTTCCTTCTGTTCTGTGGATAATCCTTCATACTCTTCTTTTGGGGCTTTCCTTCCTCTACCCATTTTGTAAAAAGCTATTTGTCCTTCCTCTAACTCTCCTTGGTGTTGTTTCCTTTTCACTTCACATTTTCTCTTTGGTGATCCTATGTTTTCAATAATGACTTGTTTTCTACTCATTAATTATTTCAATTTATTATTTATTTATTTATTTATTTATTTATTTTTACTTTTTTTATGTTTATTTATACTTGAGAGAGAGACAGAGTGTGAGCGAGGGAGGGGCAGCTCCAGGCTCTGAGCTGTCAGCACAGAACCCGATGCTGGGCTCAAAGTCACAAACTGTGACATAATAACCTGCATTGAAGTCAGACGCTTAACTGAGCCACCCAGCGGCCCCTAATCATCTCAGTTTAAATGTTACTTTCTCCAGGAAATTTTTCTCAACTCTTTAAGTCTAGATTATCTGCCCTTTTGTGTGATGTTTTAGAACTCAACCTTATAATATCATTTATCAGACTCTAGTGTAGTTACTGTCTTCCGTACTAAATGATGAACATCCCAGTATAAAAACTAATTATGTTCACTTTTGCATCTCCAAGAATAGCAGTGTTAGGCATGTATTGGCTACTCAATAAACATACACTGATTTTTTTAAAAAAATTAATTAAAATAGTGGGACGCCTTCAATATCTCTCTATCCTTATACCATAGGTTGTAGAGAGATAATATCTTTTTCTTTTAATTTTTTTAATGTTTATTTATTTTTGAGAGAGAAAGAGAGACAGAGCACAAGCAGGAGAAGAGCAGAGAGAGAGCGAGACACAGAATCTGAAGCAGGCTTCAGGCTCTGAGCTGTCAGCACAGAGCCCGATGGAGGGCTCAAACTCATGAACTGTGAAATCATTACCTGAGCCGAGTCGGTTGCTCAACAGACTGAGCCACTCATGTGCCCCAAAAGATAATATCCTTTAACTTTTTTCCATTCTTCTTAGATCCCAGGAGATTCAAAATCCTTGTACTCCTCTTCCTATAGCTGAAGATATTTAATTCAGTCTTTCCTTCACTGTCTAAGATCAGTCCTCAGCTTAAACTGGTCAGAGATGGAGCTTATGGTGATTGTAGAAAGGCAGAAGTGCAAGGACAAAGGAATCTAAATTGTACTAATTGTTCTCTGGTTTGTCATCAAATTATCCTTCCAACTGTAGTAACTTTTCCTTTCTGCTTCAATTTTTAAAAACTTGGCTTCTGCCTACCCCGTTTTTGAATCTGTGCATTAGCAATGATTCAGTGTTTTAATCCCTATGGAATTGTCCCTGCTTTACTTTTGACAGCCTCTTTCCTAACTGATCAGAGCTGCTTAAATATCATCTCAGAGAACCTTCTACAATTCTATTGACTGGGTTATATTTTTGCCATATGGTCCTATAGCACAGAATGGCATTTATTCAAAATATTCTTACACCAATAATATTTATATAATCATGTATGTATAATTACTATTTGTTTATCTCCCTCACTTAACTCTTGGCTCCATTAAGGAAAATATGTCTACCTTGTTCATGACTCTTATTTTGAGTCAGTAGCATAAGGTCTGACAACATCGCAGATATTCAGTAGTATGCAAGTAGTGAATTCATGAACAAGTAGTGATTCATGGCTGGAGGCGTATTTCTCTCTGACACATTTCCTAACAGACCAGCTGCCTACTCTTCCTCCAGGTCTTCACCTTTGGGTGCTCCACCTACCTATTGCTGCCTTGGACTAATCCAGTGGCTGGTACTCACTGTTTGAAACATAGCCTTTTGGTGCACTTCTGGGTATGGCTTTTCTCTAAAAGAGAAAAACTTTAATCTTTAAACTAAACTTTAATCTTTCTCTACAATAGTCATCTAATTCCAGATTTCAGATCCTCTCAGACTGCTTTATTTATTTATTTATTTATTTATTTATATTTATTTATTTATATTTAAGTTCTGTCTAGTTTTGCCCTAAACTGAGTTGAATCATCTTTATAGCTCAAGAGATATTGGATATGGTTTGATGAAAAGTGCTAGTACTACTTGGTCATATTTGACATTCCTACACATCAGGAAATGGAATTACGAGGCAAACTAGGTGACTCTGTTTCATGCAAGATTTCCAAGTAGAAAGCCAGTCCAAAACGTCTCCCTCTATCAACACAAAGTAATAATAAGCATGCTAATGTCTGCAGAGAGAATGAATTGACAAAAAAAACAAAAAACAAAAAACACAGATACAGATTCCAGAAAGACAGAGGGCTTCTGCATTCTGTGTAGAAGTAAATTTAGCCTTCAAAAGCAATTGTTAAAATGCTGATATTTAAGGAGATAAGCTTTGAAAGAGTAAGCAAAGACTAAGTATGAGTGAAGGTACAGTCAATAATTTACTCAGTTCATTTTAGGCTTACAGTCTTGTTTTTGCAGTTAAGACTGGCATTAACTAGAAACTAGTTCTTTTGAACTAAGAAGCTGCAAACTCACCACCTCTTTCATTATTTGCATTTTGCATCAAGACTATTATTCTGTCCTATCTCTGGTAGAAATTTACTATATGGGATATAAAGCCATGCAAGTATCAATTTTAAATTTATGTCTTTGAAGTATAGATTACATAAAATGTACCTTTTGATTTTTCAAGCTTAAGTTTCATACAAGTATCAGGTTTTCTAGAACTTAAACCATTAGTCTGGGCACTTAGTGGTATAAAGACTTAAATTGAACCTTCTCTTGACAAAAGGGATATTCACTTTTAAAGAGAAGATTGCTTCTGTAGCCTTTTGAAATCACGCCCTTGAAGAGATTTTTGACATTTAAAATAGCTTAAATAAAAACAAATAAAGCAACCATATAGATTTTATCATTATCTCAGAAAGATTCACCAAGTCTGCTTCTTTCTTAAGTACCTAAACAGTTCATTTTTTATTTTATCTTCCTCAGAGGTAGGTCGACATTTGCATTCTAATTTTTCAAAGGGTTTCCACACACACAAGCGTTTCTAGACAAAAGCATCTTTTTATAAATATGTTATTATGTCACTGAGACTTGCCTCAACACACCTCATTTTATCAATATAGTTGATTACAAGAGAGTATTTCTGATCGAATCAAAGGTGATATAAAAAAGTTATGTGATCACGACAAAAGTATACATGTCATGATGAGCTCACTGCTTAAAGGACTCTTATATTGAATGCATTTGTTAAGAATGAAACAGCTAAATGAGTGGCAACTTTGGTAATAAGCACAGCCTGTATTTCCATCTATTGTTGTCTGAACAAGTTTAAGTAGATAGAATAAAAATATATACTAACTATATATCTGCATGGATTCCTTGTTCACCAAAAATATAAATATAAATTATTTATTTATTCATTCATTTCTTTCTTTCTTTCTTTATTTCTTTCTTTCTTTCTTTGCTAAGTGTACCTGTTTAATATTTGGTGCAGGTGTTATGGAGATTCTAATGATGATGTGATATATGGTCACCATTAAGAAGGTTAAGTTGCAGTGTGACAAGTAACCATTCACACAATATATTCTATAATTTAATGTAGTCATTTTAAATAAAAATTGGAAGTAGATTAGAGAGGATATTAATTTCAATTGCAGACTACATCATAAAGAACAACCTTGGATATGTAATGAAAAGAAGAGTATTTTATAATAATGCCATCTATTTTACACATACTATTTTTAAGTACTCTGTAAATATTATTACATTTGTTTCTGAAAAAAAATTGACAAGTTAAATATCAATTTTCTCATATTACAGATGAGAAATATTATATTAAAGAGTTAAGGTCCTTGACCAAAGCCCATATTATCTTAATGCCAACAAAATCAAAGGTCGAACCCAGGAATATCTGATTCCAAAGCCAGAGTTCTAAATTTGCTATCTTTGACCTCCTCTAAGGAGAGATAATTAGAGCAAAATTAATAAGGTAGAAAGGTATAACAAATGCTTGAAAATTAAAAAAAAGTGAGCGAAGTTTGGATGATAGTGACTGAGATTCATGTATCCATATGCATCTGTGTAGACACATAAATGAAAGCATCCAAGAGCAACAGCACTCAGAATGAAGTCCAAGCACCTTACCATGGTTCCAATTCCCTTGGTGATCCCAGACTCATTTTTCTGATTCCATTTGATACTATCTTCTTTCTCATCAATCAAAAGTTAAGTATCTTCCACATTTGACTTTTAATATTAATTTATTTCTCTCCATTCTTCCAATCTAAGCGGCTTCCTTCTTATGATTCAAATATGACCTCCTCAAAGACACTTTTTATTTAGTTACTCAATATTAAGATCTCTCCCTGTTATAAAACACTGTTCCTACCCATCCCCCTAGTTATGATATTCTAGTCTTAGTTTACTACAGTGCTCATTCATCCCAACCTGAAATCACTGTGACATGGTTTTAATGTTTATTGTCTTCTCTTGCCTAGTAGAATGTAAATTCCATGAACAAGGACCTTTTCTATCTTGCCCACTGCTTTATTTCAGTACCTAAATGCATAGTAGGTATTCAGTAATTATTTGATAAGAAAATACATTAATTAAATCCTAAATCTAGCATTCTCATTAATCTTCTTGAAATCAAAGCCTCATCTGAGCAGCTGATAGACTGTCTTTATTCTTCTAGTAGGGCACTGATTACTCTCAGTCACAGTCTTCTTATGTGATGTGTAAATTATTAGATTACAGTTGCCTTCAAAGGAGGGACAGTTCTTCTTTATCCCCAAAGCCCTGGGCATGTGACCCGTACACACTCATTGGGTTGAATTTCAAGCAATAGACATCAGTGAGTGTACAGAATCTAGCAAGAAGCACAGAAAGTCATTTGAAATGCTGAGTTATAACCACTAATCTATAAGAGTTCTTGGATGTGTTGCTGGAAGGACCATTTTAAGATAGAATATTTTGCAGATCTATAAAAATAATTTAGAGTTATGAATACAAACAGATTGGTGATAATAAAGTTTCAAAGATTAATGTCTCGCAAGGAATCTAAGAAGCAGTTCTCCTTAACAGTATCCTGGTATAAAGAAAAAAAAAATACTCCCAAACTCATGAACTTTAGCATAATATGTCATTCTAAAATATGTTATATTGGCCTAAGGATTATTTTGAACCAAAGGCAAATGAGCAGGGGGAAATACAATAAAAGCAATCTATGTTCCCCCTAATTAAAAAAAAAATAATAATAATAAATAAACCCTGTGCCTTACATGGGGCTTAAACACACAACCCTGAGATCAAGAGTTGCATGCTCTACTGACTGAGCCAGCTAGACACCTCTGTTTTCCCTAATTTTCTAAAGGCAGGACACAAACTTATAATGACATCTTCCTTTCTCTCCACCAGGAAGGAGAGAAGTTAGTCATTAGAGAAGACTCTTTACCCTTATTAGTCAAGAGAAGTCACCAGAGGTATCTATAGAACAAATCTTGCTAAAACTAGGCTTTATTTCCCATTTATTCCCCCCATATATTTGCCTCCCTACAGTTCATTGCCCCTAGAAACTCAAAGTCCATTTTTCCTTGTCTTATTCCTTTGTTAAAATGCTATATAAACCCAAGCCTTAACCACTGCTTTAAGTTACTCATTAATAACTTCTCCCATGTATATATGTGATGGATGTGTTAATAAACTTCTATGTTTCTTATTCATCTGTCTTTTATTAGTCTAATTTACAGGACCTCCATGAAAGTACCTAAGATAAGAAGAGATAAAAGATTATTTTTCCTCTACTATATCACCTCAATTTATGTACTGAATAAGTATATTTGAATTGGGTAGGTTTGAGCTATCTGAACAATTTATCTCCCTGTATACACCTCTGCTATCAGTCCAAGATCTGTCTCTGTATCTACCTATGCTAAATAATGAGTGTTTATAATTTCAACATTTTAAAGCATATATTAACATATATTTTTGAATTTAAAAACTAAATGGTTATTTCTATAATTATTATTTGTAAATCTTGTGAGTAATGTGTTAAAATTCCAGTGTTGTAAAACCTTAACTGCCTTCTAGAGAAATATTTAGAAAATACTAAATGGCTCATGACAGATAGTAAACTATGACTAAGGCAGTTATTGCCTGTTATTTTGGTCCTTTTCTATGTTAAAATCCAATTCACTGTTTATTTTTTTGTTGTTGTTTCCTTTCTAATTTGTATTTTCATAATATTCATCCTCATTTGAATAGAATTTTCAAATAATCAAATAATATTTGCTCTATCACATGCTTTTGGAGTCTTTGAATCCAAAGATCTAAAACAAAAATAAAAGAAAAATAGCATAACTTGCTATGTTGTTTTCAGACTGTAACTCAAAACAAATTTCTTAATCTTCAGATCCTTGTTTTCTTTGTTTGTATAAAATAAAATAGTAAGTACATTGAAAATTCATTGTAAGATTATATTAAATTGACTAAGTGATAATATACGAAAATGCCTATCCCAGCACTTGAACATATAGTACACCTAAAAAAATCATCAGTTTTCTCAGAAAACTCACCAATAGGGCTATGATTTTGGCAGATGTCAGTCACATTCAAACTCACCTAATTATATGTAGAGAGGTCCTACTAAATAATCTAAGCTTTAGTTTATAAAGACATGCAGAAATGTGTAAAATCATCTGTCCTTTACTAAAAGAGATTGTGGGGGTACCTGGGTGGCTCAGTCGGTTAAGCGTCTGGCTTCAGCTTAGGTCATGATCTTGTGATTTGAGGGTTGAGCCCCTTATCAGTCTCTGTGCTGACAGCTTGGAGGCTGGAGCCTGCTTCAGGTTCTGTCTCTGGCTCTCTGCCCCTTCTCCGCTCATACTCTGTCTCTCTCTAAAGAATAAATAAACATTTAAAAAGCTTAAAAGAGATTGTGTCCTTCTCTAATTTTCTTCTATAAAATAACAGTTTGCCCATATAAAGTAAGAATATGTTAAAGATAAGGGAGGTAGAAATTTAATTCAACTACTGTAAAAATCCAGGATTTGACACAATATCCACTAAGGTACAATAACATGTACTTTATTTTATTTTATTTTTTTTAATTTTTTTTTCAACGTTTTTATTTTTTATTTTTGGGAGAGAGAGAGACAGAGCATGAATGGGGGAGGGGCAGAGAGAGAGGGAGACACAGAATCGGAAACAGGCTCCAGGCTCCCAGCCCTCAGCCCAGAGCCTGACGCGGGGCTCGAACTCACGGACCGCGAGATGGTGACCTGGCTGAAGTCGGACGCTTAACCGACTGCGCCACCCAGGCGCCCCAACATGTACTTTAAAATAAGACTAAAGATCCCACTTCTAGGATGGAAAAAACATAATCAACCCTCTATAACCCAATGAATGCAGCTATTGGACCTGGAAAGAATGCAAGAGACAGCTGTTTGAATACTCTAAAAAATAAATAATGATTGGAGGATTGAGGAAGAAGACCAGTGTTCCAAGTACTATTGACCATCAGTGGGTCTACCATTATTTTTCCTGCTGATGTCCCCAGCATGAATTCAATGCAGCCTGATATCTGGAAGAGTTATTATCTAGAGAAAGCAAGGAAAAATCCACCAGTCTAGCTTGAAGAGCAAGAAACAGATGCCCTAATGCTCAGACAGTAAGGAAAGTCACGATTTTTTTCTCATTCTTTTCCTTGTAACTGTTCTTTGTGTTCTAGTGCCCAAGTAGGCCAGGAAGCAGTAACTATATGGACTACAATGATGAGCAAGAGCATACATCTCTGGAAAGGGGGTCTTCCTCACTGTTCATGGAATTGGACTCATGGGAATAAGGAAAATGCTGATTTGCTCCCTCCCCCCTTTTCATTTCCCACTTCTTAGTCTCAAATGTGGGTAATGTTGCAGGAAGTGTTCAGCAGAATGGCGTAAATTGAGACTCAACTTTTGTCTCAAAGACAAGAAAAAGTGAGACCCAGAAAACTGGAATATGCCTGGGCAGTGGTGCAAAGGGTCCAACTCAGAAGACTGATCTTCTAAAGTTGTTTATAAACCCAGCTCTGAGCTTAACGTGAATGGATCTGCCTCTAAGCAGCATACATAGTTTTCAAAATCTAGTAGAAGATAAGAATAAGACATCACTCAAGTCTCAGACTTGGTGGTGAATATGTGGGACAGATCAGAATAGCACTACAAGTGTTTGAAAACTAAACTGATACTAGAATTGCAACTTGTGGGATGCTAGTTGGAAATCACAGCCTGAATCCAATTGAATCAATTGTTTGTAAAATAAAAATCCCATTTTTTATTGTTTTTTATTGGTTGCTTACAAAACAAAAATATGAACATTCTCTATCGATGATAAACAAGACTTAAGAGTCTTATAGCAAAGTACAGACCATAATCCAAATTATTCAGTATATGAATAACTGAAAAAAATTCACCTTGAATGGGGAAAGACAGTTACCAACACTGAGATGACACATGTTGAAATTATTAGACAAAGACTTCAGACTTCATTAAAATTATGAACTTCTCTGCAAAGCACACTTTTAAGAATGAAATGAGAAGCCATAGACTGGGAGAATATGTTCACAAAATACACAGCTTATAAAGAACTGATAGCCAGAATACACAAAGAAACTCTTAAAACTCAATAATAAGAAAATAAACAACAATTAAAGTGTGGATAAAAGATCTGAATAGATATCTCACCAAAAAAGATACACAGATGGCAAATAAGCATATGAAAAGATGTTCAACATTTTATGTCATTAGCCAATTGCAAATTAAAATAGCAATAAAAGGATCATGGGAGGGGACATCCTTTATTTGGCAGGGCTGTCTGTGGTGACATCTGTCTCAGATACAGTTATAAGAAAAAAAAAGGATACAGAAGTGATATTACTTTAAAATATTCAAAAACAGGAGTAGCATGGAGACCCTGAGCTTGTCTCCTCCCCGAAACGCAGCCATATCAGCACCAAACCATTTTGAACATAACTTGAGCTACAGAACTAGGCAGGTGTGCAGTGTGGAGAGGTGAATTGGGGGAAAGAAAAGCCGTGGAAAGTATGGAGTTGTTTCTTGTGGAGAGAGGACAGAGAAAGGGAAAGAGGAGGGGGACAGCACATTGAGATCATGCAAGAAAAGCACTCCCCTGAAAGTAGCTGGAGAGAAAGAGAAATAATGAAAATACAGGGAACTGAACAAGAAGTCTGTTCCCCCAAACCATTGATAGGAAGAAAGGGGAAGGTTTCCAATAAACAGTTGAGCACAGAGTCTGAAGGAGCTCAGTGCCTGGTAGTGATCTGGTGAGGAAAAAGGGTGAATCCCCAGGAGCAGACAGTGGGGTCTCAGGGGTCCTTGTGCCACACAGGGAGGAGTGGTTCACCTCATTGGAGTGCATTTGATAGAGGCCATATGGCCTCCCCACAGGCACAGATCCCAGTGGATCTCAGAGAGCAGCCACATTTGCTGGTGTTGGGACAAAGACACCAGAGTGTGGTAAAACCTGATGCTGGCTATGTGTTGTGATTTCCCATTATCTTTGAACCTCTACCACTGCATGATTGCACAAACATTTTCTGAGGCAAGCCAGCACCTGGCCATTGCTCAGCAAGACCCTCTCCAGAGAGTTGGCACAAGTCTAAGCCTCAGACATCTCTAAAGCATGGGGTTTTGAAACATAACCCCATCTGAGATAAAACTCTGGAGGGAGGTGCTTCCTGGCAAGCAGACAGCTTGGACACGAACAGGGTAAAGGCAAGAAGCAGACAGAGGCCTGAGACAAAGGAGGGGTGCTTGATCGCAGGTCAGGGCAATTGCAAAGTTCCTGTGCCAGACTAGGGAGCTAGATGAAGCCATTTCCTCTTCTGCACAGGCACTTTCATGCCCTTCTGATCCACCCCAGTAAACTAAGCAGTGCCACCTAGTGGAGAACGGAGCCATTACACCAAGCCCTGCCCAAATGTGTCTCCAAGCACATCCCCTAGAAGAACTGCACTAGTCACTCCACCTGCTTAGTGTAGGGACTATAGAAGGGTTCATAGTTTCAGTTCTAGGAGAAACTGGATGTTACTTGATTTGAATTTCATTCTGTTTGATGGTTCACTTATTTGTTCTTTTCTTTGCTTCTGTTTTTGCTTAAATTGTTTTCTATTTTTTTCGTTTCCTTTTCCTTTCTTTTTTCTTTTCTTCTTTTTTTTAATTTTAATTACTTTTGTTTTTTGAGAGAGACACAGAGACAGAGTGTGAGCAGGGGAGGAACAAAGAGAGAGGGAGACACAGAATACAAAGTAGGCTCCAGGTTCTGTCAGCACAGTCTGACACAGGGCTCGAACCACAAAAAGCAAGATTATGACTGAGCCAAAGTTGGACACTTACCCGCCTAAGCCACCCAAGTGCCCTTTTCTTTTTTTCTTCATTCTGGATACAGAAAGAGAAAAATTTGCTTTTTATTTATTTTTAACTTTATTTTAACTTTTTGAAGATTTTATTCAATTTTATTTTCATTTCATTTTATTCTAATTTATTATACATTTTTTTTTACTTTTTAAATTTTTGTTTATATATATTTTTTTCTTTTCTTTCCTTTTCTTTTTTTTCTCTATTTTATCAACTTTTTTCAACAAGCAGACCAAACCCACCTAGGACCTGGCTTCCTTTACTTGACTTTTTGTTTTGTTTTTAATTTTTGTTTTTTAATTTATTATTTTCTTGCTCCCAAATGACAAAACAAAGGAATTTACCCCAAAAGAAAGAAGAGGAAATGACAGCCAGGGACTTAATCAACACAGATATAACCAATAAATCTGAACTAGAATTTAGAACCATGGTAATGAGAATACTAGCTGGATGTTTAAAAAAAAACCATAGAGGGGGATCCTGGGAAGATGGCAGCGTAGGATGATGCTGGGCTCACCGCGCGTCCTGCTGATCACTTAGATTCCACCTACACTTGCCTAAATAACCCAGAAAACCACCAGAAGACTAGCAGAACGGAGTCTCTGGAGCCAAGCACAGACGAGAGGCCCACGGAAGAGGGTTGGAAGGGTGGCAAGGCAGTGCGCACTCCACAGACTGGCGGGAGGGAGCCAGGAAGGAGGGGCGGCCCACCGGCCAGCAGAGCCGCCAGTCTGGCAGGCAAAAGCAGAGGGGCCAGACAGAGTCTGTTCCGACAGCAAGCTGGACTTAGCATCTGGGAGGTCATAAGTTAACAGCTCTGCTCAGAAAGCGGGAAGGCTGGAGGATAAAGGGAGGGAGAGCTGCTGAGCCCCTGACGACAGAGCTCAGTGGGGCGGGGAACAAAGGCGCTCACCAGCGCCATCTCCCTTGCCCATCCCCCAGCCAAAATCCCAAAGGGAACCAGTTGCTGCCAGGGAACTTGCTTGCACTGCGCAAATACCCAAAGCTATGCTTCTGCAGATCCATCTCTCCGGTGGCCGGTCTGACTCCCACCTGGTGCCACAGGGCCCCTCCGGAAGCAGATCTCCAAAGGAAAAGCGAGCTGGACCTGCCCCTCCCACCGCTGTGCACCTTGCGATCCACCCCAGCTAATACGCCAGATCCCCAGAACCACAAGCCTGGCAGTGTGCAAGTAGCCCAGAAGGGCCACGCCACCCCCCCAGTGAATCCCACCCCTAGGAGAGGGGAAGAGAAGGCACACACCAGTCTGACTGTGGCCCCAGCGGTGGGCTGGGGGCAGACATCAGGTCTGACTGCGGCCCCGCCCACCAACCCAAGTTAGTCAAGACAGCACTGGGAAAGTGCCCCACAGTCCCTCACCGATCCAGGGACTATCCAAAATGACAAAACGGAAGAATTCCCCTCAGAAAAAACTCCAGGAAATAACAACAGCTAACGAACTGAGCAAAAATGATTTAAACAATATAACAGAAAGTGAATTTAGAATAATAGTCACAAAATTAATCGCTGGGCTTGAAAACAGTATAAAGGACAGCAGAGAATCTCTTGCTACAGAGATCAAGGGACTAAAAATGCTATCAACGAGTTGATAAAGGAGCTAAAAAATGCTATCAACGAGTTGCAGAAGAAAATGGAGACAACTATGGCTCGGATTGAAGAGGCAGAGGAGACAATAGGTGAACTAGAAAATAAAATTATGGAAAAAGAAGAAGCTGAGAAAAAGAGAGATAAAAAAAATCCAGGAGTATGAGGGGAAATTAGAGAACTAAGTGATGCACTAAAGAGAAATAATCTATGCATAATTGGTATTCCAGAGGAGGAAGAGAGAGGGAAAGGTGCTGAAGGTGTACTTGAAGAAATCATAGCTGAGAACTTCCCTGATCTGGGGAAGGAAAAAGGCATTGAAATCCAAGAGGCACAGAGAACTCCCTTCGGACGTAACTTGAATCGATCTTCTGTGCCACATATCATAGTGAAACTGGCAAAATACAACGATAAAGAGAAAATTCTGAAAGCAGCTAGAGATAAACGTGCTCTAACATATAAAGGGAGACCTATAAGACTCGTGACCGATCTCTCTACTGAAACTTGGCAGGCCAGAAAGGAATGGCAGGAGATCTTCAATGTGATGAACAGAAAAAATTTGCAGCCGAGAATCCTTTATCCAGCAAGTCTGTCATTTAGAATAGAAGGAGAGATAAAGGTCTTCCCAAACAAACAAAAACTGAAGGAATTCGTCACCACTAAACCAGCCCTACAAGAGATCCTAAGGGGGATCCTGTGAGACAAAGTACCAGAGACATCACTACAAGCATGAAACCTACGGACATCACACTGACTCTAAACCCATATCTTTCTATAATAGCACAGAATGTAAATGGACTAAATGCGCCAACCAAAAGACATAGGTTATCAGAATGGATAAAAAACAAGACCCATCTATTTGCTGTCTACAAGAGACTCATTTTAGACCTGAGGACACCTTCAGATTGAGAGTGAGGGGATGGAGAACTATTTATCATGCCACTGGAAGTCAAAAGAAAGCTGGAGTAGCCATACTTATATCAGACAAACTAGACTTTAAATTAAAGGCTGTAACAAGAGATGAAGAAGGGCATTATATAATAATCACAGGGTCTATCCATCAGGAAGAGCTAACAATTATAAATGTCTATGCGCCGAATACAGGAGCCCCCAAATATATAAAACAATTACTCACAAACATAAGCAACCTTATTGATAAGAAAGTGGTAATGGCAGGGGACTTTAACACTCCACTTACAGAAATGGATAGATCATCTAGACACACGGCCAATAAAGAAACAAGGGCCCTGAATGATACATTGGATCAGATGGACTTGACAGATATATTTAGAACTCTGCATCCCAAAGCAACAGAATATACTTTCTTCTCGAGTGCACATGGAACATTCCCCAAGATAGATCACATACTGGGTCACAAAACAGCCCTTGATAAGTATACAAGAATTGAAATCATACCATGCATACTTTCAGACCACAATGCTATGAAGCTTGAAATCAATCACAGGAAACAATCTGGAAAACCCCCAAAAGCAGGGAGGTTAAACAACACCCTACTAAAGAATGAATGGGTCAACCAGGCAATTAGAGAATAAATTAAAAAATATATGGAAACAAACGAAAATGAAAATACAACTATCCAAACGCTTTGGGATGCAGCAAAGGCAGTCCTGAGAGGAAAATACATTGCAATCCAGGCCTATCTCAAGAAACAAGAAAAATCCCAAATACAAAATCTAACAGCACACCTAAAGGAAATAGAAGCAGAACAGCGAAGACAGCCGAAACCCAGCAGAAAAAGAGAAATAATAAAGATCAGAGCAGAAATAAACAATATGGAATCTAATAAAACTGTAGAGCAGATCAACAAAACCAAGAGTTGGTTTTTTGAAAAAATAAACAAAATTGATAAACCTCTAGCCAGGCTTCTCAAAAAGAAAAGGGAGATGATGCAAATAGATGAAATCATGAATGAAAATGGAATTATTACAACCAATCCACCAGAGATACAAGCAATTATCAGGGAATACTATGAAAAATTATATGCCAACAAACTGGACAACCTGGAAGAAATGGACAAATTCCTAAACACCCACACGCTTCCAAAACTCAATCAGGAGGAAACAGAAAGCTTGAACAGACCCATAACCAGCGAAGAAATTGAATCAGTCATCAAAAAACTCCCAACAAATAAGAGTCCAGGACCAGATGGCTTCCCAGGGGAGTTCTACCAGACTCTGTTTAAGCAGAGATAATACCTATCCTGCTCAAGCTATTCCAAGAAATAGAAAGGGAAGGAAAACTTCCAGACTCATTCTATGAAGCCAGTATTACTTTGATTCCTAAACCAGACAGAGACCCAGTAAAAAAAGAGAACTACAGGCCAATATCCCTGATGAATATGGATGCAGAAATTCTCAATAAGATACTAGCAAATCGAATTCAACAGCATATAAAGACAATTATTCGCCATGATCAAGTGGGATTCATTCCTGGGATGCACGGCTGGTTCAACGTTCACAAATCAATCAACGTGATACATCACATTAATAAAAGAAAAGATAAGAACCATATGATCCTGTCAATCGATGCAGAAAAGGCCTTTGACAAAATTCAGCAACTTTCTTAATAAAAACCCTCGAGAAAGTCGGGATAGAAGGAACATACTTAAAGATCATAAAAGCCATCTATGAAAAGCCCACAGCTAACATCATCCTCAATGGGGAAAACTGAGAGCTTTTTCCCTGAGATCAGGAACACGACAGGGATGCCCACTCTCACCGCTGTGGTTTAACATAGTGTTGGAAGTTCTAGCATCAGCAACCAGACAACAAAAGGAAATCAAAGGCATCAAAATTGGCAAAGATGAATTTAAGCTTTTGCTTTTGGCGGATGACATGAAATGCAAACTGGTACAGCCATCATGGAAAACCATATGAAAGTTCATCAAAAAATTAAAAACAGAAATACCGTGTAATCCAGTAATTGTATTACTGAGTATTTACACCAAGAAAGTGAAGACATTAATTCAAACAGATATAGATACCCCTATTTTATTGCAGCATTATTTATAATAGCCAGTATATGGAGGCAATCCAAGTGCCCTCCATAGATGAATGGATAAATAAGGTGTGATATAGATGTGTTTGTCTGTCTTTCTTTCCTTTCCTTCTTTCATTCTTTTTTCTTTCTTTCTTTCTTTCTTTCTTTCTTTCTTTCTTTCTTTCTTTCTTTCTTTCTTTCTCATCTCTCTCTCTATATATGGGAATATTACTCAGTTATAAAAAAGAATAAAATCTTGCCATTTGTAACAACATTGGTGGACCTAGAGGGTATTATGCTAAATGAAATAGAAAAAATAAGTCAGACAGAAAAAGACAAATGCGATTACATTTCACTTATATGTGGAATTTAAAAAACAAACAAAACAATAAAAAACCCCAAATGAACCCAAATGAACAAACAAAAGCAGAAACAGATCTATAAATACAGAGAACAAACTGATGGCTGTCAGAAGAGAGGCGGGGGGGCGGGAGGGGTGGATAGGCAAAACTGGTGAAGGAGAGTAGAAGATGGAAGGTACAAGCTTCCAGTTATGGAATGAAAAAATCATGGGGATGAAAAGTACAGCATGGAGAATATAGTCAATGGCACTCTAATAGCATTGTATGGTGATCAATGGTAGCTACACTGTCGTGAACATAGCATAATGTACAGAGTTGCTGAATCACCATACTGTATACTTGAAACTGCTGTAACATTAAGTGTCAACTCTACTTCAAATTTTTTTAATGTTTATTTTTGAGAGAGAGAGAGAGAGAGAGAGAGAGAGAGAGAGAGAGAGCGCACAAGTGGAAAAGGGTTAGAGAGAGAGGGAGATACAGAATCCCAAACATGCTCCAGGCTCTGAGCTGTCAGGAAAGAGCACGACACAGGGCACAAACTCACAAACCATGAGATCATGACCTGAGCTGAAGTTGGACGCTTAACTGCCACCCAGGTGCCCCACATCATATGGCAACTATGCTTCAATAAAAAAAAAGAAAAGAAAGAATGAAAAATATATTTACTCTAAATACTACTTTAATTCTTAATAGCCCTGGGATTTTTGGAATGGTAAATTAGCATTGGTTTCACATTAGTCCCAGCTGTATTAATCCCTAAAAGAGAATAAGCCTATCCTTTAAAGCTTTGAAGCAAGGCATTGACTTTTCCTCTCTAGCTATGAAAGTCCCATATAGATGGCATCTTCTTCCACTAAAAGGCTGTTTCAGCCACATTGAAAATCTGTTGTTTAAAGTAGCCACCTTCATGAATGGTCTTAGCTAGATCTTCTGGATAATTTGCTCCAGCTTCTACATCAGTATTTGCTGCCTCACCTTGCATTTTGATATTACGGAGATGGCTTCTTTCCTTAAACATCAAGAACCAATCTCTGATGGCTTCAATTTTTTCTTCTGCAGGTTTCTCACCTCTCTCATCCTTCACAGAATTGAAGAGATTTAGGGCCTTGCTGTTTTAGATTTTGGCTTATGGGAATTTTGGGTTTGGTTTGGTCTTCTTTTTTTTTATATATATTTTTTCAATATATGAAATTTATTGTCAAACTGGTTTCCATACAACACCCAGTGCTCATCCCAAAAGGTGCCCTCCTCAATACCCATCACCCACCCTCCCCTCCCTCCCACCCACCATCAACCCTCAGTTTGTTCTCAGTTTTTTTATTTTATTTTATTAAAAAAATTTTTTTTAACGTTTATTTATTTTTGAGACAGAGAGAGACACAGCATGAACGGGGGAGAGGCAGAGAAAGAGGGAGACACAGAATCAGAAGCAGGCTCCAGGCTCTGAGCCATCAGCCCAGAGCCCGACGCAAGGCTCGAACTCACGGACCGTGAGATCGTGACCTGAGCTAAAGTCGGATGCTTAACCGACTGAGCCACCCAGGCGCCCCTCAGTTTTTAAGAGTCTCTTATGCTTTGGCTCTCTCCCACTCTAACCTGGTTTGATCTTCTATCCAAACCACTCAAACTTTCTCTGTATTAGCACTAAGGCTGTTTCACTTTCTTTTCATTCATGTGTTCAGTGGAGTAGCACTTTTAATTTCCTTCAAGAACTTGTCTTTTGGGGGCGCCTGGGTGGTTAAGCGTCCGAATTCAGCCAGGTCACGATCTCGCAGTCTGGGAGTTCGAGCCCCGCGTCAGGCTCTGGGCTGATGGCTCAGAGCCTGGAGCCTGTTTCCGATTCTGTTTCTCCCTCTCTCTCTGCCCCTCCCCCGTTCATGCTCTGTCTCTCTCTGTCCCCAAAAAAAATAAATAAATGTTGAAAAAAAATTAAAAAAAAAAAAAAGAACTTGTCTTTTGCATTCACAACTTGGCTAACTATTTGGTGCAAGAGACCTAGCTTTCAGCCTATCTCAACTTTTGACATAACTTCTTCATTAAGCTTAATCATTTCTAGCTTTTGATTCAAAATGGAAAAAGGTGTTTCTTCCTTTCACTTGAACACTTAGAGGCCATTATAGGGTTATTAACTGGCCTAATTTCAATATTCCTTTATCTCAGGGAATAGGGAAGATTTGAGGAGAGGGAGAGAGATGGCAGAATGGTTGGTTGGTGGAGAAGTCACAACACACAAAACATATATGGATTAAGTTTACTGTCTTATATGGACACTGTTTGTCGGGCTCCAAAACAATTATAATAGTAACACCAAAGACATTGATCATAGATCACCGTAACAAATATAATAATAATGAAAACATTTGAAATATTGCAAGAATTACCAAAATGTGACATAGATACAAAGTGAGTACATGCTGTTGGTGCCAATAGATTTGCTTAACATAAGGTTGACACAAACCTTACATTTGCAAAGATTACAGTATCTGTGAAGTACAATAAAGTGAAGCACAGTGAAAAAAAAAGCACAATAAAATGAAGTATACCTGTACATTATATGGGTTTTGATAGATATATGACATGTATCCTCCATTATAGTATCACACAGAATAGTTTCACTGCCCTAAAAATATCCTCTATTCTATGTATTCATCTTTCGCTCCCTACCCTCAAATATCTGATAAACACTGATCTTTTCATGATCTCCATAATTTTGTATTTTCTGGATTGTCATGTAGTTGTAAATCATAGAGTGGGTAGCCTTTTAATATTGATTTTTTCCAGTTGGTAATATACATGTAAGTTTCCACCATGTCTTTGTGTGGTTTGATAGCTCATTATTTCATCATTGAATAATATTCCTTTGAATGGATACACTACAATATATCTATTCACCCTTTGAAGGACATCATGGTTGCTTATCAGTTTTAGTAATTATGAATAAAGCTGCTATAAGCATTTGTATATATATGCAGATTTTTGTATGGATATAAGTTTTCAACTCATTTCTGTAAAGCCAAGGAGTCTGATTTCTGGATCACAAAATAGCAATATGTTCAGTTTTGTAAGAATAGCCAAACTATCTTCCAAAGTGGCTGTACCATTTTGCATTCCTACCAGCAATTAATGAAAGTTCCTGTTGCTCTACAACCCTAAAAGTATAAGGTGATGTCAGGGTTTTAGATTTTCATCATTTGAATAGTGGTTATTTTATCGAAATTTTATTTATTTATTTATTTATTTATTTATTTATTTATTTATTTATCTATCTATCTATTTATAATTCAAATACAAGTTAGTTAACTTATAGCATAATAAAAATTTCAGGAATAGAATTTAGTGATTCATCACTTACATATAACACCAAGTAATCATCCCAGTAAGTGCTCTCTTTAATGCCCCTCACCCCTTTATCCCTTCCCCAACCCAACATCCCACCAGCAACCCTCAGCATTCTCTATATTTAAGAGTCTCTTATGGTTTGTCTCCCTCTCTTTTTATATTTTTTTCTTCCCTTCCCTTGAGCTGTTCTGTTTTGTATCTCAAATCTCACATATGAGTAAAATCATATGATATTTGTCTTTCTCTAACTTATTTCGCTTAGCATAATACACTCTAATTCCAGCCATGTAATTGCAAATGGCAAGATTTCATTCTTTTTGATTGGCAAGTATTATTCCACTATGTGAGTGTTTGTGTGTGTGTCTGTGTGTGTATCACATCTTCTCTATTCATTCATCAGTCGATGGACATTTGGGCTCTTTCCATACTTTGGCTATTGTTGATAGAGCTGCTATAAACATTGGGGTGTATGTGTCCCTTCGAATCAGCACTCCTGTACCCTTTGGATAAATACCTAGTAGTGCAGTTCCTGGGTCATAAGGTAGTTCTATTTTTAATTTTTGAGGAACCTCCATACTGTTTGCAGAGTTTCTGCATCAGTTTGCATTCCCACCAGCAGTGCAAAAGGGTTCCTCTTTCTCTGCATCCTCACCAACATCTGTTGTTGCCTGAGTTGTTAATTTTAGCCATTCTAACAGGTGTGAGATGGTATCTCATTGTGGTGTTGAGAATTTCTTTTTTCATTTGTCTGATAGCCATCTGGATGTCCTCTTTGAAAAAGTGTCTATTCATGTCTTTTGTCCACTGCTTCACTGGATTATTTGTTTTTTGGGTGTTGAATTTTGTTCTTTATAGATTTTGGATACTAACCCTTTATCTGATATGTCATTTGCAAATGTCTTCTCCCATTCCATGGTTGCCTTTTAGTTTTGCTGATTGTTTCCTTTGCTTTGTAGAAGTTTTTATCTTTTTTTTTTTTTTTTAATTTTTTTTTTTTCAACGTTTATTTATTTTTGGGACAGAGAGAGACAGAGCATGAACGGGGGAGGGGCAGAGAGAGAGAGGGAGACGCAGAATCGGAAACAGGCTCCAGGCTCTGAGCCATCAGCCCAGAGCCTGACGCGGGGCTGGAACTCACGGACCGCGAGATCGTGACCTGGCTGAAGTCGGACGCTCAACCGACGGCGCCACCCAGGCGCCCCTAGAAGTTTTTATCTTAATGAGGTCTCAGTGGTTCACTTTCACTTTTGTTTCCCTTGCCTCTGGAGATATGTCGAATAAGGAGTTGCTACAGCCAAGGTCAAAGAGGTTTTTTCCTGTTTTCTGTTCTAGGGTTTTGATGGTTTCCTGTCTTACATTTAAGTCTTTCATCATTTTGAGTGTATTTTTGTGTATGGTGTAAGAAAGTGGTTCAGGTTCAACTTCTGAATGTCACTGTCCAATTATCTCAACACCATTTGCTGACGAGACTGTCTTTTTTCCATTGGATATTCTTTCCTGCTTTGTCAAAGATTAGTTGGCCATACATTTGTGGGTCCATTTATGGGTTTTCTATTCTGTTCCATTGATCTCTGTGTCTATTTTTGTACCAGTACCATACTGTCTTGATCACTACAAATTTATGATCTTGAGGTATGATCTATCTATTCCTAATTTCTTGAGAGTTTTTGTTAAGAAAGGATGCTGTATTTTGTCAAATGTTTTTCTGCATCTATTGAGAGGATTGTGTGGTTCTTATCCTTTCTTTTATTATGTGATGTATCACATTGATTGATTTGCAGGTATTGAACTAGCCCTGCATCCCAGGTATAAATCTCACTTGATCATGGTGAATAATTCTTTTAATGTATTATTGGATCCTGTTGGCTGGTATCTTGTCGAGAATTTTTGCATCCATGTTCATTAGGAAAATTGGTCTGTAGTTATCCTTTTTAGTGGGGTCTTTGGTTTTGAATCAAGGTAGTTTTGGCCTCATAGAATGAGTTTTGAAGTTTTCCTTCCATTTCTATTTTGTGGAATAGCTTCAAAACAGTAGATATTAACTCTTCTCTAAATGTTTGGTAGAATCCCCCTAGAAAGCAATCCAACCCTGGACTCTTGTTCATAGGGAGATTTTTGATTACTGATTCAATTTCTTTACTGTTTATGGGTTTATAAAAATATTCTGTTTCTTCCTGTTTCAGTTTCGGTAGTTTATATGTTTAGAAAAATTTATTTATTTCTTATGATTACCCATTTTACTGGAGAATAATTGCTCATGATATTCTCATATTATTGTTTGTATTTCTGCAGTGTTGGTTGTGATCTCTCCTCTTTCATTCATAATTTTATTTATTTGGGTCCTTTCCTTTTTCTTTTGACTAGTCTGGCTAGGGGTTTATCAATTTTGTTAATTCTTTCAAAGAGCCAGTTCCTGGTTTCATTGATCTGTTCTACCGGGTTATTTTGTTTGTTTGTTTGGTTGGATTTTTTGCTTTTGATGTCATTGATTTCTGCTCTAATCCTTATTATTTACCTTCTTCTGTAGATTTTGGACTTTATTTGCTGTCCGTTTTCCAGATCTTTTGGGTGTAAGGTTAGGTTGTGCATCTGAGACCTTTCGTCCTTCTTTAGGAAGGACTGGATTGCTATATACTTCACTTTTATGACTGCCTTTGCTGAATCCCAGAAGTTTTGGGTTGTTATGTTCTCATTTTCATTGATTTCCATGTACTTTTTAATTTCCTCCTTAATTTCTTGGTTAACCCATTCATCCTTTTCTGGGATGTTATTTAATCTCCAAGTATTCCTGGTCTTTCCAACTTTTTTCTTGCAGTTGATTTCAAGTTTCATAGCGTTGTGATCTGAAAATATGCAAGGCATGATTTCGAACTTTTTGTACTTGTTGAGGGCTGATTTGTGATCCAGTATGTGATCTGTTCTGGGGAACATTCCATTACACTCAAGAACAATGAGTATTCTGCTTCTTTTGTATGAAATGTTCTGAATATATCTGTCAAGTCCATCTGGTCCAGGGTGTCATTCAAAGCCATTGTTTCCTTGTTGAATTTCTGCTTAGATGATATGTCCATGGCTATAAGTTGGGTGTTGAAGTTTCATACTATTATGGTGTTATTATCAATGAGTTTATTTATGTTTGTGATTTATTGATTTATATATTTGTTGGGGGCATATTTACAATTGTTAGAACTTCTTGGTGGATAGATCTCATAATTATGATAAATGCTTTTCTTCATATTTTATTCCTTTTTAGCATGTCATTGACTTCCCTAAGTCTTCTATATTGATCTTTTGCCTTTTTTCCACTCTTTTTTTCTGCTTCATCATTCTCCACAATGTTATCTTCTAAATTGCTGATTCACTGATCTGCATTGTCCATACTTGTCGCCATGGCATCTATTCGATACTGCATCTCAGTTATAGCATTTTCAATTATGTCCTGATTAGATTTTATTTCTTTTCTGTGCACAGGTAGGGAATCTATGCTTTTTTTTCAACATATGAAGTTTATTGTCAAATTGGTTTCCATACAACACCCAATGCTCATCCCAAAAGGTGCCCTCCTCAATACCCATCACCCACCCTCCCCTCCCTCTCACCCCGCATCAACCCTCAGTTTGTTCTCAGTTTTTAAGAGTCTCTTATGCTTTGGCTCTCTCCCACTCTAACCTCTTTTTTTTTTTCCTTCCCCTCCCCCATGGGTTTCTAGTAAGTTTCTCAGGATCCACATAAGAGTGAAAACATATGGTATCTGTCTTTCTCTGTATGGCTTATTTCACTTAGCATCACACTCTCCAGTTCCATCCACGTTGCTACAAATGGCCATATTTCGTTCTTTCTCATTGCCACGTAGTATTCCATTGTGTATATAAACCACAATTTCTTTATCCATTCATCAGTTGATGGAAATTTAGGCTCTTTCCACAATTTGGCTATTGTTGAGAGTGCTGCTATAAACATTGGGGTACAAGTGCCCTATGCATCAGTACTCCTGTATGCCTTGGGTAAATTCCTAGCAGTGCTATTGCTGGGTCATAGGGTAGGTCTATTTTTAATTTTCTGAGGAAACTCCACACTGTTTTCCAGAGTGGCTGCACCACTTTGCATTCCCACCAACAGTGCAAGAGGGTTCCCGTTTCTCCACCTCCTCTCCAGCATCTATAGTCTCCTGATTTCTTCATTTTGGCCACTCTGACTGGCATGAGGTGATATCTGAGTATGGTTTTGATTTGTATTTCCCTGATGAGGAGCGACGTTGAGCATCTTTTCTTGTGCCTGTTGGCCATCCGGATGTCTTCTTTAGAGAAGTGTCTATTCATGTTTTCTGCCCATTTCTTCACTGGGTTATTTGTTTTTCGGGTGTGGAGTTTGGTGAGCTCTTTATAGATTTTGGATACTAGCCCTTTGTCCGATATGTCATTTGCGAATATCTTTTCCCATTCCGTTGGTTGCCTTTTAGTTTTGTTGGTTGTTTCCTTTGCTGTGCAGAAGCTTTTTATCTTCATAAGGTCCCAGTAGGGTTCATTTTGCTTTCAATTCCCTTGCCTTTGGGGATGTGTCAAGTAAGAAATTGCTGCGGCTGAGGTCAGAGAGGTCTTTTCCTGCTTTCTCCTCTAAGGTTTTGATGGTTTCCTGTCTCACATTCAGGTCCTTTATCCATTTTGAGTTTATTTTTGTGAATGGTGTGAGAAAGTGGTCTAGTTTCAACCTTCTGCATGTTGCTGTCCAGTTCTCCCAGCACCATTTGGTAAAGAGACTGTCTTTTTTCCATTGGATGTTCTTTCCTGCTTTGTCAAAGATGAGTTGGCCATACGTTTGTGGGTCTAGTTCTGGGGTTTCTATTCTATTCCACTGGTCTATGTGTCTGTTTTTGTGCCAATACCATGCTGTCTTGATGATGACAGCTTTGTAGTAGAGGCTAAAGTCTGGGATTGTGATGCCTCCTGCTTTGGTCTTCTTCTTCAAAATTACTTTGGCTATTCGGGGCCTTTTGTGGTTCCATATGAATTTTAGGATGGCTTGTTCTAGCTTTGAGAAGAATGCTGGTGCAATTTTGATTGGGATTGCATTGAATGTGTAGATAGCTTTGGGTGGTATTGACATTTTGACAATATTTATTCTTCCAATCCATGAGCACGAAATGTTTTTCCATTTCTTTATATCTTCTTCAGTTTCCTTCATAAGCTTGCTATAGTTTTCAGCATACAGATCTTTTACATTTTTGGTTAGATTTATTCCTAGGTATTTTATGCTTCTTGGTGCAATTGTGAATGGGATCAGTTTCTTTATTTGTCTTTCTGTTGCTTCATTATTAGTGTATAAGAATGCAACTGATTTCTATACATTGATTTTGTATCCAGCGACTTTGCTAAATTCGTGTATCAGTTCTAGCAGACTTTTGGTGGAGTCTATCGGGTTTTCCATGTATAATATCATGTCATCTGCCAAAAGCAAAAGCTTAAATTCATCTTTGCCAATTTTGATGCCTTTGATTTCCTTTTGTTGTCTGGTTGCTGATGCTAGAACTTCCAACACTATGTTAAACCACAGCGGTGAGAGTGGGCATCCCTGTCGTGTTCCTGATCTCAGGGAAAAAGCTCTCAGTTTTCCCCATTGAGGATGATGTTAGCTGTGGGCTTTTCATAGATGGCTTTTATGATCTTTAAGTATGTTCCTTCTATCCCGACTTTCTCGAGGGTTTTTATTAAGAAAGTTGCTGAATTTTGTCAAAGGCCTTTTCTGCATCGATTGACAGGATCATATGGTTCTTATCTTTTCTTTTATTAATGTGATGTATCACGTTGATTGATTTGTGAACGTTGAACCAGCCGTGCATCCCAGGAATGAATCCCACTTGATCATGGCGAATAATTGTCTTTATATGCTGTTGAATTCGATTTGCTAGTATCTTATTGAGAATTTCTGCATCCATATTCATCAGGGATATTGGCCTGTAGTTCTCTTTTTTTACTGGGTCTCTGTCTGGTTTAGGAATCAAAGTAATACTGGCTTCATAGAATGAGTCTGGAAGTTTTCCTTCCCTTTCTATTTCTTGGAATAGCTTGAGCAGGATAGGTATTATCTCTGCTTAAACAGAGTCTGGTAGAACTCCCCTGGGAAGCCATCTGGTCCTGGACTCTTATTTGTTGGGAGTTTTTTGATGACTGATTCAATTTCTTCGCTGGTTATGGGTCTGTTCAAGCTTTCTGTTTCCTCCTGATTGAGTTTTGGAAGCGTGTGGGTGTTTAGGAATTTGTCCATTTCTTCCAGGTTGTCCAGTTTGTTGGCATATAATTTTTCATAGTATTCCCTGATAATTGCTTGTATCTCTGGTGGATTGGTTGTAATAATTCCATTTTCATTCATGATTTCATCTATTTGCATCATCTCCCTTTTCTTTTTGAGAAGCCTGGCTAGAGGTTTATCAATTTTGTTTATTTTTTCAAAAAACCAACTCTTGGTTTTGTTGATCTGCTCTACAGTTTTATTAGATTCCATATTGTTTATTTCTGCTCTGATCTTTATTATTTCTCTTTTTCTGCTGGGTTTCGGCTGTCTTCGCTGTTCTGCTTCTATTTCCTTTAGGTGTGCTGTTAGATTTTGTATTTGGGATTTTTCTTGTTTCTTGAGATAGGCCTGGATTGCAATGTATTTTCCTCTCAGGACTGCCTTTGCTGCATCCCAAAGCGTTTGGATAGTTGTATTTTCATTTTCGTTTGTTTCCATATATTTTTTAATTTATTCTCTAATTGCCTGGTTGACCCATTCATTCTTTAGTAGGGTGTTGTTTAACCTCCCTGCTTTTGGGGGTTTTCCAGACTGTTTCCTGTGATTGATTTCAAGCTTCATAGCATTGTGGTCTGAAAGTATGCGTGGTATGATTTCAATTCTTGTATACTTATCAAGGGCTGTTTTGTGACCCAGTATGTGATCTATCTTGGGGAATGTTCCATGTGCACTCGAGAAGAAAGTATATTCTGTTGCTTTGGGATGCAGAGTTCTAAATATATCTGTCAAGTCCATCTGATCCAATGTATCATTCAGGGCCCTTGTTTCTTTATTGGCCGTGTGTCTAGATGATCTATCCATTTCTGTAAGTGGAGTGTTAAAGTCCCCTGCCATTACCACTTTCTTATCAATAAGGTTGCTTATGTTTGTGAGTAATTGTTTTATATATTTGGGGGCTCCTGTATTCGGCGCATAGACATTTATAATTGTTAGCTCTTCCTGATGGATAGACCCTGTGATTATTATATAATGCCCTTCTTCATCTCTTGTTACAGCCTTTAATTTAAAGTCTAGTTTGTCTGATATAAGTATGGCTACTCCAGCTTTCTTTTGACTTCCAGTGGCATGATAAATAGTTCTCCATCCCCTCACTCTCAATCTGAAGGTGTCCTCAGGTCTAAAATGAGTCTCTTGTAGACAGCAAATAGATGGGTCTTGTTTTTTATCCATTCTGATAACCTATGTCTTTTGGTTGGCGCATTTAGTCCATTTACATTCTGTGCTATTATAGAAAGATATGGGTTTAGAGTCAGTGTGATGTCCGTAGGTTTCATGCTTGTAGTGATGTCTCTGGTACTTTGTCTCACAGGATCCCCCTTAGGATCTCTTGTAGGGCTGGTTTAGTGGTGACGAATTCCTTCAGTTTTTGTTTGTTTGGGAAGACCTTTATCTCTCCTTCTATTCTAAATGACAGACTTGCTGGATAAAGGATTCTCGGCTGCAAATTTTTTCTGTTCATCACATTGAAGATCTCCTGCCATTCCTTTCTGGCCTGCCAAGTTTCAGTAGAGAGATCGGTCACGAGTCTTATAGGTCTCCCTTTATATGTTAGAGCACGTTTATCTCTAGCTGCTTTCAGAATTTTCTCTTTATCGTTGTATTTTGCCAGTTTCACTATGATATGTGGCACAGAAGATCGATTCAAGTTACGTCCGAAGGGAGTTCTCTGTGCCTCTTGGATTTCAATGCCTTTTTCCTTCCCCAGATCAGGGAAGTTCTCAGCTATGATTTCTTCAAGTACACCTTCAGCACCTTTCCCTCTCTCTTCCTCCTCTGGAATACCAATTATGCATAGATTATTTCTCTTTAGTGCATCACTTAGTTCTCTAATTTCCCCTCATACTCCTGGATTTTTTTATCTCTCTTTTTCTCAGCTTCTTCTTTTTCCATAATTTTATTTTCTAGTTCACCTATTGTCTCCTCTGCCTCTTCAATCCGAGCCATAGTTGTCTCCATTTTCTTCTGCAACTCGTTGATAGCATTTTTTAGCTCCTTTATCAACTCGTTGATAGCATTTTTAGTCCCTTGATCTCTGTAGCAAGAGATTCTCTGCTGTCCTTTATACTGTTTTCAAGCCCAGCGATTAATTTTGTGACTATTATTCTAAATTCACTTTCTGTTATATTGTTTAAATCATTTTTGCTCAGTTCGTTAGCTGTTGTTATTTCCTGGAGTTTTTTCTGAGGGGAATTCTTCCGTTTTGTCATTTTGGATAGTCCCTGGATTGGTGAGGGACTGTGGGGCACTTTCCCAGTGCTGTCTTGACTAACTTGGGTTGGTGGGCGGGGCCGCAGTCAGACCTGATGTCTGCCCCCAGCCCACCGCGGGGCCACAGTCAGACTGGTGTGTGCCTTCTCTTCCCCTCTCCTAGGGGTGGGATTCACTGGGGGGGTGGCGTGGCCCTTCTGGGCTACTTGCACACTGCCAGGCTTGTGGTTCTGGGGATCTGGCGTATTAGCTGGGGTGGATTGCAAGGTGCACAGGGGCGGGAGGGATAGGCTTAGCTTGCTTTTCCTTCGGAGATCCGCTTCCGGAGGGGCCCTGTGGCAACAGGTGGGAGTCAGACCCACCACCAGAGGGATGGATCCGCAGAAGCACAGCGTTGGGTGTTTGCGGGGTGCAGGCAAGTTCCCTGGCAGCAATTGGTTCCCTTTGGGATTTTGGCTGGGGGGTGAGCGAGGGAGATGTCGCTGGTGAGAGCCTTCGTTCCCCGCAAAGCTGTGTTCTGTCCTCCGGGGCTCAACAACCCTCCCTCCCATTGTCCTCCAGCCCTCACGTTCTCTGAGCAGAGCTGTTAGCTTATAACCTTCCAGATGTCAATTCCAGCTTGCTGTCGGAACACACTCAGTCCAGCCCCTCCGCTTTTGCAAGCCAGTCTCAGGGGCTCTGCTTGGCTGGCGGGCCACTCCTCCGCCCGGGCTCCCTCCCGCCAGTCCGTGCAGCCAGCACCGCCTCTCCGCCCTTTCTACCCTCTTCCGTGGGCCTCTGGTCTGCACTTGGCTCCAGAGACTCCATTTTGCTAGTCTTCTGGCGGTTTTCTGGGCTATTTAGGTAGGTGTAGGTGGAATCTGAGTGATCAGCAGGAAGCGTGGTGAGCCCAGCGTCCTCCTACGCCGCCATCTTCCCAGGATCCTGAAAATAGTTTTGAAAAAGAATATAACTGAAGGATTCTCACTACCCAATTTTTAAACATAGTATATACCCAGTGTTATTGGCAATGTGTTATTGTAGAGAGACATATAGATCTATGGAACAGAGCAGAATTAAGTAATAGATCCACACAAATATAACCAATTGATTTTTGAGACCCATGTAAAGGTAATAAAGTAGAGAAAGCATAGTTTTTGACAAGTGGAATAATTCAATGTCTAAATGCCAAAAATGGACCCCAACCTCACATCTTATATAAATATTAATTCAAAATGGATCATAGCTCCAAATGTAAAATTAAAAAATTAGAAGAAATTGGAGAAAATCTTTGTGGCCTAAGGTTATTTATGAAAAGATTTGTTAAGTGCCTTGTAAAACTGTCAAATGACACCCGTATCATTTCAGAAGAAGACTTTTCTAGATCAGTGGTTTTCAACTTGGGCTATTTTGCCCCTATCGGAGACATTTGGCAATGTCTGGAGTCATTTGTATTTGCCACAATTTGAGATTGTGTGTGTGTCTTGAGGTTCAGAGGTTGTAGTGCTACTGACGTTACCAAACCAGGCTGAAATGCTGGCTGAAAAACCAAGTGGCACTCGGATCTTAGTGGATCAGAGATTTATTTAACACTGGCGGGCTCAGAGGAGACAATTTCTCCAAAGATCTGAGCACGGAATGCAAGCGGGAAGGGTTATTTATAGTTGTCAGCCTCCATATTTCCGGGGGGGGGGGGGGCGTTTTGCATGCATGGCAAACAGGGCAAGAAGAACCCGGCAGAAGAGGGGTTTCTAAGCCCAGAGACCAGAGCTTGTTTTAGTCCTGTCGCCCATTTTGTGGTGTAAAACTTTTATTCATTTTCCCAACACTGACATTACTAGGTAGAGGCCAGAGATACTGGTGAACATCTTACAATTCACAGGACAGCTTCCCCCACAACACTTATGTAGTCCAAATTGTCAATAGTGCTGAGGATGAGAAACCTTGTTCAGATATTTTTTTCCTCCATATGTCAGACAGTTTAAAAATTATTTAAATTTATCTAATTAATCAGAAAGAAAAAAATCCTTGTTAATATTGTTTGATAGGGGCAACTTAAATAACAAAGAGAGTTTTTACAGTAATGGGCATTTTCAGTCAGGATTCTAACAGAAAAACAAAACAAAACAAAAACAAAATAGGCAAACAAAAACCCTGCTTAACTGACAGATATTTTCAAACAAAAGCATTTATTTCATTGGTTTCAGGAAAACAAATGATAGCTTTCAGGCCAGTTATAACTGCAACACTTAAACAGTTCAGCGGTGTTTTTTTGTTGTTGTTTGTTTGGGTTTTTTTGTTGTTTTATTTTTTGTTTTTTGTTTAAAGACTTTTGTTATTGGAAAAAAGCAGCAGCCTTAGCAAGGGATGACAGAAACTCAGGGAAATCAGGCATGCCTAATGACTCTATTCCAATTTAGCACTGGTCTCTGGTGATTTCTTTTTAAGAATTCCAGAGCTCAAGCTTTTGATCTTGAGCAGAAAATCCAAATGTGGGTGGCAAGACACTTTCTTTGCATCGCCCTAGCACATGTAACATTCCTAGTGTGGCCAGAGTTCTCCCAAGCAGGAGGGTTCCTTCACACAGAATGGCTTTAAAACCTTCCTGTACAGGGTTCTTTGCATTTGTTTTCTTTGGGAAATCTCTTGAGGGCTTAAGACAATGAAGGGGCTAATCAGTTATGCTTTGCCTATAGGGTGTTCAAGTTAGTTTCTTCATAGCAAAGTCACTGTTAACCACATTTTTCATTTCAGTCTCTAAATCTACCCTCAAGCTAGAACAAGGCTGAAAAGCTGCAAGCTCTGAGAGCAGCATGCTCTAACTTGACCAGGAAAGAGCTAGTAAAGTGTGCAAGTGTAATGGCACTGAGACACCAGATGTACACTATATGGCAGTGATTCTCAACCATGGTTGATTTTGCTCCCTAGCGTACATTTGTCAACATCTGGAGACGTTTTTAATTGTTGCCATTGGGGGCTGGGGGAAAAGTAATACTGGCATTTACTGGGGAAAGACCAGACACACAACTACTAAATATCTCGTAATGCATAAGACAGCCTCCCACCACAAAGAAGTATCTGGCCCAAAATATCAACATCGCCAAGGTTGCAAATTGCTGCTCCATGGGCTCATTCATCTTTACTTTAGATAGATTTTTCCAATTTATGCATCTTCTAATAGTAAGTTATACAGGCCTTACCTTGGATGAAAGATCGTTAGAGATGATATCTTCAAGAATGTGTTTGTTTTGCAATATGTGTCAAAACTTAAAATCTTTGGAAGCATTTACGGTATTTTGTTAATTAACTGAACAGACTTATAGAAACCTTTTGTAGTCTGGTTGAACTCTCAAGTCCAAGGGCCTTTGTTAGATTGTGTTTAAGACATATCTTTTTCATCTTCCACTTTCAGTGCACAAATGCTGAAGATAAAATATATGCCTGTTAGTTGTGACATAATACTTGAAATTGAAACATATTAAGTGATTCTTTTGGAATAGTTTTATAGTTCATTCTTATACATATCTGGAGAGATCACATGCTATTATATTCCATTTACCACTAAAAAACCAATGTCAAAAGATAAAAAGCAACGTTTTCATTGTGTAGAAAGATATAATTAATTATTAAATTGATACCACTTTAATTGAATAAAAATGCTAGAGTCAAATTGTTACTTGAAGCACACAGAACTACATCTTAAATGATTTTGTCAAGCATTGTAAGACTCATGAAACTATCCAGAGTTTGTAGTCATTCAAATGCAGCTGCTCAGCTTGCTTGTGCCTTAGTTCATTGCTTTAGTAGAGACTAAATTGGAAATTTATTTTTAAAAAACTTACTTTAAGAATGGTATAGGGGCGCCTGGGTGGCTCAGTCGGTTGAGCGTCTGACTTCAGCTCAGGTCATGATCTCACAGTTCGTGAGTTCGAGCCCCATGTCAGGCTCTGTGCTGACGGCTCGGAGCCTGGAGCCTGCTTCAGATTCTGTGCCTCCCTCTCCCTCTGCACCAACCCACTCGCATTCTATCTGTCTCTCTCAAAAATAAATAAACATTAAAAAAATGGTATAAACATTTGAGAATAATATAATTTTTAAACTGTAAGTGCATAGTGAGTTTAAAAATTGGTATGATCTATAACGAATATGGAAATGCCAATAATGCACCAAGGTTCTCCTGTTTCAGCCTGCAAACAAGGAATCAATAACAGAGTCTTTTCAAGCTTAGAAAAATGGAGACTTGAATAATTGTCCAGTTAATTTAATAAATGTAGACAGCTGACCTAGATAAATCAAATTATAAAGAACTCTTTTACCTCATTAGCATTTTGGGCCTAAATTATCCAGATAATTATTCCAATTTTCCACATCACTTTGCCCATATTGACAGAATGTCTTTCAATTTTTCATGTAAATGCATTTCTTCAGCCCTACTCAAAGCCCAGCAAGGCGTGTCCTTTATGATGCAAATCTAACATTTCCTCATTTGTTGATATTTTTTGAAATGCTATCATTTCTGTTTGTATAACCTTTAACTCACTATTGATAATTTGACCATGATGGTGCCAAGAGACTATTTATATATTATACAATGCCAAATAGAAAACATCTCTTGGCTATTCTACTCTGTTTTTTCATCATTTGCATGTGGTTTATTTGAATTCTATAAAACATGTCTTTACCTTTCCTTCATTCCTAGTATATTTCCACTCAGTTGATAAAACTAGTTCATTTGCTCACCAAGTTTATACCTATTTATGTATTAATGTTATATTCAAGATGTTTCAAGCTTCTGTTTCACACTGCATAAACCATTGATCTAGTTTATGTCTATCTAATCAGAAAATTATTACCTTGAATTAATTTGAGATGAAAATATATTATGGAGAATAAATACTGTAAGTGCAGCCATCATTTATATTACTGTTACTCCTTGAAGACCAGTTAGGGTGAGGCAAGAAGGATATGAGAAGTTTATAGGTTAAAACAAAAGCATTGCTTATTTATTTTTGTAGCTTCAGTCATAACAATCTGTTATTCTGCTATAGATATTGAAGTTACTTTGCACAAGTGAAATAAATAATAGAACTGAGAAACTATAGAATCCTGAATCATATTTGCTGGGCATCACTCACCATTTGACTAGTGAATCCCACTCTTGTTTATCACTATTCTCTGAAGTATTTTGCTCCTATTTTCAGTACTAGAATGCATCTACATAACTTTGTTATTTATTCCAAATTTTCAGATTCTCCACTATTGTGATTTTTTAATTGCAAATTCCCTTCAACCACATTAGTGAACTGTTGTATAGCATACATTCCCTAGATACCTAGATATAGTGGCAAAAAACAAACAAACAACGATTTCATTATCATTCATGAGTATGGAGATAAACTGGGTTGTTCTAATCTGGGTTACTTAGTTTGCTTGTGCATGTAAGGTCTGCAGTAGGTTGCCTGGGGGCTGGCTGGTGTTTGATTGCCTCATGAGTCTGAAGATTAGCTCTCATTGGTTGGAAATAAGATAAAGTAGGCCATATGACTCTCCTTCTTCTGCACATTAGCTAATCTTGTTCACATGGCAGTCTCAGGGTTACATAAGCAGGAGAACAGAAGCAGGTAAGGCTTAGAATTCATACAATATGATTTGTGTTGCATTCTGTTGGTCAACATGTATTACAAGTACAGCCTAGATTCAAGGGGCAAGAAATAAATGCTACTGCTTGATGTATGACCTGCAATGTTATATCACAAAGAGGGTATGGTTATAGAAAAAAAAAGATTCATTGCAACTATTTTTGTAAATCATATTTCACAGTTTATTTCCTGACCACAATTGTTTACATCTATCCCATTTCAAGAGCCTCAAAATTCTGATCAAGTTATGGCATTTTGTTCCAAGTACAAGATCTCACAATCCACCTCAAGTTTTGATGTCACTCTTATAATAAAATTTATATGATATATAGCTCTTTACATGGAAAGCCAAGAACTAAAAACTAAACTATCAGACCCCATACATACATGTAATTTACAAAGGAGGGACAGAGACAGATTAACTCTAAGAGTCAGTGACACCCAAGGTGAGAAAGAATGAGGTGTGCTATAGTCACTGGCCCATGGCAATTCTAAAATCTTCCTGGGTAAATGTTGTCATAACATCTATGTTTGGAAAAGGAGTTGTATATATTCTGTGAATGCATTTATGTGTTGATATGTATGTAGGCAATCGTATGATTTAAAAAAATTCACAGCAATACAACTATTCTGAAAGTGTACTGTGTTATTGTCAGTAATTTAATATTAGACTGAGAGATTTAGGAAGCATGGATGAACAAAAACTACACAAAAAACCACCCATGTTTATGTCCTCCTTCAGAGATAACCACAGTGACATTGTACATGTTTTTAAGCCTTTTAAAAGTGCATTCAGGGCAACTGGATGGCTCAGCTAGTTAAGCATCCAACTCTTGATTTCAGCTCATGATCTCATGGTTTGTGAGATCGAGCCCTGCATCAAGCTTGCACTTACAGTGCAAAGCCTCTTGGGATTCTCTCTCTCCTCTCTCTGCCCCTCCTTCTACTCGTATGCTTTCTCTCTCAAAATGAATAAACTTTTTTTTTAAAAAGTGCATTCAGTTTTAATTAAAAATAAAAATATCAAAGTATAATACAGTGTATATGTAGAAAACATTGCATATAGACAAGATATATAATTTTATGTAAATTTATTTTCCTATTTTAATATAGGAGTTTGCTCTTATTAATTATATTTCTTAGGAATGATTATGTTTGTCTAAACAGAATGGATATTCTGCATCATCTATATGTAGTCATTGATTTCTATCAATTAACTCTTCGATTTTATATTGAGAGGATTGGTAGCTTTTACACTCTTTTCTGTAAATTATTTAAATTGTGTGGGTTTGTTTTAATATTGATTCTTAGTTTAAAACATATCTTGCATTTTCAAAAACAAGTAGAGAGATTAGTCTGGTGGGATTTATATGAAGGAGTGGAAGAATATTTGGGGGTATTAAATTTTTACAAAGTAGCCATTATTAAAATATGTAAGACCTTATAGATCATATATGGTCTTTATGTAAGTATAAACAGTTATGTTTACAAGGAAAAATGGTATATGATGGGGGAGCAAGGAGACAAGCTAGAGAGGGTCATTTAAATAGTCCATTGGTGAGATAGTGGTAAATTATTTAAATATTTTCCTTTAAAATTTTATTTATTAAAATGTAACTTAGGGGCGCCTGGGTGGCGCAGTCGGTTAAGCGTCTGACTTCAGCCAGGTCACGATCTCGCGGTCCGTGAGTTCGAGCCCCACGTCAGGCTCTGGGCTGATGGCTCAGAGCCTGGAGCCTGTTTCCGATTCTGTGTCTCCCTCTCTCTCTGCCCCTCCCCCGTTCATGCTCTGTCTCTCTCTGTCCCAAAAATAAATAAACGTTGAAAAAAAAAAATTTAAAAAAAAAAAATGTAACTTCCACGTAAAAGTGCACATACACATACCATCCAATGGATGCTCATTAATTCAATACACTATCCAGATCAAGAAATGGAACCTTACCAGCAGCCTAGAAGATCCCCTCTTTTCAGATACTACTACACCCACTGGTTAACAATATCCTTACTTCTAGCATTATAGATTAGTTTTATATGTAGTGAAACCTTATTATATAAGGATTCCCTCTCCCACTTTCTTGCTAGCTTTTATTCCTCAACTTTGTGAAATTCATCCATGCTTTTGTACATAGATGAGTTGATTCATTTTTGTTATTTAATATATTTTATTGCATGATATACTGTTATCATGCATTACAACATTCATGAACAATATGGTAGTTTTCAGTGTTTAGTTATTACAAATAATTTTCTCAACATTCAGGTATATGTCTTTTGGTGAACTTTTGCACAAATTTATTTTGAATATACACATAAAAATAGAATTACTGAACCATAAGGTATATGCTTGTGCTCTAATTTAACAGATATTTCCAAACAGCTTTCCAAAATGTTTGTACAAGCTTACAATGTAACTATCCATGTATTAGAGTTATATAGAGTCCAGAAAAAGATCCATATATAGTGTCTTGATGTTTGATAGAAGTTAATCAGAAATGCTGTAGAGAAGGATGATGTTTTCTTTTTTTTAAAAAAATTTTAACGTATTATTTACTTTTGAGAGAGACAGAGACAGAGTGCGAGCAGGGGATGGGGCAGAGAGAGAGGGAGACACAGAATCTGAAGTAGGCTCTGGGCTCCAAGCTGTGAGCCCAGAGCCTGATGTGGGGCTGGAACTCATGAACCAAACTCACGAACCATGAGATCATGACCTGAGCCGAAATCAGACTCAACCAATGGAGCCACCAAGGCACCCCTTTTAAAATTTTTTTTAATGTTTTAAGGATGATGTTTTCAATAAAAAAATGCTAGATCAATCAGATATTCATAAGGAAAAATATATACTTAGTGCCACCCCTACCAATATCATACCCTTCCTAAAAATCTCACATCTTTCCTAAAAATCCACTCTATACAGATTGCAAATCTAGATGTAATGGTGAAAAGTGAGGGTTTTAAGGGGAAAAAAGCATAGGAAAACATAATCCTGACATTAGAGTAAGCAAAGCATTCTTACATGGGGATCAAAAGCACTAGGTCTTAAAAATGATAAATTATATGATAATGGTATTAACAACTTGTTCGTCAAGGATACATTAAACTATGAAGAACAATCTAAAGAAATGAAGAAGATATTTGCCATAAATATATCAGAGAAAAAAGACACCTACACCCAAAAAATCATAAAACATCTTACCGAGGTGCCGGGGTGGCTTAGTTGGTTAAGCATCTAACTCTTCATCACAGCTCAGGTCATGATCTCAGGTCATGAGTTCAGGCCCTGCATTGGGCTCTGTGCTGGGTAAAAAGCCTAGTTAAGAAGAAGAAGAAGAAGAAGAAGAAGCAGCAGCAGCGGGAGGGGGAGGGGAGGGAGGGGAGGTAGAGGAGAGGGAAGAGGAGGAGGAGAAGAAGACATCCTATAATTTATTTTTATTTATTTATTTATTGGTGCATTCTAAATTTAATAAAAAAGAAGAGACAAGTCAATTATCTCTCTGAACAAATAATTTAAACAAATATTTTACCAAAAAAAGGATATAAAATTGAAATTAATCATATGAAAGCTGCTTAAATCTTTAGTCATAAGGAAAATACTCTGTAGAGCTAGAATATGATACTATTACATGCGAAAATGGCTGAAATGGAAAGTATAGAATATATCCAGTGCTGGATAATACCCAATATATGAAAGACCAGAAGTATGTTCCCTAATTCCTCACCCCTCTTCCAAAATTCTACTTTTGTCTGTTGTTTCCACTTCATAGTGCTAGGATTTTTACCACAATCTGATAAACTGACTTCAAGTCTCAGTTGCTATATTTACCTGGCTACTCAGTGTGTTGTTCTTGGCATAGACATTGTCTTAATTTCCATTACCATAACAATTTGGAATTACAGAAAGAGCCTGAAATCCTTTTAATGAATGTAAACTTTCTTTGCTCTCTAACGAAAAGAAAATGTTCTTTTTTCTAGGGTCAAAGTTTAAACAAACTTATATGCTCTAGTTATTTCTTGAAGTTTGAAGTTCTCTCATCATTCGTTAATTGGTTCACTGATTTATGTATTCTCCCTTATTTTTTTGTACTCACCTAGAATATATAAATTAACTTGTAGGGAATTGTGCTATGAAATGTTGTAAGTACACAGGGAAATACATAGCTTCTATGGTCAAATAGTCCAGAATATATTTAGGAGAAACACTACCAAGGTGTTCTGTTAAAGTTAAAAATCATATTTTAATACTTATACATATTATATTTTTATAAATTTTTTATGAAGGATTTGGGCATTATATCTTATTTTTACATGTCTTTTACTCCTAATCTTACAATGTGAAAGTAAATTTTTCACTTCATGAGGAAATGAGGGTTTTGTTTTTGGTTTATTTATTTTAGAGAGAGAGTGCACTTGAGAGCAGGGGAGAGGGGCAGAGAGAGAGAGAGGGAAAGAGAGAGAATCCCAAGTAAGCTCCCCACTCAGGGTGGAGCCTGATATGGGGCTTGATCCTATGATCCTGGGATCATGACCTGAGTGGAAATCAAGAGTCAGATGCTCAACCAACAGAGCCACCCAGGCACCCTAAAGAAATGAGTTTTTAACTGTCTCTTAGAATTTATTTATAAAATAGTCCTGATAGTCTGAAAAACCTGATAATGTACTGCATTATCATAGTGAACACATTAATTACTTCTCCAATATTGATTCATTTTATTGCTTTTGATCTCTTTTTCCATTTAAACAAATTATCTATTCATTTATCAATATATTCAAGAGATGCTTTCAAAGATAAGCCTGGGTATTCTGATTAAAAATAAAGAAACAGACCGTTTTCATACACTGTAAGATTGTTTAGGGATATAAAAATGTGTACACATAACCTCAAGGCGGAGTAGAAAGTAGTAAGTGAGAAGAAATCTATGAGTGGTTTAAGCTAAGTGCTAGATAATTATAAGGGCATGAAAAGGGGAAGGAAGAATCCACTTTGGTTGGTAGGACCAGGGGGGGAAATATCAGAGACATTAACTTTTCACCTGGCTATTTAAAAATGACAGGTATTTAGGCTGCCTGGTTGGCTCAGTCAGTTGGGTGTCCAACTCTTGGTTTCGGGTCAGGTCATGATCTTATGGTTTATTGAGTTCAAGCCCTGTGTCAGGCTCTGTGCTGTCAGCATGGAGCATGCTTGTGAATCTGTCTCTCTGTCTCTCTGTGTTTCTCTCTCGTTCTCTCTCCCTCTCCCACTCATGTTCTTTCTCAAAATAAATAAATAAACTTACAAGAATTAAAAAAAAAAGACAGGCATTAGGACAAAGGAAGGACAGCATAAACAACCACAAGAACAGGAATACATGGTATAGATTTGAGGGTCAAATTGGCTATGAAGTTGAATGTATATATCAGAATAATAGGAAATGATTTGAGAAAGGGTTCCTCCTATCAGATGATAAGAGCCATGAATGCCACTCTGAGGAAAAAAGATAGTAAGTGGTTAAGAACATAAATTCTGGGGCCAGACCACATGTTTGGAGCTCAGGTTATTAACTCTCACTCTGACCTTAGGCAAGGCACTGACCTTCAGTGCTGTGTGCCTCAATTTCTTCCTCCTAGATAAGTATCTTGTGGCTTTGTGGTAAAAATTAAAAGACTTAGTAAGTGCCAGCTGCTTAGAACTATGCCTAGAATGTGATAAGTGCTTGAGTTAAATAAATGTTATTTAATATTTTATTAAAATTACGCAGGTAATGTAGACCTTGAAATTTGTGAGCAAGTAAATCATACATATTTTGGGGTGCATCATTTTGGGTTCATTCTTTTTGAATTTAATGGGTGGAATGCTTCTCTCAAAATAAATAATATTTTTTCCAGTCCTATATAAGATAAACAGATTGAAGCATACATATCTTATGTGAAATTTACATACATAATTTATATTAGTAATAAAATCTCATGAAATACTATATTATTTTCTACTGCAAATCTTCACAAGAAATAGTAACAAGATTTTCCTAGATTTAGTATAGAAATACAGTAAATCCTTGGTTTGCCAGCATAATTTGTTCCAGAAACATGCTTGTAATCCAAAGCACTTGTATATCAAAATTAATGTCTCCATAAGAAATAATGGAAACACATGATTTGTTCCACAACCCAAAGATATCCATATAAAAATGATTACAATACTGTAATATAACACAAAATAATAAAGAAAATACAAAATACAAAGAAAAACAAATCTACCTGCACTTATCTATGAAAACATTCATGGCTGGTGTGAGGGAGACAAGAGAGAAGAGGGCTATTGGCAGGACGACTTTCACTATCACTAATGGAATCAGTGCTGTCAGCGCAATGAAATCTTCTTTTTGTGCAGCTTTAACACGGAACCTATCCAATGACACTTGCTTTTGCCTCCTTTGAGGGTTTCTTGGAAATATGACATTGCACGGTCGTTAAACACTCATTGCTCACACTACAGCCTTATTTGGGTGGTGCTTTCCTACAAAATTTTGCACTGTTTCCCACATTTTGCACATCTCCCTCATCTCCTTTGAAGTGAGCTGTTCCTCCGCCTTTTTCTCCTCCTCCTCTGGAAATGAGATCTCCTCCATAACCTCTTGCTGTTGCTCACCCACCAGCTCTTGAATGTCTTCCTCATTCACCTCCAGTTCCATGGTCTTCCCCAATGACACAATTTCATTGACAATTGGGAGCTCCTGTTCGTGAGCAAGACCCTCTCAATCATATCCAAAAATGCAATGGGGCCACAGTTTTTTCCAAGCAGAATTAAGGGTTCTCTTGCTGACCCATCCCAGGCCTTATCGATGATCTTGAGGCAGTTCACAATGTGGAAATAATATTTCCAAAACTCTCAGAGGGTAAGGTTTGTTCCTTCAATCACCTTGAAGCATCCCTGAAATAGTGCTTTGGTGTAAAGTTTTTTCAAGTTTGAAATGACTTGCTGATCCATGGACTGGAGGATTGGAGTGGTACTGGGAGGATGGAACTTAACCTTAATGAACTCAAATTCCTCCAATAAGTCATCCTCAAAGCCTGGAGGATGAGCAGGAGCATTTTTCCGTAACCAGCAAGGCTTGGCGTGGCAGATTCTTTTCTAAAAGGTATTTCTTCACTGCAGGACCAAAACCTCATTGATTTACTCAATAAACAAGATACAAGTGACCCAAGTCTTGGTGTTGGACCTCCACATAACATTTAACTGGCTCTTCTGTGCCTTGAATTTCTTGAAGGCTTGTGGGTTCTCTGAATGATACATGAGGGGGCTTGACTTTGAAATCCCTGCTTGCGTTAGTACCAAACAAGGGTGTGAGATGGTCTTTCTTGGGCTGGTGACCGGGCATTGCATTTTCTTCTGTAATCTAGGTCCTCTTCAATATCTTTTTCCAAAATGCCCCCTCTCATTGCAGTTAAAAACTTGCTCTGGCAGGTAACACTCAAAAATCATGAGCTTCTGGAACTCAGTAGCCAGTGCCTCAGCTGCCTTAGTGTTTGAACTCACAGGCTCTCCCTGCCTCACAACACTATGGATGCCACTTCTCTTCTTAATGTTATCAAACCATCCCCTGCTTGCCTTGTAAACTTCTTTATTTTCTGTTGACTTACCCAGCAGTTTACTTATGAGGTCAGGGTACAAGGCCTTTTCCTTCTCACAGATAAAGTTTTCAGTCACAGTATCACCTGCCAGTTGCTTCTCATTTATCCAAACCAGAGGCAACTGTTCTACATCTTCCAGAGCACATGGCCATTGCTTTGATATTCTCATGACTCCTCTTTCTGCACCTACCCCCCATCTTTCTTCTTTAATACTGTGCAAATGGTGGATGTAGACATAAAATCTTGCAGATTTGGCCACTTGCATACCTCATTTGACTTTCTTGATGATTTCCTTCTTAACTTCCAAATCATCTCCTTCTTCTTACTACCTTTCTTTTCAACCTTTTTCTGCATGGAGGCCATTGTATACACTCGCACGGATGTTGACTACAGTGCAATATTAATAAACTCTTGTTATTACTCTATTTAATGTAACTGACAATAAGACAGCGG